>NC_090442.1:204840395-205465395 GCF_031143425.1 Pleurodeles waltl | reverse complement strand
GGGGAAGGAAAGGTGCGCGCGCGCCTTACAGGGAACATTGCCCGCGGCCTTTAAACGCTGTTTTCATTGACTGCAATCCAGATTCAAATATGAGCATTTTCTGCAATAGGAGAGCACGACTATCGCTCTAAAAGGCTTATTTCAGTTGAGAAAGTGATGATGCATATAAACAACTATGAAGTATGACAATGATGGAAAAGTCGATAACAGCACATTTTCTACTGTTCTGAAGCATTTCCTAGCTCATTAACCATTAATTTTCAACATAAATATCACTTGCTCGCTTGTATGCTAAAGTACGCCAAATGATGTTTAAAACACTCCCCGCGGCCTTTAAACGCTGTTTTCATTGACTTCAATCCAGATTCAAATATGAGCATTTTCTGCAATAGGAAAGCACGACTATCGCTCTAAAAGGCTTATTTGAGCTGAGAAAGTGATAATGCATATAAACTACTATGAAGTATGACAATGATGCGTGAGCGTGCTCGCTTGCCAAAGGGGCCTGCGCGATGGGGGAAGGAAAGGTGCGCGTGCGCGCCTTACAGGGAACATTGTTTGTAACCCATTTCTGTTGATCTTTAGGACTCTGCACACTTTACCATGCCTAACTAGTGGTCAAGTGTTTGTGTTCACTTCCTTAACAAGCATTTGCAATGCACTGGGTCTCGCGTTACAACGAGGTGGAGCTATTAGCGTTGTAAACGCCTAATCTGACTTTTCTTGCCACATTAAATTAAATTAAAAACAAAAAAAACGAGAGTGATAGCGCTGCGGAGTGCAGAGAAAAAGTAGTCCAGAAACCATACGGAAAACATAGAGCCTCGTAGGTTTCCTGTAGTTTACTGGTGCTCTGGAGGAGGGCCAAACACTGGAAAAGGTATGAGGTATGCATGCCTTTCCAAATGAAAACAAGCGGATCTTAAAAGGCAAGCCCACCAACCAATGTAAGTGACTGATGTAACATGGGCGTGATTAGAAGAGGGACGAAGCGCTTTGCGCTTGCCCCTAAAAATGAATGAGTATATATTATATTTATTGATGCTTTTCCGGTTATCAGGCTTTTCCTATTCGTGCTCATCAGAATGTGTGTCCCCAATTTTAAAGATACTTTGCACCTGAGGCAACTCAGTATTTCACTTTCTTCTATTTCTCTGAGGGCTGAAAACTGTATACTAACCTCTTTTGAATTCTGCCTTTGCAAAGTTTCTTTGAAATTAACTTTAAACCGGTGTGAACAGAAATGGAAGGCCTTTCAGTCTCTGACGGTGACAGAAGGGTGATTAATTGCGTGTGCAGGATTTGTACACTACTGAAGGCCACATGGTAGTTCGAAAATTCTCCATCTTGTGGAGGAAAAGTGTAAATACGGAGTAGAGTCTTCGGTTGGGTTCCCTCTGCCACAAGAATATGTTTGTATTATTATTTAAATTCAGTGAGCGGATTATACTCTGTATTAACATTTTCTTATATAAATGTGCACATTTACAAGTCCCTCCAAACTCTAAACGAGATCTTAAGTCTCGTCTAGTTTGCCATGAGTTGGTGTTTAGCCTGTCCAGGCTTGTGGCTGGGAGAGCACATACACATCTGTCCTTCTGCAGTCTTGTTGCAAATGCCTTGTGATGTATTCTGTGTGCGTTCAAAGTGTTGAGATTTCACGATAAATCGTTATTTTGTTCAGTATCTGTTGTTTAGGAGTACTCGTTGCTGGTTCTGTCCCGACCGGTGGATCTGTACAAGTTGAAGGAATGTCAAAACATTGTTTTATCCTCAGTCTGTGTAAAAAAAAGGGCTGATCCCGGTGTAGTGTAATTGTTCACTAGGGCAACCGTCACAGTGGTGTCGTGCTCTGTGCAGTATCCAGAAATGTCGCAGTTTTGGATCGTGTCTGCACAGTACCTTGTGTACATGTATTACAAATGTGAAACTACTAAACTGTAGTCTACCGCGTTTGTATAGTGTGTTAAAGTTAGTTCTTCGCTTGTTTATGTGAAGCATTCAGAACCACATTAATTACAAATTTTTCTTGTGGCATATGTTTTGTTTGTTGTGTAGAGACATGCCTGTTCGCTTTTGAGCTAGAACAGTGCCTGTGCATAGTGCTGAAATATCGCGGTTCGTGTGATGTGTTCTGCGCGCTGTCTGTGCGTATTATGGAAAGTGACTGTCGGTTCTGCGCAGTGTATAGAAGTTGTGAAGAGATTTGCTGACAAATGATGCTCCATTCTGTACGTGGATACAAATCACATGGAATTCCGCAACAAGTCACTCCGATCTGTTTGCAGCATGGTTCTCATCAACTCGCCCAAAATCCTAGCGCCATGAGACCACTTGTACAGTGACAGCGTCCTTTACAAAACAAGCGGTTGCAATGCAATAGGTCTCATATTTGCAAGAGTCAGAGCCATTGGCGTTGTAAATGCATAGCTGGACTTTTCTTGCCACATAAATTGGTAAACCATGCCTCATAATTCGTTCTTTTCCTGCCACATAATTGGACCAAGAGACAGGAAGTGATGGTCTGTGAAAGAAAGGCATAAAGTAGAATCACTAATGGGCAGGCTTGGTGTTTGCAACGGGCATCCAGAAGTTTCCCTTTCCATTTCCTTTTCAGTACTGTTTTTTTGTTCTGTGTTTCCAATTATGTGGGCCGTGAGCTGGCCTATCCGTTGTCTTATGTGTTTCCACGTTGTCTAATGCTTGGAAAAAGCTTCTTGTTTACTTTTGGTGCACCTAGGAGTTACTACGGAAGAAATTTGGCATGTGGCTATCTCTTAGGAGAAAGTAAGCAAAGGGAAATATTAAAGTGGCCAAAATAGAGGGAGCCCTGTCCTTAAACAGAGCTAGTTGGCGTGAGTGCCATCTTCCGGTTTTGTACCACTGACGTTTAACAGGGCAGAGGCGTAAAACACGCTACCAGACAAATTAAAACGAACAACTTAAAAACACAAGCATTTACAACTCTTAACCCGACTTTTCACCTATCGGGCAAAAGTGCATTTATGTACATAACCCGAAAAAGTGAAATCAACTATGTAAAGCGTTCGACTTCTGTCAAGCGAGATCGCGCTCGTAAATTTGAGAAAAAGAAGTCCACGAGCCCGATGGAAAACAGCGAGCCTCGCATGTTTTCTGTACTTGGTCGCTGCGCTTGAGGAGAGCTAGCCACCGGAAAAGGCATGACATATGCGTGCCTTCGACTAATGAAAGCAAGCAGATTTTATTAGGCAAGCCCACGAACCAATAAAAAACACTGACGTGAAGTTGACAGGGCTCCGAGCCCTTTTCTAAATACAAAAGAGTCTCACTGCATACGCATGCGCGAGCGCATGCAACGCAGGCTCGACCCTAAAAATGGCGAAATTAACATACACCACATTGGCACATTTAATTTACTTCTAAGTCCCCAGTAAAGTGGTACTACATGTACCCAGGTCCTGTAAATTGTATCCATTTAAGTTGCCCTTTAAACATGTCTCAGGACTACCATCATAACCTGTGTGTGCATTTGAAACTTCCATTTCGACCTGGCAAAAGAAAACCCTTTGCCAGTCCTAAACCTTCCATTTTAATGCATAGTACTCTAGGGTATGCCCTAAACAGCCCATAGGGTGAGGTGCAGTGCATTTGAGAGGTTGGACATTCACTTTAACTTTTGCATATCATCGTAGAGAAAAACTCTTAAATTCGTTTTTCACTGCTGCAAGGCCTGCCTCTCCCGTAGGATAAAGTTGAGTTACTTTATCACATTTAGGAAGTGATAACTTTTGATTCGAAGCAGCTAGGCATTTTGAGTTTGGTCTCTAAAGAATTATAATTTAAAACCCTATTTATTAATGAATTTGAAATTTAAGTCATAATTTTAAACATGCCAATTTTGGGAAGTTGCAAAAACAACAAAGTAATGGATGGAATGCTTGAATTGATCTCAGCCACTTGCAAACACTCAGGCCGCATCCCAGTCCATCCTTTTATGCCCACCATGCCACCTCAGTATAGACCCAGCGATATGCAAAGCAGTTTTGGCCCTGTTTCATTTGGAGCAGTCCAGCCAGAACTGCCAGTCCAGATCCTCTCTGAACCAGGATACAAGCAATTTAGGATCAGCTCCATCCCTAATAAGAGCTCATTAGTTAGGTATAGCTTGATTCCAGTGGTACAGTGAGCATGGGACTCACATCAGAGCATATAGGTCAAAGTTAGGGCATCAATTGCAACAACAAAGTGATGGATGGAACGCTTGAAATAATCAATAATCAATAATCGATTGCTAAGGCTGCATGCCGATCCATTGTTTATCGCTCACCATGCCACCTCAGTTTGGACATAGCCATACGCAAATCCTACCATGCCACCTCAGTTTGGACCCAGCCATATGCAAATCAGTCTTAAGCCTGCTTCCTTGGAAACAGTCCAGCCAGAACAGTCAAGCCAGGTCTTCTCTGATGCAGAATACAAGCCCCGGACTGGTTTATCCCTGATATGTGCTCACCAGCCAGGTATAGTCTTATTCCATTAGCACATTGAGCACAGGACCCACATCTGGGCATAAATGTCACATTTTGGGCATCAACTACAAGAACCACTAAGTACTGGAATACTTGAATCAATCTCAGCCACTGGCAGTCATTCGGGCTGCATCCAAATCCATCCTTTTTTGCCGACCATGTCACTTCAGTAAGGACCCAGCCATATGCAAATTACTCTTGACCCTGCTCCACTAGGAACAGTCCAGCCAGAACTGTTAAGCTAGGTTCTCTCTAAACCGGAATACAAAACAACCTGGGACCAATTTCACCCTGATAAGGGCTCATCAGCCAAATATAGCTTAATTCCAGCAACACAGTGAGAGATCAGGACCCACATCAAAGCATACCTGTCACAGTTAGGGCATTAACTGCAACAAAGTGATAGATATAATGCTTGAAATAATCTCAGCCTCTTGCAATTGCTAAACCTGCATGCTAATCCATTGTTTATCGCTCACCATGCCACCTCAGTTTGGACATAGCCATATGCAAATCCCACCATTCCACCTCAATTTGGACCCAGCCATATACAAATCAAGCTTGAGCTTGCTCCACTGGTAACAGTCCAGTCATAAATGTTAAGCTAGGCCCTCTCTGAACCGGAATACAAACAACCTAGGACCAATTTTACCCTGATAAAGGCTCATCAGCTAGGTATAGCTTGATTCCAGTGGCACAATGAGCACGGCACCCACATCTGAGCATATCCGTTGCACTGAGAGTGTCAACTGCAACACCAACAAAGTGATGGATGGAATACTTAAACTAATGTCCGCCATTGGCAATAGCTTCGTCTGCATACCAATTCATCAATTATCACACTTGATGCCACCCCAGTTTGGATCAAGCCATATGCAAATAAGTCTTGACCCTATCTCCTGAGAACAGCCCAGCCGGAACTGCCGAATCAGGTCCTCTATGAACTAGAATACAAGCAACCTAGGACTGGTTTCACTGTGATAAGGACTCATCAGTCAAGTAAAGCTTGATTCCCATTGCATTGTGAGTATGGGACACACATCTGGGCAGACCCGTCACTCTTAGGGCATCAACTACAACAGCAACAATCTGATGGATAAAATGCTTGAATTAATCTCAGCCACTGGCACTCGCTTGGTGCCGCATCCCAATCCATGTTTTTTTGCCCACCATGACACTTCAGTTTGGACCCAGCCAAATGCCAATCAGTGGTCCTAAGTGATTACCAGTGGTTAAGAATAATTCAAGCATTCCATCCATCACTTTTTGAATACTTTTAAACTCAAAAGATGACTGTGTGGGAGTGAATTTTAGGTATTCTCACTAAGTTGAAAGAATGTTTGCACTAATGGTATCCAGTGTAAAATTTCTGGGTTATTTTCATAAACCTAAGTATTATACAAGAGGGGATACCGGGCGATATGTTGATGAAAGAGAATATTGTCCCCTCAATTAGGTGCCTCAGCCACTGCCTTCTCATACCTAAGTTAACCCATTCAGCTCCTTTAGTGACCAGGATTGACACATACTTAACCATAAGACAGTCACTTCCCCTCAGAAAGTAAATCACTTTATCGAAAGCTCCTCTGGGGTCTCTGCGGGCCATCAAGTATTGGATTTAGTACCTCCTAACACTCATAGTAAAGCTGACAAGGCGACTAATATTAGGGTAGTAAGTTGGATTCAGATCCAGCTTAACAACCCAGACTATGGTATGTTATGTTTACAAGAAACCTGGGCTGTGGGACCATTTCTTATTGATGAATACACCTCCTCCTGTATAGGTGCTATGCAACCAAACCAGGGGAAGGTGAAAGGGGGTCTAGCGGTTATATCTGTCACTTTCCCTGGTATTTTACATATACAAGCTCCCCTTTCTATCAATTTCTCATATTTGAATGCAATGGCGGTCACACGTCTCTATTTATGAACTATTATTACAATTATTTGATGATATCAGTGCAAATCTCATCATAGCTTTCGACAAGAATGCGCAACAATTTATGAACCTTTTTAGGGAAATGAACGTCTAGTGTGGCTAGGCAATTTTAATGCACACATCTGCACATATCCATTGAAGAAGGCACGTGGTTTGGTTATGTTTATTGTAAAGGGCTGATGAATTTTTCATATAATGCTTATCGCGATGCCCCTAACAATTTTATGTTTTAATGTAATGTTTACGATGTAAATGGCATTTGCACTTCACCGAACCCAATGTTCCCTACCTTTTTAGGCAAAGGCAGTACAAGTACAATTGATTATATATTGGTTACACAAAATTGTGAATTGTTAATATACAATTTTTGAGTTCATATGATGTTCATATGATGTATCTGAGCCTCTGAAATTTAAGATAATTGGGGAGTGGGAGCGGAAAACAACCAACAAGAGTTACCCCATGTATAGAGGTTGGCAAACAATATGGGCTGATGGTCAAATGGTGCAATGTAGATTATAAAAAATATCTTGGCATTTATCATCAGTGTTGATAGAATACTTGTGGGCTCATGTCTGGAGGACACAGCTGTCACTGATATAATTATACATTCCCATAGGCTTTTATCAGATAAAACCCGTACAAGATGGACTTTAAACCAACAAGCCAACATAACAGGGTGGTTTGATAGCGCTTATTCCAAGGAACACCAAAAACTCAAAAAAGCCCTAAAGATTAACCTAAGAATTAGTAAAAAGAGTTTGGAAGTCTTATAAAGATCCTGTTACCATGTGAATAAAATAAAGTTGAGGCTTGAAAGGCACTACTGCAAGCAAGTAAACTGTGGGATAGCACAGCCTTATGGAGGTTAATTAATACACCCCTTGTTCAGGGGCCCCGGTGCCCCTATTATTGAGACTCTGGTTCTGGCTGCTGAATGGCTCTGAACATTTCCTCAATTCACTCAATTTTTTCCTCTTAGGACAGTATTAACAAAACAGCCTGAAGAGTAGGGCAGGACAGTAGAATCTGGTACAATCAAACTCTCCCTCAAGGAAGTTGATAATGCCATGTCTAGCAGTAGAAGAGGGAAAACACCAGACCCAGATGGCGTACCCTTAGATATGTTTCTTGGTGAGGTTAATTTCTGGGCTCCCTTGTTAACTAATGCCCTGAATGCTATGGCTAGGAGTGGCATTTTGCCCACTTGAAGTCAATTAATTATAGTCCCAATTTTTAAAAGGGGAATACAGCGGATCCTAGTTGCTACACACCCATTTCTCTGATTCAGCTCCAATGATCGTGGGGAGAATATTATTTTCCCGCTTAGAAGATTTGGTCGATGCACATAATTTCCTTTGTGAGATACAATGTGGCTTCTGAAAGGGATTCGCACTGTAGAACAATGCTTAAATCTGTCCCTTTTGATTAACAAATACTTATTGGTCAAAAAGGTTTCCATTTATTTAGCTTTCATGGATCTTACAAGCGCGTTTGATCACATCTCTCATGCTATGTTGTGGACAGGCATGAAGGAAATGTGGGTGCAGGAGTCGGTGATCATATTTTTAAGGCAGTTGTATGCAAACACAAAGGCAAGAGTATGGCATGGAAAAATGGGAAGTTTATAAAATAATTTGATATACACAGAGGCGTAAGGCAGGGCTGTGCCTTGACACCATTTCTCATTCAATTATTTCTTAACAGTATAGAGAAATTACTTATCTCATGGACAGGAGATTGTGTACAGGCTGGTTCTCGTCCCCTGCCTATTTTGCTCTATGCTGTTGACGCTGTTCTGATGGCGTAAACAGGAAATGGTCTACAGCGCCCGCTGGATAATTTTTTGACTTTCATGGATAACTTAGGTTTAAGCATTAATTGCAGTAAAACCTATACTACAATTTTAGGCCCGCTAAGAAGAAAGTGTGTTTCCACTTTTTGAAAGGACGTAAGGTAGCTACAACTGACACATTTGAAGAATATTACAATGTTGTATTTTGAGAATTCCATTGTGACCATGACGGATTTTGCCTCAAAACTGGGAGTAAACCTGTTAAAGAGATGTTGAATATTTATTCTGCAAAATATGTATCAGTTGCTTGCTAATAGGCAGGCTTTTTTTGGCCAATTATATATAAGACTCTTATAGATGATTGAAAATCTCTATCTCAAAGGTCTCCTAGCTTTTAAAGCAAGCTATTCCTACACTATTTGCCATCTGGAGTTGGGCGTGCTTTTTTTAGAAGATCATTTAACATTAGCCCCTCCACCACCCCTCTATATGGAGTAAACTGGTTGCAGGTCTAAATAAAGGCATAGCCAAGGATTGCCCAGGTTTGGATGCAGCTGGTGATATTCCATGGTTAGCTAATATCAGAAATACATGTGAGGAGATTAGATTTTTATAAACTGTGCAGGGAGTACAGTCAATGGATTTTAAAATCTATTATTTAATTGTAGAGTGTCAGGTGGCAGGCAGAGGAAGCAAAGGTGATAATTACTAGATATGCTTCCCTACTAACGCAGAGAGGCATACAGCCATATATCACCTTGGTATCTACTCCCAGCATAGATTTGTTTCAACCAGATTTCACTTAAATATGGTACATCTTTTAGTATTTTTCCCCTGGAATACAGTAGGAAGGATACCTTCTCAATATCCTCTTGTGAAAATCAATGCAAACAATGCACTCAACACTTATTATTTTTCTGTGGCTTTATGTCATCGCAAGGGAAGGCTGTATCATTCTGTTGCTGAAACAGTTGTCTTTTACCCATTGCATGTCTGCCTTACATTAGTAGTAATCGCCAATATCGGTAAGTAATGGATGCATTACCTCAGTCCCTCACTTGCCTTCCTTCTTAAACAATGAGACATAGCAAGCGAAAACAGAAACCGACAACTGAGTCAGAAAAATCCAAATGAAAAAGAGATCCCAAACATACTCAGAACACAAAGACCCAATGCAAAATCCAGACGTTCCCGCTCAGTATTCTGAAAAGAGACAAACAAAAGTGGAAGGGATAGCTCCAGGTGCAGCCCAACAAATCCCAACCAACGAAGTCACCTGCAAGGCAGCCACCAGAAAACAAGAAAGAAAAGCCAAAAGCAACCAAGCAACCCGAACAAAAGGCCTCAAAATAGAGGACCAGTCAAGGCCACTAACACCAACCGCAAAGCCCAACCAGAGAAAGGGTGTACCATACCAGGAAACAAAGGCAACAACCAGAGGAAAAACACAAGCAGCAGCCCAACCATACCATCCAGAAAACGCCAAAAGTCACAAAACGCCAGAACTGCCACCCAGGGAATCCGCAAAGGAGCAACAGATAGACCTCAGTGAGCCACACCCACCAAGAAATACAAAAACAGAAAAAGAATGACCAAAGGTGGAACCACCGGCTACCCTGAACAGCAGACTGAAAATGGCGAGCAAAGCCAGACAGAAGACCACTGCAGAAAATGCCTCCTCGAAGTCTGGAAAGACAACGCCAACCACACAGGTACCCATAGAGCAGTAAAACTGCACCTCCCATCTACCATGCAGCTAAGTGCAAGCACCTGAACCAACCAGAGGAAGAGCCGGAAAGAATAGAGGTGACTGGGATTGGAAGAGCCATCTCTAGAATACAACCCAACATTGCCAACAGCGGAAACAAAGTCACCCGGACCATCGTGGAACAAACAAAAGCACTGAACCCCAAATATTGCTCCGCACCAGAAATATCCTGACGAACAGGAAAGGTGGAAAAGTGCTCAACAGAAGCAGAGGCCAGTGACAAGGCAATCTGCCGGCACCCAAAACAGAGGAAAACAGCCCTTGGAACAAAACGTAGGCCATGTGGCCAACACAGGATAAGCAAGCAGGCCCAAAACCAGAGGACCTTGCCTCCGAATGGACATAACGAACAAACAGGCTGGGGTGCAGGTAGAAATACACAGAGTGCAGAAAATCACAGCACAAAACAGCTGCCCGGGCAGTCACTGCCCACTGAAGGTACACAGCAAACAGAGACAAAATGGAGCCCAGAGTCCAGATGCAAAAAGCCCTGAGCAAACATCCCTAGGGAATCGATATGCATACTGCCTTGCCAGAGGACGAAATATCGCACCCCCAGATCGTCCATCCAAACCAGCACCACCGAACCCCCTGGCTCGCCTACTAATGAACCAGAGCCAGCAGAACAGACACAAACTCCCACCAGGTCAAAGACCGCTGAACAGCCCAAGCAACCTAGAACCCCAGGTCCTGCATCAACGCCAAACAGGCCTCCTATGTAGAGAATGTGGCAACCAACACCACCACCACTGGAGCTGGAGAAAGAGAAAGCCCATACACTATACCAGTCCCCAACAGACTACACAACAGAACCCCGCGGACCGGAGTCGAGACAAAAAAAATCTGAGCCCCTGCAGGACCCAACCGCAGGTACCCCCAATAGGGTCATGAATGAGAAGGGCACCAACAGACCACAGAAAAAGGGAAAAACTAACATCCCCTTTGTCGATAGAAAAGCCAGAACCATCATAAATAGAAGGGTGATGAAGAGAGGCCAAAGGGAAGAACTCAAAATCAAAAAGACATGCCCCCTCATTGCAAACCAGACAACCCAGAGAAAGGGAACAGTGACAGGAAGATGCAGAGAGGCCCCCAGAAACCCATGAATACCAAAACACCTGGACACAGGAACTGAACACCTCCAGGAACAGACCCAAGTGACAACCAGTAATGGCAAGAACTTCTGTGTTACCAGCAGAAATAGAAGCACAGGGGAGAAGGCCTGGCCCTGAGACCAGGAATAGGTATCACGCAGAAGGCCCCAAACACCAACAAGACCCTAAAAGACACGTGAAGGGCCAACCAGTCCCCCACGGCCACAGGAACCAGCGGCAGAAAGATGCCAGCAGAAGGGGGAAAAGGAATGAAGCCCACAGCAGAGCCACGAGCCATAATGACCTGGACCCAATGACCGGAAACACTTTCAAAGGGCAAGGCACGCAGCTATGCAGGAAAGGCCCTGGAGAACAGGGCAGGAAACCGCCCACCAAAGAGTGCCCGACTCACAAACAGAATAGACAGCAAGGCAGCATCTCTTAGCCAAACCGACCACTGACCCAAAAAAAGCACTCCCAGGCCATAGTCAGTGCACCAGGGAAGAACGAAAAAGTCCAACAAAACAGCTACAAACAACCTTGCCCATAGCTTCATAGCATCCAACAGAGCAGAGCTTACCACAGCCACCCCAATTTCCACAGCCAGCATTTTGAAGACCAGCACCAAGGAGCACGACAAAGATGCTAAAAATAGTCAAGCTGACAAAACCAATGTCTCACCCACACATGCCCCTAAAACCAGAGGTTGTCGGTGCAACCATAGAGCAGAAGGATCACAGCATACCGGAGGAAAGACCACCAAGCCAAGCAGGGGAGACAAAATAGAGTCCAAACGAACAAATGGAGGAAGAGAAACTGCCATTCCTTGAAAGAAGGGCCCAAGAACTATAGAAAGCGAGGGATAGGAACCAGAGCAACAACCTACCTTATCATCAGAACTAGGAACTAACAGGAACAGGCAAGGGCATGGCAAACTAGAAATCAGAGCCTAGCGGGGAAAGAGAGCACCCCCAAGCTGTGCAGCCAGAAAGGACTGAACCCAAAAGGACCCACACAGGGGCCAGAATATCCCACCACTCCAAATGGGAAACAAACCTTCCCACAAAAGTAGAAGAGGATGCCCCAAAACTGTGGCAGAAGAATCATATACAGCCACACTGTCTTAGGCAGGGCTGTTGCAACTGGCCAAGCAGGCTGCGCCCAATGGCTCTAGCCACCACAACCAGGACCAGCAATTCAGACAGAACAGGTGCACTCAACCAAAAAACAGATTGTCATGAGCTGTGGTCATGGGGAAGAAGATCCTCCAATGAGCCAGATGCAGGTGACAATATGTGTCACTGAAACAGTGAACAGATAACTGACACACTGCAAAGAAGGGAAATGACCACCAATACAACTGGAGGAGAACCTACAACATACAGTGTGACTGTAGACATGAACACACAGTCCACAGTGGGAGGGTCTGGGACCTGAGCCACCAGGCCACAGACAACCCCCAGAGTCCCATCTGATAGCCACAAAATCAACCAGGCCACCGGGTAGGAAACTGCCAACCACCGCAGGCAAAGCCAAGAGGTATGTGACACTGTAGGCACAAGTCCGATGCTGCACAACAGGATGGAGGAGAAACTCACATAAAGGGGCTCAAACACAGTCCCCCATAAGAGAAACAAACACACTGTCAAAGGATACAAGGATCTGAACTGTCAGCCTACCGAGAGACAGTACAAGAAGTTGACCATGAGGCCAACACTCTCCATGGCATATAAAGAATAATGGGCACAAACCTGTTCCTATCGCCCAGTCACCTTGTGCTGAGACTCATCAAGCCCTGACATGGAAGTGTAGCCTCAGGCACAGCAGGACCACCGGACTCAGTCACGGTGATTGCAGCCAGCAGTCCATCCACAGCCACACTGAAAGAAGGAAACGCCACCCAGCAGGTAAATTGCTACCCAGAGCTCCGCTCACAGCAGGGATTTAAACCACCAAGCCCCTCAGGCCGTTCCGTGAAGGGAGAAAAAAGGTAAGTCCATAGGGAGACAAAAAAGAACATGGCGGCTGACTGCAGTGCAGCGCTCTGAAGCACCTACCGTCTCCTCGGCGTAGGCACGCGGGACGGCATCTCCGGCGTCTTTGGGGTGATTCTGCTTGCTCTTGTTTATGGGAGCACCACAGCGGCTCAGCTGGAATCTCGGTGGGGGTCGCGGTGCCTCCCCGCGCTGTGTTGGCTCAGGGCGAGGCTTGAGCTGGGGTGCTCCAGACGTTTGGCAGCCCGACTCCCTTTCCGGGTTAGGGCTGGCAGAGTCAGCACTGGAGCTGACAGGCTGCCGTCTGAAGGCAAAGCAACTCCAAGCTTGAAGCGGGTGGGAAGGCGGCGCAGCAGCAGTTCTAGTATTTGTTGTTTTTCTGGTAAAGCAGCACTCCATGACAAGGTAGGAGGCGGGGGGAGTGAATAGTGTGAGGAGAGCCAGCCGGGCATGGTGTATCGTAAGTTGGACTCTATGCAGCACAATACCCCTCTTGATAGGCAAAGTTTGCCATGGGCTAAATCTGACAATGGGGAAGGAAGTGGAAATGGTGGTTCAAAGCCCTAAAAAAATATAAATATTAGGAAGAAAGACGCAAGCTCCAAATTGACTCCATCAGTGAAAACCTTTCTTAAACTTAAGTCCCCCGATAAATTGGTGATTTTGGAAGACGGGATGAACGGGAGTGTTTCAAAGGAATTGACGATGGAGGCTGAGGGGGAAGATGGTTGTCAAGGTGGGAGGCACTCTCATGATGTGCGACAACAATCCTCGATGGTGCCCCAAGAGACTCTAGTTGGTCAGGAGAAGGTTGGAGAAGATATGGCTAGTGAGGAGATAGTCCCTCAATCTGAATTTCTGTTGGGTGTGACGTCACTGGGAAGCGGGGCTCCTGTTTCTCCCCCCTGACCTCCAATTTGGGCTCAGTAGTATTTGGTAATAGCCCAGGCTCCCCTATTGAGGTAGTGCTTTCAACCTTATCGAAGGATATTAAAAAAGGTTTTGCTATCTCTGAAATTAATCAAGGGGAAATAAGGGAGGCCTATGGAGCGCTGGATTTTTTTTTTTGATCTTTCGGTATTAAGAACATAAGCACTGGAGGAGGCCGTGGGAGAAATGAAAGTGGAAATCAGAGACCACAAAAGAGAAATCGATGTGTTAAAGGGAAATGAGCAGTCCTTACAGAGCAAGCTGAACAGTTGGAAAACAATTCTAGGAGAAATAATTTGAGAGTGCTGAATTTTCCGGAGGGTGGGGAAGGTGGGAACTTAAAAACGTTTCTGAGCTCTCTTCTCAAAAATTTGCTTACATTGGAAGAGTCCCCGGAGGAAATAGCAAGAGATATCCAGCGGATTCATAGAGACCCTTTTAAGAAGAGGCCAGACAGTCTCAAACCTCGGAAGATTTTGATAAACTTTCAAACTTATTCCTTGAAAGAGAAAATCTTGGCCTTGGCTCTTAGACAGAAAACTTTACGTTGGAGGTCAGGTCTGATTCGTCTAGTGTGACCATAAATAGGCAGTGGGGAGGCGGATGGAAGATTTTAGGAAACAAGGCGCCTCTGTTCAGATGAAATTCCCAGCTACCCTCAAGATTGTGCATAATAATAAAATGTAAAATATAAGGGAGGTGAAAGCAGCAGATGAGCTGCTGGAGACTACTAAAGTTGGAGGTATTGAGAAGTAATCTGTGCCCGCCGAGGTGCTTCAAAATTGGGTCATGGACCTGAACAAAGGGAGGGTTATCCTGGGGGGGTAAGGGTGAGCACGAGAGGGCAGGTGAGGGGAGCACAGGGTGGGGAGCAGATGGGGAAAATATTGGTAAAAAAAAACAAAAAGTCCTGTGCACCTCAGCTTATTAGACAGCCCGTAAGGGATGTATAAGAAAGGGGCAGCCCAAGGTGTTACTTGTGGTCAGGGGAAACTTCAAATGCTGTCTTGGAATGTGAATGGTTTGAGGGTGAGAGGTAGGAGAGATAGGATTCTACAGTATCTGAGGGACTTTTCTGCTCAGCTTTTGATACTGCAAGAAACGCATCTAACTGGGGATGAATGTAAAGCCTTGTTTAGAAATCAGAAGTGGGTCCACTCTTGCGTATGTACTGAACAGGGCTCTCATACTAGGGGGGTGGCAATATTGTTTAAGCATCAGTGTGATCCAGTAATATTAAAGGTCAGTGTAGACACTACAGGGAGATGGGTAATAATTAAAGTTAAGCTACTTGGTAGACCTATTACTCTGGTTGGATTCTATGGTCCCAATAGTGACGATACAGAGCCTCTTAAGAAGCTGTTTTGTCAGTTGTTGGATTTTTCTGATCCTGTATTAATGGCAGGAGATTTTAACATAATACTGGACAATAAGCTGGATAGATCAACTAAAAGCAGATCAGTAGTTAATTTAAATTCTCAGCATTTTCTGAAAAGGATGATGAAGGAAAGGGCCTTGGAAGATTGGCGGAGGAATAGAGCAGGACCTCAGCAGGTTTTTTCATATAACAATAAGAAGTATAGCCATTCTTTGCGCATTGATTACTTTTTGGTGGATCAGCTATGGCGTAGTGCGATACTTAATATTGTGTATCTCCCCCCTCAATTGTCTGATCATGGAGCGGTCGTATTAAAAATGAATTTGTTAAAAGAGAGGGAGGTGTCTTGGTGGACGTTGGACCGCTGCCTACTGTTAGATGAAGAAGTCGGAACCAGGCTGCGTATAGAAACGGAGAAGTTTTTTAAGGAGAACCTGGGTTCAGCCCCATTTCATGTGGTTTGGGACGCCTAGGAGGCTGTGATACGAGGGGTTCTTATGAGTACTGGAAGCTATAAGAATAAGCTGTATAGCAAAGAATTAGAGCACTTGGAAAGAGAATTGTGGATTTGTAGAGAACAGTTATTGAAGAGTACAGATTTAGGAGAGAAGTGTGTAAGGCAGCAGAGATTGGATGTTTTGAAACAGCAAGTTGAAGCTCTATTGCAGTCAAGGCTCCTGAAGCGATGGGAGGCAGGTAAGTTGGTGCATTGTGAATATGGGGAAAACCCAGAGAAATTACTGGCATGGAAAGCAAAAAGGGATCAAGTAAGGAATTTTATTAAGGAAATTAAGGTAGAGCAAGGACAGAGGACCGGAGAGAGTGGGGAAATAAATAGGGACCTTATACAATGTTTTTCTCAACTCTATACAGAAGAGATCAAGGGTACTGAACTGGAGGTTCAAACTTGGTTGGGGGAAGATACTCTCCCCTGTTTATCCCCGGAGCAGCAGCATTGGTTGAATAGGCCTATCACTTCAGACAAAATCACAGCTGCTTTGCGGGGGACTAAGGGGGTAAGGGCCCAGGCCCTGATGGTCTCCCGGGTGAATTGTATAAGGTTCTGGAGCAGGTACAAATGCCTTTCCTGTTAAAATAGTTTTCTGAGGTTTTTACAAATGACTCCCCCATTCCGGCGTCTTGGAATGAGGCAGTCATTTAGCTGATTTTGAAACCAGGTAAAAACCTGGCTAGGTGTGAGTCATATAGACCCATTTCGTTGTTGAACTCAGATTACAAGTTGTTTGCAAAGGTTCTTTCGGATAGGTTAAATCTGGTGGCAAAGGATCTGAATAATACAGATCAGAAGGGGTTTGTTAAGGGCAGGTATTTACATGAGTTGACGCATACCCTAATTGGTACCATAGATCCGGCAACTGCTTATAGGATTTCTTTGGGGGTTATAGCGTTGGCACTACAAAAGCTTTTGATAGGGCCAATTGGGGTTATCTAGCTCAGATTTTGAGTAATTATTATTTGGGGAATAATTTTTGTAGAGCTATAAAACGGATTTATTATGACCCCTCTGCTAGAATTCTAATTAATGGGAAACTAACAAACTCTTTTAGGATATCAAGGGGAACTAGGCAGGGTTGTCCGCTGTCACCACTTTTGTTTGATCTGTATATCGAACCTTTTGCCAGGAGAATAAGACAGCTTCCTGAAATAGCTCCTTTTAAATGGGAGCAGTGGGAGAGAAAAGTTGCACTTTATGCAGATGATTTAATGGTATTCACTGCTGACTTATCGACTGCACTCCCAGCCCTACGAAGGCTAGCTGATAATTTTGGCTCTGTCTCTGGTTATCAGGTTAACTCAGAAAAGTCTGAAATTATGGCATGGAACCAGGATTGGCAAGGGAAGGCTGAAATGCATTATTTAGGTTTATTAATTACACAAGAGATTGATAAGTTGGTGATGAAAAACCAAGAAGCACTGTTGGTAGAGTGTACCAAATTGATGAAGGGCTGGGCCTACCTTCCGCTGACAGTATTGGGAAGGGTAAACCTGGTTAAAAGGTTTTTTCTTCCAAAAATCAATTTCATTCAGAATGCTATTCCGCTACAAATGAATGGTAGATATCCTAACAAACTTCAACAGGCTATTACTTCATTTATCTGGGCATGTAAGGGTCCCAGGATTGCGTGGAAAAGCTGCGAAGGAGGAGAGAAGGGAGGTTTATCACTGTCGGACCTACAGTTATATGCTTGGGCCTTTTTGCTGAGAAACTCAAGGTTGTTATTTACCTCCGTGGATAATTCAGCTATAGGCGCAATGTTTAAATCAATGACAAATACTATGCAGGGGGCGGCAAAACAGTTTTTTTTTTTTTAAGTTTGGTGATCCAAAATTATTTCAGAAAATAAGATTAAAAATACTGAGGGAGGCAGCAATGTGTTGGCATCAGGTGAAATCCATTATTAAGATTGTTTATTACAATCAGTGAGCTCCTATTTGGGACTCTCCAGGCACTTCAGAATGCTTGAAAGATGCCTTGGCCAAACCAATAAGAGAAGCCAGTCTAGAATACTGGGGTGATCTTATACAGGATGCAGTGCTACTCTCCTGGGAAGAACTGAGAGATATGACAGGAGGCACTTTGTCTAGATTAAAATATTTGCAACTGGCAGCCTGGGTACAGTCTACTCGACAAAGCCGGTTGGGGGAAAACCCCCTATCAAAAGACTTCTTTAATGGTTCCCCCAACGGCTGTAAGGTTGCAAAGTCGTATTGGGAGATTTTGGAGTTGATTGACGGTGATTTTAAGTTGCCGGAGCAGTTGTGGCAAGGCACTGTGACAAAAGAAATGACACAGTCGGGGTGGCAAGAATCCATGAAAATGTGTTTTGAGATAGTTAAGGCTGCCCCGCTAAGGAAGAACCATTTGTATGTGGTACATAGAGCTTATATCACAACAGCAAAACGTACGAAAATAAAGAAAGGGGAAGCGGTAAAGTGCCTTAAATGTGGAGCCCCAAATGTCGCAGATGTCCATATGTTTATGGCGTGCCCGGGAGTTGTCTCCTTTTGGTCGGAGGTGGTGGGTACACAGATTACAGGAAAGGAATTGACTGCAAGTCTCCCTCTTATTATTTTTGGCAAACCCCGCGATTCGGTAGGGTGGTCGAGAGATAGTAGGACTTTGTTGTTTTCTGCTATTTTATTAGCCAGAAGGGAGATATGTTTGAAGTGGGTGATGATAGCCCCCCCCCCACACTGTATAGGAGCTGGTTGGACATGTTTATGAATACAGCTAAATTATATCTTATGGTGGGCCGTCCTGAACAGAGGAGGAAAAAAAGGAAACTATGGGCTCCACTTCTGAAATGGGCCCCTTCGCAAGGGGCATATTGTCCGATGATTTAAACCCCACCTTTTTACATCTATGCCAGCCACTGGGGGTACCCCAGGTAGGCTGAGCAGGTGACACAGGGTCCCCCTTGAGCGGTATGTCCACTTTTTGTTACGGATACAAGTGAGAACTCGGTGGAAATAAGGTGTGACTTACCTGTGAGGTGTATGAGGACACAAAAAAAAATAAACAGGTCAAGGAGGGGACAGAGGTAGTTTTTATTAAGAGGAAAGATGTGTCTATTGGAGGCAAGGGGCCTCATTGGTTAAGAAGGAAGGCAAGGGGGGGAACGGGAGATAACGTTAATTGTATTTCTTTGCTTTTATGGTTCATGTATTAAGCCAAATAAAGAATTGATTGATTAGTTGATTGATTTTGTTAACTGATTTATAGGCACTGGAAATGTTACTTTTCCTGAGTTAGTAATGTCTTTCAAATTATGTTAAAAATATGACGACTGCAAAGGGTCGGGACAGCAACAAAAGGAGTGCCCATTTTCCTTGCTTGCATTAGACTATTAGGAATATTGCTGTGCCACTGACTGACAGTTTGGGGTTTTCATATTTGGAGTTTTTATATTTATTTTGAAATTTCATATATACATCTCAGTATACCTGAGCAATCCCAGAATTTAGGCAAATAGAGTTGCAAGATTTGCAATGCTGCAAGTTTCTTATTGCATACTGTTGAATGTTGCTTCTAAACATAACTAATTTACCTTTGAGGATGTCATGCATGCTTATTCCTCCACTTTCATTATACGCTAAACCTGAATAACCTCATTTTCAGAAATTCATGAATGCAAATCCCTCTACTTTCAGCAAAACAGTATCTGTATATTGTACAGCTTATTTTAAATTCAAGCAGGGGAAACATTAAATAGGGAATTCT
This sequence comes from Pleurodeles waltl, assembly GCF_031143425.1. Lineage (NCBI taxonomy): Eukaryota > Metazoa > Chordata > Amphibia > Caudata > Salamandridae > Pleurodeles > Pleurodeles waltl. The sequence continues at coordinate 205,445,743 of NC_090442.1, read as the reverse complement.
ACAGCGTTGAGAAGTAACAGAACATACCTCTGTTACCTCACCTCATTTAAAGTCAGAATCTGCACTTTGTTTCATATTAAAGGGTTACAGCAGGCTTGACTATCAAACACTCACGTATTATTGTTATTTTCATTCTTAGTAATTTTATTTACTAAGTGCATGTTCCTCCAAAGCATCTCAACACTAGGGAAAAAAGTAAAACAGTAAATCAGAACCAATCCATAAACAAAGGGTGGGTCTTTAACTGAGAGAATAAATAAGACCATGAAGATCGAGAGGTAGGCCATATGAGACCCTGGGTGTCTCCATTCAGAAATCTACAGCACTGGATCATGTCCATATGAACCAAAGCATACTCAAGAGATGAGAAGAGCTCCAACTCAAAGATCTGACAGGTTCAAAAGGGAAAACTAGGCTACAAGGAAAAGCTGGACCAGTCTTGTGTAAGGCTGAATGGGTAAAATGTATACTTTAAATGCAGGTTTTCTCTCTCTTGTGAGATGTAAGTGTATTGCCCAAGACCTTTCACCAGATGCACAGCCATTTTCAAGTTAATTTAATCAGAAGTAGGAATAGCAATGCAGACCAAGAATTATTCATTTTTTTCCATACCGTTATCTGTGATTCTAGGATTTTTCATAGAAAGAGGTCAGCCAGTGTAAATCGCAGGTAAGGGGTTGTGAGGTCAGGAGAGTGTTGGGTGTCAAAGCAGGCTCTGTTTTGTCAGGGGGGGTTGTACATCATGGTCCCACACATGAAGGAAGAGAAGTGAAGGAAGGGATCAGGCTGGAGACTTGGCGGTGTATTTGATCACAGCTTTGTCACAAGTCCAAAATGGTTCTTCCAGGTGTGGCGGAAACCCATCAAGTAACATATGACTTGGAGTAGCCACACCTAGTAATTTCAGTAATGTGAATACTGAGAAGTTTTTGGAATAAACAAGGGCAGTATCCCACCAGGGATGCCATTCCGGCCAACTTATAAGTGTCCTTTAATGAATGGAGAGTGGGAAAGGACACAAAAGAGAAAAAAATGGATTTGGGGGAACAGGTTAGAGATTGTGTTCACATGGGAATTTGTAAAGCATGCCTATATCCAGAAGGGTGTCTTGGCAGTGAAATGCTGCTCATTTTACCCTGCTCTATGCCCGGTGCTGCTATTATTAAGGCTCCACAAGCACCTTCTGTGCTGTGTGCCAGAACTCAAAAAACCTTACTTGTCTCACCTATGAAATGTTCAGGCTCCTGGAAAGGATCGAGTGTGTCCACCAAATGTGGCAGAACAGATGTCAATGTACAATTTTAGGTGATCATTACAGTGGTTTATTTGAGCAGGTTACATAGTTTGACTAGACTGCTGGAAGGCCAAGTCTGCTGGACAAGGCGTATTTTTTTTAATCTTTCACTAGACTTAGATCCTGATGGTTTTTGCATAGAAACACACATAGTCAATGTGTTATTTAAGGGCCCTATGTACTTGGTAATGCGTCTGCAGGATGCAGTAGCATTTACCTCTGAACTATACTAAGTACATTTTCCAGGATCAAGTAGAACATCCTGATTTTACTGAAAATATAGAAGCTAATATGTATTGTATTGTACTGTAGAATTTGGGTAACACTTTCTACTCTTAAGTATGGCACTGAAGCGCTTACCCAAATAGGAAGGTACATCATGTAGGATCATGTGTAGTTGGCAGGATGTGGTTTTGTTTTGAGACATTACGGCCCTCATTAAAACCCTGGCAGTCGGTGATGAAGTGGTGGTAACACCACCAACAGGCTGGCGGTAACTACCACCAAATTATGACCATGGCGGTGAGAACTCAGATAGACAGCCACTTTACCACACCGACCACCAGGGCTGAAATAACAGGCACCACGGGGGTAGCTGCCTACAGCCAGGTGGAAGCCACCGCACTAAGACACTGGAAACAGCCATTTTTTTCAGGGCGGTACCAATGACATCAAAAGCCTGGCAGAAACACTGCACAGAAGGGAAAGAACTCACCTTTGAAGACACAGGGAAGAACCACTCCGCCATGGAGCCAGAGCTGCAAATATTCCCAATGATTTTCTACGTCCTGCTCCACCACGAACACCAATGACGGCGAAGACGACCACAGTGAGTACAGCTGCCTAGCACAAAGGGGAGGGGGGGAGAGAGTGACACACACACCCCCACCCCCAACACCATACACACAATCAGCTGCAGTAATAAAAACATATTTACCCTGTACCCCTGATGAACTATGCAAGGACAACAGGAATGTGCTAAAGTGAGTGTAATAATATCAACACAGTTGAAATACGAAAATGCAATATAACTGTTGTATACATATGTACAGTTCAAGGGACACTGCCCAGTCCTCATTGTGTGTGGGCCACAGGCCAAAGTCCAAGGCCCCACCTGTCACCTGCAACAACAAAGAGAGAACACTGCTGGGGCATCAGTTTGAAAATAGGCAGTCACCTCAGGGGATAAGGAATGGAGGGCACCTCAACCAGCAGATGAAAGAAGACCACTGGTTCAGGAGGGGGCAACATGCCCTGTGCTTGATCCTGGGGAGTGCAAGGCCACAGTCTCTCAAGTAGGTGACTTGCCCACATGCTCTGGAGGGGGCAACAAGCCCTGTGCATGATCCTGGAAGTGCAAGGTCACAGTCTCTCAGGTGGGTGTCATACCCACTGGATTTGCAGGGGGCAGGCCACACAGCAGCCCATGGAGTCAGGACTACATACCGTTTGCCGGTGGTGACAGCTGCTCAGTGGTGGTAGTGGTGGTGCTGGTGGTGGGAGGCTCCAGCCCATCCCCTGCAGCCTCAGATGGCTGCCCACTGATGGTGGTGCTGCTGCTGTTGCTGGTAGTGGTGGGGGGAAGCTCCAGCCCATCCCCTGCAGCCTCGGATGCCTGTCCACTGGTGGTGATGATGCTGCTGCTGCTGGTGGGGGGAGACTCCAGCCCATCCCCTGCAGCCTCGGACGGCTGCACATCCATGGTTGGTGGTGGAGGCTCCGTCTGAGTCCCTGTCGCTCGCTCGCTTCCTGGCAGCAGCCGGGGCTGTCTCCTTGGTTTTCCAGGTCACAACTGGGGCAGGCACCCTTTTCTTGATGCTGCCTGGTGCAGGCTCCTTCACCCTCTGCACAGGTGCCCTGGATTCTTTCCCACCACAAGTGGGTGTGGAGATTACTGATCCCGTGGACTGGGTGGCTGAGGTGCTTGCCTGGGTTTTTGCCACCCTGGCCAGACGTGAAGGACGGGGGGAAGGGATAGGGAAGAAGTCAAGTTGGGCAAGGAAAAGCTTTTTAGGGACCTTGGGTTGGGAAAAGGGAGAAGGTGTGGGAGTGGAGGAAAAGGGAGTGGTTCTAGGAGGTGTCTGTCTGCTGATTGTGGGTGCAGGTGCATGAGCTGGATGCTGTTGTGAGGTGGATGGCTGTTGGGTATCTGAGTGCTTGTGTTAGTGTACTTTAGGAGGGGGGACAGACACAGTGGGAAAGGACACAGGGGACGTGTGCGTGGCTGTTGTAGAGGTGTCTGCCAGTGAAGTGTGTGTTCTGCTAGGTGTGGTGGTGATGCTGGTAGTGGATGAGGTTGTAGTGCATGCAGGTGTGAGTGTAGACGGAACTGGGAGGGAGGTGGAGGAGGGGGAGACAGTGGAAATTGTGAATGTTGGTATGTCTGCATCTGGATGGTGTTTATGTGAGTGTCTGTGGGATGATGTGAGGTGCTTGTGTTTGCCTTTGCCACTCTTGCGTGTTGTCTTATGTGCATGCTTGTCTGCCTGTATGCTTGGGATAGGTTGGGCTTGAGGAGAATGGGATTGGTAAGAGGAAGTTAGAGGAGGAGGGTGGAAACAGGGACAATGGCTGCCATCAGAGAGGAGGCCAGAGCCTGAATCGATCTCTGTTGAGCCACCAAGCCAGTGTGAATGGCCCAGGGGCACCCATAGACACACATCCCCCACCCGGATACCACACTACCATGTGTAAGTTGTAATGATGGGCACTGTACTCACCCCCTTGTGGCTGCTGTGATGCCCTCAAGTGCCCATCCAGCTCAGGATAGGCCACCTCCTGTATGCTGGCCATCAGCGGGGTCAGGGTTCGACAGGCACCCCTTCCTCGTAGGGAGGCCATCCCCAGCAGGGCCTCTGCCGTCTTCCGTGCCCAGCGTCTCAGGTCCTCCCACCGTTTCCGACAGTGGGTGCTCCGCCTGCCACAGACCCCTAGGATCCACCCATCCTTAGCGATGGCAAGCCATATACCCTTCTTATGATGGGCACTGACCTGCAGAGAGAATACACACAGCAAAATAGTTTCAGTCAGACAGTCCTGTCTGTTATACGTATGGCCCACCATACCCCTTCACATCACCATTTCCACACACATGGCCCAGCACACAACCAATACTTCGCCCAGAGGGCATCCACCCACCTCCCTTACATGAGGCCTTCACACACACCACCCAATGCATTCATGCCACATGCATCACACTCACAGTGTACTCACCTGTTGGTCTGGGGGCCCATACAGCAGTCCGTACTGGGGTAGGACCCATCCTCCAGTCGCTATATTTCCTCTGAAGTGAAGGCAGGGACCCTTTCCCCAGTCACACGGGCCATGATAGGTTCCAGACACAGGTCACAGTAGCACATGCAGTGTAGGTCCTCTCCTGTTGAAGGTCAGGTAGCAAGTGAGGAATCAGATAGAAAATGGTGGTCATGTCTGCGGCGGTGCATATCGTCACTGCCGGCGTACATCACCATTGCCCACTGCGCCCCATAGGGCCCAATGTTAACCAATGAGGAGTTCCCGACCGCCTCCCGTAACGGCACACAACGTCAGCGGAATTACCTCACTTCCATCTGTTCCTCCATATAGGACAGGCGGACGCCATTTCAGGAGGGTGGGGCAGGCCCTTGATAAGAAATGCATCACAGTTATAATTTGGACATACAGGACCTATCCCACTTACCCAATCCAAATTGACATCATGCATTGTACTGTTGTGGCTCCAGTGTTCAGTTTGTGACCGGCTCCTCACTCCTTTATCCCCTAGATTGCCACCGCTGCGGTTGAATAGGAGATGGAGACATACCCCCGTGTACAGACACCTGGTTGACTTGGCAACAATGGAGGACAGGCACATCATCCTCACCTATAGTGACAGGGCCACAATCACAGAGCTGTGTGCCCAATTGGAGCCTGATCTGATATCAGTCATCCCATTGGGATCCTCCCTCTTGTGCAAGTTCTATCAGTGCTCCATTTCCTGGCCACTGGTTCTTTCCAAGTGACAGCTGGCTTGGCAGCAGGAATGTCACAGCCAATGTTCTCAATAGTGCTGACCAGAGTGTTGTCTGTCTGATTAAACACATGTGCAGCTACATAATATTTCCCCAGGTGGAGGATTTGGCCACAGTGAAGGCTGACTTCTACCAATGGGACATATCCCCAACGTAACTGGGGCGATTGATGGAACTCATATTGCATTTGTGCCCCCCGTCACAATGAACATGTGTATCGAAATTGTAAGAGTTTTCACTCCATGAATGTACAGATGGTGTGCTTGGCGGACCAGTACCTCTCCCATGTCAATGCTAAGTATCCTGGGTCGGTGCATGATGCCTTTCTCCTAAGGAATAGCAGCATCCCAAATGTGATGGGCCAACTACGGAGGCACAGGGTTTGGCTAATAGGTAAGCCCTGGTTCCCACCCAGTAGGTGTTGGTGTATGGGTATGGTGTTGGCCATATGGGATAGTATGTGGCTAAATGTTGTCCCTCAATATTAAAGGTGACTCTGGTTACCCCAACCTATCGTGGCTGCTAACCCCTGTGAGGAATGGGGGACAAGGGCAGAAGAACGTTACAATGAGGCACATGGGCTAACAAGAAGGATAATAGAACATACCTTCGGCCTCCTGAAGGGCCAGGTTTTGGTGCCTCCATCTAACAGGTGGATCCCTGTGCTACTCACCCAAGAAGGTCTGCCAGATAATTGGCATGCTGCATGTTGCACAACCTTGCCTTGTGACGCCATGTGTCTTTTATGCAGGACGAGGAGGCTGGAGATGCCAGTGTTGCAGTGTGGCAGCAGTGGACCATGTGGACAGTGAAGACAAGGAGGCAGAGGATGAGGACAACAGAACAGCAGTGATACGACAATACTTCCAATGACACACAGACAAGACAGTGTTACTTCACATTTCATTGGCATTATTTAGATTATCTTTGGCATTCTGTTATTTCCCACTTCTATGGCCCTCACTGTACCCTTTGACAATTCATTTTGCAGTTGTTGGTGCCCTACTATCGCTCCTGGTGTGATCACTGCAGGAAACTACAGGCCTTTCCTATGTGAACATAACTGTACAGTTGAATTGCAATGTTTGAACCTGGTCAAAGAAATACATACTTCAAAAATGTTTCATACTCCATACTTGTATTTTTTCCAATGGTGTTTATTGAAGTGCTAAGAAGAAGAGGGGCAAGTTCATTGGGATGGGGTGATGCTGGAGGAAAGTCCAGGGTATTGTTCCAGTCTATTTATAGCACAGGTGCATTGTCCAAGGGGACATAGGAAGGGGAGCAATGGCAGTTCAAGGTGGACAGGGATACAGAATGGGACACAAGGGGGACAATCAGGAGAGTCCTGTTTCCTGGCGGGGGTCTTGGCAATAGTCTCTGGCTTCTGCCTGGAACGCAGGGAACATTTGCAGGGTGGTTCCCCCTCTGCAGGGGGAGGGGTGCTGGTGGCCTGTTGGTCCTGTGGGGGGGCCTCCTGTCCACTAGCGGCAGCGGAGATGGAAGGCAGTTCAGATGAGTGGCTAGTGGCAGGGGCCCGCTGTTGTGAGACTGCCTCCCTTATAATGTTGGCCATGTCTGCCAGCACCCCTGCAATGGAGACCTGGGTGGTGTTGATGGCCTGGCCCTGATCCCCTGGTATTGTCCCTCCTGCAGCCGCCTGTTCTCCTGCATGTTGTCCAGGATCTGGCCCATGGTATCCTGGGAATGTTGGTAGGCTCCCAGGATCTTGGTGAGTGCCTCCTGAAGAGTCGGTTCCCTGGGTCTGTCCTTTCCCTGGTGTACTGCAGTCCTCCCAGTTTCCCTGTTGTCCTGTGCCTCTGTCCCCTGAACGGTGTGCCCACTGCCACTGACCCCAGGTCCCTGATTGTCTTGGGTATGAGGTGTGCCCTGGGGTCCCTGCAGTGGTGGACCACTGCTGATTGACGTGTCTTGGGGAAAGACGTATGGGGGTGCTGTGGTGATGTTTCTAGATGGGGGAGGCTCTGTGGTTGTCTGTGACTGGGCCTGGGCCTGGGTAACCAACTGTCTGGAGGTCCCTGATGGGCCAGGTTGGTCATCCAGATCCAGGTGACCAGAGTTGCTGTCATCACTATAGGCCTCCTAAGTTGGGGGACTGGATAGTGCTGGCACCTCTTCTCCACTGACATTGGCTGGGATACCTGTGGGCATGTAAATGCTGTGTTATTGTTTCTGTGTTTGACATATTGTGCATCCTTGGGTTGCCCCCTTTAGTTGTATTTGCCCTGCTAGCTTTAATTTGTGTAAGTTGGAATGTGGTGGGCTAGATAATTCTCTCTAGTGTGCATGCTTTGCTGATAGGTGTCCATGCAGGGCTGTGTGTGATGTCCATGCATTGGTGGTGCATGCAGAGCTTGCCATTGGGATGGGTGGGATGTGATGGTGGGGTGTGTGGGAGGTAGTGGAGTGATGGGAGTGAGAGTGAGGGTGGGGGCATGTGATGGCAAGCAGGCGGGGGGTGATAGTAGTAAAGAGTTCACTTACCAGAGCCCAGTCCTCCTCCTATTCCGGACAGGCCCTCAGGATGCATGATTGCCAAGACTTGCTCCTCCCATGTGGTTAGTTGTGGGGGAGGAGGTGGGGGTCCACCGCCAGTCCTCTGGATAGCGAGCTGGTGTCTTGCTGCTATGGAACGCACCTTCCTGATATCGTCCCTTGTTCTGGGATGCTGTCGCACGGCGCTGACCCTGTCTACAATCCTCCGCCATAGCTCCATCTTCCTAGCAATGGATATCGGCTGCACCTGTGCTCCAAATGGCTGAGGCTCTACCCTGATGATTTCCTCCGCCATGACCCTTAGCTCCTCCTCTGAGAATCTGGGGTGTCTTTGTGGTGCCATGGGTGTTGTGTGAGTTGTGTAGGGGATGGTGTGTAGGGTGATGTGTTGGGGTGTGTGATGTGGGGTGCGTGGGTGATGTATATGTGTAGATGGTGTGTGGCTCTGGTTTTGTCTGTGGTCGTGGTGTCTGTCTTGTGCCAATTGTTTGTAGTCATAAGGGGTTGTGGTTAATGTGAGTGTGTGTTTTATAGTGGTGTGGTGTGTGTATGGGTGTCAGGTGTGTGTTATTCATATTGACCAATGTAGTGTTGTTTTGTCTGTGTGTGTGTGTGTATTTTGAGCGTGGCGGTATGTACCGCCAATGGTTTACCGCCATTGAATGTCCGCCGTGGTGATTGGTGGGTCATAATGTGATGGGCGGTGTTCTGTTGGCATAACGGTGTGGGTTTTGATACCGCCAGTTTATCACTGACCTTTGGTGTGGTGGACTTGTGTGTGTGGCTGAATAGTGATGGATTGGTGTGTGTGTTTCATAATATGGTGAACGGATATCCGCCTCGGAGGCGGTATGTTGGCGGCAGTCAGCATGGCGGTAAGTGGGATTTACCGCCAATGTCATACTGAAGGCCTATGTGTTATGGTTGCAGCATCTGACGGTGTGATGGGTGAGCTACAGACATGCAAATTATAATTAAAATAAAGACTAGCCAGTTTTGCCACATTGGCAGTGGGGTGTTGTGTGCCTGTACACCAAAAAGGGGGAAAAACAGAAAAGAAAGTAGTCTATACAGCATCATGCCCCAGGGAGAGATGCTGGTGAATGAGTAAATGGATACCAAAAGACTAAGGGGGTCATTCTGACCTTGGCGGTCCATGACCGCCATGGCGGAGTGCGGCGGAAGCACCGCCAACAGACTGGCGGTGCTTCCTGGGTGATTCTGACCGCGGCGGTAAAGCTGCGGTCGGAAAAGGGGAGCCGGCGGTTTCCCGCCTGTTTCCCGCTGGCCCAGGGAACCCACCATGGCGGCGCTGCTTGCAGCACCGCCATGGGGATTCCGACCCCCTTCCCGCCAGCCTGTTTCTGGCGGTGTCCACCGCCAGAACCAGGATGGCGGGAACGGGTGCCGTAGGGCCCCTGGGGGCCCCTGCAGTGCCCATGCCACTGGCATGGGCAGTGCAGGGGCCCCATAACAGGGCCCCACAAAGATTTTCACTGTCTGCTGTGCAGACAGTGAAAATCGCGACGGGTGCCACTGCACCCGTCGCACCCCTTCAACTCCGCCGGCTCCATTCCGAGCCGGCTTCATTGTTGAAGGGGCTGTCCCGCTGGGCCAGCCGGCTGTCTTCTGGCGGTCGCCCGCCGGCCCAGCGGGAAAACCGGAATGGCCGCCACGGTCTTTTGACCGCGAAGCGGTCTTTCGGCGGGAACCGCTTGGCGGGCGGCGACCGCCGACCGCCGCAGTCAGAATGACCGCCTAAGATTGGCAATTGAGAGCATAAGCAATTGCTGTGCTCCATTTTATCCTATATATTTTTTCAAAGTCAGTGATACTGTCTATTGATGAAAAAATTTAACCCAGATAGAAGGAGGTATGTGAAAGAGTAATCAAGTCTAGTAACTTCCACTCCCCTCAATCCTCTCCATCTCTCTTGTCTCTGCAACTGCAAAACACATTACAATTGCTAAACCCACTCACAAAGCAATTCCTCTCATGACCCCCAAGATATGTCAAGATACAACAAACCTTCATCTTGTACTTTTTATCAAAGTACAGAGAAAACTAAGAGTAACACTATAGAAACAGACCTACTAGAGCAATGCATAATCCATGCATAATGCTCCTCCATCCTAAACTTTTCCTGGGACAACCTGGGATTCTGGCTGCTACTTCCTCTTGGGAATTCGTTCTTCTTTTAGACTGTCCAGAATTCTTCCAAGACATACTCCCCATGTCTCCTAAGTTCCTGGTAGAAACTCACTAAAATTCCTAATGTTTGGCTGTATAATATTCTTGAGCAGCATTCTTTGACTTTTGTTCCACCCTTTATTGGAGCCTACCTTTACTGCTGAAGCAGAAATGTGTACTATTTCAAGCCACCCAAACTTAGGTACACCTTTCATTCTTAGAATTTCCAGTTACTTTGATCTTATTTCACCACCCACGCATTTTCAATGTATCATATCTCAACTTGCTTAACTCTTGTTTCCTCTTGGAATTTTAATGTACCATTTTTGAAACACAATTCTAACATGATTTTTCCTCTTCCACTATCCCATTCTTGCCAGAACAAGTTCACAAAACCATTGTGCCCTCTCAAAGCACCGTAAATATTATTTCTTGTAGTTGAATGCAGGGTATTGTGATACACTACTAACATTTGTATTATGGAATCAGATGTATTCAATTTAATCCTCATGACTATGCTCACACATGTACTCATGAATTTGTTGGCCCTTTCTGCTAAAGCATTTCCTTGTGGATTATACAAACTAAGAGGGACCTAGAGCTTCTTTTTGCCACATTAGCATCATTTTTTTTATGCTAATGTGGCCCAACAAGGCCAAAATCACTGTGCCAGAATTACAAAGTGGTGCATTGCATGCATTGCGCCACTTTGTAACCCCTTGTTCCACATTATGCCTGTGCCAGGCATAATGTATGCAAGGGGGGCGCTCCCTGTTAGGAGGGCCAAAAAAATGGTGCAAAGAAATCTAAGAGATTTCTTTGAAGAATTTTATTCAGCATTTTTAACACCTGCACAGAATGGGCGTTTAAAGGAACCACACCATTATTTATAATGGGCCTCAATGTGATTTGCAGGATTGGCATCAACATTTTTTACACTAATCCAGCAAAGAGCTAAACTAGCATTAAACAGTTTGACGATAGTTCCCCAACTACTGCCATGGTGTGCTGTATGTTAAATATGGCGCACACATGGCGGCATAAGCGGTGGCGCTAAGGAGCACTAGAAAAGTGGTGCTGCATTGGATGCAGCACCACTTTTCTTAAATCAGGCCCTATGTGTCTAGTGCCAGATAGCTTACATATGTAAAAACTGGTTCATATCCTTTGAAACAATTTTAACTAAATTATCACGTAGCAAAACCTTGGGATGATCTTCTCAAGTAAATAGCCTCTCAAAAATACACCTTCTGAAAGGGTGGAAGCTTCTTCCACAAATTCCACTTCAATCCATTTGGAAAAATAGTTGATAATCACAATTGCATATTTGTGCTCCTTCAGACTCATGAACAGACCTAAAAGGTCTATAGCTAATTTGTCCCATGTCTTGGTTGATAGTCTTCAGTTACCACTGGTTGGTTTCTGCACACTAGTTCCTTTCCTTTTACATAACACTTTAAACATTGGTCCACTTTCATCTCTCAATCCGTGCTTGCCCACCATAAAGTCTTTCTCAGGCTATGTTTACAACTTGTCTTACCTAGATGTCTGCTGTAAACTGTGCAAACCAATGTTCCTGTTATCACACACAGTGGAATTATTTTGTCTGATGTGTACCACAATCCTATCTCTAAGGATAATTCTGAACTCATTTTTGCAAAAGCTTGTAATTCACCTATTAAATAACTTTCCACAGGCCACTCCAATGCTGTAAACAATATCACCTACTGAAGAACTATATCTTTTTTCAACTCTTCCTTTCACTCTTCTTCTGTCAAACCACTGTTGTCAAAGTCATATATGTGTGCTATACGCTCAATCTTTCATAGTATTTGCTTCTTCCTCAATGCTTCCGTCCATAGTTGGCCTAGACATCAAATCCATTCTCATGTTTTTCCTACCTGGAACATGTTCATTTGTGAAATCATACTCCAACAATTTGGTTCTGAACCTAAGACTTCTAGCTGTAGCTCTGGACGAATGCAAATTAGAAATGCTTCAAATATAAATAATATAAATAAGGGGTATATGATCTGTTCTTAGTGTAAATGTCTGCCCCATAGTAAATTATTGATTCTGTTCACAGCTCAAGTACATGCCAAAAGCTCCTTTTCAATGACAGCATAGGAATTCCCCACATTCCTCAAGATCCTTGAAGCAAAGACTGCAGTAGATTCCCTCACATAGTCATGCTGAGGAACCACTACACCTAGCTCTGTTAAAGTGTTATTATTATTGGAAAAAGAATTCCTAATTCAGATAAGCTAATGTTTGCATAATTAGACAGAATCTATCTTGCACTCACATCTATTCCTACTAGCAGAAAAAAATTGCACTTTTAATTCATGTAAATGAACCTTCTCCATTTTCATGCATTTTCCCTCTGTGCTTTTCTAGTTTGGAAAATCAATAAAATAGAAGCCTAATCCATGGTCTCTGTATTAATGCATTATAGTAATTTGTGTTCCTCTCAAGGACGCTATATCCAAGATGTTCCTGTAACTTTCAAGGTTCTTTGTATGTGCCTTTCCTAGAGACCATTCATTGGTTTAACCGTATATCTGTATTGTATATCTCTATTTCCTTCTTTTCCTACGCAAATCTCATTCATTAATATAGATCAGAAGTAGGTGTTTGCATATGTATCTCATTAAATGTATCATATGCATTAGGATATTCATTAGGTTATTAGAATGAAGAATTTATAGCTCAATCCTATTATGTCACACTGAATGTGTGAGACTTTCCTGTCTAAAACCGTATAACAGGTGATGTTTTCAGCATATGTGCCAGACTTTCTTTGCTCTTCTGTGGAGGCAGTCTCTTTGTCAGTTTTCTGGTAGAACTATATTTAGTTCTGGCTGTGTCTTGTCTTTGGAGGTAGACCTAATATCTCTTGTTAATACAAAGACCAAGGCACTCGTAAAATAATTAGTAATAGTAAAGTCAGTAATTCATAATTCTTGAATTCATAACTTAATAGTCCAATTCAAATAGTATCTGCCAATGAATAGAGTCCAGAGGAAGTCCTTGAAGTGAAGAATTCATCTTTAATATGTCACAAGCCAGCCAACACGTGTTTCGTCATGGGAGTGAATATTCCCTGTGACTTTTTCAAGGCTCAAATTGGGTATGATGTGGGAAGTATTTATCTGCCCAGGAGTTCGTGACCAAATAGTCAAATTCACTCAGAGATTTATCCCATGTGGAAGGATCCTTTTACAGTGATGATGTAACAATCGCACCTGAAGTATCTTGCCAGAGTAATCGGTGTCCATCGGAGCTAGAATAGAGGCTCTGAGGCAAACAAATTTGCGAGACCTAATATCTACCCTCCCACATTATTTGATTTTGATTATGTATTCAAACACTGATTCCTATTGATTAACTAACCACTTTTGACCTTCTGTAGCAATTTTTATTTTGAATACACCAGGAGGTTTAACTAGGAATTGTGTCTTGTGTAGCTTTATTTTTTTGACAAGGACTCAGTCTTATGACTCAGATAGTTAGAATGCTACGCAACAACCCTTTTCTTTATTTTGATTAGAGGGTCAGCAATCCATATACCTAGCATCCACTGTGATGCAAATCATCTTGATGAGACACATCTGTGGAGAAAATGTGCTTCATATAGAGCCTGATTTAGAACTTTGAGGACGGGTTACACCATAACAATGGTGATGGATATCCCATCCACCGAAATTTAAATCGCATAGGCAAAAAAGACAAAATTCCTAGGTAAACCTTCTAGGTTCTTGTTCCTTGACGCAAACAAATTCTTATTTTTCCGTCAAAAGCTCAGAGGTTGGTTTAATTTTAAGTGCAAAATTGTGCATAAACTTGAAGTAACAAAAAGACCTAAAAAGGACATTACTTCCTTTTTGTTGATCGGTTTAAATACATTTTCAGAGGTTTTGATCAGACTGTTTTTGTGCTTAAAGCCATTGCCTGTCAATGCATGCCCTAAATTTTCAGTCTCTCATTTGACAAAAATGCATTTGTCCTTTGTCAACTGCAATCCATTATCTTTCAGGAGCTGCACTACATCTTTCACTTTATTATTATGTTCAGCTCACCTCATCCACACCCTTCAACTTATCCATTTCATAAATGTAGTCTGAAAAAATCTCTCTCTCTGATCCTTTTCCCCTCTCTACTCAATATAGATTTTCCTGGTTTAAGACTCATATCTAAAATAGGTTGATGCCTTAATCCCAAAATATGTTATCCTTTCCGAGAAACAAACTTTGCATCAGTTCTCATTCCCAATGTACTAGAATTTGCCCCCAAAATAACTTTCCACGTCAATCTGTTGTCTATTGTGATCCACAGGTGTGATGTTAGGTGGTTCTAATGTATATTTGGCCATAACATAACAACTAAACTTTTCCACTTTATGGTGACCTTAGCCCCAGAATGAATCAAAACATCCAAAATATCACTCTTAAACAGGAGTTCTTTTATCTTTCACCATTTCCAATATGTTCCAATTGCAGACCCCCTTGTTCACATACCATGTATTTTTTTTAGCACATACTTACAAAATCCCACATTTGCTACAAGTTTTGTCAATTGCAATAAAATATTTAGACTTTTTCTTAAGGTTTGAGGGATCCACATCTTTAACACATATTACTAGCTGACTGTTTGCATCCATAATGTTTCACTTTGTTATCATATTTCTGAAACGGTTAAACAGCAGTATTCAACCTACCATATGTGTGATTGATCTCTCTGGCTTCTCTCTGTGAAGACCGAATACCATTGGCAATGCCCATTGTAACTCTGATGAGTTACAAACGCCCTTTAATTTTAAAATGGTGCTGTACTGCAGACCATGCACATGTAGGTACTGTAGGCATAGCCACATGCAATGTAAGTACTGTTGTATGAGTCTTGGGCACAAACTATGCCCTAGGCCATACCATTTATTCAATATCTATAAGGTTTGCACACAAGTTGTTTCAGGTGAGTCTTGCAGGCATGGGCACTGGGCAAGAGGCAGTGCCAAATACCATACTCAGAGCTAAATAGCTATGCCCTTTGGGTACTGTAAACAATGGATAAATTATACAAATAAAAAATCCATGAAGGGACGTTATAGTTTTTTATTAAAATCACATTCAAACTTATGTTGTAGAATTCATGAAATAAATATTTTGATTATAATTCAAAACCTACAAAATAGTGATACTCAGAGATTATGGTTTGGTATGCCACAATAACTCCACTGTGCAGGTACCACAAAATTACATTATCAATAACTTTACATATGTCATCACTAATTACATAGTCGTTGTTTTCTTAACCGGTAGGGCACACCAGGGCCTTATTATTAATTCTTCTAATGTCTTTTTAAATCCACTTGCTTATCAATATTCAATTGCTACTTCCTCATAAAGTCATAATGTCATTCTACTCACACCATCATGAGGAAGATTCTGCCACATTCCCATCTGAAGTCCCCCACCCCATTGAGTATTTTGACACGCCAACCCAGTGGCGGCCGGCAGCTTAAGGAGGGAGGGGGGCGGGCGGGAAGCACACACACACACACACTCATTCTTTCACACACAGACACGCACACACGCACATCCATTAACAACACTCATACCATTCAAACATGCACGCACACACGCACCAAACATTCATTTTAAAACATTTCACACACACACTCATTCTTTCACACACACACGCACGCACATCCATTAACAACACTCATAACACTCAAACATGCATGCGCGCACCAAACATTCAATTTAAAACATCACACAGACACACACACACACACTTACCTTCAGCCTCTAGGTCCCAGGAAGGTTGGTACTACTGCCTTACCTCATTGGCTTACCTTAGGTCAACCAATGAGGGAAGGCAGCAGTCCCAGCCTCGTCAGAGTGGGATGGGGTCAGTGAGACTGCTGACCCCACCCCACTCTGTGACGAAGTGTCACTGATTGACACTCGCCCTGGGCGCTTCAGGGCTTAAACCTGAAGCGCCCAGGTCAAAGTCAATGGGTGACGATTTCCTCATCACCCAGGGGAGGGCCTCGAGGCACCTTTACTGAGTCAAGGAGGTCACGCCCACAGGAGGTGTGACCTCCTCAGCTCAGCAAAGTTCAGCTGAGGCAGCCAGGAGTCTGCGCAAATTGTGCATGTCTCATTCCTGGCTGTCTGCGCTGAAAATTAAGAGTGTCTGTCAGGCTGACCTTTGATCATCCTGACAGACACTCTTCATGAGGGGCAAAAGGTGGGGGAGTGTGGCCCCTCCGCCCTAAAGGACGGGCTGCCACTGCGCCAACCCCAATAGGTTTCCCAAAGTCCCCTATCCATCAAGTCTTTAGGGTCATTATGGCTAACTACATCTCCGTTCTTCAACTCATCGGGCCTCAAAAACCACCTACCTTTTCATGCCCCAAATGGCCCCCATGAGCACTGTTTCCCTGATGTTTCCCTTCCTACATCAAGACTCAGAAAATGCAGTTACCACCCTTCCTTTACTCTATATAATGTCCTCTGTACCACTCTTACTCATCAGCGTCACGTTCAATAACCTACATGAAAACATTTTGAAATTGGAAAAGGGAAATTATAAAAAAAAAACAACAGGGGATTACTTTCCACATTAGCTTACATTGAAATGAGACAATTTTAGGAGTGACACAACTAAGATAAAACCATTTTGGGCTTAAAAATCAGGATTCTCCGACCTACATCTGATCTGTTGGCATGTATCTAATAACTATGCGCTGTTAAGATGGGTCCCAAAGGTACAAGTGGTAAGAGCTTAAAGGATAAAACTCAGACAAATATTTACCTGTGTTCCACTCATGACCACAGCTGGCCCAGGGGAGGTCCGTGGTGAATGAATGGAAGAGGTAGAAAAAGGCCCAGGCAAGAACAATTACGTAATACACATTCAGAAACGTGACAGTCACCAGAGAGGCGTATCCAATTCCTGAAAGACAAGGAAAATCATGTCAAAGTAGAGCAGAAGCAATATAAGGAATTTATTTACAATAGCATTGTGCATGTCAAGTCTATGGGCAGCATTACAAGATCGGAATAAACTGCCTGGTAACTAGTACGCACATAGTTACCAATGCCAGGTGTATCAGGGAATTATTAGGTAGACTTTGAGGGTTCCCTCAGAAATTAGGAATAAGATGCAGAATCAAAAATGAAGATGATTCTTTCATCAGTTATTCCTCATTTTCATGGCACATTGTCACCCACAGAATATGGCTACTTCTTTTATTGGCCACAGTCTCTGGGTAAAGAACAACAGTACTGCAGACTCACCATGCACCTTGTAGTATCAGCAGGTCCAGTCAGAATTAAAAGGCAACTATGTCACACTTAAAAACTCAACCCATTCACACTAACCTATTCACTACACACTGAGGCCAGCCAGATAATTTTCCCTTCTCTACCTTTACATTTTAAATATACTGCATCACTTTCCTGCACTGATATAGCTCTTCCTCTTTGAACTGGCTTAGTATATACTGCCTGGGGCAGAAGCAGACGGAGTAATGTGTTACTCTTACTCCTGCCTCTTGCTGCATGTGATATAAAATCTTTCGACTTCTATGCGGATATGTGTACAAGAAGATGGGTTATGTTGTTCTATGTTGCAAAATCAATGTTAGACGAATAGTTCGGAATATAATTAATACTAATATCCAATAAATAAAAGGCACGAGGAATATAATTTCTAAAATGTGAACGCATAACCGTAGCCAAGCAAATATATAACATATCGGGCTAATATCATGCAGGAGTTGTCGATGTTTTCAAAATGTTATGTCACTGGCAAAGCCATGTTATTTGATATCATAATGTTATCCCAGCAGCATCTTTTTTTCAAAATGTAGTCAAGACTTGGCAATGATTTTAATTCTTATTTTTAGGGTGGGATGCCACCTTCTTTACGACAACAGAAAACCTAGACCACACTCACATGACCAGCAGCTGCTTCGAAGAGCCAGGCGATCCAGCTCCCTAATGGTGCAAACTCCAATCAAACTCAACACAATCATGTTATTGTTTCAGTTTAGGTCATAACTAAATTATCATGATATAATCATGGTGTTGGAAAATGGGTTATTGGTAAGGGCAGGTAGGTACCTACACCTAGCAACAAGCCACTAACCTCCACTTAGGTCCAGTTAGGTCTCAGTAAATTAACCCCAGCTCAACCCTAGGTAGCTTGGCAACGAGCGTCAAGGCTTAACTTAGGAGACAGTGTGTAAAGCATTCAAATATCACAAAACAGTAATTAAATAAAACACAGGAAACAGTTTAAAAATCCAAAACCAATTTATAAAAATAGTTTATATTTTTATCTTTAAAATGACACCAAAACTAATAAAATCGGATAAAGGGAACCGGAGATATGAATTTTTAAAGAATTATTATTTTTCTAGCGCTTAGAAACAGAAAGCGCCAATCGGGTCATCTGGTTGCACCTCGACCGGGGCAAAGTCAAAGTTTCAGGCCGACCGCGATGGAGCCCTGCTCGGCTACAGGTCGCGGGAGGCCTCGGTTAAAAAGTTACCTTCTGACTTAGTCTTTATTTTGAAGATTTTCTTCAGCGGGACGAACCTGCCAGTCCTATCTGACCTCCTGGAGCCCTTCTCCGGATACGCGATGCTGGATTCCTCGGTGGAGATTTTTACCTTCGGACTTAGTCGTTTTTTCGAGGTGAAAATCCTTCGACCGGGGTAAACCTGGATCTTGATCCGACGTCCATGGAGCCCTTCTCGGATACGATGGCTGGGAGGTCCCGGTCAACTTTTTACCTTCGGACTTAGTCTCTTTTTCGGAGATTTTTCTTTACCGGGACAAACCACCAAATCAGGCCGGGTCGCGGTTGAGGCAAGCCGGCTAGAATTTCCGCGGCGGGTCGGTCCCTCTATGGAGCTTTTTTACAAAAATTCTCAAATGTTCTCCAAACTTCTGGGGCTTCACCCAGATGTTCTTTTAAGGTTCTTTTGGGGTCCACAGCTCACCCCAAGGGTCCAGAAGTTCTGAGATGGTCCTTGGGGGGTGCGGACTACCACTCCCAGAATGCACCTGGCGCAAACTCCTTTTTGGCCACTGGACAGTGGTCAGCTGGTCACTTTCTTCAGGAGTTGGTGCAGGGGACTCTGGATAGCAATTTTTCACCTGTAGCAAACAGGGAGTCCCTCCTTGAACCAGTTGAAGCCAGGCAAAGTCCTTCTTGTGGTGAAGCCCAAGTGTGCAGCTGGTGCAGTCCTTCTAAGTGCAGGTTCCAGGTGCAGGCCAGGGGTCCAGCAGGGCAGTCCTTCTTCTCCTTTAGTTCTTTTCTTGTTGAAATCTGGTGGGGATCTGAGGTGTGGGTGCAGGTCTGCTAGTTTTATCCTTGCTCCTGGGTGAAAAGCAGGGGGGCCCTGGTTCTCCAATCAGGTTCAGGGTCGTCCCCCTGTGATGACCACTTCCTGGGAAGTGTGGCAAAAATCCATCCCAAAAGGCAACATTCTCTAAAAATCCAACATGGCTGAATCTGATTTTTGGAGGTTACATCTGGCTGAGCCCACCCACTGGTGTGGCTAAAAATCATAAACACACCCCTCTCCTGCCCTCTCCTAATCTAATCAAGGGGGCACCTAGTTGTCTGGGGTTGCAGGATGCGGGGGTGTTGCTGGTTGCTCCAAATGTCTTTCTCTGCCTTTGAAGACCAGTTTGGCAGCCCTCCCCCTTCCTGCCTCACCATCTGCTGAGGGGAGATTCTCTCCCACAAGCACATTCCTTTGTGTGAAGCCAGGCCACTTCACACCTCATCAAGGCAGCTTGGCTAAGCTGCTGCAGGCTGGCCAATCAGAGCACAGCAGCAAAAACAATGCAGGGCTGAAATTGGCAACTTTTTAGGTAAAGTCTAAAACTTTTTACCTGAACAAGTTATATTAATCCAACAACTGGAAGTTGTGGGATTTATTACAACAATTAATTTGATACCAAATTCTTGGTATGCAACATTTAAGGAGACTTTAAAATTTAAAATAAAGTCTCCCCATTCTAGCCTATGAAGGCCATTTACTTCAATGAGGGAAAAACGAATTTGGCTGTTTTTACCTCACCAGGGTTTATAAATCTATTTTTATAAATTCCCTGCTTATAGTTACATGGCACCCAGCCCTAGGGGCACATAGGGCACACCTTAGGGGTGACTTATATGTAAAAATAAGGTAGTTTAAGACTTTGGAACTACTTTTAATTCCAAAGTCGAATTTGCATATAACTTTAATTTAAAAGCAGCCAGCAAGGCAGGCCTGCCTTTAAAATGACACTGGACACCTCAGCAGTGCACCTAGGTGTGCACCACCTATGCTGTGGTCCCTAAATCTACATGCCCTACCATATACTAGGGACTTATAGGTAGGTTAACTTAGCCAATTATAATTAGCCTAATTTGCATATTGATTTTACACAGAGCACAGGCCCTGGGACTGGTTAGCAGTACCCAGGGCACCATCAGAGTCAGGAAAACACCAGCATAAAGTGGAAAATGGGGGCAAAAAGTTATGGGGCCTCTGCAATCAGCCCTGTTTTCTCACACAAGCCCCCCCCCCCCAGCCCACACGCCCAGGAGACTCAGCCCAACCCTGGGAGAGTCTTCCTGGCTTGTTAGGCGAGGAAGACAGTGAAGAAAACTGGCTGTCCCTTTGCAGGGCCTACTCTGCCTTACATCCTCCTGTCATGGTCACTCCCTCTGGGTAGTGAAGCCATCCCAACAGTGAAAGGACCCATCTCAAACTGAAACTTCCCTCTAGGGGGGTCTTCCTCCTCTCTCTCTGCCAACTTGGGTAGTGAGGTGCCCACCTCCCCTACTCCTAACTTTGCTAGGGCAACAACCTAGCTTACCCAAAGAGGTCACCCAACACTTGAGCAACCCCACCATGACCAACAGGGTCAGGGGGCCTACTTTGCCATTGGCCCTGGGGTCTGCCTCCCAGGCCAAGTACAGTGCTGCCAGGAAGGCTAGCACCCAGCAGAGGCTACTGACAGCTGTCAGTACCCAGAACCACACCCTAAGCTTTCCACTGACAGGTGGCTGAGCTGCTTTAGGGGCAACTTTGGGGTCCTGGCACCCCTCTTGCTGTCTAGAGTGGGGGGCTACCACCTCCTGTGGCAGACACCGTCCTTCCACTCTCCCTTCTGTCAGTGCAGGGGCAACACCCTGCATCTGGACAGCTGCCTGACTACTCAGGACTTCCTTGGGGTCAGGGGAGGCCTCACCAGTGCCAACTCTGGGCTCCCCCCCCTACTGGGGCAGAAGGCCTTTGGCTCCCTGGAACTCTCTTTAAGAGTGGCCTACCCTTCCTTTTCTTCTTTCCTTTTCTTGGGGACCCCTGTCTCCTAACTGTAGGGACTGACTCCCCAGGACTTTGGTTTGGGGGGGCGCCCTGGGCGACCGCCCCATCTGGGATCAGACCCACCTCTGGGAGGTCATTGCCCAGGATACAATCTAGGGGGAGGTCAGCACTGACTACCACCCTAAACCAGTCAAGGATACCCTCCCTCTCTAGGGGCACTATGGCTACAGGTTTGGTGGTGACCTCCCCTGTGGCTATCCTGACTTTCCTTGTCTCTCCTGGGACATACATGTCTGGGGTCACTAACCGGTCACTCACTATAGTGTGACTGGCACAGGTGTCTCTCAGGCCAGTGGTAGGGATCCCATTCACCTGAATGGGGTGGAAGTGCCTACTTCCACCCTCAGGGATCACCAGCTTACCATCTGGTCCTGTCTCCCAGCTCAATGCTAGGAGGACTTCATCATCTGAGGAGTCCTCCTCCATGGCTACACTGGACAGCCCAGTGCTAACCACCTTCTTTGGACAGGCTGCATCCCCTCTGAAGTGACCTGTCTGCTGACAGTCAAAGCAAGCCCTACTGTCCAAGAGCTTTTTTAACCCTGGGTCTCCCTGTCTCTGCTTGTCACAGTGGGAGTGGGATTTACTCTCCTCCTTCTTAGGGTTCTGGGGTACAGAGGGAGTCTCTGTGGTGGGCTTACCACCTCCCTCCTTAGGTTTTTGGGGACCTGACCCCCCCTTCTTGGAGTCTCCCACCTGGGACTTGACAACCACCCTGGTTCTCAACCACTCATCAGCTGCCTCCCCTAGCTCTCTAGGGTTGGTCTGCTTAGAGTCCACTAGATGCTGGCGTAACCTTTCTTGGGTACAATTGGTCAAGATGTGCTCTCTCATGATCAGATTGTATAACCCCTCATAAGTATTTATTTTGTTACCAATAATCCAGCCCTCTAGTGCCTTTAGTGAGGTGTCTACAAAGTCAACCCAAGACTGGGTACTGACCTTCTGGGTGTCCCTAAACTTCATTCTATACTGCTCTGGGGTCAGACCAAACTTCTTGGTTAAGCACCTCTTCATACTAGGGTACGAATCTGCCTCCTCCCCCCATAAGGTCAGAAGCCTATCCCTCCCTGAGTTGGGGACCAACTCCCACAAAAGGGAACCCCAGTATTGAGGCCTAACCCTTCTCATTTGGAGTGCCCTCTCAAAGGCCTCCAACCACTTGTCTATATCATCCCCCTCTACATAAGCAGGAACCACCCCCTTGGGTAATCTGGGGCAAACTCCCCCACCCATGGACACCTCAACTTCTCTGTCGCTGCCACCATCTCTTTTCTCTTTCTTTGCCCACTTTTTCTTTTCTAGGGCCAGCTTTTCTGCTTCCAAAGCTATGTACGCTAGCTGGGCCTCCAGCTCTCTTTCTCTGATGGATGGGTTCTCTCCTCCTGAAGGGACCCCCTTCCCACCACTAGCTTTGGATCTGCCCCTAGTGACTGTATGTACTGAGGACCGATCTTCCTCATCCTCACTTAGGCTCAGATGCCCTCCCTCCCCTGAGTGGTTAGAGCTAGCACCCTCCCCTGTTTCTTCCTCCTCTGGAGCTTCCCCTAGGTCTACCTCATGGGCCTCAGCCCATGCTGTCAGGGATTTGATCAGGACTTGCTTCCTGAGGTCAGTGGTTGCAGGCAACCCTCTTTCAGTACACAACCCCCTAAGCTGGACTACTGTCAGCGTGGGTAGGCTAGCCAGATCAAGCTCCATGGTTCCCTAGTTTTGTGTCAACAACATTTTTTTGCAAAAATTGGAAACAATAATTTAGAAAAATTACAAAAATTCAATAATAGAAATTAATCCAAATTATTATTATTTAAAAAAAAAAAAACTTTGCACTAAGACAATTTAAAGGATTTTTAATTTGTTTTACTTAAAACTGTAATGTGATACTGAACACAAGTACAGGATCCCGTCGCTGCTTCCAAAAATGTTGGAAAATGGGTTATTGGTAAGGGCAGGTAGGTACCTACACCTAGCAACAAGCCAATAACCTCCACTTAGGTCCAGTTAGGTCTCAGTAAATTAACCCCAGCTCAACCCTTGGTAGCTTGGCAACGAGCGTCAAGGCTTAACTTAGGAGACAGTGTGTAAAGCATTCAAATATCACAAAACAGTAATTAAATAAAACACAGGAAACAGTTTAAAAATCTAAAGCCAATTTATAAAAATAGTTTATATTTTTATCTTTAAAATGACACCAAAACGAATAAAATCGGATAAAGGGACCTAGAGATATGAATTTTTAAAGAATTATTATTTTTCTAGCGCTTAGAAACAAAAAGCACCAATCGGGTCATCTGGTTGCACCTCGACCGGGGCAAAGTCAAAGTTTCAGGCCGAACGCGATGGAGCCCTGCTCGGCTACAGGTCGCGGGAGGCCTCGGTTAAAAAGTTACCTTCTGACTTAGGCCCTCATTCTGATTCTGGCGGGCGGCGGAGGCCGGCCGCCAGAATTCAGCCCTCCATAATACCGCTCCGCGGTCAAAAGACCGCAGAGGGTATTATGAGTTTTTCCCTGGGCTGGCGGGCGGTCTCCAAAAGACCGCCCGCCAGCCCAGGGAAAAACTCCCTTCCCACGAGGATGCCGGCTCGTAATCGAGCCGGCGGAGTGGGAAGGTGCGACGGGTGCTACTGCACCCGTCGCGTATTTCACTGTCTGCTACGCAGACAGTGAAATACTAGCGGGGCCCTCTTACGGGGGCCCCTGCAGTGCCCATGCCATTGGCATGGGCACTGCAGGGGCCCCCAGGGGCCCCACGACAATCCTTACCGCCATCCTGTTCCTGGCGGGCGAGCCGCCAGGAACAGGATGGCGGTAAGGATTGTCAGAATCCCCTCGGCGGCGCAGCGAGCTGCGCCGCCTTGGAGGATTCTTAGGGGCAGTGGAAAACCGGCTGGAGACCGCCGGTTTTCCCTTTCTGACCGCGGCCAAAGCGCCATGGTCAGAATGCCCAAGGGAGCACCGCCGGCCTGTCGGCGGTGCTCCCGCCCCCGTTGGCCCTGGCGGTTCTCTACCGCCAGGGTCATAATGAGGCCCTTAGTCTTTATTTTGAAGATTTTCTTCAGCGGGACGAACCTGCCAGTCCTATCCGACTTC
Organism: Pleurodeles waltl; assembly: GCF_031143425.1. Taxonomy (NCBI): domain Eukaryota; kingdom Metazoa; phylum Chordata; class Amphibia; order Caudata; family Salamandridae; genus Pleurodeles; species Pleurodeles waltl. The sequence continues at coordinate 205,421,240 of NC_090442.1, read as the reverse complement.
CTGGAGCCCTTCTCCGGATACGCGATGCTGGATTCCTCGGTGGAGATTTTTACCTTCGGACTTAGTCGTTTTTTCGAGGTGAAAATCCTTCGACCGGGGTAAACCTGGATCTTGATCCGACGTCCATGGAGCCCCTCTCGGATACGATGGCTGGGAGGTCCCGGTCAACTTTTTACCTTCGGACTTAGTCTCTTTTTCGGAGATTTTTCTTTACCGGGACGAACCACCAAATCAGGCCGGGTCGCGGTTGAGGCAAGCCGGCTAGAATTTCCGCGGCGGGTCGGTCCCTCTATGGAGCTTTTTTACAAAAATTCTCAAATGTTCTCCAAACTTCTGGGGCTTCACCCAGATGTTCTTTTAAGGTTCTTTTGGGGTCCACAGCTCACCCCAAGGGTCCAGAAGTTCTGAGATGGTCTTTGGGGGGTGCAGACTACCACTCCCAGAATGCACCTGGCGCAAACTCCTTTTTGGCCACTGGACAGTGGTCAGCTGGTCACTTTCTTCAGGAGTTGGTGCAGGGGACTCTGGATAACAATTTTTCACCTGTAGCAAACAGGGAGTCCCTCCTTGAACCAGTTGAAGCCAGGCAAAGTCCTTCTTGTGGTGAAGCCCAAGTGTGCAGCTGGTGCAGTCCTTCTGAGTGCAGGTTCCAGGTGCAGGCCAGGGGTCCAGCAGGGCAGTCCTTCTTCTCCTTTAGTTCTTTTCTTGTTGAAATCTGGTGGGGATCTGAGGTGTGGGTGCAGGTCTGCCAGTTTTATCCTTGCTCCTGGGTGAAAAGCAGGGGGGTCCTGGTTCTCCAATCAGGTAAGGGGTCGTCCCCCTGTGATGACCACTTCCTGGGAAGTGTGGCAAAAATCCATCCCAGAAGGCAACATTCTCTAAAAATCCAACATGGCTGAATCTGATTTTTGGAGGTTACATCTGGCTGAGCCCACCCACTGGTGTGGCTAAAAATCATAAACACCCCTCTCCTGCCCTCTCCTAATCTAATCAAGGGGTTGCAGGATGTTGGGGTGTTGCTGGTTGCTCCAAATGTCTTTCTCTGCCTTTGAAGACCAGTTTGGCAGCCCTCCCCCTTCCTGCCTCACCATCTGCTGAGGGGAGATTCTCTCCCACAAGCACATTCCTTTGTGTGAAGCCAGGCCACTTCACACCTCATCAAGGCAGCTTGGCTAAGCTGCTGCAGGCTGGCCAATCAGAGCACAGCAGCAAAAACAATGCAGGGCTGAAATTGGCAACTTTTTAGGTAAAGTCTAAAACTTTTTACCTGAACAAGTTATATTAAATCCAACAACTGGAAGTTGTGGGATTTATTACAATTAATTTGATACCAAATTCTTGGAATGCAACATTTAAGGAGACTTTAAAATTTTAAATAAAGTCTCCCCATTCTAGCCTATGAAGGCCATTTACTTCAATGAGGGAAAAACGAATTTGGCTGTTTTTACCTCACCAGGGTTTATAGATCTATTTTTATAAAGTCCCTGCTTATAGTTACATGGCACCCAGCCCTAGGGGCACATAGGGCACACCTTAGGGGTGACTTATATGTAAAAATAAGGTAGTTTAAGACTTTGGAACTACTTTTAATTCCAAAGTCGAATTTGCATATAACTTTAATTTAAAAGCAGCCAGCAAGGCAGGCCTGCCTTTAAAATGACACTGGGCACCTCAGCAGTGCACCTAGGTGTGCACCACCTATGCTGTGGTCCCTAAACCTACATGCCCTACCATATACTAGGGACTTATAGGTAGGTTAACTTAGCCAATTATAATTAGCCTAATTTGCATATTGATTTTACACAGAGCACAGGCCCTGGGACTGGTTAGCAGTACCCAGGGCACCATCAGAGTCAGGAAAACACCAGCATAAAGTGGAAAATGGGGGCAAAAAGTTATGGGGCCTCTGCAATCAGCCCTGTTTTCTCACAGATGGCCTGTAAAAATCATCTTTCTAATATATATCAGAAAAAATTGTGCCGATTTGTATTTTCCTTATTTGGGTATGAGCCACAAAATTACATTACTTTTCTACCTCTCTCCTAATTAGAGTTTTGGACAGATCAATTTTCAAAAACATTCGGTCACTTGTAACATAGCACTTAAGCACATGTTGAAATTTTTAAATAGAAGTGAAAGTACATGTTATATTTTGGAGTTAGGCACTATGTAGCGGTACCAAGTCAAAATGGCAGCTCAGTTATATATTGTTCTATCTATCAATTTAATTTCAAAAACAGGTTCAATTTTACTTTAAACACTGAAGGCCTCATTATCCACTGCCCGCCAAACTCCTTGGGCCGGAAAATCGCCACTCCAGTTTTCCATCCGCTGGCCCTATTACCAGTTTCCTGCTGGGTCAGCTGACGGAAAGAGCATTTCCGCCCTCTGGCCCAGAGGGGGACTCACCACAACATTGACATCAGCTCGTAATCGAGCTGGCGGCGATGTTGTGGTGTGTCAGGTGTGACAGCACCCGTCGCGCTTTTCACTTTTTGTAATTCAGGCAGTGAAAAAAGCAACAGGCAGTGCAGGGGCCCCCATAGGGCCTCTGGCATCCGGTCTCCGCTAGCCTCTGCATGGCAGTGGAATCACCATGCAAAAGCTGGCATACCCGGGGTCGTAATCCCCAGGGCAGCGCTGCCGGATTAAGACCGCCGGCACCACCAGGCCATCGGCCAGCCTAAAAATGGCGGAGCTGGCGGTCCGACTGTGGCTCTTTTGCCACGGTCATAATGAGGTCAGACCGCTACTTTGGCGGTGGTCGGACTGCCACCGCGAGTGTGGCGCTCATTACACTCGTAATGAGGGCCTCAGTCCTAGACGGAATTTTTACAAATCACACTTACAAGCTGCCGTTTATGCTTACTTCATAATTTGAGTATCTTTACAGCTAATTTAAAACAATATCATTCAGGCTAAAAAAACAAAGGAGTCCCCAATCTTCTTTTCTTTAGGTCGAGCCTAGACAGTGTACATGCGCTGTCTGCAAGACCTCTTAGGATGAGTAAAGGACTTTGCTCCCGCCTGCCGATGCCTGCCGCTTACCATAGGTTGAAGGCAGTGTTGCTCTTGTTTTGCTGCCTCGTAACTGGTTTGGCAGCCTATAGGTCACTTCCTGTTCTTGGCTGCGGAGCACTGGTCAAGTATAGCTTTTTTGACCCTGGATTGTTTTTGTGTTGTTTGGACAGAATATTTTTTTTTGTTTTCCCTGCTTCTCGTGTTTGTCAGTAAGCACTGTTGATTTTCTGCGTTTGCCCTTCACTTGGTCCTTACTTTGCATAATCAGTAAATAGATGTAGCTGTGTCTTGTGTTTGTGTTTTTGTACATGTTGGTTTGCTTTATGTAGCATTAAATTGTCCCAGGTGTTGAATCCTCAACAGCAGCTCTCCCTGCACAGCGAGAGAACTGATACTACAGTTTTCAATGAATGCGGGGAAACTCACCCTATAATGCTGTGCAAGTGTTCCTTTTACAACACATTTTTGCACATAACTCAGTCTGTGGTGGTCCTTTGACAATGGTACCAGCACCAAAACATTCTGAACAATGTGCTCTTTCTGTCCAGGCCATCTTCTGGGTCACACTAGGTTAGAGGTGGCCCAAAAAACATGTTCTCTTCCAGCAATTAATGTAACTTAATCTTTCTTATAGCTGGAACCTTTGTTTTTACAGCTGAGAGGAGCTTGTGTTAGAAGGATGTTGTTTGTAATAATATTCTGACAGTGTAGGAAAGTACCTTCTCTTTGGCATATTACCCCCAATTTCTGCCTGATGTCAGTGTGTTTGACTGTGTCACTGGGATCCTGCTAACCAGGCCCGCAGTGCTTATGCTCAATCTCCTTTAACGTTTGTCACTGCATATGGGTAACCCTGTATTTCACTTAAAATTGGCATATTGGTCACCCCTAAGAAGTCTCTAGTATATGGTACCTAGGTACCCAGGGCGTTGGTGTTCCAGGGGGTCCCTATGGGCTGCAGCATTTCTTTTTCCACCCACAGGGAGCCCATGCAAAGGCTTCTAGAGGACTGCCATTGCAGCCTGTGTGAAATGGTGCATGCACCCTTTCGCTGCCATTTACACTGCACCAGGTCACTTATAAGTCACACATATGTCAGGCCTTCCAACCCTGAGGTCTGGGTGCAAAGTACCTGTGTGTGAGGGCACCCCTGCACTAGCAGAGGTGCCCCACATCGTCCAGGACCATTTTCCCAGGCTTCATGAGTGGGAGGACGCCATTTTACGCCTGCACTGGACAAAGGCTACTACCTATGTACAGCTTCACAATGGTATCCCTGAATAATGCCATGTTTGGTATCAAACATGTTGGAATCATACCCCAAGGCTTTTGCAAGCATTGGTTGTATGATTCCATGCACTATGGGGGCTCCTTAGGGGACCCCCGGTACTGCCATTACAGCCTTCTGAGGTTTTCTAGGCAGCCCCAGCTGCTGCCACCTCACGCACAGGTTTCTGCCCTCCTGTTGCTCAAGCAGCTCGAGCCCAGGAAGGCAGAACAAAGGATTTCCTTTGGGAGAGGGATGTTACACCCTCTCCATTTGGAAATAGGTGTTACAGGCATGGGAGGTGTAGCCTCCCAGAGCCTCTGGAAATGATTCGAAGGGCACAGATGGTGCCCTCCTTGCATAATCCAGTCTACACCGGTTCAAGGACCCCCGGTCCCTGCTCTGGGGTGAAACTGGACAAAGGAAAGGGGTGTGATCAGTTGCCTGTCGATCACCACCCCAGGTGTGGTGCTCAGATCTCCTCCAGAGTGTCCCTGGGTTTTGCCATCTTGGCAGCTTGGATTCCAAGTTGGCAGGGCACTCTTGGAGCATCTGAGTGGCCAGTTCCAGCAGGTGACATCAGTGCCCCCCCCTACACAGGTGCTTACCTGTGTAGCTGACCAATCCCCCTTTCAGAGCTATTTAGGGTCTCTCTCTTGGGTGGTTCTTCAGATTTGGATTTCAAGACTCCAGCAGGAATCCTCTGCATCCTTTACTTCACCTTCTTACCGAAGGAACTGATTCTGGACCCTCCAGGAACTCTACAAACTGCAACAAAGAAGCAAAGACGACTTCTGCAACATTGTATCTTCAGCTCCTGCCAGAAACTGCAACTGTTTCCAGGTCGTGCATCCTCCAAGGACTGCCTGTGTTTAACCTGCACCAGAAGAATAAAGGAATCTCCCTTGAAGTGAAGGAGTCACTCCCCTGCTTCAGCAGGCACCCCTCTGCAGCAACAACCAGTGGCTTCGGTCCACTCTCCTGAAGAACTGCGTGGATCTAGCAACCAACACGGGCGGTAAACTGAAGTGGTCCCAACGGTCCAGATGTCCAACTGTCCAACTTTGGTGGAGGTAAGAGCTTGCCTCCCCACCCAAGACATTATCCCCATGCACGGCTTGTTTTGTAGTTGATAAGGCTTGTTGGCATCCTTCCACAAAGTTCTTTGTGCACTGTGCAGCTCTGGCCCCCACCACTCTGACCTGCGATTCACAGCTTCCTGCATGGTTCTCCAGCGACATGGGATCCCTCTGTGTAGTGCTGCATGGGCCTCCTTTTGCACCTTCTTTGTCCCTGTGCTGTGGGACTTCTGTGCATGCTGCCTGGTCTTCTGAACGCTCTCTGAGTTGCTGAGAGCCCCTTCTGTCTCCCTCTCCTGGGTAGAGACCACCAGGTCCCTCCTGATCCAAGGCAGCACCATTTTCCACTAACCACAAGCTTTGCGTGTGCTAAGGTTTGTTGGTGGGATTCAGTGACGCAAACCAGACTGCAGTCATCCATCCAGCATGGGACATCTTCTGCACCAAACAGGAGCCCGCATCTGTCTTCTAGGGTGCAATACTGACTGTTGTTCCTCACTGGTGGTTCCGCTTTTGCACCTTCATCCGGTTAAGCAGGGGCTCCTGTTCTCCCTGGACTCCTCAGTGCTTCTTGGACTTGGTCCCCTTCTTCCACAGGTCTTCAGGTCCAGGAATCCATCACTGGTGTCTTGCAGTCTCTTCTGGTTCTTGCTTAATCTTCTTTCTTGTGTTTTTGTGTGTTCTAGGAAAGTTACTGTGATTTACTCCTGCTTTCCTGGGCTCTGGGTTGGGTTCTATTATGTACCTTTGGTGTTTTGTAATACTCCCAGCGTCCCTCTACACACTACACTTGCCTAGGTGGGAATCCGACTTTCGCATTCCACTCTCTCTTACTATATGGTTTGTGTTCCTCCAGGCCCATTTCTAACTACTGTGATTTTCACTATTTGCAATGTTTTCTAACTGTTTTCACAACTATTTCTGTATACTAGTGTATATAATTTGGGTATTACTTACCTCCTAAGGGAGTACAGTCTCTATGGTATTTTTGGCATTTGTTTCACCTAAATAAAGTACCTTTATTTTTGGAAACACTGAGGATTTGCTTTCATGTGTTTGAATACTGTGTGATTACAGTGGGATTGCATGAGTTTTGCAAGTCTCCTAGTTAAGCCTTGGCTGCTCATCCACACTACCCCTAGAGAGCCTAGCTTCTAGACATTTCCTACATTTAACTAATAAGGGATAACTCAACCTGGTATAAGGTGTAAGTACCTTAGGTACCCACTACAAACCAGGCCCGCGCCCTACAGACAGCCCTAGAAAGTGTAATGCACTATGTTCTCCATTGGCTTAAGGATTATAATTGCCCCAAGGCACAACTAACTCAGTCCGCTGTACAGGTACATCTAGCAACGACCAGTGGTACTGCACCTTCTGCTAATGCGCAAACACATCTAGCCACAACCTGTGGTACTGCACCTTCTGCTAATGCACTAATGCACAAACACAGTTTATTTTTGATGAAGGCTTAATGTGTGGCATGGCTAAGTATTTCAGCCATTTCATTGGGGACCTGGTGCTTCTCCAGCCGGGTTTGGGGGACATTCTGAGCTTCTGACATCAGAAGTAGTTCTGGCAGCGTTCTGTGAAACTTCACTCTGAGTGGTTTTGGCTTGACAGGGGCATCTAGCCATGACCAGTGGTACAGCACCTCTGCTGTTGACTCTACAGGGACATCTAGTAGCTACCAGTGGTACCGCACTTTCTGATGTTGACTCTACAGGAACATCAAGCCATGACCAGTGCCACTGCACCTTCTGCAATTGACTTTACAGGGACATCTAGTAACGACCTGAGGCACTGCACTCTTGTGCCACTGACTGCACAATTAAATAATATTTAAAAGGCCTGCTAAGCCTGAAAATGAGAAATACACTATGCCCTCAAGGGGATGATTATATGAATACACTGCAATGTTCTTTGTCATTCTTTCTTATGTGATTATGCCCTCTAGGGGCTGACTATATGGTTACATGACCATGTTTCCTCCAAATTATATTTTTACTGTGGTGCTCATTAGGGGATGTTCGCATCATTACAGTCCATTGTCAAGTGTACGAAGGAATGCAGAAACATAGTTTATTTCTGAGAAAGGTTTAGGGACATATTTAGAAGCCCCTAGCGCCTCCTTGCGCGACATTAGAATGATTTTTTTACCCTATTGTGGCCCAATGAGGTTAAAATCATAGCACCACATTTACAAAGTGGTGCAATGCATGTATTGCGCCACTTGGTGACCCCTTGTGCCACATACTGCCTGTTCCAGGCATAATTTATGCAAGGGGGGTGTTCCCTCATTATGGGGGCAGAAAAAAATGGCAGAAAGTAATCTACAGGATTTCTTGCCCATTTTTAACACCTGCTCAGAGCAGGCATCAAAAGGGGGCATGCCATTGTTTTCAATAGGCCCCAATATACTGTTCAGGGTTAGCGACAGAATTTTGGCACTAACCCTGAACAGTACATCAATACTGTCAGAAATTCTGACGCTATTGCCCTCTACCTTGCACCATGGTGCGCCGTATATTAAATGCGGCGCACACATAATGCAGTAGTGAGGCACTAATGGGTGCAAGGAAAGTGGCGTTGCATTAGGTGCAGCGCCACTTTTCTTAAATCTGCACCTTAATGTGCTGCATGGCTATATATTTCTAAGGTCCCAAAGGCGAAATTGTCATTATCATTTAAAACTCCAACAGCTCTAACTCTCACTAATGTGAGACCTATTGCATTGAAATGCTTGTTTTAATTACAGTTCCAAAGAAGTAAATGACTCTAAGCATTTCAGAAATAAAAAAATAACCAATCAAAGCTAGTACAAGGGTATTTAAAAATGAACAGCAATGTATCCAGTATCAGACTCCAGTCTCCAGACTTCCTACATCTCTCCAAGATGTATTATTAGATTTTACATAATTTTTAAACTGTATTTCAAAAAGACCTTAATGGGCTGATTATGAGTTTGGGGGTTGGAGGACTGCCATAGTGGTGGTCCGACCACCAATGCCTGGCTGTGCAGACCAACATATTATGAGTTTTGCAGTCGTACAAATACAAGGCAGCCAACCTTTCTTCGGCACCGGCAGCCGGAACAGTCTGCTACGGTCACCAGGAAGCACAACAGTGAGACCATGTTTCCACCGGACCCTTTAAGAGGTTGCACACCACCAATGTCACTGTGACGGTCCAACCACCAGCTCCCAGTAGGTGGAAGCAGTCAGTATAAAGGGAGACACTCAACTCCAGGAAGCCGTACACGTCTGAAGCTGCCATGAAACCACAACTAGATGTCATCCTGCTGCTCCTGCTCATCCAAAGACAACAACAAACTCAACGTCGACGAGGACGACAACAACAGTAAGTACCCCACCTACCTGTAACAAAAACCTTTACATACACCACACACTGCCTGCAAATACATTATAGGGTGGGGCGCCACATGCAGCACTCACACTTCACCTATGATGACACACACAAACACACATCTACACAGATACCTACACACTCACAAGACACACACTTAGGTACAACACAGGCACTGCACTTCAACACAACACTTCTACACACAACCACACAGCTAAGGCACAGGGACACCGAAGGCCATACAACAGTCGCACACACAGCAACAACAACACATCTACTTTGCATATACAAATTCAATGCACACACTCACACACAACACAGGCCAGGGACTGACCACACATGGAGCACACATAGCCATCATCGCGGCATGGAAGACATACAACACCACCATGCAACTACCATGCAATGGACACACACATCACAATACAATGGAAGCATGGTGCCATGCACACAACACAGACACAAACCAAAACAAAATAAGTCAAGGAACACCATCAGCAACATACCAGTCCAATTGGGATGGGAGCATCAGTACCATACACGGAAGGAGACTGCACTGGGACACATTCCACATACAACAGGGCTTCAAACCACATGCACACAGAAAATAGCCTTACATAGATCTCAGGGACAGACCATAAATAAATAGATTGTCATGCACACCAACACAATGGGGAAGGACAAGTCTATAAAGCACACACAATTCACACTCCATGGAACATACCCCTACACCAACCACCTACAAGGGAAACACACATAAATTGGCACATGCACACTCAATTGCAACGCTACATAGAACCACTCATCACACCTTAGGTCTGCACTGACAAAACACAAGGAAACACATATATCATGTATACAACAGCCGTATCAGGGGCACTAGTCCAATATCATAAATGCCCACGCTGCAGAACACAAATCTGAATACTTACAATAGCAATCACTTCACAATGTCATTACACCAACGCAACATAGACAACATAGTTCAATCACACATCATATATCCTCTAATGAGAGACAACAGGACTGCACACAAACTCATACTGGATACAACATGACAGGGAGCAACAAGCAGGCACGAAATCACACAACTACAGGCACACTACCAATGTCACTTAGGAACAACAGAAACCTGCAAACGACAAAGGTATAAACAACAAACCAACAACTGGTTTGGTATATTAATAACGATATTCATAAACGTTCAAGGCCATAGGCCAGCCCATAAATAGACCAATTCAAGGACCTATGATGTGCCCAAACTTGACTCCTAACTGCCATGTAACCTCCCCTGGAAAGGGCATCCTCGGGGCATACAGGCACCTCAGGGATTGTCCGGGGTGGGGGTTGTGGGAGTTTGGGTTTGGTAGGGGCTTCGGTTTTGGGCTTGGGAGGGGGATCATTCTTGAGAAGGGCAGGCTTCTTCTTGGCAGGGAGAGGTGGGGGTGCTTGCAGGGTATGCAGGGGAGGTCTTGGAGGTGGAAGGCATAGCCTTGGCCAGGACTGTGAGGTCTTGGAGGTGAAAGTGATGGCCTTGGCCAAGTCTGTGGCCCTTTTCAGTGTGACATTTCTGGGGGACAGGGGCAAGGTCAAGATCACACAGGAAAAGGTGTCATCAGAAGGGTGTGGGGATTTTGAGGTTGAGGGAGTGGATGTCTTAGGTGTATGCTAATAGGAGGTTTGCTTGTGTGTGTCCGTTGGGTGGGTGAGTGAGGGCATTTATGTATCTTGAGTTGAGGGGGTGGAAGTGCTGGGGGATGCCATGGTGGGTGGGTGGCTGTCTGTCTATTGGGGTGATGACTGCAGTTATGGCGGATGTGCTGCATGTAGGTGTGTCAGTAGTTCGGCTGTCTGCGGGCATGGTGATTTGGGTGGATGTCTGAAGGTCTGCTGGTGTGGTGCCTGCAGATAGGATGGATGCGGTGGCTGGATCAGTGACTGTTGGTGTTGTGCATGTGGGTATGCTTGATATTGTGTCTATGATGCTGTGTGAATGCTGGTGTGTCTTGTGGTGTTTAGGTTTGTGAGCGCTACCTTTGTCTCTTGAGATAGATGCGGGAGAGTTAATCTGTGTGCTTTGGGTAGGTCAGAGGAAGGTGGAGGTGGAATGGAAGACAAGGGGTGACTGGCTACCGTCAGTATGGAGGCCACAGCCTGAAAAGATCTGTATAGGATAGCCATTGCACAGTGAATGCCCTCCAGGAACACATTTGTCTGCTGTAGTTGTGTTGCCAGTCCCTGGATGGCATTCACTGTGGCACACTGACCCACAGAGCTGGACCTCAGGAGGTTAATACCCTCCTCACTGAGGGCAGCAGGGATAACAGGGGGTGCAGCAAAGGAGATGCCGACCCTCTTGGGTAAGTGGGCATGGCCAACTGGGTGGAGAGCAACTGGGAGGGTGGTGATAGAACTGGGATGGCAGACAAAGATGGTGCTGGGGGTTTCCCTGATAGGCCTGCCACCACTAGGGTGTGGCCACTGGAGGAGGAATCAGATGATGTTGATGCAGATCCGGTCTCTCCCATGACACCCCCCTCACCCTCCGGTCCACTGCGTCCCTCTGTGTTGGTGATGTCTTGATTAGAGGTCCAGTGGCTAGTTGCTTCCCCACTCGGCTCTGCACCGTCTCCTTCAACCGCCTGTTCTGATGTTGCCAACAGAAAAAGGACATGGACATTAACACACTTTAACCACAACTCTAACTATAAAAAATACCATCATATCTAGTAGACCCATTCTGAGAGTGCCAGCAATTTGGAACATGCATGTGCCAATACAAAACCATGCAAGGCATCAGAAAAACCAAAACTTTCACATAAATAAATGTGGATCTCAAACAACTGCAATAGCATAGATGGAGTCTACCCAATACACTAATCATAACACAACTAGGTCAACACTCCACATTAAACCAGTGCCACATGCAGCAGACCACAACTGACTGGCAGCCAACAGCTGGGTCCCATTATAAGGTGCCCTACCAATTACACAGACACAAGTCCATGCACACACCTAATCTGCACTGATGTTAGTTACCAACTATAATACTTGTGGTAAAGGCAATGCAGACAACACAGCCACAAATGTGCAGTATTGAACTTGCATTCATGCATAAAATCATGTCACCATCTACGCCTCCCAACAATGAACATTTACCAAACATCACCAGCTCAAATACAGTCCAAACGTTAGGAGTAATATGACATAGCTATGCCCCATAAGTGGCATCGCAGAAAAAACTGTGTAGTCGGCTCACAAAGCTTATGAAGTAATATATTCTGAATACACACAAGAATGATTCTGGAAGGGCAAGGATAGCCTCCACTAATATCTGCATCCAGTGCTATGTCTACATCTCATTGTGTTTGTAATACAGCGCTGTATTCGACAGAATGGGGGGACACAGAACTCCCAATCAATATCAGTAGGAAACAAACTTGACTTCCAATTATAAGCAATATCACTAGACACATCTCTCATTGTAAGCATTGCATCTGCCAGCGGATGAATCACTGAGCCCAGTCATATGCGATTCAAACATCGCTGGATGACAAAACATGATGCATCCCAACAGTCAGGGCACATTTCACAACCATTGCACATGTTCACTGTACATAGTAACGTGATCACGCATCAAGGGTACATATGAACATGAACTGGAAAACCTCTCTCAGGCCCTGCCACTCATGACCCTCTATGCTACTGCAGTTGTACATGACTAATGACATACTGTGATACATTATGTTATTGGACTGGTGAGATACAATGGTGAATAGCTCCTTTCTGTGGATCTTCAAGAACAGGGCAAATTATTTTAGCCTGCCATTACAACTAGCGTTCACAAAGCACATATATGTGATAGACTCCAGACATCATCCCATCCACATGGATGGCACATGCCTTTTCACTAGCATAGTTATGTCAATTTAAGGAGATTTGTCCACATGCTGACATGTAGCCACAAAGAATTTTGGATACAGTAAAGAAATAGAAAACCTTCCCGTGCACATTCCCCACTTACAAAGGGAAAGTAGTGTGCTACCGTAGCCAAGATGTAGCCATGTAAGTCATCACACATGTATGATGGACACCTACACGTCACAAATTTCAGTGATGCACGTGCTGCCACTATATGATTTACAACACCTGCCCCAGGGTGCCACATGTCAATATGCGTCACATCATCATATACACATGGCAGGGAACAGTGATCTACTTCATACTCACCTTTGGACTGTAACAATTGGGAGGAGTAACCTGTTGCTGAAAACTGAGAGCCACCAGAAGAACAAATGATTTATACTGGATCACTAAACACACACATATGTCCTCCCTGCTGAACTGATGGTCTGAGAGTTTCTCACAGAGGTATCTAGGGAACCAGTTCAAAAACGCAGAGTCCACCAGTTAAAAACACATGGCCTATCCACTAATACTACATGACATAAGTGCTGTAAGACATTACACATCCCTCATGGCCAAAGGTAATAGTCACTCCCTCACCAAAATACCTTATTAAAGGCTCTAGTTAGAAATTTTTACCATCCTGCTCCAAGTAGGCCACCGCTAGAATGCGGGCCATTAAGGCGGTCAATGTCCAATGGGCACCCCGTCCACGTTGTGAGAACAGCCCCAGCTGGGCCTCTGTGATCTTCCGGGCCCAGTGTCTCAAGTCCTCCCACCTCTTCCGACAGTGGGAACTCTGTTGGCTATAAACCCCCGGGACCCACACCTTCTTGGTGATGGCACACCGGATCCCCTTTTTTCTAATGGATATTGGCCTACATGGATGCAAAGGTAAGACAGTAAATCATGACAACAAGTCCGAAAAATAAATTAAAGGCAGAGTCACATACATCTCAGTGTGTCTAGCAAAAACATCTTGTATTGACCATCCTAACCATATGTGGCACATTGCAATCATTGGACACAGGGACAAGACTACAGACACTGTACAATTGGTTGATCCCCACACCACAGAGCTCAGGCCCAGCACTGACTAGGCAGGTCAGCTATAATATCTGAGACAAAGACTGGTCACCTGACAAAGAGCAGGAGCAAAATGATATGCAACACACCAAGAGCCCATTGATTTGTAAAATCCACAACCATTATTGCACATAAACAACCAATATGTCTGATTAACAAACGCAGCATAGGCATACAATAATGGATCTTTGTTATCAGTTGGAGCCAGAGGTCATGCCAGCCATCAGTCACCCAAATGGCATACCAAGCATTGTTCACGTCCCAGCAGTGTTGCACTTCTTGGCCACTGGGTCCTTCCAAAATACAGTGACCCTACCTGCTGGGATGTCCCAGCCTATGTTCAGTCTGGTCTTTAAGGATGTACTCACAGCAATGTTGAAACACCTGCACAGCTATATTCGCTTCCCTCAACGTGAGGATTTGGCTCATGTGAAGGCAGACTTCTATGGTTTGGCGCACATTCCACATGCAGTTGGAGCCATTGATTGTACATATGTAGCCTTGGTTCTCACACATGGCAATGAACAGTGTATAGGAACCGGAAAAACTTCCATTCCATCAATATCCCAATTATCTGCTTGGTGGACCTCTTCATTTCCCAGGTCTGTGCCCGTTGTCTGGGTCCAGTCCATGATGCCTTCATCATGCGGGACAGCGCTATTCCACAGTTGATGACACAACTGCATCCAGAGAGGGCCTGGCTGGTTGGTAAGTCACTTATGTCTTGTCTGTTTGCATGCTAAGCCTGCTGCAATGGAGATGATGAGAGGGAATCATGTTTGCACATATGCCGCATTGCCTTACAGGGGACTCTGCATACCCAAACCACCTACGTTTGGTGACAGAAGTGAGGAACCCAACTATGCCAGGGGAGGTCGCTTCAATGAGGCCCATGGAAGAATACGTTGTGTTGTGGAGTGGGCCTTTGGACTCCTGAAAGCCAGATTCAGGTGTTTGGGCAAGTCTGGTGGAGGCCTCCTCTACTCACCTGCAAAACTGTATAAGATCATTGTGGCATGCTGCATGCTCTACAACATTGCCCTAAGGAGAAATATTCCTTATATTCCTGATGAGGGGGAGCTAGCAGTGCCACCGGGTGATGTCCTGGAAATGCCAAGTGAGGATGACAGTGAGGAGGATTTAGGTGGAGATATTCGAGCAGATCTCACCAATCATTCCTTCACTTGATTGTAAGTATGTGATGTGCTGTGGGAATTGTGTCAGAATGTGTGGAGCTGTAGGGATCAGGTTGTGTTGAGTAAGGCATTTCTTTTGCAGAGCGACAGGGTATCTCATGCAATGCATCATACAGGCAAGAATTGTAAGTTATTTCAAACTAGATCATGTCACTACCTTGCTTCTATACTTTCTCTGCCTCTTTCCCTCTGCATCATCATTGTATCAATTGAAATCAGAACTGATGCTGGTATATGTGTTGTATGACCTCCCATGACTCATTGTACTGTATAAGTTTCTTCCAGGTGTCTTCACCATGCCATCCTCATGAGAGCATTTCCAAGTTGTGTTATTGACAGGTTGCAGTTGCTGGTTTGACATGTGAAGTGAAAATGGACTGATCCAGGTAATGTTGCTCACAGTTTGGGAGTGTATGAGTCCTGTGCTCAAGCAACCTGGACATTGGGTGTGTAAGAAGGTAAGGTTTAAAATACACTTGTTTTTAGTGGTGTGCTGATGCATTTGTCCCATGTGGGTGATCATTTTGCAAGACACGTCATGAAGTTCAATGCGTGCATTCTCCCTTCAGAATATTTGGGCAATGAACTTGTATGTCCTGTTTGTAGATGTTGATGTGTTCCCACATTGCATGGCACAGTACCTGTGTAACAACACTGACATGGGTTAGTATATTACCACCAGCTGGTTGGTCATTGTAATGGGATGAAGCTATGATCAGGGACTGTCATAGTGCCCTCTGTCTGAGGTTGCCTTGTACAACTCACTATCTTGCAAGTGTTTTAATAGGCGGAAGCGGAAGCTGCAAGAGCCCCGGAAGTAATCCAGGGTACTCCAGTGCCGACGCACCAGGAAGGAAGCTAGGACCAAGCCCAGAACCAGGACCAAGGTCGAGACAGGAGACGGGAGTGGGGTAAGCGGAGCAGATGGAGCAGGCGTAGCCTCCAGGCCAGCACTCACTGACCCGGCACCCACCCGGCACCCACATCACACTCTCCTCAGAGTGACACAGGTGAGACTGTGGCATTGTGGCAGGTCTCTTACCCTTGTGGGCAGCTTCGCCCCCCTTGCCTGAAGCCACCACATTGCTGGGTCACTTGCCTCCTCCCCTACCCTTAAAGTGCACCCAAGCTGTTGGGACAAGTGCCAAGCGGCAACGAGAGCCTGTGGGGGAGGGAAGAATCCCCATTCCTGGTGAACTCTCTAACTTGCCAGACCTACAGGAGTCCCCCCCAAGCA
This sequence comes from Pleurodeles waltl, assembly GCF_031143425.1. Classification (NCBI taxonomy): domain Eukaryota; kingdom Metazoa; phylum Chordata; class Amphibia; order Caudata; family Salamandridae; genus Pleurodeles; species Pleurodeles waltl. The sequence continues at coordinate 205,405,082 of NC_090442.1, read as the reverse complement.
CCCTACACACAGGCAGCATCACTGGAGCATCACTGGTGCCATTACTGGTTCCACCAGCCACCAGCTACCGGCCAGGACAAGGTAGGGAACCCTCTTGCTACATCACTGGTCAATTGGGCCAACTGGGTCAAGGAGCAATGAGTATGGCAAAGAGTCTGGGCGGTCTTTGAGCCGTCTCTCCCAGTTTCTCCTGGTTCTCCGGAGCCCAGTGCCCTCTTCTGTCCTCCACAAGCTTGCACAAGCCCCGTGAATGTCTTCCACATCAGGTCCTCACCATCATGCCGTAGCATAGGATTTGCCAATTGGGAAGAGTTGCCAGACGCATCAGGATCTTGCGGCATATGGCACATCTACCCAACATCAGGAGCAGCCTTGTAAACCTTGGGAACTCTTTGCTCCAATGACCGCTCATTGGACCACCTTTGAACCCTACAAACCAGGTAGACAGGTGAACAGGAACTGTTCATCAAGTCCTCAGCAAACTTCACAGCAAACTTCACAACAAACTTTTAACCAGGTGCCAGCAGCAGGCAAGTATGGTGACTGTAGGCAGTCACTGCAAAGGCTCATTGCAGAAGAGGCCCAGCTAAGCTGGGTGTGGCTTGCGACGGACTAGGAGCGGCAGGCACCTCAGACCACCTTTCAAACCTACAAACCAGGTGAATAAGAACCTTTCAGATATCTTCAGGAACTCTACAGCAAACTTTTAACCAGGCGTCAGCAGCAGGCAAATGTGGTGACTGTAGGCAGTCACTGCAAAGGGTGTTCCCTGGGTCATTGCAGAAGCGGCCTTGCTAAGCTGGGTATGGCTTGTGATGGCTCGGTGAGCCTCACTTGCCTTGTCCTCAAGCCAGACAGTAGCAGCAGGCAAGTGTGGGGACTGTAGGCATTCACTGCAAAGGGTGTACTTTGGGACATCGCAGAAGCGGCCCAGAAGGTATATGAGTCAGAAGTGGACAAGGAAGCGGCAAGCTCCTGTGTTAGCCACAACTTAGAACAAACAAAAAAACACTGTACTGCTGACTTTCAGCCAAAAATCAATTCAAAGTTCTCCTCCTTGAAAAACGTTGGGTCTGCTATTTTCTCAAGCAACAGCAACATTCAGGACCTGCAGTCCCTGATACAACCCTCACTCCCCACTATCTGCACATCAAGGAGCTCACCTTGGTGTGATCCCACCACAATGGAAGAAGTTACAAGTTTAAGTAAAAGTAGAACAGCACACTCAAATAAATCTCAATCACTTAGGGGGCAACACGAGCAAACCATCCAAACAGAAATCCACACAGCACCCTTCCAACAAAACAAAATCCACCAAACTACCTTAACTCCAAGCGAAATCACAATGGCACCGCTTACCCCCCAAAGAGGAGAGCCAATTGCCCCAAGGTACACAGGGCACACAAGGCACTATCTCACTAACAAACTCTGCAACGCAAGCCGCCTCAATAGCTCATGCAAACTGACAGCAGATGATGAAGAGATACTATCATATCTAGGCATGCAAGAGTGGGAAGACATGCTTACTGCATATTCTCAAGACTCCCCTCCTGTTTACAGGGCCACCCCTGGCACCAATCCCCATCCAACAAACCTTATGGAGGGCAATTTCACCGATGTGAGCTCTAACAAGAGGGTTACAGCACCAATATAGCTGGACCCCAGTCTAAACACTAGGGAATTACACACTGACGGTGCATGGATTTCCTTACTTAAAACCATGCAGCTTCTAGTAGAAGCTCTTCAGTAACAATCAGAAAAAAATTGAGGTCCAACTAACATTACTTAACACACTGGCACTATTTGTTGAGGGAATAGATGGGAAACTGGGAGACTTGAAATACCTCCTCACGCAGACGCAATGTGTCTTGAGTAGCGCATAGGCCAATTGCACATGCGGCCCAACTATAGCCAAATTATCCACACTACCTTTCTTACTGAGAAACCTTTGTGCATCCCTAAAACAGGAGGCCTCCAGCTACCCTCCTCTCTCCCCCCATAGCTGGCACCTCAGTTCAGGATTTGCCGGGAAACTACTTACACGCAGACAAGATAATCGAGCATGGCCAGGGAGCAAGGGAACAGCATCAGGCAATAGGGCCTGATCGGACGTCCCCTGCCGCAGTAGCAGCATCAACCACCCGGGTTCTGACAGGAGGCAACACTCAAACTCTGGTGATCTTCAAGCCACCTGGCAGCCCCGTTGATGGACAACTCAACGGAAAGACAAATGCCAAGCAAAGACGGGCTCAGAGAAGGCAAGGTACAAGAAGGAATCTCCAGGGAATAGCTAGAACATTGACTGCATCTTTAATCTTGCAACTGGCACCAAACCAGGGCTCCCAAAAAAAGAGGCCAGCCATGAAGCAACAACTCCACAGCTTTCAGGGTCAAAGGGGACATGTTCAAATACAGCCACATGCAACCAACATAACGCAGATCAACTTCCTGCACCTCTCGCAATAACAGCACAGGACAACTGCTCAACATGGTCCACCTGGAAAGAGCAACTATTCACTGGAAGCGAGCAGGGACAAGGGGAGGCCCCTGCTATCATTGACACAGCCACAGTTACAAGCGCACCGACTGCACTAGTCACACTGTCAGAGGAACGGGTAGGCAATAACGTCACAGCCACAACTGGACTCCACTTAACTTAAAGTGACCTCTGCCTATAAAAACTACAATTCACTTGTATGCCAGGTCTCATTGGTCCTCACAGCCGCGCCCCTGCCGGAACCTACACCATCTAACCCGTCTTTCCCCAAGGGAAGTTCTCAGAGTGCGTCCTGTACACAAACTGGTCCTAAACTCGAGACACATGCTGGCTCCTGCCGGCATGTGCATAACAATACTAGGGACCAGAATAGGGGTGAAGCTCCTACCCAACTTCCACAAAAAACGGATTCACCTTCTGAGCACCTGGATACCAATATTCTCATTTTTTTATCCTCACTACAAATCAATAGGCTCGGGTGACATCCTTGATATATATATAGGGCAAACATCAAAAATACAACGTCCATTTGAAGTCAATTTCCTTGTCTTTTTATTCCTTACATTCGGGTGACATCCTGAACATAGGCAACATTCGCAGGCTGTTATTGCATATTCCAGCCACTACTGACCTGAGTTCAATGGACCTCCTCATGGTTGAGTTCATTCACCCAGACTATCCATTAGACCAAGAAGAGACCAAGGCCATGTGGGCATCAAGCCTAATAGCCCAAATAATCTTTGCGGAAATATCAACCTTCGAGCACTGGGGCATAGGCATCACCAAGTATTGCGAAATTGGGTGCTCGCTTCCTTTACTATCGGCTGACCCCAGAATCAACCCAGTGCCCCTGATCCAACACACCACCTTTATACTCAAAAGTACCCAGAGACGCTCACTAAGGAATAATATATTGCAGACAGTCACCACTTCTGACCATTTTCAGAGCTGTTCAACACCAACACCAAAAGACCTCTTACACCCTAGCAACGACCTAAGGTGGATCTCCAGAATAATTAACAACTGTAATGGGCCTTGCTGACCATCACTGCTGACCTCACCAACAAAAAACGCTCTTCGTCTCTGCTCATGGAATGTGAACGGTCTCCTTGCCAAAACCTCAGATCAGGACTTCCTCCAGTACATCAGCACTTTTGATATCATAGAAACTTGACTAGACGAACCCTTCCATCTGCAGGGTTATATGTGTTTCTTTACTCCAGCAACCAGGAAGGCGAGGCATGGCCATTTGACATGCGGCCTCGCCACATATGTCTTCCTAGCTATGTCAGTCAAAGCTACCTCTCTTGTATCTCCCTCCCTTCATCAACACAGTTGCAATTAATACATAGTTAAAATCTAAAGATGCCACCCAGCTGGTGAACCAGCTTGAGAACCTCATAAGCAGTGGAGAAATAGCCAAAAAAACTAACATCATTGTCTCAGGTGACTTCAACCTTCCCCTCCTCAGTGCCCCTACGGATGAAGCTGAAATCGCTCTTTCCCCTACTTGGGGACTGCCAACACAGGGGAGCAACAAGTACGGACGACCCACAACAATAAGCAGGACGCTACTTAACGGCTTGTAACACTTAGAGCTAAGAGCTCTGAACTGAAGATTACTGGACGACTTTCCACCAGCAGCATCATACGTCTGAGCAAATGCTTCCACAACGTTCGACTATTCGTTCGTTTCTTTGGCACTGTTTGACCAAGTCGCCACTTATCACCTGGGGAACAGGGGGAGAGTGACCACTGCCCACAGGAGTTAGTACTCTCTCTGATGAGCCCCTATTTAGAAAGGACAGCAGTCCCCTTTATTACTTCCTACACCACAAACTACAAACGGGTTAAATGTGATCAATCAAACTTAGATCTCTTATCCAACGCAGCAATGGACCTGTTAGCCGATTTGAAAACCACAAACAACAGCGAGGTGGCAAAATGGGAGCTACTAACCACCAAATTTCGTGAAAAATGTGCAGAACCTTTCTTCGCCCATCCACCTACAGCTCCCCCAGTGACAACATGCATTTCACATGAACAAAGAGCCACGCTAAGAGATCCTAAAAGGAAGATCAATTCATCAAAAGGCACCTCAGAAGCAGGCCCGGCAGCTCAGACCTGCTAGGTGCTTTAAGGCACAACAAATGGACATTAAATAAGCTCAAGTGGACAGCACAGCACCTCAGTCCTTTTTTAAATATCCACACGAAGTGAAGGAATCTCCTGTTTGCACCTGTGTCCACAGGTGTCATCATCTGCTGCAAGAGCAGCAACTACCTTGATAATTGACCAGATAGCCAAGGGCAGGAGTGAAGGAGCACCAGGACCAAACGGCCTCCCTCCTGTGGTTTTTAAGCACAGCATGTCATTCTGGGGAATGACTTTAGAACCAGTCTCCTCAGAAATTGGACTCACCAGCACAATTCCATCATCCTGGAAGGGATCCATAATCTCACCCATTTACAAAAACGGGGACAGATCACTTCTAAAAAACTATTGTCTAATTGTTTTAATAGACAACGAAGCAAAATACTTTGCAGGACTTCTGCTGGAGCCCCTTTCAGCATGGATAGCTGAAAAGAGAATAATCTCTAACGCCAAAAGTATCTAGCACCATAACAAACATCATGGCTGTTGCACTCTTCATTGACAAAGCTAAGGCACAGAAACTGCAGCTCCACTTATGCTTTGTCGATTTCACGGCTGCTTTTGACCACATGGAGAGGAATCTGCTGTGGAAAAAACTAACAAGCTGGGGCGTCCCCCAACTGCTATATCAATATAGATAATATCCCTCCAAATGGACGCTTGGAATCAGATTAAACTGGGCTCAGGCATGCACCTCTCGAGGAATATACTCACCATCAAAGGACTGAAGCAGGGCTATGTCCTGGCCCCCCACACTTTTCAATCTGTATCTAGCAGACCTGCCGGGGGTTCATGCTCTCACAAACTCACACGCACCGTAATTAGGGGATCAGACACTGCTGTGTCTCATGTACGCGGATGACCTTGTACTGGTAGGGCTCCAGCATTTGATAAGTGCTACCGAGCTATACTCGGATGCCAATGCCCTGTCCGCAAACTTTGAAAGAACTTGCACTATGTCAATTAGCAGCAAGGGAATGTCCCCTCAGGCGTGGTACAGGGGTAAGACACAACTCTAGCAAGCACATAAATATAAATACCTTGGAGTCTCCATTGACAAGTCTGGTAACTTTGCGCTTTAAAAAAGAGGTATCATTATGGGGAAAAGCCTGGCCTTAGCATTATCCTTGAAAAGGCTGAAAACAAAACTGAATGGCCCATCATTTATTCATCTTTTACAGGTGTTAAAAGCCAAACTCCTGCCCTCAATGACTTACGGGAGTGAAGTACAAAGAGGAAGAGGCTCATAAATTCTAGACCGCACAGTATGTAAAGTTTATCAGTTTGTCTTCAATCTCCCGAAATACACCTCTCCCACCCAACTCAGGATTGAGTTTGGCTTACTGAACCAGTCTCTAGCAAGATGAGGGGCATACATATTTTTCTGGAAAAAACCACCATCTATGGCAGGAGCCTCAAAGCAAGATTGTATCACCTACCAGAGCCTATCCAGAGGACTCACTGAGGAAAACAGGGCTCACTGATCTATGGGGGTCCCCTACTTTGCAAAAAAGCAGTCTGGAAGTCAATTAGACTACAGTCCTTGTTGGAGGACAAAGCATGCCTGGATGACACTAAACACTTACTCAACTCTGGACCCGAAAACATACCTCAGCCTCGGGTTCTCAAGGCACACCAAAGAGCTGTTTTTAAGGTACTGACTGAGGCTTTTACCATGCGCACCAAATACAGCCCTTGGCTAAGAGAGCCCGTAAACACCACCTGCCTCCTGTGTGGCACCAGCATTGACGACTTACAACACTTGCTTTGCACCTGTGAAAAGCTCCCACCTGAAAGGAAATCTGTACTGTAAAAACTATTTAACAATATAGGCCTAAAAAAAAGGAGGCAAGCCTTGCATGCATGCTTTGCCCCAGGGGACCTACAGCTGAACTGTCTACTGGTTAAATTCTTGACTCTGGTAGCAAGAAAGCAGCAGGGGCCAATATGAAACACAGTGAGGTAACCTGCTCTGCGATGCCTCTCAAATGGAACTGTAGCCGACTTACGATTTAGATTAACTAAATAGTAAACAATTAATGTATTTCATGGAGCAAGAACTTAATTCTTTTAAAAAATGCACTAAACAGTGAACACAGTTATATTGCAATGGTTTTAAGTAACTATGCAAATAAAGTATCTATCTCTGTCTGTGCCATAGCGCACTTTAAGTTGGCAGACATGGTTTTGGCATGTGATAAGTATCCAGCTAGTGCACATCCACTAATATGGTGGCCTAATTTCCAGGCAAGGTCTGAGTAAGCCATTTTATCTATGGTGTGGGAGATGGTACCTTGACATATCTTGTCTGATCCTACATGTTTTCAAACATACTGGACTATAACAATACAGAGATTGTGCCTGTGTGCTGCATTGTGCAAATACATTTTAGATGTGACCACAAACTTGTTTCAGTGTGTAGATAGTTCTCCTTTGCATGACATTACCAGTTACATGTCCCTCCTTCAAATAGCATCTTGTAACTCCTTCATTTGCATCACAATGGCTTTCATTTCAATATTTTAACATGTGTAACAGGAGCAAGCAGCCAATATTTAGCTCATTGGTGCATTTATTTAGATAGGTGCACAAACTAAGTAAACACAGGACAATAAAGTAATGATATGTGAGTGAATCAGTCATGCGGAATGAAATTTAGCAGAATCCACCACATTTGGAGTCAAGTGTCCTACTACCATGGAAAATGGAAAGTGATTGAGGTACAGTCAGCAGGGTGGATACATGGCACACAAAGGACTCTCATCAGGAAGAGTTCACTTTCTGGCAGTGGTGTCTGTCTTGCCATCCAATGCTTCTGGCTTCCTGGCAGGACATCCCCGCTTGCAGGGGGGGAGCAGTAGATACTGAGGCAGGGGGTGTCTAAGGTGGTAGCTTCTTCTGAGAGGAAATGTCTTCCAGTGGTTGGCACTGATGTCGAAGGCCCTGGTGTTTCAGGGCCACTGGGAGGTGTGTGGTGTTGTTCATGGTCCCTGCTCAGGGTGGTGCAGATGTCCGTGAACTCCCCAAATATTAAAGCCAAGATGTTGTTGGCGGCCTCCCACTTCTCCATAGCCTATTGATGGTTGCCACTCTACATCTACCTCATTTCCCAGAGATCAGTGAGTACCTGACCTATCATGCCTTGAGTTTGCTGGTATGCTCTTAAGACTTGGGCGATGATGTCCTGGCCAGGATCTTCCCCAGTGGCCTCGCACGGCTCTACCATAGCACCCCACCCATGTACCCTACCTCCACATGTCTGAGCCCTTGGTGCAGCTTGCCCCTCCCACTGGTTCCAGGACCATCATTGTCAGAGGTGGGTTGCTGTCACTCAGGAACCTGGACTGGGGGGCACAAGATGTTTGTGACTGGCCTTGGTGCACAGGCTTGGGAGCGATAGGCTTCCTCTGATGTTGGCGCAATGGAGCTGGGAGGTTTTGATGTGGTCAGGCTGAGGCTCACAGATGCTGTCTGACCAGGTTTCCCGGATGGGCCAGCACAGTCTTCAACGTCCAATGTTCCAGGAGTGTTCTCACTGAGGGCTTCCTCCATAGGGGTGGTGGCAATCTCTTCCATGGTGTCTGTGGTCACAGTGGAAGCTCGACCTGTCAATGTAAGAGATATAAGATTACAGGTTGTAATTTGATATCTACCTCCTAGATTTGTAGTGTCCTGACCTTGTAGTTACATGCCAGTCCCATTTGAGTGCAGTAAGGTCAGACTGTCTGCAGGTTTTTAGCCGTTGGAGGGATGGCTGTGGACTACTATCTTGCAAGCAGTGCAGGCAGAACAGTGGGTGGGCAGACTGTACTTTGTGCTATCTTGATATCAGTTTTGTGTCATGCAGCCAGTTTAGGTTTCAGCCTATGATGTGTTAGTTGTCAACCTATGGCCATGGCATTGTGGATGTGACTGCTGCCAGAGCCAATTAGATTACACATCTTGTGGCCTTAGATCTGTCTTAGTTGTTCTTCCACAACATTTTGTGGTGCCCTTCCAGAGCACACAATGTCCATTTTGGCATTGTTTCTGGAGATGGATTAAGTATGTGTTGGCACATTAGAGGGTGTATCTACATCCTGTATCCTTGTACCTCCCAGGTGTGTCAAGCTCATAAGTAAGTTTGTAGACAATGGGACATTATTGTATATAGAGTGGCCTGGTATTTGAGGTTGCATGGGATTGGGCTCCCTGGCTTCAGAGTGAAGTTGCTCAATACACAACTCCCAGTTTACATTGTTACTCCTCTAAGAAGGGCTTTCTTCCGATGCAAGTATATCTAAAGAGAGATTCAACCTTATGCGGAGTGGGCTGGGTCATTGGATGAAGTGGATTTCAGATATCACAGCCATTTTTGCAGGTGTTTGCTATACTGTTGCTTGTTGTGAGAGTAAAGCATCCCCCTTTGAGATCCAGCCAGTTTTCTGCCAGTACTGCACTCACACACTATACAGGTTCCCCCCTCCTCAGGTGTGTACATTTCAAAGGATGAGTGGAGGGCAAAAGGTGTATTGTTTGTGGTGTCCAGTGGGTTAGGTGGGGTGGGTAACCCTACTATTGCCCCCTGGCTTAACATTCCTGCCAATGCCTGTCCTGCACTCACACAGTTCAGTTGTCTCCTTCTAAAGTGAGTACAGTTCACAAGGGATTTGCACAACAAAGTTAATTTCGGTCTGGTACACTGTTCTTGTTTTTGCTATGGTAGAGCAGTGCCTTGTGGGAGTTGTGGTGCTGTCAGTCCCTGTCCTACCCACACCATACCCAGATGCTGTGCCCCCAGGTGAGTTCACATTTGGACATGGGGTGGTGAGTGTGATGACATTGTAGGTGGCAGAAGGTGATCAGTGAACATGCATGACAATAGATTTTTGTGACATTTTAATTGATGTGACTTACCTGACTCCACTCCCCCCGGTATTCCTGTCAATCCCTCAGGATGCATGATGGAGAAGACCTTCTCCTCCCATGATGTAAGCTGTAGGGGAGGAGGTAGGGGTATACCACCAGTCTTCAGGACAGCCAGCTGGTGCATGGATAGCCTGGAACACACTTTGCCCCTGAGGTCGTTCCACCTCTTCCTGATGTTGTCCCTTGTGCAGAGGGTGGTGCCTACTGCATTCACCCTGTCACCTACCCTCTGACACATTCCCATTTTCCTAGCGATAGCAGTCTTCTGGACTTGGGCTGCAAATAATTGTGATTCTACTCCAATGATTTCATCCACCATGACTCGATTTGTCATCAGTGAAACAGGGAGTTTTCTCTTGTGACATGGTGAAGGGTGCTGTGCACCAAACAGGTTATAGTGAGTGATTACAGTAGTGATGTGCAAATGGGGGTGAGATATATATGTTGAGGGTGTGTGATATGTGAATGTGTGAGTTGCTGTGGTACCTAATTTTTGGTGTTTTTTTATGGAAAATGTTACTCGGCCCTCAATATTTCCTGTGGGAGTAGTAAAGGATTGTGATTTGTGAAGGAATGTGATTTTTGGTGTTGTTTGTGGATGTGTCAGGTATGTGAATGTGTGTCAGCTGTGTGAATTTTGAATCCCTCCAATGTGGTGTTGTGTTTTACTGTGGTGACTGCGGACTGCCGTGTTTCAGATCTCTATTGGAAGAACACCTTGGGAGAACCGCAATTGTGATTTTCAACTTGTAATAAGGTCAGTGGTAGGTTGACGGGCAGGCGGTGCTGGTGGTTGAACCCTATACTTCCTGCCCTCTAGAGTCCAGATGGTGTCAGTTTTTTGGCTGGGTTTTGGCAGTCCTGGGTCTCCAATTTGTAATTCAACGACATGTATGACTGTCAACTTGACGGTCTTTTGGCGGTCGCCACCATGGCATTCTGCCAGTCTATCCGCAAAACGTGTAATTAGGCCCTAAATTCTTAAATGCTTCAGCATGCAACCTTTGTGTTGTCTCCAGAGGCATGATTTTTTGGAATTTTAATTGGCCAATGACAGCATCTGGGCTCTCAGTAGACCTCCACTGATGAGTAGTCAATGATCATAGAGAGCTAAAAAAGATTACATTTGTCCCTGTTGGATTTTGCAGGAATTCCACCTACTCCCCAGTAGGACAATACCAAGATGCACTTTCAGGAAATCACATAATTCAGAATAAATTAGCAAGCAGGTAATTGTATTCCTGAACAACCCCAAAATATGTTTCTGATCTACTAGAGGATGGTTACACCAAAAACACAAATCACTACTATTGGTATCTATTTCCCTCACTGTAACCAGGATATTATATAGTTGATTTAAAAAGTAATATAGAATTCTTCTACGATTCATACTGGGAGGTGGTGCATGTCTTCACTTTACAACCCTGGCGTGTTGTGACGGAAGCGCCGTCAACAGGCTGGCGATGCTTCCAAGGACATTACAACCGCGGCGGTTGCGCCGCGGTCGCACCGCCGGGGCCGGCGGTTTCCCGCCACATTTGCCCCGGCGGTGATAATCCGACTGAGTAGTGCTGCTTGCAGCGCTGCCCAGGGGATTACGAGTTCCCGACCACCAGCCTTTTCCTGGCGATTCACGAGTCTGGCGGTACGGAGAGTTGCGGGGCTCCTGGGGGCCCCTGCACTGCCCATGCCACTAGCATGGGCAGTGCAGGGGCCCCCTGACAGGGCCCCATGCAGCTTTTCACTGTCTGCTATGCAGACAGTGAAAATCGCAACGGGTGCAACTGCACCAGTCGCACGCCCGCAACACCGCCGGCTCCATTTGTAGCCGACTCCTGTGTTGCGGCCGAGATCCCCGCTTGGCCGGCGGGCGGAAACCAGGTTTCCGCCCGCCGGCCCAGCGGGGATCTCAAAATGGCCACGGTGGGAGTGCGGCTGCATTGGCGGCCGCCCGGCGGTCAGATCTTGGCGGGCGAGGGCCTTAATTTCTTCCAGTTATCTAAAGCTTCCATTCAGGTAGCGCAGATCTGTTCAAGCCTAGAAGCCTTGGGGAAATCAGCACTTGGTAAATGTCTGTTGGAAAATGGGTTATTGGTAAGGGCAGGTAGGTACCTACACTTAGCAATAGGCCACTAACCTCCACTAAGGTCCAGCTAGGTCTCAGTAAATTAAACCCAGCTCAACCCTTGGTAGCTTGGCAACGAGTGTCAAGGATTAACTTAGGAGACAGAGGGGGTCATTCTGACCTCGGCGGTAAAAGGCACTTACCGCCGGTCAGAAGACCGCCATAACACCGCCGCGGGCGCGGGAAACCGCCACGGTCATTCTGACCCGCAACAGGCGAACCGGCAAAAACCCGCCATCCACAAAAGTCCGCCACAGCAACGGCCAGCGAAAAACTGGCGATGACCAAACCTCCACCGTCACACCAACATAAATACACCCATTCCATTCCGATCCACGTATCCACGCGGCGGTCTTTCAACCGCGCTATTCCATTGGCGGTACACACCGCCGCGGTCAAAATACACACACAGCTCCAAAACACGGCCACATTGGACAATTTGAAATACACACACCTGATACACATACAAACACCACTCCCACACACCCAACACAATATAAAACACACACCCGCATCACCCACAAACCCCTACGACCACCATTTATTGACTAAGGCCAGAGAGAGACACCACCAGCTAGTACAGAGCATTCACAGGCACATTACACCATCACCCACACAACATCCACGCACAAAACACCACACACCACCACACTCACCCCACTCATCACCACAAACACCACCCCACACCTCATCCACACCACCCCATGGCACCCCAAAGACACCCCAGGTTTTCAGACGCTGAACTCAGGGTCATGGTGGAGGAAATAGTTCGGGTAGAGCCCCAGCTCTTTGGGACACAGGTGCAGCACACCACCATTGCCAGGAAGATGGAGCTATGGCAAAGAATAGTGGACAGGGTCAACGCTGTGGGTCAGCATCCACGAAATCGGGACGACATCAGGAAGCAGTGGAACGACCTACGGGGGAAGGTGCGTTCCATGGTATCCAGACACAACATCGCGGTGCAGAAGACTGGTGGCGGACCCCCACCTCAACCCCCAGAATTTACAACATGGGAGGAACAGGTCTTGGCTATCCTGCATCCTGAGGGTCTCGCAGGAGTAGGCGGAGGAATGGACTCTGGTAAGTCTAATCTCAACTACTTCATCCTCCCCCACCCACTGGCATGCCAAATCATACCCCCACCCCCATCACACATCCTCCTTGTTAATGTCTCACCATCACAACCCACCCATCCCAACACCAAGCCCTGCATGCGACCACAAACCATGGACACCCATCACCTAAGCATGCCCACTGCACATACCCACCCCCCCCAAACCAATCTCACAACAGCCCCAACAAGGGAATGCCAGCACTGGGGTACATGGGCACCCACCCATTGCACGCTATGGCACACACAGAAGCAATAACCATACTCTTATACCCCTGCAGGACCCGAACGCCACGACACCGCCCAGGAGGGACCAGAAATGTCCATTCCACCCCCAGAAGAGGCCCACAATGATGACAGCAGCTCTGTCTCCCTGGACCCAGATGACCAGCCCGGCCCATCGGGGACCTCGGGACAGTCGGTTCCCCTCAGACAGCCACAGGCCACAGCAGACCTACCCCCCTCTGGGAACACCAGCACAGCACCCACCCAGCGGGCCCATGCCTCTGTCTCCAGGACACGTCAATCAGCGGTGTGTCCACCACTACAGGGCACCCCAAGTTAACCCACCACCCCAACAACAACAGGGACCTGGGGGCAGTGGTAGCGGGCACACAGTCCAGGGGACAGAGGCCCAGGGAAACAGGGGAACTGGGAGGGCTACTGTGCGACAGGGGGGGGACAGGCCCAGGGAACCCACTCTCCATGAGGCCCTATCCTCCATCATGGGAGCATACCACCACTCCCAGGAGACGATGGCGACGGTCCTGGCCAGATTCCAGGAGATCCAGGTACTGCAGGAGGAACAGTTTATGGGGTTCAGGGAAGAACTCAGAAACATCAGTTCCGCAATGGGCACCATCGTTGTGGCTCTCAATCAGATTGTCAGCACATTGCGGGACCATGTGGCACCACAAAGGGCCCCTGTCACTAGCATGGACCAAGAACAGGCTACCACCTCCGCCGGCGCTAGTGGACAGGAGGCCCCGACACAAGAACAATAGGCCACCAGAACCCCACCCCCTGCAGAAGGAGAACCACCCCGCAAGCGGTGCCTGAGATCTAGGAAGAAGACAGAGTAGGATGCCAAGACACCCGCCAGGAAAGGATACCCCCTGATTGTCATCCCACTGTCCCACATTGTCATCCTGTCCAACCTTAAACTGCCCCTGCTCCACCTTCCACAGGCATATGGACAATGCACCTGTGAGACTGAAAACCTGGACTCTGCCATGGACATTCCTCCACCATCACCCATCATCGAATTGCAACCATTACCCAAAATTGAGCACTTTAATAAACACACTTATTGCACAAAAATAATCTGGAGTCTGCCTGTATTTTTGAACAAATGTATTACACAGAACCGTGCCAAAATGTCCAGTTACATTGTGATGACAACATACCACTGTCACACAGCTGTAGTCCATGGGGAAACAAAGCAGAGGTCACGGAGTGGGGCCCACATCTCTGAAATTGGAAGGGAAAGTCACAACTCAGTTAACATACACTGGGGGGAAACTCAGACAGTAGAGAGGCAGGAGACTTTAAGTAAATGTAAAATGCCAGTGTGGATTCTTACCTGTATGTCATTGAAAATACTGCTGTATTACTGTGTCCCTGTTGTCTGTGTCGTCCTCTTCGTCTTCCTCCTCTTCACTCTCCGCAGGCTCCACAGCTGCCACAACACCACCATCTGGACCATCCTCCTGCAGGAAAGGCACCTGGCGTCGCAAAGCCAGGTTGTGAAGCATGCAGCAGGCCACGATGATATGGCACACCTTCTTTGGTGAGTACATTAGGGATCCACCTGTCATATGGAGGCACCTAAACCTGGCCTTCAGGAGGCCTAAGGTCCGCTCGATCACCCTCGTAGTACGCCCATGGGCCTCATTGTACCGTTCCTCTGCCCTTGTCCTGGGATTCCTCACTGGGGTCAGTAGCCATGACAGGTTTGGGTAACCAGAGTCACCAATTAGCCACACACGGTGTCTCTGAAGTAGTTCCATCACGTAAGGGATGCTGCTATTTCGCATGATGTACGCGTCATGCACTGACCCAGGGAACTTGGCATTTACGTGGGAGATGTACTGGTCAGCCAAACAGACCACCTGGACATTCATGGAATGATAACTTTTTCTGTTCCTGTACACCTGTTCACTCGTGCTGGGGGGGACCAAAGCAACATGTGTCCCATCAATTGCACCAATGATGTTGGGAATATGTCCAAGCGCATAGAAATCACCCTTCACTGTAGCCAAATCGCCCACCTCAGGGAAAACAATGTAGCTCCGCATGTATTTCAGCAGGGCAGACAACACTCTGGACAACACCTTGGAAAACAGAGGCTGAGACATCCCTGATGAAATGGCCACTGTTGTTTGAAATGACCCACTTGACAAAAAATGGAGTACTGACAGAACCTGCACTAGAGCGGGGATCCCTGTGGGTTGGCGGTTGGGTGATATCAGGTCTGGCTCCAGCTGGGCACACAGTTCCTGTATAGTGGCTCTGTCAAGCCTGTATGTCAGTATGACATGTCTTTCTTCCATTGTCGACAGGTCCACCAGCGGTCTGTACACGGGGAAATTCCTCCATCTCCTCGCAAGTCCCAGCGGACGGTGCCTAGGAAGGACAACATTGAGCACAGAGTCAATCAACCCACAGGTACGTTCCCACAGCCTGCACAGTACACGATTCTCAATGCATTGAATGGCTTGTTTGAGTGTTGATGCAAGGCCTAGGCATGTGTGACGCAGTAGAAATTAAGATATGAGGGCCCTTGAAATGGCGGCTGCCTGACCTGTGAAGTGCGACAGTGGGATGTGAGGTCAATGCGCTGGCGTGGCACACCGTGGCGGTAGGCGGTCGAAGACCGCAGCGCAAAGCCGCATTGGTTAACATTGAACCCTATGGGTTTCAGGAGCCAATGACGATGTGCGCCGGCGGTCGTGGTACACCCCGCAGCGGTACGCACCGCCGTGGGCGTGACCGCCATTTTCTATCTGCTTAATCACTCAATACCTGATCATCCACAGGAGAGGACCTATACTGCAAGTGCTGCTGTGACCTCGGTCTGGAAGAGACAATGGCTGCTGCGACTGGGGAAAGGGCCCCTGCCTTCACTTCTGAAGAATTGGAGAAACTCGTGGATGGGGTCCTCCCCCAGTATGCGCTACTCTACGGTCCTCCAGACCAACAGGTAAGTACACTGGGACCATGCTTTGTGGCCAATGCCTGGGTTGAGTGGGGTGAATGAAAGATGGTGGGGAGGGGAGCGAATGAGGCATGCATCAAATGACAGATGAGAGCATGTGCCACATGGCAAGGGTGGGGATGGGGGGCCACTCACATCGAGCATGCAGAAGGTGATGATTTTCTATTTTCTCCCCCTATACATGTCACATAGGTCAGCGCCCATCAGAAAATCGACATTTGACGTGCCATCGCCAAGGACGTCCGGACCCTGGGGGTCCACAACAGACGGGGCACCCACTGCCGGAAGAGGTGGGAGGATATCCGCCGCAGGAGCAGGAAGACCGCGGAGGCTCTTTTGGGGATGGCCTCCCAACGTAGGAGGGGTGCCAGTCGTACCTTGACCCCCCTGATGTCCCGGATCCTGGCGGTGGCCTACCCCGATTTGGATGGGCCCGTGAGGCCATCACAGCAGACACAAGGGGGTGAGTACAAGCACATTCTGCTGATTTTGCGCACAGTGGAGGTGTCTGTGTGGGGGAGGAGGGCTGTGGGTATCCCTAGGCCATGGCGATTTCTGTAGGCTAGGCCCCTCCGTTAGGCATGGCCCTGTGCCCCCGCCCCCCACCTCTGTAGGTTGCCTAGTACAGCTATTCATGGCCCTGTGTCACCTATGTGTGGAGTTGTCGTCCATAGGCTTGTAGGCCATGTCCCACGGATTGAGTAGTGTACCCCAAGTGTGCGGCGTAGTGCAGGGGCCTTCTGTGTCTGTCCTCTCCGCCAACGGTGTCGCCAATGCATGCACTCAACATGTCTTTGTTTCTCCACCCCCCCCTTTTTTGGTGGTCTTCCTGTTCATGTGTGCATTAGAATCATCAGGCGGAGGAGAAGTGGCATCGGAGGACGAGGGAGCTGCATCTCACATGGCCATGGAGGGCCATGCAACTGACTCAGATTTCACCAGTGAGACGGAGGGCGAGGGGAGCTCCACAGCGGGGACACGTGGTGACACCAGCGACACAGACACGTCCTCGGAAGGGAGCTCCCTTGTGGTGGCGGCAACATCCGTGCCCACCGCAACAACAGGTACAGCCGCCACCCAGCACACCAGCTCCGCGATCCCAGCAGCCCCTCAGCCTTCACCCCGTGCCCGCTCACCCAGGAAGGTGGGCATCTCCTTCGCCCCAGGCACCTCAGGCCCTGCCCCAGTTACCCCTGCTGCCCTCAGTGAGGAGGTCATTGACCTCCTGAGGACGCTCATTGTTGGGCAGTCTACCCTTTTGAATGCCATCCAGGCTGTAGAAAGGGAGGTGCACCGGAGTAATGCATACCTGGAGGGCATTCATTCGGGTCAGGCTGCCCATCAGCGATCGTTCAACGCTCTGGCCTCAGCACTGACGGCAGCCATAGTCCCTGTCTCCTGCCTCCCTCCTCCAACTTCCTCAACCCAGTCCCACTCCCCTGTACCTCTGCCTATCCCAGACACACCTACAGACCAGCCTGCACTCACCTCAACACCCAAGGGAAGCTCATCCAGACATAAGCACCACACATCACACAAGCATTCACACAAGCAACATCCACATGCAGACATGCCAACAGCCACTGCCTCCTCTGTGCCCCCCTCCTCCTCGTCTCCCTCCTCCCTCCCTGTGACGTCTCCACTCACACTTGCATGCACAACATCTTCAGCCACTACGTCCATCACCAGCACACCCACCAGAACACTCCGCACACGTGCAGTCACCACCCCCACTACCATTTACACGTCCCCTGTGTCCTCTCCCAGTGTGTCTGTCACCCCCTCTTCCAAACCACACAAATGCAGGCAGTCACCCACCCAACAGCCATCCACCTCACGACAGCCTCCAGCACAAGCACCTGCACCCAAAGACACCAGACTTCACTCTCCTACAACCACATCCTCTTCCTCCACTCCCATACCCACTACAACTACACGTCCCTGTCTTTTGAAATTGATTTTCCTTTCCAACCTTGACCTCTTTCCAACAACTGACCCACCCCCTCCATCTCATAAGACTCCAATCAGCACCTCATCCACCACAAAACCTGGACCTACAAAGACAATAGTCCAAGGATTTTGGAGTCCACCACCTTCAAGGCCAGCTACTTCGGCTAGGAGTAAAGAGACGGCCAGCCCACCCCCTGAAAAAAAAGCCAAGAAAGCCAGTGCATGGCGCGAGAGGCCAAAAACAGCAGGCTCCAAAAGCACTACCCTGGCACCGTCAGGGAGTGGGGTGCCACCTGGCACACCGCCAAAGGGAGGAAAGGGCCACAGACGAGCAGGGAAGGGTGGCAAGGGCAGCACGCCCGACAAGTCCGGCAGCATGCGAGCTGCCCAGGAGGGCCCCACCAGCCCCATTCCAGGTGTGCAGGAGGACACCCACGGGCCCGGGACGGCAGCACAGGAGGGCCCCGCAAGCGAGAAGACAGATGTGCACGAAGGGTCCGGCAGCCACATGTCAGGTGGCGAGTGAAATCCATGTAATGGCCGGATCTGGTGACCTGGACACACATGTCAAGCACAGCTGAACAGGGCCCTTCATGTCAAGAACCGCTGAACAGGGCCCTTCAGGTCAAGAACCGCTGAACAGGGCACCGCCGTCTCAAGAACCGCTGAACAGGGCCCTTCATTTCAAGAACCGCTGAACAGGGCCCTTCAAGTCAAGAACCGCTGAACAGAGCCCTTCAAGTCAAGAACTGCTGAACAGGGCACCGTCGTCTCAAGACCGCTGAACAGGGCCCTTCAAGCCATGCACCGCTGAACAGGGCACCGCCGTCTCAAGACCGTTGAACAGGGCCCTTCATGTCAAGAACCACTGAACAGGGCCCTTCAGGTCAAGAACCACTGAACAGGGCACCGCCGTCTCAAGAACCGCTGAACAGGGCCCTTCATGTCAAGAACCGCTGAACAGGGCCCTTCAAGTCAAGAACCGCTGAACAGGGCCCTTCAAGTCAAGAACCACTGAACAGGGCACCGCCGTCTCAAGACCGCTGTTGGAAAATGGGTTATTGGTAGGGCAGGTAGGTACCTACACCTAGCAACAAGCCACAAACCTCCACATAAGTACAGTTAGGTCTCAGTAAATTAATCCCAGCTCTACCCTTGGTAGCTTGGCATCGAGCGTCAAGGCTTAACTTAGGAGACAAAGTGTAAAGCATTCAAATATCACAAAACAGTAATTAAATAAAACACAGGAAACAGTTTAAAAATCCAAAACCAATTTATAAAAATAGCTTATATTTTTATCTTTAAAATGACACAAAAATGATTAAAATCGGTTCAGGGGAACCGGAGATATGAATTTTTAAAGTATTATTATTTTCTAGCGCTTAGAAACAAAAAGCGCCAATCGGGTCATCTGGTTGCACCAGGACCGGGGCAAAGTCAAACTTTCAGGCCGACCGCGATGGAGCCCTGCTCGGCTACAAGTCGCGGGAGGCCTCGGTTAAAAAGTTACCTTCTGACTTAGTCTCTTTTTTGATGTTTTTCTTCCCCGGGACGAACCTGCCAGTTGGATCCGACCTCCTGGAGCCCTTGTCCGGATACGCGAAGTCGGTTTCCTCGGTGGTGATTTTTACCTTCGGACTTAGTCGTTTTTTCGAGATGAAAATCCTTCGACCGGGGTAAACCTGGATCTTGATCCGACGTCCGTGGAGCCCTTCTCGGATACGATGGCTGGAAGGTCCCGGTCAACTTTTTACGTTCGGACTTAATCTCTTTTTTGGATGTTTTTCTTTACCGGGACGAACCACGAAGTCAGGCCGGGTCGCGGTTGAGGCAAGCCGGCTAGAATTTCCGCGTCGGGTCGGTCACTTTATGGAGCTTTTTTTCAAAAATTCTCCAATCTTTTCCAAACTTCTGGGGCTTCACCCAGATGTTCTTTTAAGGTTCTTTTGGGGTCCACAGCTCACCCCAAGGGTCCAGAAGTTCTGTGATGGTCCTTGGGAAGTGCGGACTTCAACTTCCAGAATACACCTGGCGCAAACTCCTTTTTGGCCACTGGACAGTGGTCAGCTGGTCACTTTTTCAGGAGTTGGTGCAGGGGACTCTGGATAGCAATTTTTTACCTGTAGCAAACAGGGAGTCCCTCCTTGAACCAGTGGAAGCCAGGCAAAGTCCTTCTTGTGGTGAAGCCCAAGTGTGCAGCTGGTGCAGTCCTTCTGAGTGCAGGGTCCAGGTGCAGGCCAGGGGTCCAGCAGGGCAGTCCTTCTTCTTCTTTAGTTCCTTTCTTGTTGAATTCTGGAGGGGATCTCAGGCGTGGGTGCAGGTCTGCCAGTTTTATCCTTGCTCCTGGGTGAAAAGCAGGGGGGCCCTGGTTCTCCAATCAGGGACAGGGTCGTCCCCCTGTGATGACCACTTCCTGGGAAGTGTGGCAAAAATCCATCCCAGAAGGCAACAGTCTCTAAAAATCCAAAATGGATGAATCTGATTTTTGGAGGAGAGATCTGGCTGAGCCCACCCACTGGTGTGGCTAAAAATCATAAACACACCCCTCTCCTGCCCTCTCCTAATCTAATCAAGGGGGCACCTAGCTGTCTGGGGTTGCAGGATGTGGGGGTGTTGCTGGGTGCTCCAGATGTCCTTCTCTGCCTTTGAAGACCAGTTTGACAGCCCTCCCCCTTCCTGCCTCACCATCTGCTGAGGGGAGATTCTCTCCCCCAAGCACATTCCTTTGTGTGAAGCCAGGCCACTTCACACCTCATTAAAGTAGCCTGGCAGAAGCTGCTGCAGGCTGACCAATCAGAGCACAGCAGCAAAAACAATGCAGAGCTGAAATTGGCAACTTTTTAGGTAAAGTCTAAACTTTTTACCTGAACTAGTTATATTAAATCCAACAACTGGAAGTTGTGGGATTTATTATAACAATCAATTTGATACCAAATTCTTGGTATGTAACATTTAAGGAGACTTTAAAATTTAAAATAAAGTCTGCCCATTCTAGCCTATGAAGGCCATTTACTTCAATGAGGGAAAAACGAATTTGGCTGTTTTTACCTCACCAGGGCTTATAAATCTATTTTTATAAAGTCCCTGCTTATAGTTACATGGCACCCAGCCCTAGGGGCACATAGGGCGCACCTTAGGGGTGACTTATATGTAAAAATAAGGTAGTTTAAGACTTTGGAAGTACCTTTAATTCCAAAGTCGAATTTGCATATAACTTTAATTTAAAAGCAGCCAGCAAGGCAGGCTTGCTTTTAAAATGACACTGGGCACCTCAGCAATGCACCTAGGTGTGCACCACCTATGCTGTGGTCCCTAAACCTACATGCCCTACCATATACTAGGGACTTATAGGTAGGTTAACTTAGCCAATTATAATTAGCCTAATTTGCATATCTATTTTACACAGAGCACTGGCCCTGGGACTGGTAAGCAGTACTCAGGGCACAGCCAAGAGTCAGTAACCACCAGTACCTATCCAGAAAGAGTGGGGGTGATCAGGCAAAAAAAAGGACTTTCCTACACTGCCCCCCCCACAGATGAAAGGTGATGGGTACTAACCTACACCCTGGTAGTCCTCATCAGCTAAGTGGAAAAACCTGGAAAGGCCATCTGCATTGGCATGAGCAGTCCCAGGTCTGTGCTCCACTGTGAAGTCCATCCCCTGTAGGGAAATGGACCACCTTAACAGTTTTGGGTTCTCCCCCCTCATCTGCATCAACCATCTGAGAGGTCTGTGGTCAGTTTGTACACGGAAGTGAGTGCCAAACAAGTAAGGCCTCAACTTCTTCAGGGACCAAACCACAGCAAAGGCCTCCCTCTCAATGGCACTCCATTTTTTCTCACTGGGGAGTAGTCGCCTGCTGATGAAGGCAACTGGGTGATCATGGCCCTCTTCATTAACTTGTGCTAACACTGCCCCAATCCCTTCCTCTGAAGCATCTGTTTGCACTACAAATTCCTTGCTATAGTCAGGGGCCAGTAACACTGGTGCTGAACACATAGCCTGTTTTAGGGTGTCAAAAGCTTTTTGACACTCTGGGGTCCAAATGACCTTCTTAGGCTGATTCTTGGAGGTAAGCTCAGTCAGAGGGGCCACTATGGTCCCAAAATTCTGAACAAACCTCCTGTAATACCCAGTCAGGCCAAGAAAGGCCCTGACCTGAGTCTGGGTTTTTGGAGCCTCCCAATCCAGAATAGTCTGGATCTTGGGCTGGAGAGGTTGTACATGGCCTCCACCAACAAGGTGGCCCAGGTACACAACAGAACTTTGCCCTATCTGGCACTTGCTTGCCTTGATAGTCAGGCCTGCTTGAAGCAGGGCCTGAAGCACTTCCTTCAGGTGGACCAGGTGGTCCCTCCAGGTGGAACTAAATACAGCTATATCATCTAGATAAGCTGCACTAAAAGATTCCAACCCAGACAGGACTCTATTCACCAACCGTTGGAAGGTGGCAGGAGCATTTTTCATCCCGAAGGGCATCACCTTGAACTGAAAGTGGCCCTCTGGTGTGGAAAATGCTGACCTCTCCTTAGCTCTTGGACTTAAGACAATCTGCCAATATCCTGAGGTCAGATCAAATGTGCTCAGGAATTTGGCAGCCCCCAACCTGTCAATGAGCTCATCAGCTCTAGGTATGGGGTGAGCATCAGTCCTAGTGACTGCATTTAGACCTCTGTAGTCCACACAGAATCTTAATTCTTTCTTCCCACCTTGGGGATTAGCTTTGGGCACCAGTACCACTGGACTGGACCAAGGATTATCAGAGGGCTCAATTACCTTCAGGTCCAACATCTTAGCCACTTCAGCTTTGATGTTGGCCTTGACCTGGTCAGACAGCCTGTACAGCTTGTTCTTGACAGGCAAGCTGTCACCAGTGTCAACATCTTGGACACACCAATTGGTGAGCCCAGGGGTCAGGGAGAACAGACTAGCAAACTGTCCCAAGACTTACTTACAGTCTTGTTGTTGCTGATCTGTCAATTTGGGAGAGAGTACCACTCCCTCCACTGACCCATCTTTTTCCTTTGAGGACAGGAGGTCTGGCAGAGGTTCACCCTCCTCCTCCTTCCCTTCATCAGTGACCATCAGCATGGTCATGTCTGCCCTGTCCTGGTGGGGTTTCATCCTGTTTACATGTAGGATCCTGTGAGGATTCCTGGGGGTGCCAAGGTCCACCAAGTAGGTGACCTCACCTTTTTTCTCTAGGATTGGATAGGGCCCAGTCCATTTGGCCTGTAGTGCCCTAGGAGCCATGGGCTCCAAAACCCACACCAGCTGTCCTGGGTGATACTCAGGCATGGTAGCCTTTTGATCATGCCAGAGCTTCATGAGCTCCTGACTGGCCTCCAGGTTTCTGCTTGCCTTCTTCATATACTCAGCCATGCGAGACCGCAGGCCTAGTACATAATCCAGCACATTCTCCTTGGATTCCTTGAGAGGCTTTTCCCAAGACTCTCTCACCAAGCACAATGGGCCTCTTACAGGGTGCCCAAACAGTAACTCAAAGGGGCTGAATCCAACCCCCTTCTGTGGCACCTCCCTGTAGGCAAACAGCAGGCATGGGAGGAGGACATCCCATCTCCTCCTGAGTTTGTCAGACAAACCCATGATCATGCCCTTCAGGGTCTTATTGAATCTTTCCACCAGACCATTGGTCTGTGGATGGTAGGGTGTGCTGAACTTATAAGTAACACCACACTCCTCCCACATGGCTTTCATAGGCTGACATAAAGTTTGTGCCCCTATCTGAGACCACCTCCTTTGGGAATCCCACTCTGGTGAACACACCAAGTAGGGCCCTAGCCACTGTGGGAGCAGTGACTGTCCGGAGGGGTATTGCCTCAGGGTACCTGGTGGCATGGTCCACTACCACCACAATGTACCTGTTACCTGAAGCAGTTGGTGGGTCTAGGGGACCAACAATGTCAATCCCCACCCTCTCAAAGGGAGTCCCAACCACTGGCAGTGGAATCAAGGGAGCCTTTGGCTTGCCCCCTGTCTTGCCACTGGCTTGACAGGTGACACAGGAGCTGCAAAACTCCCTGACTTTTTCTGACATTTCGGGCCAATAAAAATGGTTGACCAGCCTGCTCCAGGTCTTGGTCTGTCCCAAATGACCAGCTAAGGGGACATCATGGCTTAAGGTAAGGAGGAATTCTCTATACTTTTGGGGGACCACTACTCTCCTAGTAGCCCCTTCTTTAAGGGCCCTTGCCTCAGTGTAGAGAACTCCATCCTCCCAGTAAACCTTGTGGGTACCACTGGTATCCCCTTGTTCTTGCCTGGCAGCAGTCTGCCTCAGGCCCTCAAGAGTGGGACACTCTCTTTGTCCCCGGCACAAATCTTCTCTGGTGGGCCCACCTGCCCCTTGCAGTTCTGCCAAGTCAGGCAGAGTTTGCAGGGAAGGTGTCCCTCCCTCAGAGTTCAGATCCTCCCCCTCAGGGTTGGACTCTTCCTGACCCTCTGTACTTGTTGGGGCTGGCAAGCCAGACCCAGTGCCTTTTCTCTTTTTCTTGGAGGCTTGGCCCATTGTTCCAGGGTCCAAGTGTCCAGCATTCCCCTGTTGTGCCGCCTGTGACCTGGTCACAGCACACACCCATTCAGGGAGGTCCAGCATCTGTGCATGGACCCTTCTTTCCACTTCTGACCACTCAGATGCTTCAAGATCATTCCCCAGTAGACACTCTACTGGGAGGGCAGGAGCTACAGCTACTTTTTTAGGGCCAGTCACACCTCCCCATTCCAGACTCACCATAGCCATGGGATGGAGTTTGGTTCTGGTATCTGCATAAGTCACCTGGTGGAAGACACCAGGTAAGACCTGCTCTGGAGAAACCAGCTTTTCTGCGACCATTGTCACACTGGCTCCTGTATCTCTCAGAGCTTCCACTTCAGTCCCATTGACTTTAGGCCTCTGCCTATACCTCTCCATGATGGGAGGTAAGGTGGCCATAGTTGCAATGTCCACCCCACCCACGGATACTAAGGTGACCTCAGTGTACCCTGATTCCACCCCTGGGCCAACTTCCACCCCCAACCCTACACTAGCAATCCCCTGGGATTGCCCACCAGTGGGGGGGCTTCTTGGAGCAGATAGCATCTCCTCTTTTATGTCCTGGCTGATGACAGTCAAAACACTTGCCGGCCTTAGCAAGCTCCTGAAACTTTCCTGCTTTAGCAGGATCATAATTCTTTCCCTGATACCCTTTCCCTTTAAAAGTGAATTGGCTCGGGGCTCCCCCTCCCTGAGACGTTTTTGGGGACTCTTGTGAGGACTCTTTGGGTTTTTTGTCATCTTTCCCCTGGTTCTTCCCCTGAGAAGAACCATGTCCTCCCTTTTTCTGATCACCCCCTGGGGGTTTCTGGTTAACCCTAGTTCTTAACCAGTCATCTGCTGCCTCCCCCAGCTCTCTGGGGTTGGTCAACCTAGAGTCTACTAGATACTGGCGGAGCCTCTCTTGGACACAATTAGTTAGAAGGTGCTCCCTCATAATCAAATTGTACAGCCCCTCAAAGGTACTTACCCTGTTGCCCTGTATCCAGCCCTCCAGTGCTTTTACTGAAATGTCCACAAAGTCCACCCAGGACTGGGTGCTTGTCTTTTGGGTGTCCCTAAACTTAAGCCTATACTGCTCTGGGGTTAGACCAAACTTTTTAGTCAAGCAACTCTTCATACTGGGGTATGAGTCTGCATCCTCCCCACTCATGGTTAGGAGCCTATCCCTCCCAGAGTTGGGAACTAACTCCCAAAGGAGTGAACCCCAGTACTGAGGCTTGACTTTCCTCATCTGGAGGGCCCTCTCAAAGGCCCCCAGCCACTTATCTATGTCATCCCCCTCTACATAGGCAGGAACCACCCCTTTGGGTAATCTGGGGGCAAAACTCCCACCCAGGGACACCTCAGTTTCTTTCTCGCTGCCTCCATCTTTTTTTTCTTTGCTTGCCCACTCTTTCTTTTCTAGGGCCAGCTTCTCTGCTTCCAAAGCTATGTATGCTAGCTGGGCCTCCAGCTCTCTTTCTCTGATGGATGGGTTCTCTCCTCCTGAAAGGACCCCCTTCCCACCACTAGCTTTGGGTCTGCCCCTAGTGACTGTATTTACTGAGGACCGTTCCTCCTCTTCCTCACTTAGGCTCGGATGCCTTCCCTCCCCTGAGTGGTTAGAGTTAGCATCTTCCCCTTTTTCTTCCTCCTCTGGAGCTTCCTCTGTCTCTACCTCTTAGGCCTCAGCCCATGCTGTCAGGGATTTAATCAGGATTTGCTTCCTGAGATCAGTGGTTGCAGGCAACCCTCTCTCAATACACAACCCCCTAAGCTGGACTACTGTCAGTGTGGGTAGGCTAGCCAGATCAAGCTCCATGGTTCCCTAGTTTTGTGTCAACAAAAACTTTTTGCAAAAATTGGAAACAAGAATTTAGAAAAATTACAAAAATTCAATAATTGAAATTAATCCAAATTAATAAAAAAAAAATTTAATTAAAAATTAAAAACAATTTTTGCACTAGGACAATTTAAAGGATTTTTAATTTGTTTTACTCAAAACTGTAACGTGATATTGAACACAAGTACAGGATCCCGTCGCTGCTTCCAATTATGTTGGAAAATGGGTTATTGGTAGGGCAGGTAGGTACCTACACCTAGCAACAAGCCACAAACCTCCACATAAGTACAGTTAGGTCTCAGTAAATTAATCCCAGCTCTACCCTTGGTAGCTTGGCATCGAGCGTCAAGGCTTAACTTAGGAGACAAAGTGTAAAGCATTCAAATATCACAAAACAGTAATTAAATAAAACACAGGAAACAGTTTAAAAATCCAAAACCAATTTATTAAAATAGCTTATATTTTTATCTTTAAAATGACACAAAAACGATTAAAATCGGTTCAGGGGAACCGGAGATATGAATTTTTAAAGTATTATTATTTTCTAGCGCTTAGAAAAAAAAAGCGCCAATCGGGTCATCTGGTTGCACCAGGACCGGGGCAAAGTCAAACTTTCAGGCCGACCGCGATGGAGCTACAAGTCGCGGGAGGCCTCGGTTAAAAAGTTACCTTCTGACTTAGTCTCTTTTTTGATGTTTTTCTTCCCCGGGACGAACCTGCCAGTTGGATCCGACCTCCTGGAGCCCTTGTCCGGATACGCGAAGTCGGTTTCCTCGGTGGTGATTTTTACCTTCGGACTTAGTCGTTTTTTCGAGATGAAAATCCTTCGACCGGGGTAAACCTGGATCTTGATCCGACGTCCGTGGAGCCCTTCTCGGATACGATGGCTGGAAGGTCCCGGTCAACTTTTTACGTTCGGACTTAGTCTCTTTTTTGGATGTTTTTCTTTACCGGGACGAACCACGAAGTCAGGCCGGGTCGCGGTTGAGGCAAGCCGGCTAGAATTTCCGCGTCGGGTCGGTCACTTTATGGAGCTTTTTTTCAAAAATTCTCCAATCTTTTCCAAACTTCTGGGGCTTCACCCAGATGTTCTTTTAAGGTTCTTTTGGGGTCCACAGCTCACCCCAAGGGTCCAGAAGTTCTGTGATGGTCCTTGGGAAGTGCTGACTTCAACTCCCAGAATACACCTGGCGCAAACTCCTTTTTGGCCACTGGACAGTGGTCAGCTGGTCACTTTTTCAGGAGTTGGTGCAGGGGACTCTGGATAGCAATTTTTCACCTGTAGCAAACAGGGAGTCCCTCCTTGAACCAGTGGAAGCCAGGCAAAGTCCTTCTTGTGGTGAAGCCCAAGTGTGCAGCTGGTGCAGTCCTTCTGAGTGCAGGGTCCAGGTGCAGGCCAGGGGTCCAGCAGGGCAGTCCTTCTTCTTCTTTAGTTCCTTTCTTGTTGAATTCTGGAGGGGATCTCAGGCGTGGGTGCAGGTCTGCCAGTTTTATCCTTGCTCCTGGGTGAAAAGCAGGGGGGCCCTGGTTCTCCAATCAGGGACAGGGTCGTCCCCCTGTGATGACCACTTCCTGGGAAGTGTGGCAAAAATCCATCCCAGAAGGCAACAGTCTCTAAAAATCCAAAATGGATGAATCTGATTTTTGGAGGAGAGATCTGGCTGAGCCCACCCACTGGTGTGGCTAAAAATCATAAACACACCCCTCTCCTGCCCTCTCCTAATCTAATCAAGGGGGCACCTAGCTGTCTGGGGTTGCAGGATGTGGGGGTGTTGCTGGGTGCTCCAGATGTCCTTCTCTGCCTTTGAAGACCAGTTTGGCAGCCCTCCCCCTTCCTGCCTCACCATCTGCTGAGGGGAGATTCTCTCCCCCAAGCACATTCCTTTGTGTGAAGCCAGGCCACTTCACACCTCATTAAAGTAGCCTGGCAGAAGCTGCTGCAGGCTGGCCAATCAGAGCACAGCAGCAAAAACAATGCAGAGCTGAAATTGGCAACTTTTTAGGTAAAGTCTAAACTTTTTACCTGAACTAGTTATATTAAATCCAACAACTGGAAGTTGTGGGATTTATTATAACAATCAATTTGATACCAAATTCTTGGTATGTAACATTTAAGGAGACTTTAAAATTTAAAATAAAGTCTGCCCATTCTAGCCTATGAAGGCCATTTACTTCAATGAGGGAAAAACGAATTTGGCTGTTTTTACCTCACCAGGGCTTATAAATCTATTTTTATAAAGTCCCTGCTTATAGTTACATGGCACCCAGCCCTTCGGGCACATAGGGCACACCTTAGGGGTGACTTATATGTAAAAATAAGGTAGTTTAAGACTTTGGAAGTACCTTTAATTCCAAAGTCGAATTTGCATATAACTTTAATTTAAAAGCAGCCAGCAAGGCAGGCTTGCTTTTAAAATGACACTGGGCACCTCAGCAATGCACCTAGGTGTGCACCACCTATGCTGTGGTCCCTAAACCTACATGCCCTACCATATACTAGGGACTTATAGGTAGGTTAACTTAGCCAATTATAATTAGCCTAATTTGCATATCTATTTTACACAGAGCACTGGCCCTGGGACTGGTAAGCAGTACCCAGGGCACAGCCAAGAGTCAGTAACCACCAGTACCTATCCAGAAAGAGTGGGGGTGATCAGGCAAAAAAAAGGACTTTCCTACAACCGCTGAACAGGGCCCTTCAAGCCAAGCACCGCTGAACAGGGCACCGCTGTCTCAAGACCGCTGAACAGGGCCCTTCATGTCAAGAACCGCTGAACAGGGCCCTTCAAGTCAAGAACCGCGGAACAGGGCACCGCCGTCTCAAGACCGCTGAACAGGGCTCTTCAAGCCAAGCACCGCTGAACAGGGCACCGCCGTCTCAAGACCGCTGAACAGGGCCCTTCATGTCAAGAACCGCTGAACAGGGCCCTTCAAGTCAAGAACCGCTGAACAGGGCACCGCCGTCTCAAGACCGCTGAACAGGGCCCTTCAAGCCAAGCACCGCTGAACAGGGCACCGCCGTCTCAAGACCGCTGAACAGGGCCCTTCATGTCAAGAACCGCTGAACAGGGCCCTTCAAGTCAAGAACCGCTGAACAGGGCACCGCCGTCTCAAGACCGCTGAACAGGGCCCTTCAAGCCAAGCACCGCTGAACAGGGCACCACCGTCTCAAGACCGCTGAACACGGCCCTTCATGTCAAGAACCGCTGAACAGGGCCCTTCAAGCCAAGCACCGCTGAACAGGGCACCGCCGTCTCAAGACCGCTGAACAGGGCCCTTCAAGCCAAGCACCGCTGAACAGGGCACCGCTGTTTCAAGACCTCTGAACAGGGCCCTTCATGTCAAGAACCGCTGAACAGGGCCCTTCAAGTCAAGAACCGCTGAACAGGGCACCGCCGTCTCAAGACCACTGAACAGGGCCCTTCAAGCCAAGCACCGCTGAACAGGGCACCGCCGTCTCAAGACCGCTGAACAGGGCCCTTCATGTCAAGAACCGCTGAACAGGGCCCTTCATGTCAAGAACCGCTGAACAGGGCACCGCCCTCTCAAGAACCGCTGAACAGGGCCCTTCAAGTCAAGAACCGCTGAACAGGGCACCGCCGTCTAAAGACCGCTGAACAGGGCCCTTCAAGTCAAGAACCGCTCCGCTGGGCACCGCCGTCTCTGCACCGCTCCGCTGGGCCCTTCATCTCAAGCACCGCTCCGCTGGGCACCGCCGTCTCTGCACCGCTCCGCTGGGCCCTTCAACTCAAGCACCGTTCCGCTGGGCACCGCCGTCTCTGCACCGCTCCGCTGGGCCCTTCATCTCAAGCACCGCTCCGCTGGGCACCGCCGTCTCTGCACCTCTCCGCTGGGCCCTTCAACTCAAGCACCGCTCCGCTGGGCACCGCCGTCTCTGCACCTCTCCGCTGGGCCCTTCATCTCAAGCACCGCTCCGCTGGGCACCGCCGTCTCTGCACCGCTCCGCTGGGCCCTTCAACTCAAGCACCGCTCCGCTGGGCACCGCCGTCTCTGCACCGCTCCGCTGGGCCCTTCATCTCAAGCACCGCTCCGCTGGGCACCGCCGTCTCTGCACCGCTCCGCTGGGCCCTTCATCTCAAGCACCGCTCCGCTGGGCACCGCCGTCTCTGCACCGCTCCGCTGGGCCCTTCAACTCAAGCACCGCTCCGCTGGGCACCGGCGTCTCTGCACCGATCCGCTGGGCCCTTCATCTCAAGCACCGCTCCCCTGGGCACCGCCCTCTCTGCACCGCTCCGCTGGGCCCTTCAACTCAAGCACCGCTCCGCTGGGCACCGCCGTCTCAAGCACCGCTGGCCCATTGGCAGAAGGGGCAGGCCCGCATCTGTGTCGGGCAGGGCTGTACGAAGCACTCTGGGCACCATGCCTCCTCCAGAACCAGTGGAGTCTGTAATCCACTTGTGAGACTGTGGCTTTGCACTCCCCAGGATGGCACAGTGGGCAATCCACCCACTGTAGAGACTCGTGAGACTGTGGCTTTGCACTCCCCAGGATGGCACAGTGGGCAATCCACCCACTGTAGAGACTCGTGAGACTGTGGCTTTGCACTCCCCAGGATGGCACAGTGGGCAATCCACCACTGTAGAAACTTGGGAGGCTTTGCACTCCCCAGGATTGAACAGTGGCCATGGAGGCCCCTCGTGGATCTGGCGTCGTGGACTCATGTGGCTGAGGTGCCCCCCCTTCCCTTCCCCCTGAGGTGCCTGTAGTTTTGCTATCTGATGCCCCTGCAGTTTTCTCTCCATTGGAGTCGGGTATCCTGTGTGGGCTTTGCCCATGTGTTTAGGCCCATTGGCCCACGAACAATGACTGATACCCAATTTGGACAGGACAATTTACATATGTATATATAGTTATAGATGTTTGATATATTTTTTAACTTAGCCGTACAATATACTTCAAATTTCATGGTCATTTTATTTTGTCTTTGCATTCTTCCGGGAGGTTTGGGGGTGTCACTCTGAGTTGTTGCTCTGCATTGATGTGTATGTAGTTGTGGGTGAGGGTGTGGGTGGGTGTGTCGCGTATGTGTGTCCCCGTAATTTTTTGCCTCCCCCCTCCCCTGTGTCGTAGGTGCAGTACTCACCGTTGTCTTCTGCGCCGGCGTTCGTGCTCCTGTTAGAGGAGCAGGAAGACAATAGCTGGTAGGATGTGTAGTTCGGGTTCCATGCTGTCCAGATTCCTCGTGGAGTGTGTAGAGGTGAGCGTTTTCCGTTCGTAATGTCTGTTTCCACCGTGTTTTTATCGGCGGGGCTACCGCCCCGGAAAAGGTGGCGGATTGGTGGGTTGTGATAGGGTGGGCGGTACATTGTCTCCCGCCTGTCTGTTGGCGGTCACCGCCGCGCTGTTTGTTTGTCCCGCCGTGGCGGTCGGAGTGTTAAAGTGGCGCTCTCTGTTGGCGGTTTCCGCCAGGGTCAGAATTCCATTTTTTTTACCGCCTGCCTGTTGGCGGGTTGGCCGCCGCTTTTACACTGACCGCCAGGGTTGGAATGACCCCCAGAGTGTAAAGCATTCAAATATCACAAAACAGTAAATAAATAAAACACAGGAAACTGTTTAAAAATCCAAAACCAATTTATAAAAATAGAGTATATTTGTATCTTTAAAATGACACCAAAACAAATAAAATCGGATAAGGGGAACCGGAGATATGAATTTTTAAAGAATTTTTTTTTTTTTTGCGCCTAGAAACAAAAAGCGCCAATCGGGTCATCTGGTTGCACCTCGACCGGGGCAAAGTCAAAGTTTCAGGCCGACCACGATGGAGCCCTGCTCGGCTACAGGCCGCGGGAGGCCTCGGTTAAAAGTTTACCTTCACACTTAGTCTTTTTTTCGAAGATTTTCTTCAGCGGGACGAACCTGCCAGTCCAATCCGACCTCCTGGAGCCCTTCTCCGGATACGCGATGCTGGAATCCTTGGTGGAGATTTTTACCTTCGGACTTAGTCGTTTTTTCGAGGTGAAAATCCTTCGACCGGGGTAAACCTGGATCTTGATCCGACATCCATGGAGCCCTCCTCGGATACGCTGGCTGGGACGTCCCGGTCAACTTTTTACCTTCGGACTTAGTCTCTTTTTCGGAGATTTTCTTTACCGGGACGAACCAGCAAATCAGGCCGGGTCGCGGTTGAGGCAAGCCGGCTAGAGTTGCTGCGGCGGGTCGGTCCCTCTATGGAGCTTTTTTTCAAAAGTTGTCCAAACTTCTCCAAACTTCTGGGGCTTCTCCCAGATGTCCTTTTAAGGTTCTTTTGAGGTCCACAGCTCACCCCAAGGGTCCAGAAGTTCTGAGATGGTCCTTGGGGGGTGCGGACTACAACTCCCAGAATGCACCTGGAGCAAACTCCTTTTTGGCCACTGGACAGTGGTCAGCTGGTCGCTTTCTTCAGGAGTTGGTGCAGGGGACTCTGGTTAGCAATTTTTCACCTGTAGCAAACAGGGAGTCCCTCCTTGAACCAGTTGAAGCCAGGTAAAGTCCTTCTTGTGGTGAAGCCCAAGTGTGCAGCTGGTGCAGTCCTTCTGAGTGCAGATTCCAGGTGCAGGCCAGGGGTCCAGCAGGGCAGTCCTTCTTCTCCTTTAGTTCTTCCTTGTTGGAATCTGATGGGGATCTGAGGTGTAGGTGCAGGTCTGCCAGTTTTATCCTTGCTCCTGGGTGAAAAGCATGGGGGTCCTGGTTCTCCAATCAGGTGCAGGGTCCTTCCCCCTGTGATGACCACTTCCTGGGAAGTGTGGCAAAAATTAATCCCAGGAGGCAACATTCTCTAAAAATCCATCATGGCTGAATCTGATTTTTGGAGGTTACATCTGGCTGAGCCCACCCACTGGTGTGGCTAAAAATCATAAACACACCCCTCTCCTGCCCTCTCCTAATCTAATCAAGGGGGCACCTAGTTGTCTGGGGTTGCAGGATGTGGGAGTGTTGCTGGTTGCTCCAAATGTCCTTCTCTGCCTTTGAAGACCAGTTTGGCAGCCCTCCCCCTTCCTGCCTTGTCATCTGCTGAGGGGAGATTCCTTCCCACAGGCACATTCCTTTGTGTGAAGCCAGGCCACTTCACACCTCATCAAGGCAGCTTGGCCAAGCTCCTAGAGGCTGGCCAATCAGAGCACAGCAGCAAAAACAATGCAGGGCTGAAATTGGCAACTTTTCAGATAAAGTTTAAAACTCTTTACCTGAACAAGTTATATTAAATCCATAAACTGGAAGTTGTGGGATTTATTACAACAATTAATTTGATACCAAACTCTTGGTATGCATCATTTAAGGAGACTTTAAAAAATAAAATAAAGTCTCCCCATTTTAGCCTATGAAGGCCATTTACTACAACGAGGGAAAAACTAATTTGGCTGTTTTTACCTCACTAGGGCTTATAAAACTATTGTTATAAGGTCCCTGCTTATAGTTACATGGCACCCAGCCCTAGGGGCACATAGGGCACACCTTAGGGGTGACTTATATGTAAAAATAAGGTAGTTTAGGACTTTGGAACTACTTTTAATTCCAAAGTCGAATTTGCATATAACTTTAATTTAAAAGCAGCCAGCAAGGCAGGCCTGCTTTTAAAATGACACTGGGCACCTCAGCAGTGCACCTATGGGTGCACCACCTATGCTGTGGTCCCTAAACCTACATGCCCTACCATATACTAGGGACTTATAGGTAGGTTAACGTAGCCAATTATAATTAGCCTAATTTGCATATCCATTTTACACAGAGCACAGGCTCTGGGACTGGTTAGCAGTACCCAGCGCACCATCTGAGTCAGGAAAACACCAGCAAAAAGTGGAAAATGGGGGCAAAAAGTTAGGGGGCCTCTGCAATCAGCCCTGTTTTCTCACAATGTCCGTATGTTCCCTTCTAGCAGCAGCAGAACACAATGTCAATTTGTGTTGCATTATGTGTATTTGCAAAGCACACTATCCCCCACAAGGAAATCTTGGCACTGAGCAGGAGTGTGTACCGAGCCATGCCTATGGTAGGTAATTAAATGAATAGCCAGGTCTTCAGCTTTGTGCAGAATGTAAGGAGAGGTGGGTGCTTTGAAGTGGAGTGAGAGCCTGTTCCTTGATTTAGCAGCAATATAAGATAATGCCCATCTTCCTGATCTGGTTCCGTGTATCTGGGGATTGTGTGCAAGTAGGAGACCTGTGGAGCAGAGTTCTTTGAGTGGTTGCTGGAATAAAATGCAACTGTTCAGGTCAGTGGCTCTTGAGGTTTGTAGTGCCAATACAACTTACTGGTGACTAGAGTGTGAGGGACAATTTCTGTTGTGTTGTGCAGTTTGTATCCCCTCAATTAAAAATAGCTGTAGAATTGTCAATATTTTAAAAATATGTCCCTCATTGCTAACTAGATTTTCTTTTGTGTCTCTACGAATGACAACATTTTACCCTTCTTTTGATTATTTGGTCAAACTCCCATGATACAATTACGTACCTAAGGATAAAATATTTTGGTTATTTCCACTGGGATCAAAAAGTACTCCCAAAGCAGCTATGGCCCTCCCTCCTCCAGTTTGCTGAGTTGCCTTCAAATCATTGTGTAGCACTGATATCATGCACATTGGCCTTTAAATCTGGCTTTAAAAAACAACAATGTAGGCTTTACAATTGTTTTAGCACTGTCCCAGTTGCCATGTTCAGCTGTCGTAAACAATATGTACATTTTGAAATAATGTATGGTGTACATCAGACTTTAGTATTTTTAAAATACTCATAGACATGGAAGTCATCAAGTAAAACTCAAATCCTGGTACTGTCCAGCCTCCATCTTATCATATCACAGCTGCGTCCATGCCAAGCTAAAGGCGGTCATTGTAGCATGTAATTTTGGGGAACAAATTGTCTAAGTAACAAAGAAGACATTGAAAATGAACTAAACAGTGAGGTAAAATAACCATTGATATCAAATTAATTCTGCCTACCACCAAGAACTGCCTTGTGTCCCATTTCTAATTATCGTATTTAGTATCAAGCAAAAATAATTCATAATTTAATTAGAAGATCTGGGCATCATTACTTGTTCCCTTGATTCCTAAGGACATTGAAGGCTTAGATGTAACCAAAGACTGAAATTTGAGGTCTAAATGCACCTTATTATAATTCATCAGTACCACTTCAGGTTTATCTTAATTTTATACCTAAATGGTTGTACATATTTCTCAGTTAATTAAAAAGTTAACATTTTGCATTTTTTATGGCTGAATCTGCATGGGTACCAGCTATATTCCTTCTATTCTTACTGATGGCATGGGAAAAAGGCTCTATAGGAAGAGCAAACAATATTGGTAAAGGGGGCAAACCTATTGTACCCCCTGCTTATGCTATTTAGTATCCTTCTAGTATTAAAACAGGTTTTGTGTTCCAGTCATTGTACTTGATTGTAATGATGTGTACATAAACGTAGTCCTTCTTTCATTACATGTTATACCATTGTAACATGCTTAATGGAATTCTTATGGTTTAACATATTGTTATTCCATGCCATGAATTGTTATGCTTTAACTTGTTGATCCATGGATGCTTGCCCTCTCTGAATTCCTAATGCTACTGTTGAGTGGTTGCATGAGGAAAGCACAGGATGTGTACACACCTCCAAGGGCTTCTGCTTCCTTTGCAATAAACTTCAAAGAAAAGAGTCTCCTGGTATGTTTAACCCCATTAGGATCTTCCATTTGGTGATGAGTAATTTTACACCGCAGGAGCCCACCAGATGGATTGGTCAGCATAGAGACAATTTTTTGACTGTGCCTTGCTCACATTGGATTTTGATGGAACCAGAGCATTCGTACAGATTGGCAGATCAAATTTGGACAACTGGAGATCCCCCATCACAAGCCTAAGAACACAGTTTCACGCACTTCATCTTCTGTACTATTGGCACTTGCTTTCTTCAAAATGGATACAATGTTCTATTGACTGTTGTGTCTCATGTGACCACTGAGATCATGATGCAGCTCATGGCAGCCATCTTGGATTGGGCCCCATTTTATATGAAAAGTAATTAGCAATCTCTTTCAACTAGGATTTTAAACAGCACGTATGATAAACAATTTTACCTGGTTTACTTTTATACATTCCTCTACCACATCACACATTTTCTCAACATCTAATTGGCTGCATGTGTGGTAGGTCACACAACTTTACTTTGTACTTAAGTTGTGACAGGATTAGGATTTTTTATAATGGCAAACACACTCTTGGTGCATTTGACACCATTCTTAGAGCTTCATGAAAAACCCCTTAGTACCTTGGAAGGTATGGTTTAATTCACCTGAAAACGTCCTCTTTACGATTGATGCCGAGAACTTTGCGCCTAAGATCAAACTTGCACTACTTTTCAGTTATTTTGATAAAGAGCGACAGCAACTTTGTAACAATTTGCCACTATGGAACCCTCCCTGTGGTAATGCTGACTGGGATGTTTATACTGAAGCAGTCTAAAGATAGAGTAAAAAATGTATGGGCAGCCTAGTGTTTTTCGGGAACGCTATACCTTCTTTGAGAGGAAGCAGAACTTAGACAAGAGTGTTGAGGAGTACAGTTCAGCTCTTGGAAATTTAACAACTAATTACAATTTAGGAACATGTACATAAGAGATCAGTTTGTTTATGCTTGTTCTTCTAAAAAAAATCCAAATGCGCCTCCTTTGCTGTAGAGACCCATCACTCACTGAAGTGGTGAATATAGCCAAAGGTATCAAACATGCTATTGTTTCAAGCAAATGTATTACTAATGGTTTATCCAATTATGCAACAGTTAATTTAGTACATGATTCTGTCTATTAATGCAACTTCCCTTAAAGGCAGGTCAGCCAAATCATTTCAAAGAAAATTTGGCACTGCATGTTTTAGGTGTGGCTCTTACACACACTTAGACAATAGTCCAACATGACCGGTGCTTGGGAAGAAACGCCTTAAGTGTTGCAAAGTGGGACATTTCCAGCCTGTATGCAGAGGAAAGAGTGTGGTGCAAGTAAGCAATATACAAATAAATTAGGTGTATGCAAGATTTCTCGTCTGACAAAATGTTATTAACTGTTGATGTTAATGTTGATTCCCAAATGAGTCAAACAGTCAAAGGTCCATTTTGTGAGGTTAAGATTGGTGACCTTTCACTCCACATGATGGCAGATTTTGGTGCCCATGTTACCATAATCTCAAATTGCCTTTACATACAACATTGGTCTACCATGTTTCCCCTACAAACAACAGATACCTTACCAAATGCAAATGGAAAAAAAACATTAACATGTTGGGTTACTTCACTGAGAACTTGTCATGCTTGGGTAATATTCTGCTTTGCCTCAAACTAAGAGGAAAACAATGCCAAGGAATGAGGCACTCCTAGTTTGAGTAATTAATTTATTAAGGTACTTTCCAGAAGTCAAATAAAAGCACCCGAAAATATAAGCATGAGCATTTAGCTTGAATGCAGTAAAACGTGTAAAGGCCAAAATACTCACAGCAGTTAAACAATGACAGGCATAACAAGTGCAATACATCAACAATGAATATATGCAGTGATAAATATATATATATATATATATATATATATATATATATATATATTCGCACAAACATGCTAGATAATTAAGAATAAAAATGTGTCACCATGGGGATCAAGTCCAAAATCATTCTTGCCAACGTCAAGCTAAAGAACCCTGGACAGCCGAGACAGGAGAACCTTCCCTGATGGGAGTTGTTTTGGGCAGTGCATCTACTCCCAAAATGAGTTCAATCTGCCTCAGTGCCAAGCTTCCCCGCCTTATATACCTTAAACACATTCAAGAGGAAAGTTATGGCAACCACCCCCTCCCTTTGAATAAGTTATGAAATTCAAGCGCTGGCTGTGCTCAGTCTGCATCCAAAACACTCAAAGGAACGGGATCCGCCCGATGTGCATTCCAGAGACAGAGGAGTAGCACTTTTCTACAATGAAAACATTGAAACATTCCTAAGCTGAGACTGTCTTATCATGTCTACTGTCCACATCCCCCATGTTATGTTCCTGCACAGTGCAACCCGGTGCTGGTGGGAACAAGCACAAACACATTCTATGTGGAAAACAAGCTCAGTGTAGAAAAACCCTGAGCCACTGATGAACCGGCAGGCACCTGAAGCTAAGCTAAGTACAAAATGAAGTCAGTGGTGAAGATGAAGTCGGTGGTTAAATACAGATAGCATCACAGGTAGACTTATTAAGTCTAAGATATGTGTAGCAGTAAATGGTTAAAAAAAAAATATATATATATATATATTAATTATTGAGCAATTATATGCTGTGAAAATTAAACAAAGCAATACATTCAAATAAAATTAACAATGTTGGGTACCTAAAACAAACTGACAGACAGAGCAAGGAAACAAAGCCTTAGCAGCTGATCCACATTGGCATCGATCTAATCCTGAGTTATACTCTCCTAAGCCAGCATTTCACCTTATGATACAGCAGTGTTCTTTAAAACATCCTATCATACCAGATCTGATTGTTTTATTTTGTAAGTCAAACCCCAGAGGCCCTTGATTTTGCTGAGTGCTCCTATTCATTGCACATAAAGTTTTTCTTTAAAGGTTAGAGATTTCACATTAGCCTCCCAAGCCCTGTACGTCGGGGGAATTAGTGATTTCCAGGCTTGTAAAATTCGAGATTTGGCAATCAGTGATGCTATAAATAAAATCCTTTTCACCCGAATGGTTAGCTCAGAGTGACAGAGGTACCAAACAGGGCTCCCATAGCTTCAGCGGTGAGTACAACCCGTATATCTGCACTGATCCACTGAAAGATTCTATCCCAAAACTGTATAAGCGTGGGGCATGAAAAGCCCCTATGAAGTCAGTCCCCCTGAATATTGTTGCATCTTGGACAAAAACCTGAAGTATCTGGGTAGACTTTTTTGACCTGTGCTGGAGTAAAATATAACATCCACTTTGAAAAGAAAGCCATTCTCTTGAAATTTGCCCCCCTTATTGCCTTATAAGAGATACTATTGTAATTCCTCTATGTTTGATGATCTATTTTGCACCCAGTGGTGTTTTTGATCTTGTCATAAAATGAGTGACTATCCGCGATGCTCCCTGGGAGCTCAAAATCCGATCACAATTGCCCATCCCCTTCTGGTTCCCATAGAACACCTGAGATATTATGGAGGAAGAAAGATCAACTAGTGGGACGCGGGGAAGCAGAAAATGCACAATCTAAAGGTAAAAGGTAAAACTATTGTTGGTTGGCAAGATCTAGCACAGATGGGCTTGAAACTTGTTTCTGTTTCAGAAAACCCTATGCAACTTAATGGCATACACATTGCTCCCATAAGTGGTGTACATGATCATGATGATTTAGAGAAGCTTTTAGGCAGTTTTCCTGAAGTATGTGATTCTAAAATTGGTAATATTACCCACCCTCAAAATCTTCTTGCCAATATTGGGGCCGCAAAAGTATTCAGTCTCCTTGACTTCAAGTCAGCATACCATCAGATCCCTTTAGCTCCAGAGTTGTGTGATCTTACGACCTTCTTGAGCATATACATTTCTGAGATTACTGTTTGGCTTAGCCTCAGCAGCCAGCTTTTTTTAGAAACTTATGGATCAAATTTGGACCGGGACCAATGGTGTCCAGGCTTATCAAGACGATATCTTGATATTCACAAAGTCAGTAAATGACCATAAGAACATTTTGGCAAAGGTGTTAAACATCTTCAAGGTATAGGGATTTCTCTTAGGTGTGATAAATGGCAATTTTTAACCAAAATCTTCGATTACTGGGGTCATCCCATTATAAACATGGGGATTAAACCCACATTTTCAGTCACTCAGACCACTGCAGAGGTTGCCCGCCCCCCCTAAAAAACTAAAGGCACGCTGAAATCAATTCTGGTAATCAGTGAATATTACTACAGGTTTCCTCCAGGGTACGGCAAATTAGTCCAACCATTACTCAATTTGCTTATAGAAGGAGTGTGAGTCAAGTGGAAGGCCATAACTGACAAATCCTGTCAGAAAATCAAGCAGATAATTGTCAGTTCTCCCTCTCTATCACCTCACATGTCAGAACAAAAATGCTTTGTCACAGGTGATGCCAATCAGTATGGTATGGGCGCTGTCTTCCCATCCCAATGGTTATCAGGTGAGGAACACACCTTTGGCTTTGTTTGGAGTCTGAAGCAAGCAAGGACTCATTATAGCATAAAAGAGAGAGAGAGAGAGAGAGGCCTATGCCTATTTGTTGGCTGCAGAAAAATGTAAGACATTTTTATGGGAAACAAACTTCCAAATCTTCACAGATCACAAACTACTTTTACATCTACTGAATGAGAATGGAGCAGGCAGGGATTCTGCAATGTTGGTGAGACAGTTGTCCCATTTACAAGAATATAACTTTGTGTTTAAATACATTTCTGAACAGACTATCTCTCCAGGATGCCATTGCAAATTTGTCCACAAGATGAAATTCAAGATGATGTAGATTTTCTGGTGACCAACATGCAAGACATGTTTGGATCTGTGGGTGTTGTACAATACAAAGATTAGTTGGATGCCATGCAGAAGGATGAAGTTTTGCTCACAGCCATCGAACGGTCTCTTCCTTTGCTCCTCAAACCTTTCTTTCAGATAGCCACAGAATTATCTATAATACAAGGTATTCTTTTGCATGCTGATGTTAGTATTCAACTGGGACACTTTGCAATGTGCTTGTTTAAGGGGTGCATGAAGGACATTTAGGGGTAGGTGGAACCTGCAGAAACTTATAGCAGAACTTTTGGTGGCCTTTAATGGATAGTCAGGTTTCCAGATGGATTGTGAAATGTCATACATGCCTATAAACCCACAAGCTCTAGAAACAAGACACACCACATTACATGTTGTACCTATACCAAATGAAGCTTGGTGTAAAGTAGCCTTAGATTTTGGAGGTCCTTTTGATATTTTGACTGCAGACAAGAAATATCTTATTGCATTCTTTGATTATTGCTCTAAATGGGTTTACTATAAATTCACTTCAGCACCAAACACCATGGCAGTTATAAAATGTTTAAGCAAAGTCTTTAATATTGAAAGCACACCCACAGAGTTGGTGACTAACAATGGTCCACATTT
Organism: Pleurodeles waltl; assembly: GCF_031143425.1. NCBI lineage: Eukaryota > Metazoa > Chordata > Amphibia > Caudata > Salamandridae > Pleurodeles > Pleurodeles waltl. The sequence continues at coordinate 205,363,632 of NC_090442.1, read as the reverse complement.
CACCACAGCACAAATGAATAACTTTATGTTGCCTCATCATCTCAAACAACTAAGAGAAACTCTTTATTCACCATCGTCTAATGGTTTAGTGGAATTGCTGAACACATTTTTTTAAAAAAGGGATACGAACAGCCCTAGCTCCTTGCACACATGTCAACAAGTTTTGAAAGAAAACTTTCATCGTATTTGATTACACCACACATGACCACTGGAATCTCCCTTTCTGTTTGTTATAAAAAAAAGAGAGCCCAGATCAAAAGTTTGTAGATAAAAAGGGGTGGTGGGTAAGAAAGTCAAACTCTCACATGAACAGGCATGAGGATTTTGCAATGAGATGATTTACGTGATATTTCACATTGGTTTGTCACTGAAGTGCCCCCTACCAATGTCAGGAATCTTGGAGTTTCTACATACAAGAGTTTATCTCAACCAGCTCAACTTGAAGATTTAGAGTCCTTTAACTCTGATTCACTTACAGATTTACAAGCTGTCTGTGCAGATGTATCACAAGAAAAGCTTTTAACTCAACTGCAGAAGTGATGTAGAAACATGGCATGACACTATGAACACTATAACCAAGGTTTCATGAAATGTTGCTATGGCAATAAAATATAAAGACTATCTCCTTCATTAGGTATATTGCAGAAAGTGTTTTATTCTTCCATTAAGGGGCAGAAGATGTAATGATCTGTACATAATGTTAGTCCTTCTTTACATATTGTTATTCTTTGCCATGGAATTGTTATGCTTTGACTTGTTGGATTGGGATACCATGATACTGCTAGGCACTTGCATGAGGAAAGCATAGGATGTGGACACAACTCCGTGGGCTCCTGCTTCCTTGCAATAATCTTCAAAGAAAGGAGTCCCCTGGTGTGTCTTACCTCATTTGTTTTTAAATTTCTTTATTGCATTTATAGTGTAACATATGGCGTAGGCATAGGAGATATACCCATGCCTCAAATATTTGCAATTAACTTCAATTCATAACAAAGAACATGTGGGGTAACTTCACTCAGGCAAAACAGCTCCACATTCCTACATTACAAAATTCAATAAGGTTATTATACAACTCACAAGCTCTCAAGACACTGATCTCGTACATCCATGTCCATTGGCTTCCATACAGTATAGGGTCCTGTAATCCAGAGTGAGTGTCTGTTCGGCTCATCCATATGTACAGGCATGTAACATAGTTAATCTGAATAACTATTGACACCAATCCTCGGTACTTGCAACAGGGGAATCAAAGCTGACCCGACTCGCGTACCAATGGAACAGAGAGTTCCACTAACATGAGTTCCCATTGCTCCACGAGGAGATACTTCCGTAGCCCCAGTGCATCCTCACGCTGGAGAGCCAAATACTCTGCACCTGCCCAAAGAGAGAAGGAACGTGCCCATGCCTCATATGTCGGTGGCTCAGGAGACCTCCACTTGCGAGTTATAAGGTGTTTGGCTACCATGATCCCTAAATCAAAAAAGCTAGAAGTGGCCTTCGGCTTCTTGCCCCTAGAGAACAAACCCAGGATACACAACTCCCACATCAGTTTTAAGGGCCGATCTACACAATCATTAAGCACGCTAGGATTAAGGACCAGTAATGGCTCAGAGTGGGCACGACCCCATCATGTGCAGAAGTTCTGCTCCTATGATTTGACAGCACGGACAGGTGGCGTCTGTACGGACAAAATATCTGTTGATATTCCCCAGTGTGAGATAAGCTCTTTAAGTAACATAATATTGGATGAGTCAAAACCGCATATTACAAGGGACATATGTGGGACATATGTGGGAGTTTCCAATATGGTTACCCATTCTTTGTCTGTGAAAGCCCCCCCCCCCCCGTCTCCCTCCCAGGGCACCTGAAGAGCCACTGGTGGTCAGGATGTATGCAGCCGTAGGGAATCCGCTAACCAGTGTACAACATGCCTCCCTTCTCCAAAGACATGCATATATTGCAGTGTGTAGTGTGTCTGGGGTTCCACTGTGATGTCGCTCCACGCCCGCCGCAAGCCCCGCCTGATAGAGCCATACAAAAGAAAGGTACTTGCTCCCAGTCCAGTAGTCTCCCTCAGTGCATCATGTGTTTGGAGGGTGCTGTCTGTGTAAGGATCCCCCAATGTGTAGACGTCTGCGGCATGCCAGTCAGTGAGTTCTGCCTCCGACATTACCAATGGACCACGGGCCGTCCCCAGGAGCGGAATGGCGGTGCATAGGGAATAATATCCCTTGTAAGGCAACAGCACCTACGAAAGGAACAATAGGCTAATTTCAGCAATAGGGGCTCCGGTGCTACAGATTTAGCACAGGGATTAAATAAATTAAGTAGTTTACATTGTGGCTACGCTGGCCGATCAGAGGCCGTATCCACTAGCTGTCTCGAAGAGAACCAACAAGCTACCCACTGTAGCTGCAGAGCTAAGTAATAATGCTCCAAATTCAGCAGAAAAAGGCCTCCCGAAGTTAATGGGCAATAAAGTTTAGAAAGGGCTCATTATGATATTTCCACATTGATACATTCACAAACAGAATCGAAGCATCCATTTCCATCACAACTTTGACTATAAATCCCCAATTACCTAAATCAAATATTTCTTCATGTCTACAACCAAATATCTCAGGGTGTTTCAGTAGTCTCAGAATAATCAACAGCTTCCCATACATGAGTCATTTTGATGCAGAGTGATTAAATTACTGGGTATCTCAAATATCCAACTTGTAATTATTATCATATAGATTTCCAACCATCTGCCATTCTTGTCCTTTTGTTGAATTAACTTCCACCCACAATTTTTCTGGTCTGGCTTGACAGTGCAGCTGTCGCCAGAATATTAATGCTGCTGTTGTCAGAAAATTATGTGAGCATCACAATAGAGGGCCTTTTATTTAGTTTTGATTGGGCAGAAGTTGCGTGCTTCCACAAAAAAGCGTGTGCTTCCACAGAGCTGTGATCATTTTGTTTATTTATCCAGCTACCTGAGATTGAGCTTTCAGAGACAAACACATGACAATGTAATGATGTAAAAGTGTCTTAGATAACTTGATAATTTATGAAGTTTGTCTTTCTCTAACAGAAGCACAGATGGGAGGACTGCAGCGACAGGGAATGCATGACATTAAATATGTTGTTAAATTTGTGTGTGTTTTATTGCATTTGGGTCAGAGGGTGAATACAAGAAGAAGTCAGTGGATGGATGATTGGAACTATGAGTGCAAAGATGAGTGACATAGTACATGGATGATGACCTTTTAAGTGTCTAAACCCATCAGTGGTACAATAGGTACTTTCATTCATAAGGCAGACCCATTGCCATTGCCAATGCTTGTTCTGAGTTATAGAAGTACCCTGTGCCACTGCTGATGTCATACATTGTCAAATAGTTTCACCCCAGTGGCATGTAGATTGTAGTGAATCCTAGTTTGTTTCAATGGGATGATGGGAGTTAGCTCAGCCTTTGGCTTGCAAACTCATGTCCCCGTCACCTAGTGACTTTTAACCTACTTAGCTTGCTCTGTCTTAGACCATTTATTTAATTAAATCTTCTAAGATGGCTGCCGTGTGTATAGTTAGGCCTTTTTGTTTAGAGTTATGTTATCAGTGTCACCTCGCTAAGGCGTCAACTCAAGCAACAAAGACAAACTGTAGGTGCTCACATTAGAAATTACCGTCCCAAGCATGCAGCGTTATCTATTGTTTTGGAACAACCTACTTCAGGGGTCCAAGTAGATCTGTATAAATACATCACACTTTAGAGAGATAATCAGAGGGATTCCGACCAGATACTATCACTGCTATTGATGCTGCAAGTCGCCTTGACGCTGACCCGGACTTCGTGTTCTGCCAAAGTCTGTGCTCGAGACCTCATTTAAGGTAACCAGGGCTGGGGGCTCCTTCCAGGGACATGGCATTGGCAGATTAGGTTTAACATACCCAGCTCTCCTCTAGGTAGAAGGTTAGTCCTATTATGATAGGGTACACGGACATATGATACGCTTTATGTCTTCCTATGCTAGATGATGGGGGTTTTCATAATCATGACCCCCGTCTTTACAATTCTATCTCTTGTACTGTTCATTATCCTAATCATTGCAGCCAATACGATTTACCACATTGTATTAAATAAAAACTATTGAAACATTACTGCATCTTTGTTATTGCCAGTGTTTGGTTGAGATGTAACATATCTGTGAGAAAGGGGTAATCTCCGTTTAACCACGACACTTCCTGAGATGTCATACTTCTGAGTCCATGCGTAAAGGCTGCCACAAATCACCTTTAACTGTTTGGGTTGTTGGTGAGGTACTGCTAGTGAGCCGGAAGGGTTGGGACTACCGTTGCGACTTGTTGTAGGATAGGCATAGTCACCTACAAACATAAGTACTGTCATCCTTGAACCAGCAGTCTTGCCCAGAGCAAGAGTCCAAACTACGACATGCGCCACCAACAATGGTGGAAAATCACTATCTCACAAAACAACAGGTACCCTAAAGTACCATTATACGGAGACGTCCGTGGTCTTTGGGAAAATCCTCCTCAGGTGAACAGGGAACACCTCATTAGGCTGTAGGTTATTCGAGCTCGAACTCTTAAAAAGGACTTTTTACTCCCCACTTGGTGTTCCATCTCTTTACCCATTTTTTAATATGGCTAACCCCATAGACATTCCTGAGAATGCTAGACAGGCATTAACATTACATCTACTAGTGCATGGCTTAGGAGAAGAGGGCGGGGAAGTCACTTTCATAGTAGAAGCTAATGAAGGTTACCAAACAGAAATGTTCTATGCATGGGTCACCTTTCCTACGGAAGACGGCAGGTCAGCCACCTCTCACACATATAGAATTGCTAATGTACCTCAATGGTACCAAGCATACCAGTATCACGAAATACCGCTCACATATCAAGAGCATCAGAACTTGTTTGAAGGCGCCCTACCACATGTTATACAGCGAATGAGATTAGGTCCTTTGAGTAATGATGGCCAACATGACCTATGCTTGCCATATACACACCGCACTCAGGTATACAGAATATGCCAGTAGCAGATCTGCGGATCTTATATAATGAAATTGTAACATTATATAGAAGGCTTGTTCAGTTCGTAATGCGGACTTTGAACACAAACCCAGCGTGTGCAGCACCACCAGCACCTGCTGGATATCAATTGACTATTGGGATTATTCCACAAACAGTACATACTATTACGGGTAAAGTACCCACAGATCGGGAGAAAATACCTTATTGGATAGCCCAGAAAACAAATCAGCTGGAAGATGTGTTTCCCCATACGGGACCACAGGAGCAACATAGAATTCTAACAATGTGCTTACCCTTTGGGATGGTTGCCTCGGTGGATGACTGTGCCACATGGGGTGTAGTCTTCGCTGCAATATATACTACCACACATGGTACGCCCACACTTGCTAATTTACAGGAAGTGTTAAAACAAATTCAGAATGAGCATGGGGCAGCCCCTGCCCTAGATTTGGGGATTAAATTGATGTGTAATTTTGGCGCAGTATCCTCGATTATACTCAGTAACATTTAAGGGGAAGAGGTGGCACTGACTATATGCCAGCGTCTCCAAGAAACACCACATTTGGAACAAGAGAGACAGATACCAAAAATGATTTCCAATACCTATACTAGTATAGGGCAGGATGGTTTGGGAGCCAAGTCAAAGAAATTGGAAGTACCCGGTACCACCCCTAAGGAAGGTACTAAACAGACACAAGAGAGTTCAAAAAAGCGCTGGGAGAAGCCAAAACAATTTAAAGAAAGACATAATAAGAGAGCGGATTTTCCACATCCAGAGAACTCCGAAAGGAGATATACTCTCAGAAATAGGGAGAATATTAGAACTCCTGATAGATGTACTGATTCACGTCCCTCTCGTTCCTTTCAGGATGCTCCAGATAGGCATAGCGAGAGAGGGGGGCGTCCTGACCGATGTCCAGACTACCTGGAACAAAAGAAAGACTAACCACAGTCTACAGTAAAAAAAGAAGAGCAGACTTCGCAGCAAAAGCCACAGTTTAAAATAAAAAGGTGGCAGCACTATCTCCTAAAAATGCCAATACACTTGAGAACTTTGGTAAAGAATAAGACGTAGGCAGTGACACCGCTAGACAGCGCAGCAGAGGTTACGATATGTCACCAGAGTCTGAGAGAACATCTGGATGCGACAGCAACTAGCGATTTTGTTGCAGTTGAAACGGCGGATGGGCGTGTACTCCCACAGATAGACGTTATGACCTAAAGATCTAAATTGAAGAAGACATGGAACGCACCATTGGTGTGATCTTTTGGGACACACTTAATTGTGACATCCTATTGGCCCGAATAGATTGGCCACCCGAACACGTCCGTAGGCTCCGACATGGGTAAAATTTGATTTTGCCTTGTTTCTCTAATCTAGTCCCTGCGGCTAAAAAGGAAGCCTACGCTGTCAGTTGGGCTCTAGCACAGGCACCTGCATTATACTGCAATCATGTAGGTTGGGACAGGGAGTCTCCGTGTCATATAATACCTATCAGGTCTACACCCCAGCCTCAGCCACAATATCCAGTTAAACACGAGGCGAAAGCTCCAGTGAGGGAGATCCTCACTGGAATATCAGGGGTAGTTGAGCCCTGTGCCTCTGCAATGAATAACCCGTTATTCCCGGTTGCGAAGCCAGATCATTCATATAGAATAGTCTTAGATTACAGACATTTAAACAGCCATACCCGTACATATGCTACACAAAATTCACATAGCACAGCACTGATAAATAACATAGTGCGAAAAAAATCTAAAACAACATTGTATATATCCAACGGATTCTTCTGTCAAAATTTAGTGGAAGAAAGTAGGGACCTGAGTGCATTCTCATTTGGCTCACAAAAACACTTTTGCCGTTTACCCCAGGGCTATAAGAACAGCCCAGGGCTGTTCTCAGCCCGACTAAAGTCAATATTACATGAGGCGTTAACCTATGTGGGTGACATCTACCTCACAGGCGACGACCTGAACATTCATCTTGTGAGGGTCGATCGCAAAATTTTGGGGTCTGCAGGAGTCGGTTATAAATTCAAATTTAGGAAAAGTAACATTGCCTTTCTCAGTGTACTGTTCCTGGGATATGAGCTATCGAATGAAGGAAAGAGCCTGGCCCCACACTTCCTAGAAACTTTTTGCACAACTGCACCCACCAAATACGCTAAGGAAACTACAGTCTTTGCTTGGTTTCTTCAATTTTGGCAGAACTTACATTCCTGACTATGCACAATGCATTATGCCACTATATGACTTAATACGTCCAGACATTTCTAGCAGACACTGGACAATTGAACATACATGCATCCTTAGGTATTTGCAACATGACATGCTAGAAGCTAAACACTTACACACCAGTGACAACAAGAAAAATTTGGTCATCAGAATAATTGCTGGTGCCCTGGGTTTCCCATATTCACCTTCAATGAGGATGACATGGTTTACATAGCATATAAATCTCATCTATACTCGAATGCAGAGCAACGCTTTGCACCCATAGAAGAAATTCTAACTGCAGTTCAGATGGTTGTCATAAAAGAGAGACCACTTGCCCAGGGGAAACGCATCATTGTCATTACCCCGGTGCCGGCACTAGAGGCCGGCACCAAAGTGAGCGTTCCTAATGCTAAAGCACTACACCCATGCTGGATTCAGTGGGCAACTTCTCTGACAGCTACTGATGTAGATTATATTTTTGATCCAAAACTTCAGACACAAGAATTTCTCCAATATGTACAAGAGTACCCCGCTCCTCTACATCTTTTACCTTTAGACAACTATGATACTGTCATTTATACTGATGGTTCAGCCCAACCAACTGAAGGTACCAAACATCAATACTCAGCCGCTTGCGCAGCTGTGAGTGGAGTGATGAAGGATGGAATTTTCCACCCTCACAATACCTACACGCAGACCCTAGGGGACTGCACAGCTCAGTTTTAGCGCTTATTTTAGCGCTAGAAAAAACAGAGACAGGAAGACGGACTTTGATAGTCTGTGATTCATTTTACTGTGTTCAGTCTTACAATGATTATCTTAATCATTGGAATTGAACGGGTTCAGAGATTCTAAAGGGAACACCATAAAACAAAAGACATTGTGGGGGAGGGTGGCTGATCTTAAGTATAAGCTACAGTGTGTCCATGTAGTACATACATTGGGCCACCAATGTGTAGGAGTACACTTTATCGGTAATACTCTGGCTGACAACGCAGCCAAATCTGCAGTAGCTACGGCTTCTGTGGTTGCAGTGGCTCGTTCCCATACGAGATTGGATAATGAAATAATAACTGCGGTGAAAACATCGGCTGAGCACAAGTCTTTTCCGAAGGGATACCCTACAAAATATTCGTAACACATCAGTGCACAGAATGTTGCTTATGCAATACTTCCTGGGGTTGGAGATCGAGCAATCCCCAACAAAAGACCGGAGAGTAGATCTAGTGAAAGCAGCGCATGAGGGTGTCGCTTCTGCTCATGCTGGAATTTCGGCCATGGTAACACTCTTACAGAAAAGATTCTGGTGGCTGGGTCTATATCAACAGACAAAGCAGTATGTCGTGTGTTGTGACATCTGCCAGCAAATAAAGGGCTCTAATATCAAATGTCCACCTCAGACATCCCTCGTAGTGTCCAGTAGACCATTACAATATGTGTACCTGGACCACTGCAGTCCACTCCAACCAGATCGTGCATACAAATACATTTTAGTCGCTGTAAATTCTTGTTCTAGATTCCTGTGGGTATGACCGCAGTGGTCGGCTGACGCTCAAACTGTTATCAAAGATTTGCTGATCTTTATTGATACATATGCGGTTGCAGCATTCCACTCGGACCAGGGCCCTGCATTTGCCTCTAAGGCATTCAGGGTCACCATGGGGATGATGGGTGTAGAACTCCATTACTCCTCACCATACCATCCTGAGGGAAATTCGGTCATAGAGAGGCGGAACCGTGATCTAAAGCAGTCCTTAAGAGCTACAGTATTAGGTTCTGGCCACAGCTGGCTTCATCACCTATATGGGGTCCCGAGAGCACTGAATAATCTGCCAAGGCGGTCCTTGGGTGGACGAACTCCCTATGAGGTACTCTTTGGGAAACCTACGTATGTCCCAGATTTTGATGGTTCTGGTACAGTGGAAGCAGAAACACCTTTTGACATAAATGAACGTCTCACTGTCTTACAGGAGCTTCAACAATTTTGAGATGATCATCCACCAGTGCTGCCACCTTAGGAATAAGGGATCCAACATCATCCACTGGCTGGATTCCTAAAGTTGGGGATCTGGTTCATGAAAAGATTGGTATAAAGAAGGAATTCGGTCCATCCTACAGAGCACCAGTCTAAGTCTTGGGAATACAAGGTACCGGAACTGTAATATTGCCACCATTGCTAGGTTCCTGAGGAAACAGATTTGTTTCAATTGACAATGTCAAACTACACCATGTGGCCGATCCTGCACAGTAGGCCCAGAGGTCCCTTTGGTGGTTCCCGATCCCCTCTCACTACCCAACAGGACATTCCTCTTCAGAATAGAGTGACCAATACCACTATGGACTATGTTACGATGTCCAACAATGCTATGAGTTCCTCCTCGACCATGGGGAGGGCGGAAAATGAGCTCCTGCTGGTTCCAGTAAACACTTCTACGACAACTTCTGGTCAAGAGTTGGCCATTTTATACACCAATACAACACAGACTGATGGCAGAATTTACTATGAGCCCCCATGAGAAGTCAACACATCTACACGTACTGAACTTGCTCCTGTTTTTGCAGAGACTGACTCTGGCTACTTCGTCGACATTGATGACTTTTCTTCGGACTCATCGACTCATACGGTTGAAAATTATTTGCAGACACTCAAGCTATGACAAAGGCTTAAAAAGAACTACTTGATATATCCATAGAACTATTTTTGGTTTAGCTTGACATTCATTACCTTACTTTTTTGGATTGGTTTTGTCACTGTTTTTTTCTTGCTTATAAATGGTCATTACATCCCTGAATGCGCAATTATAACACCAATAGATGATGTTTTGACTCCACATCATTCCTCACACAAGGTCTGCAGAGACTTGTCCCCGGTGAACATTTCAGCAGTAACCATTTCTAATGTGATTGTGTGAGACAAAGTGAAATATACGGGCCTTCTGAGGTCATTCTAATTCCAAATGTATTCAAAATTACCATGACAGATGTCATCACACCCGGTGTTGTTTCTGATGATTGGGATGTTTAGACAGTTGATACCATGTTAACTAAAATGAAGGATTATTCAATATTTGAAAGTGATGATGTATATGTAAATACAATGAATTATGGGGAAATGTTCTGCTACAACAATTGGGGACATTACTACCTGCACCGTGCAACTAGACATAGACCTGTACTTAATGACACACAATGGGAACATTGTTCAACGTCTAAAAATTATTTAGAAAAATGTACTTACTTTACTGGGCATGATACAGGAAACTCTGAGTCATATTTTTTTTAATTGCCTCATTCAAAAATTAGGAACATTTTGCTAACTGATCCAAAACTGATATATTCAGATGCCTTTGTTTCCCATCTTACCATTGAAGGTTACGATCACTGGAAGAACAATATTGATTTAAAGAGTGTATGGGGGACACATGATTGGCAAGTACAGGGTAGGGAGGCCTTGTTTAGGACATGCCTGATTCCTGAACTAATTATTTTTTTGAATGACAGTGTTCAACAGACATCCTGTCTCGACTTAGCAAAAATAAAAGAATTGAACACACCCAGGATACCCACACCACCTAAATGTAATGGTTGGAAATTCTTTTTGAATAAAACTGAAGAACAGCTAGATGCAAAAGTTCAGGCTGGTACCTATAATTCTTCACTTTCCAGTCCCGCCGGGTGGTTAGTTTGGCCAATAGACACCAATGGATGTCAAGCTTGTTTTTTAAATTCCTCAGGGGGTTTTAAGATTAGCCGACCAGATCCTCGCTTCATCTCAGGTCAACACACGGGGATAGTGACTACTTACAGTGTGGGTAAACTGTGTCAACAATGGGTACAGTCTAACACATTAGCCACAGTTAAAGAACACCTGAACACACTTTCTGAAAATATATACTTACAGGACTTCCTGTTAAGTCCTAGGAAAGAGCGCTCTAAAAGATTTGTATATGCGATGTATAATGAGATATGGAAATGTTCTCAGATAGAAGCCGCTGCACGCTTAAGGCAGATAGATAAGGAAAACATAGAAAGAACTTTGGTGGTTGTCGATAACGGCATGAACACTCTGTCCTACAGAATTTATTCGCTCACAAATATAGCGCCATCTACAATTGATATTATTCAGTCAGACATGTCCTGTTTATACCATGGACAAAGTCAGTTGCGTTCTCTCATGCAGCTTGGTTGGACGTTACAAACATTGAAAAATGGCCGTGTTCCATGGAGGGACATTAATGGTAGTGAACTGTTCACTGCTTTTAATCTCTCTGAGAAACAACAGACAATGGCTAAAAAGGAAGCAAGTTTCACCATGCTTCATATAGAAAAGTTGAAAAAGTTGCCTTCTATGCAGAGAGTCGTTCGACTGTCTGTCTTATACATGGCATTATTAGTCTTCCCATATCCACCTTTCATTTTTCGCAGTGCTTGAAACATCCGTGGGCAGGTATGAGCGTTTGGGTGATAGCTATATTAAGGAAGAGTGGGAGTTGCCTTTTGATTATAAATGTCTGAACGGCGAAACAAAAGTCTTTCTTAGCGGCAGCAACTGTGAGACTACTGTTAGTCATTCTATGATCTGCAAGTAGGTGTCCCTTCACGACCACTGCAATGCGGGGGTTGCGAACTTGGCCTGTTTTCTTAAGGGTACTCCTGTCTCTTTGATTCGACCAGCATTTCATATTCTTACCAATGGCAGTTACGTGGTGCAGAGCGATCAGAGCTGTTGCGGTATGCGACCGGCCATTGCCTACACAATTTTGGTCTGGAAGGTAGTTACGTGTTATGGACATGTTTCATTTCCCCCCACACAAGAGATAAAGGTATCAGAAATGTGGCCTTACATTGATACTTTTAATGTGAATTATGACAAGCTGAGTAGACTAAAGGCGCTACTGTTTCAGAAACAGGTCACGTTGACATCCGCTAGAGAGACGTACGTGCTCCAGATTGCGAGATCATCGGCCAAGACACGATCCCTATTAAATGCCAACTTCCCCAAGCACTTTGGTGAGCTGGTATCCAGAATATTCAATGCCTCAAGCACTACTAGGATTGTCCATTTCTTTGAGACTGTCGGGTCTGGATTTGTGTCCATCTTCCAGACTATCTTCAGAATCATCCCTTCGGCCATCCATTCACTCTTGTCAAGTGTATTTGGTGGCTTTCCTATAAATTCTTGGCATTATTTGGCAGAATACTACTGCTGTTTGTTTCTGATACTCAGTGGTTGTCTCTTTACAGCTACACAGAGCGATGGAGCCACCAGCACAACTGTGTTGTGAACGCATGGTTCAGATCTTCGATGCTTCCTTGCTGGAGGAACTTGAGTGGAATTGGTCATTGTCATTTCAACCACTTCTCTGGTGCATGCAGCCGGTCTTTCACTGCGTATGGTGCTTCTTCGAACATCTGTCAACAGTGTGTCTTGCCGTCCTGCCAGTATTTCCTGTGGACCCCGAACTGCTGATTTCCCCGATGAGGGCTCATACACGGTCGTGCCCCATGAGACTAAGGCTGATCCACAAGGCCACTTATGAACACTCAGAGTTGGTTCTACCATCTACGGACAATGGCAATGACGCAGGTAGACCCGCACATGAAACTATTGTGCACTTTTGCTCCGTGAATCCATCTGCCCTAGTGATCAATTTCACATCAGACGATTTGGCCTCATTTGTTGATGACTTTTTGCAAGGTGACTTCGGAGCTAGTCTTCAAGATCATGACTATAGTTCCACGCCACAATGTTCTACTTTGGCCTGCTGTGCTTGTCATGGTTGACTTTGTCTCTTTAGTATGTTTTGAACGTTCAATTTTAACTATGTTTTTAACTTTGGTTTTTATGCTTCGCTTTTAGTTCAAAGCAACATTTTTAGCTTTTGGATTACCTCACCCTCGGTGGCGGCCAGTACTGGTGTCATACTTGTTACGACAATGGGGAGGGTGTAATGAATCCTAGTTTGTTTTAATGGGATAACGGGAGTTAGCTCAGCCTTTGGCTTGCAAACTCATGCCCCCGTCACCTAGTGACTTTTAACCTACTTAGCTTGCTCTGTCTCAGACCATTTATTTAATTAAATCTTCTAAGATGGCTGCCATGTTTATAGTTAGGCCTTTTTGTCAAAAGTTATGTTATCAGTGTCACCTCGCTAAGGCGTCACCTCACGCAACAAAGACAAACAAACTATAGATGCTCACATTAAAACTTACCGTCCCAAGCATGCAGCGTTATCTATTGTTTTGGAACAACCTACATCAGGGGTCCAAGTAGAACTGTATAAATACATCACACTTTAGACAGATAATCAGAGAGATTCCAACCAGATACTATCACTGCTATCGATGCTGCACGTCGCCTTGACGCTGACCCGGACTTCGTGTTCTTCCGAAGTCTGAGCTCAAGACCTCATTCAAGGTAACCAGGGTTGGGGGCTCCTTCCAGGGATATGGCATTGGCAGATTAGGTAGAAGGGTAAGCCTATTATGGTAGGGTACAAGGACATAATATATCTGTGAGAAAGGGGTAATCTCTGTTTAACCACAACACTCCCTGAGATGTCATACTTCTGAGTCCATGCGTAAAAGGCTGCCACAAATCACCTTTAACTGTTTGGGTTGTTGGTGAGGTACTGCTAGTGAGCCGGAAGGGTTGGGACTACAGTTGTGACTTGTTGTAGGATAGGCATAGTCACCTACAAACATAAGTACTGTCATCCTTGAACCAGCAGTCTTTCCCAGAGCAAGAGTCCAAACTACGACAACATGATAAACCTCAGTCTACCCACCACAAGTGGGTCTCGTGCAACAGAACAAAATTCGCCCTAGATTGTTGAATACCTGTGCAAGTAGTCTACATTTCCTGGTGGCAATTAACCTGTTTACCTTAACAGAGAGGGGAGCTTTATGATCAGTGAGTTCCACCTTCTTTTTCTTCTTTTGCTCCTATACACAGAAACTCTCTACTTACCCTGAAACCTCTTATTCCCCTCTCCTGCAAGGATAGGATGGGGCTCCACCCACTGAAAGGCTTAAGAATGTGCTGTTGGGCATCGAGCGGTACAAGTTATGAACAATATTCTTCATTACCTACTAATCATTTAGTGCTCTCTAGTCCCTACTCTTTTGTGCCCACTTTATGAACTTTTGAACACATTAAATACTTTTTTGTATCACTTCACTAAATGCTTGTTTAACCTATATATGCTACATTTCAAGATCAGTATTTTTTTTAGGAATGTAGAAAGAAAACCTAATTACAATAATATTTTTTTTTCCTTTTTTAATTGTCCAAGAAAGGCTTTTACTTCTTCAACCTCATAAACAATTGAGTATATTCCCTTGATTTATACTCTCATTTTCGATTCCTGCATTATGTGTGCTGGGACCCTTTAAGCTCATTGATCAATACTTGGATATCTTTTCTCCTTTATTCTGGCTCAAATGAAATGTCTTGTAATATATATGGAATGAGAAGCCAGAAGAATCTTTGAAACGTTTGTGTAGCTCAACTTTATCCAAAATAGGTGAAGTCTGTAAAAGGATACAGTGGGCCTTTGAAACTGTTAAATCTTTTTCCTTCAATTTGTCTCCCTGTGTCAGTCTTATTAATAACTTTTTCCATAAATTTCCTTTGGCTCTTTCCCTTCCTTTTCTTCAAGGATACCTATGAATCTTAGATTCTGATGGTGAGATCGATCTCCGTGCTTATCTGCTATAAATTGCCTGCCATTAAAGACCTGCTTCTCCATTGAATCCAGTCTAGACTTTGTTTGTGTTCCTTTAAGTCTAGTATCAACATTCTGCAACTAACGTTTGATTAATTTAAATTTTGTCTCTAACTTCACCTTGCATTGTGGTATTCTATTGTACAGAGATTAGGATTTCAGTTTTGTAATGACGTTTCATGGATAGAGGCAGTATCTGTTACAGTTTCAGAGGTTTTGTCAGTGGTTCAGGTACGTATGATGGCATCTGTCTCTGATCCTGAAATGGTTGATCTTGATTTTCATTTTGACTCTGATCAATTTCTTTGCTCTTACCTTGGCTTTTAACTACTTTCAAAATAGTTTTACCCCTCGATTTTTAGCTAGGACTTGACACAATTCAAGAGTAAGGTTTCAGGGGGATATAACATGAGAGCATTGCATTCACAGAAAGTGGCAGTTTTTCTGTCATTGTTATACTCAACAGATCACTGTTCACTATCAGATAATCTTCTGTGCTGTCGATGACTTTCAGCAGAATCATTGCTCCCACTGTGCTTCTCTTAATTCTGTTGGATAAATGTTGGATTTGTATATGAATGACTGTTATTACTTTTTTTTGATTTTCCATAGGTGTCACGGTAATCCTGGGTTGGTCCCACTTGAGTTCCATGTGCCTTCTACTTTCAACTCCAAATTACTATGTGCTCAACCCTCTGGTAGCTTGGCCCAAAAGCAGGCAGGGTTAACTTAGAAGCAATGTGTAAAGTATTTATTCAGCACTTCAAACAGTAATAAGCTGAAAACACAACCCAAGAAAAATCCCACACCAATTTAAAATATAGAGAAGAATTTAACAAATGATTTAAGACCACAACAACAAAAATCAAATCAGTAGAACCTGAGGTTTGCAATTTCAAACTTTTAAGTAAAAATAGTGCCTTGAAGGACAATGCACCAACTTTGGTCATCTGGTCACACTAGACTAGGACAAAGTTACAAGTTCAGGCTGACCATAATCTAGAATAGGCCAGATGCAGGGAACAATCTAGGCCCACTGAGCAAAGTATCTTAAGCCATCATTTGCAGAGCTTTGTGAGATCCAGCTTTAAGGATGTACTGCGCACCTTCGTTCTGAGGAAGCTGCAGGACTCTGATGCGGAGTCCTGCCTCTTCATCAAGGATGCCATCGATAAGGGGTTTGCAATGCGAAGTCCTCTGTCAAAGATGTGTCACACACTGGAAGTTCTGAAGAAGAGATGGGGCTGAGAGGCCAAGTCCTGCTTCATCATTGAGGATGTTGTTAATGAGGGTCTAGCGATGTGATGTCTGTGCCAAGGATGCGTTGCCCAGTGGCAGTTCAGAGGAGACTTTAGGCTGCAATGTGAGGTCTGGCGTTGGTGATGCATTGTTCTGCAGCAGCTTCAAAGGAAAGCTGTGAGGAGCTGCATTGTGCTGAATGGGATCTGCCCGCAGGACCTTAACTGGGCTGACAGAGCACCTTCAGGCCTACTTCCAAGGGCCCAGGAGTGAGGTGGCACCACTTATGGGGTAGGACTCACAGCAAATAGGGTCCAGAGGCTAGTTTCAAGGGGGTTGGAGCCTTTTCTGTACCCTAGGCTTTGATCAGGAAGCAAACTAACTAACACATTGAGCCACTCTGATGGCCCTGGGCTCAAAATGCAGGTTGAGTCTATTCACTCAGCAGCAGGGAAGCAGGGCAACAGAGTAGCAGTCCTTCTTGCAGAAGATCACAGGAGTCCATCTGAGTCTTCCTCAGATCCAGAGGTGTACTGAAATGTTAGGTCTGAAAGTCTACTAATTTTACCTGGTGTCCTCAGGTGGTTGGAATTTACTGCCTCCCTGCTGTTGGCCCCAGCAGTGGGGCAGTGTGTCAAACCTTTTCTGAGTGTGCTCAGGCAGACCCTTTGTGATATGTGGTATGTGACTGCTCCTCCCCCTCATCAAATCAGAGATGGCCCATTCTACCAACACCTTTTCCCATTTGTCTCACTCTCTGGGAACAATACACAAAGACCATTTTCCAGCTACACTTTGTCATGTTACCCAGGATACAGATTCTAGCCATGAAATGGTTGGAACAGAAAATGCCAACTTTCTAAAAGTGGCGTTTTCAATTCTGGCATTTTCAGAACGGTAACTTAAAATCAAACTTTACCATAAAAGGCCGTTTTAAAATACAATTCTTTAGACACTAAACTAGACATTCTTATCTGTTACCAACTGAAAGTTAGCACTTATTAAACGTAATAAGGTAACCCCATGTTATCCTATGGGAGAGTGTTAGAAATTGGGTTGTTGGTATAGTGGGGTGGGAAATGTAGACAGCAACCACAATCCTTGTCAGGGCATGTGTCAGGCAAAGCCTAAATTAACCTTTGCTCACCCTCTGGCAGTTTGGCACAGAACAGTCAGGATTAACTTTGACACACTTCAAACAGAAAAACAGTGAAAACATCACACAATAATGTGTTGTGAATGCCTGTGTGTGTGTGAATACAGGAAGGTGACTGATTTTTTATGTGTGCGTGTGTAGCCTTTACCCCCCTCCCTGCTAAAATAACTGCCCCCCACTGCTTTTTTGCCTTCTCCATCTATCTTTTGCTGATCTCCTTTTCTGCCATGCACAGAAGAGTCCCCTAGGGGGGCTCTACGAAGGCGCCAATGGTAGACTCTGGGTGTTCTCAGATGGTGCCCTGTAGGTGGGCTACTAGGGGCCATATGAGATGTGTAACAATAATGCTCTTATCCCCTATCCTACAATGTTTAGGTGGCTCCCATAGGAGGGTTCTGAGTTTTTCAGGCCCTCTGGGCAGTAGGTACTTTAAAGTTTTGTGCCTGTCATGTATTATGCACTTTATGGCTCTAAGCACCCTGGCTGCCAGCTAATGTCAATAGGCTGATCCTTTTAGCAATATCTTTTCATGTGTGTATGGCTGCCTCTTTGTTTAGGCTTTCCTATGGTTGATTTTTTAATTTTATGGTTAAACTCATGATGATAGGGTTCAGGCTGGGAAGGTAAGTAGCTGAGTTTTGCATTCTGGCACTTTAGTATCCACCCAAAAAAGGAACAGAGGCAACCTATTTGACTGAAAGGGACAGGGTCAATATGCAACAAAACTGAACAAGTGCTTTGATAGTATCTCAGAGAAATTCGACCTATGTTGTTGTGGTGTTTATTTATATGAATATGTATAAAAATGGGTTATGCATGGGCCTAATGACATGGATACAAAAAAGGAAAGGCCTATTTTGTTTACTTTGTTTTTAACATTGATGTAAGATTAGATGCAAATTGTATTTGATTGTGGATTTTTGAATCAATCCAGAGAATATATATATTGTTTTTTTATATGTTAAGAGTACTTGTTGGTTTGTTTGGACATATATGGTTTAGAATTGTTTGTGCATTTTCATCATTCCCTAAAAAGTATAGCAACCCCTGATTTTATTAAAATAAATGTTAGCACTTTAGTATCCACTACACAACTTATTTTGCACCTTGCACTTTGTAAAATCGACTGTTAGGTGCTCAAGTTCTAGGAGTCCTATTGTTAGCTCATATATTAGGGGATTTCCCAAATTCTTATTGTTACATTAAACGGGTCAGGAAGAGACCCTACTGGAGGACTAAACTGCTTTGCACGTTGCCTTTACAGTACTATTGTTAGGTTCTAAAATTTTGATCGAATGGTAATGCCAAAAAGATTGATGTATGATTTGTTTTCTTTGTTTTTATGTTTATGTTTTTTATAAACTAGTAAACTTAAACTTTGCACGTTGACCCAGGCTGGGCTTTCCAAGCACGCCTGCAGAGGTGTTCTGATAACCACTTTGCTCTATGTTTGGAAGAGGTCACTGTATGCACGTTTCAAATGAATCTAATTTTATCACATCCACAGAGCATATATTGCACCAAAAACAGTAAATCTCATGCAGGCGCCACTTTCCCCCAGATGTGGCAAATATGAGACTGCATTTCTGCATATGGAATGGGCAGGGGTGGAAATAATATTATTAATGGGGAGGCAGTTTAAAGGCTCCCCGGGGGCATGCATACTGAGATGGTTCACCCGCCAGAAGACAGAGACAGTTACAAACAGGTTTATAGATTAGGCCTGCATACTTGCCAAACTCTAAATTACACTTGTTGTGAAGTATACTAGCGACCCCACTGTACAATGATGGGTGACAGAACTTTACTGATGGAATGGCTGTGAGGGAGCTGACCACATCAAGATTCTATCTTGACTGTGACCCCGAAGATGACTGAGGCCTGGGACCTCATATGGCTGACATCCCCACTCTGTGGAACCAGAGCGTTGTGTAACATTGGGATACTGCTGATGTGGTGCCACTTGAACACCAATAAGTGGATCCCAGACACAGCATGAATTGGCACATACTTGCTTACCCACCTTTGCTCCTAAACTGCCATGGCCAGATTCCACAACCCCATGCACCCACTGAGCACACCTTCCCTTAACAACACTACATCATATACTACATCATTCTCCCTCTCCCTTTGGCAGGACTGTTAATCACTGTTCATTGCTTTCGTTCATTATTAAGCATTGTCACCAAGATAGCAGTGTAGAATTCTCAGAGCTGATTGGATAAGCAGCTGGGGTGGGATGGGGCGGGGAAGGGTTTGCACTCTATGCCAAGCCTGTGGCAACCTATAGAAGGGTTGGGAACCTGTGCTTGTGAATGTTATGTGTAAGATGTTAAAATATGTTTTTTTTAAATGGTGGCTGTGCATGGTAGGTGAAGTAGGGTTTTGATAGCTAGAGTTACTGGTCTCTCCATGAAGAGCTGTCCACAGGGTAGAGGCTGTGCTTAGTAGAAGCTTGGCCACATAATGGTGCATGGGTGTGTGAAAGGAGTGGGCTCTCTAGGACAAGCACAGAGAACTGTAGGGGCTTGGCAATGTGATGGGGCTTGAGCTTCTGGAGGAACTCGCCTTTCCTAGAGGAGCTGTTCACAGTGCAAAGGCTGTGAATGGTAGAGGCTTGCCACATAATGTGCCTTGAGTGTGTGGAGGGAGGTGGCTCTCTGTGAACAGCTATGAACAGGATAAAGGTTTTGCATAGTAGCAGTTAGGCAGCATGATGGGGCTTGGGGCTTGGATTTCATAGGTGCTGGTCTCGCCATAAAGAGCTGTGGATAAAGCAAAGGCTATGGGTAGTAGTAACTTAGCCACATAATGGGGCTTTGATGTCTGGGAGAGTGGGCTCTCTGTAAAGGGATGTGCACAAGCCGAAAGCTATGTCTAGCAGGGGCTTGACCTTGTAAGAGGGCTTGGGTGTCTACAGGGAGTGGGCTGTCTCTGAGGACTTCATACAAGGTATAGGCTGTGCATTGTAGGGGCCATGCATGTCTTACTGATTGCATGTGACATGCTGTCTTCCCGCAAAGGGTCTGGTACAACGTGAACAGAATGCAAACTAAGGGCTAGGCCCCTAACAAGGATAGGGAGTAGGTTCTCCATGAACACTTCTGTATAAAGTACAGGCTGGTCACTGTAGGGGCTTAGCTGCCCTCCTCTCATTGATTGTGCACAAAAGGTCACCTACCCATAAAGAGTCTGGTACAGGGTGAAGGGTGTTCATAATATGTGCTTGGCCACTCAAGGGGGTTTTGGTGTCTGAAAGGAGTAGACTTTCTGTGAAGACAACTGTGCAGCATGTAGGCTGTGCATTGTAGAGGCTTAGCCAGCCCACATCATTGATTGCAAATGAGAGGTAGCCTAACCTTAAAGCATCTGGTGTAGGGCAAAGAGTGTGAGTAGCAGGGTCGTGGCCACCTAAAGAGGCTTTGGTGTCTTGAGGGATTGGGTTCTCAATTAAGATTTCTGAACACTGGGAAGGCTATGCTTTGTTTGGGCTTGGCTACCCACATCCCACAACCCATGGCTTTGCATGAGATGTTGCATACTAGTAGAGGGTCCGATGCAGAGTGAATGGTGTGACTATTAGAGGTCTGGCCAGTTAAGTGTGATAGGGTGGCTGGAAGGTTTGGGCTCTCCATGAAAACTTCTGTAAAGGGGCTGGTCTGTACATTGTAGGGGTTTGGCCACCTGTGTCTTATTTGTTGTGCAGAATTGTAAATTTACCTTTGTGAATCAGGCCATGTGTGTAGTAGGGGCTTGGCCACATTATGGGGGAAGAGGTTGCCTACCCAGAAAGGGTCTGAAACAGGGCAAAGGGTTTTGTGGAAGGGGCATGGCCACATACTGATCCTTCCAGGACACATCAGATCTGTAAGAGAATCGGGGTATCCCTAACCTTCCCCTTTATATCTTACATTTTTCACTTTCAGGACCTAGGCACTGAGGGCCAGATGTAGCAAACTTTTGCGAGTCGCAAATGGCCCGAATCGCAATTTGCGACCCCGCAAAATCAGAAATGGAATGCAAAAACCCCATTTCCGAATTGCAAATTGCGACGCGAGCCATTACCGACTCACAAAAATTGCGACCTCATTTTGCGACCCGCAAATAGGAAGTCGCATTTTGTGAATCGCACACCATATGAAATAGCCACTCGCAAATTGCGACTAGTCGCAAAAAGCCCATTTTTCACTTCCAATTTAACACTAACTCAGAGCAGGTGTTAACCAGAACCAAAGTATAAAAGGGGGCCCAGAAGGCACCTGGGTCACTCAAGATGGCGGAGATATATGTGATAGCAAGGAGGAGGAGAGCCCACGCAGCACAGCAGATGAGGAGGAGGAGACAGGAGAAGATATACAGAACCAGACATACACTTTTCCAACAAACAGAGGAGGAGATATATGATAAATACAGACTCAGCAGTGCAGCAATATTACAATTAATAGATCTACTCAATCCGCAGCTTCAACGCCAGACTTTGCGCGGCAGCACCATCCCCACACATGTGCAAGTGCTATGCTCACTGCACCTCTTGGCCTCGGGTAGCTATCAGGGGGTCATTTCTGTGGCAGGTGGGGTATCTCAAAGTGCACTCTCACGGTTTTTCAGAGCATTTCTAGATGCCATACTCACACACATGTCCAGATACATATACCTACCCAGGAATGAGGCAGAAATCAACAGCACCAAGTTGGAATTCTACAGGATTGCCAACTTCCCGCATGTAATAGGGTGTGTAGACGGGACACATATACAAATATGCCCCCCTGCAAATCTGGAATATCTGTTCCGCAACCGGAAGTGTACCCACTCACTGAACATCCAGGTGGTATGTGACGCCCATTATGTTATAACTGACATGGTTGCCAAATTTCCAGGGAGTACACATGACTCCTACATTTTCAGGCACTGTGGGATACACCAACGCCTAGAATGTGGGGAGTTTGGAGACGGATACCTCCTAGGTAAAGCTGAATACACCTTGCAGACATACACACAGGTCAATGTGGAACCCATCTATGCCCAGCTAACATTGTTCATTTTGTGCCAAACAGGTGACAGTGCATATGCACTACGACCATGGATACTTACCCCGTACTTAACACCCAGCAATGAGACAGAGAGGCGATACAACTGTGCACATAAGAGGACCCGAAGTGTTATAGAGAGGACCTTTGGACTGTTGAAGGCAAGATTCAGATGCCTCCACAGAAGTGGAGGTGCCCTTCAGTATGCCCCAATAACAGCCTTCAAGATCGTTGGCGCATGCGCTATACTGCACAACATTGCCACCAGACGTGGGCTACATCTCACCCCTGCAGACCCAGAATCGGAGGATGACGAGCAAGAGCTACCACATCGCCATCATGGGGATAGAAGCATTGCAAATCAAGGCAGACAGAGACGGGACCACATTGCAAACCAATTCTTTGGAAGGTACGTGGTAACTGTCACCACACACACAAATGTCACACACAAAGAGCCCAGTTGTGAAGTGGAACAAACAAGAACTTTAATGATGTGAACCAATAAACTATTTAAATGAACTATTGATCAGGGACTGTAAAAGTCCACCTGCTATGAGGACACATTAACCTCGTGTGCCTCCATTGTTTGTCAGTGCGTAGCTCACACACTATGCCTGGGACGCCCAGCATGGCTGGTGCCTGGAGCGTCTGCAGTTCCCTGCCGTGCACTTCCACTCTGCAAGACCCTGGTGTCTGTGGCAGATGCACTACTTATAGTAGAGCCCTCCTCACTGTCTTGCGGCGTGTCTGCCGCGCCCCTAGCCCCCTGTTGTGCCTCTATCATGTCCACTGCGTGGCTTATGCGTCCCAGCCCACGAGCCACATCACTGGCAAAGTGGCCCATGTCCACCTGTAGGCTGACTGTGCGGCGTGACAGCCCTGTGGTATTTACAGCCAGGTGGATGATGGAGGCAGCCATGCGGTCTAGGCGGTGGATTAGTTGCCTGTCACGGCGCCTTGCACCCTCTCTCTCCGTAACAAGTTCAGCCACTATTTGTCTGATTGAGAGCGCAAGGTCACCTACATCACTGTTCAGGTGTTGTAGCTCTGTGTGGACCTGTTGCAGCCATGTTATTTGATTTCTTTCCATTCGCCGCATGGCCCGTGAAATCAGTCTCATTTGCCTTGTCTGCAGGCACTGACCATGGATGAGTGCAGCCTCGGCGGCGGAAGTGGAGGCATCCCCTACTTCTCCCTGTGACACTGTAGGGACAGGGACACGTCACCTGCGACGCAGTGTTGGATCTGTGTCCTGTACTCTGGCACTGTGGCTGGGACCGGGTGCTGCCTCTATCTCCACTATGGCCACTGGTGCATCTGGAGGGGACTGTGGTTGGGTGGTGCAGGTCCCTGTGGTGGCTGCTCCTGGGTCCTGTGCTGCCTGGTGGCTGGCCTCTGGCCCCTGGATAGTGTGGCTGGAGGTGGTGTCTTGTGGGAGACCTGTGGGACATAGGGAACACACTGTCAGTATCTACCATCTGTTGTTTGCTTCCTAATAAACTGTTGCCTATCAGCTGCCTACTTGACTACATTGCCCATGATGCACCATTCTGGTTGTTGCCACTCTGAAATGGAGCTATTTTGGTTGTGCATGCTGCTGTGTACTAGGTGGTTGGGGGTATGGCAGATATGGGTGTACATGCATGTTTCATGGTACTCACTGGTTGATGGTCCTGGCGCTGACGTGTCCAGCTATCCTATTCCAGACATTGCCTCTGGCTCCAGGGTCTCTTCCACTCTTTCCTCCAAGGGTGTGGGTTGTGGTATGGTAGATGGTCCTCCTCCAGTGCCCCTCATCTCCCGGAGGCGCTCTGCCACCCTCTCCTTAGTCCGGGAGCGCAGGTCATACCACCTCTTTTTAAGTTACTCAATGCTCCTGTGGCTCACACCCATTGAATTCACTTTGTCTTGGATTTCAGTCCAAATCCTCCTTTTCTCCAGCTCTGGCACACTGAGGGCTGCTCTCCCAAAGAGTTGATCATGGTGCTGGCAGCATTCATCCGTCAGCACCTCCAGTTCTTTTTCTGAGAATTTGATCCTCCTCTTTCTGGCTGATTCCTCCATTTTTGCTGCTGTTCCTCCTGTTGGCTGTTCAGCAGTTGGAAATGGGTGTGGTCCTCCCTCCTCCCAGGTGTATTAGTAAACTTCCTGGCATGGATGTCATCATCAAGAGCCAGGAAGTGTTTTCCAGAGTGTTCTGCGGCACCTGCATGCAATTTGCGGCACAGTCGCAATTTGCGACACCCACTCGCAATTTGCGTGTTCGTTTTTAGCGAGGTCGCAAAAAGAGACCTCGCAAACAGCGGACTTGCGATCTGCGGTACGACTTCATTTGCGAGTCGTAAAATGGAGTCGCTTTTTCTTGTTGGATACCATTTTGCGAGTCGGAAATTGCGAGTCGCTACGACTCGCAATTTCCGACTCGCAATTTTTTAGATACCTACATCTGGCCCTGAGTTCGCATCTCCTATAATGGGAGCCTCAATATCTCATTTTGGGTTTGACCAGACAATCAGATCACTTGTTCCCACGTTACAGAGGGTACTGATGGAAGCTACTTCAGGCAAAAATTTGGGATTTATGCTACTGTACTCCAAGTCCACCCGGAATAATTATTTTTATCTTAATTTCTGAAAACTGCTGAATGGATTGACACCAGAACACACAAACACACAAAAAGATCATTTTAGAGTAAGCTGAGTAAAGATCTTGCTTTCTTTCAAATATGGTATAATTCCTATAGGAAATTACATAGGAAAAACGTGTTTTGAGACACTGCCCCTTTTTCTCAGCCCCCTCTTGACAAACCTAGGATGGTCCAAGATGTGATGCAAAACCATTGTTAGTGTAAAATATATTTTTGTGAAATAACTTTTTGTAAATAGCATGTTATCACATGCTACCAACATGGTAGCCCCATATTAGGTGGTATCTTTCCACTCCACCGTCTAATTCTTCAAAGGCTTTTTAACCTCCAACCACCAAGCTCAATCACTCTACAAAATTAAACAGTCACTACACAGAGCTACAATTCTTGTAACTATAAACTACTGAATATTTGTAAGGGAAATCCTCATCTTATCCTGTAAACCTCCAAACATTATATGCTATGATGATAGTGAGAATAACTGAATCTATCTTACTGTTGTATTACATGAACTGATAACAGTGCCAAGTGTTTTATGTTTGCATCAAACTGAAACACAAATCCAGTCAACAATGTACCAATACAATTTTAATACATATACATATAAAATGTAGTACTTCACATCTTCAAATTAGTTAATCAAATTAATTAAAAATGTGTTTTATCTGCATCAGTATCTTGTTTTCTACAGCCTTAAGTATATATAAAGTAGTAAAAAATAGTTAACCTTGAAAAATTGGGCAGAGTCGTCTCCAGCAGGTTATGGCCCCTTGGCTTGTGTACTGTCCTATTGAGATCTCGAGGAAGAACAATGGGATCCCACATGTGAAGAGGAAGATGAGGTATGGGATGAAGAAGGCACCTGGAAAATGAAATAGGTCAAGGTCTTTCAATCTTTGAACATTAGAAACAGGATACCGCATGTAAGCCCTAATTTGAAGACCAGTAAAAAAAACATGTACCATTCCCATTGTTTCACTTCCACTGTTAGCACACATTGGGCATATTTACATATTCCAAATTCAGTCACTTGCTCATTTGCTCTACATTGCTCAGACTGTTGTCTTTTCTCTATTATGTTGTTCATGTGGTTGCCGAATAAGGGGCAGATATATTAAAAGACCAATCTTTAATTTTACTATTCAACCTATGTATTGTTAGGTCACATGGCAAAACGTCCAGTTACGGGGGGGCACAAAATGGCAAATGTAATGAATATTTATTAGACAGGCTGCAATATCTGATCCCCCCTCCTCACGATTGGCTAACAATACAAGAATGGTGGTCTGCAAGGAACAACAGGTCACCTTACCTGTCTTTACAACTTTTTCTCAGCAGACCATGTCCAATGGACATCATAGGGGTTACGAGGAGCTGCAACTGTGACCACTGGCTTGCCCCTTGCGATCCCTGACACTTCCTTTGTGACCCTTGGCCTCAGGGGGGGATATCATTGCTTGAAATAGAGCAGCAGCTCGTCCATAGCTTATCCTTATTGATGTCTGTTGGGACACCTTTCTCCTTGTTTTCTATCAAATTTATACTAAACCAATAGTGAAGAAAATTAAATGTTTCATTATTATTCTAATAGAACTGGAGTACATTTAGCTGGAATAGGACTTTCCCTGATATCTAAGGTAAGTAAAAAAATACTTTTAAATGTATGTTTAGTGTGAGTTTGCAGGTGAGAGTGTACTCATGAAAGAGAGTGTGTATGTGTGAATGTGTGTGTGCATGTGAAAGTGAAGGTCAAAGAGTGTGTGATGTCACTTTCGCTACCCCTGGCATTTTGGCGAACTGACGTCCATGCCATGTCCCTTAATGAAATTAGTGCTGCTTTTTTTTTTTTTTTTAAACATTTCCTGGTACGGATAATATCAGATGAAGCAGGCAGTGCTTCCTGCTCCATCTGATATTTAATTAGATGGAGCAGGGACCACAGCCTGTCATCAGCGATGTCATAATTGATGCCATATACATATGTATATGTATGTATAAAATTAAAACTTAAACATATTTGCAATTCAATAAAACATATTAAATCAGTTGCTAAATAAAATGTAAACAAATTAAAAAGCAAAAAACATAATTATACAAAAAAATAAACATAATATTGTATATGATAAAAACTATAAAATTAAAAAATAAAGAAATAAGAATAAAACATATAATGAATATTAGGAAAAATGTTGGTGTCTAGGTATGTCAGATATACTATTTCCTTTCGGTTTATGCAACAGTAGGCAAAGTCTAGGCCTTTCGAAGGGTTTACATTTAATATTCTCACTCCATATATCATGACAGTAGGCAAAGTGTTGGACTTTAGAGGGGTTAGATTAACTATTCCCACTCCAAACAATACAACAGTAGGGAAAGTGTTAGACTTTGGAGGGATTACATTTACTATCCCTACTCCAATCAACGCAGCAGTATGGAAAACACAGGATTTTGTAGGGGTTAAATTTGCTATTCCTATTCCAGTCTGTGCAACAGTAGGTAAAGTGTTTGACTTTGAATGGGTCAAATTAATCATTCCCATTCCAGTCTAAGCAACAGTAGTGAAAGTGTTAAACTTTGAGAGGTTACATTTTGTATTCCTACTCAAGTCATGGCAATTGTAGGGAGGGGGTTGGACTTTGTAGAGGTTAAATATACTATTTCTACTCCAGTCAGCACAACAGCAGGGAAAGTGTTGTCCTTCAAAGGGGTTAGATTGAGTATTTCCATACTATTGCATGCAGTAGCAGCCAAAGCGTTGGACTTCGGAGGGGTTAAAGGGGGGTTAGATTTACTATTCCCACTCCAAGCAGCACAAAAGTAGGGAAAGTATTGGACTTTGGAGTGGTTCATTTACTATTGGAACTCCAAACAGTGCAATAGTAAGGAAAGTGTTGAACTTCAGAGGAGTAAGATTTACTATTCCCATTCCGGTCTGTGCAACAGTAGTAAATATTTTGGCCTCTGGGGAGGGGGTATGATTTACTATTCCCACTCCCCTGTGTGCAACAGTAGGGAAAGCGTGTGTGTGTGTGTTTGTGTGTATATGTATATACATGCATATATATACACATATATTTATGTACATAGATAGCTATATTTACTAATCAATTAAATAATTAGCAGTAAATAGTTAGTTTATTATTACTTAATTAATTTGCCATCATATACCCCTACAAACCTAGCAGATCACACCTGAAATATGACTAAAATATACAAGTATTACACAATTTATGTATTTGTTAATCAATTAAATAATTATTTCTATATTACTAATTAATTGTTATTTAAGTATTACTTAACTACCTTCCTACTATCTACCTCCAAAAGCCTAGCAACCTTCAATTCAAATATTAATAAAATAAATCAGTGTTACATAATTTACATAATTAATACTACTCACATATTTATTAAAAATGAATTAATTAATTATTGATCAACTGTCCACCGTATTATCCTTCAAACCCAATAACCGATAAACACCATAAATTACTATTAACAATTACATTTAAATAATCCTGTAACAATTGAATAAAAAATCCAAATCACTTAAAATGTCAAACTATATTTAAAAACATAATCATGCAAACATTAGCAATAAATAAAATTAGTATATGATCTAAAACACTGAATAATTAGAAATTGAATTTTTACAACAATACTACAGAAAACGATATTAATAAACAACAGTATTCTTAAAAATGATATTACTTACCTAAAAAACTATATTCTTGACAGCGATATTCTTCCATCATAAAATTTTTGTATCATAATATTTTATTTCTGTCCTCTGAACTCGATATTTTGTCCAAACACCAAAGATTACTACAGGAGTAGTACTTTAATCACATTTTTTTTCCATGTGAATAGGTCTCAGAATGAGATGCTTAGGGCCTGATTTAGACTTTTGGAATGATCTGACCGCCAAATACCGGGGGGGAGGCTACTGTCATACCGACGGCCTCCTTCCCAGTCGTATTACAATGTTTCTGCGGGTCAGACCAGCAGAAACAGTGCCACAGCATATGCCTCGGCTCCAATGCTGTGGCACAACAGCACCCTTGGAAGGTGCACTGTCTGCAGTGCAAATAGGGCGCATTCCAAGGCAGGGGGGCTCCTGCACCCCCTTGTGGCCCCCACCACTAGCTTTCCACCATCGTTTTCATGGCAGGGACCCCGCCATGGAAGGGTTGGCAGAAAGAAGACTCATGATGAGCATGGCAGTGCTAAACTCAGTGCCACCGCAGCTGACCATGACTCCAAACACCACCACCCACCAGGATTCATGATCTTGGTGGTGGTGGCGGTCCCCTGGCTGTCGGCCCGCAGGGTTGTAATCTGGTGGTAGGAGTGCAGCGGCCTGACCACCACCATGGATTTGGCTGTCCTTGTGCCGCCAAACTTATAATAGGGCCCACAGTTGGAATCTTCCTCCTATTTATCATGCAGAAGAGACTATATGGGAGCTAAGGATTTGCAAGGAGCAGATTAATAAGTTAGTAGTTCTTCATGACGTCCACTCAAGGCATCTTCCCAGAAGCTCGCAAGATGGGCTATTAAGGACATTTATATTAAAGCCTGACTCACCTGCACTTCATCGCCAAGATCATTAAAAAAGTAGTCAGATCAATCTCCTGCATGTCTGCAATTCTGGCTTCACATCATGCTGCAGCACAGATCACGAGCATACATATGTATGTATATCTATATGTGTATGTATGTACATTTCTTTTTTTTTATAGCAGAGAGCTGAGGTGAAAGACATGCATAACGTCAAAGAGGAATAAGGGAAGTAGCTGGTTTGTGGATAGTTAATCCTTAGTGATGTAGAGTTCTTTATATGCGTGTGACTTCAACTCTTTGCCTAAATTGAAGCAGCTTTAGGGCATTCGTAAAGGATGTAGTTCCAGAGCTGTGCACATAGTGGAAAAAAGCCTACTATCTTGTGTTTGGTTTTTACACTTCTTAGTTTGCAGTCTGATGGTATCCTGACTGTGGATAAGGGGATAACCACAGGGAATGTTGAGTTGCCCACAAGAGAAGCAGGGTTGCTGGTTGTGCTGGCTTTCTAAGTGATGCAGCTCATTTTGAAGATCATGCCGGAGGCATAGGGAGTTCCATCAGGATGGGGGTGATGTGAGCATATTTCCTCAGTCCCTGGATGAAATGTGCTGCAGCATACAGAATGCCAATAAGATGTGGCAGTGTAGAACCTGGGAAGCCATGGTGCAGGTGTTGCCACAATCCAAATACAAGAATATAGGGGCTTGACCTACATCATGACCAGCACCCTCACCTATCTTGCTTTGGAGCTCACCTTGTTATCTTATATTATGAGATTTCTAGAGCACAATGAATGGCCGAGGACATCTTGGTTCCAGCATTTGCAAGTGAGAGAGAAGTCACAGAGATCAGAACCTATCTCTGGCAACAATAACCAAGTCTTAAGCAGTTTTCTGAAAGTCATCAGATGGAATGGCAATTGATTCCATAATTTGCTTGCCGAGTAAA
Organism: Pleurodeles waltl; assembly: GCF_031143425.1. Classification (NCBI taxonomy): domain Eukaryota; kingdom Metazoa; phylum Chordata; class Amphibia; order Caudata; family Salamandridae; genus Pleurodeles; species Pleurodeles waltl. The sequence continues at coordinate 205,333,071 of NC_090442.1, read as the reverse complement.
TTAGGCTTTAATTACCCCATGAGGCTGTTTGAATATTTGGGAGCTTTACTAACTTCAGGGTTGCAGATCTAAGACTTTTTCCTGGAACATATCAAGACAGCTTATTCTTGAGGTATCCTGGACCTATAGTGTGGAGTGCTTTATGAGTTAGGCACAGACCCTTGAAGACCACTCTCTTTTTTATTGGTAGCCAGTGAAGGTCCTTGAGAGCATATGAAATGGAGTTGAATTTCCTAATATGTTTGATCAGCCGTGCTGCTGCATGTTGTCCCAGTAGTTTTCTGAGGGAGGTCTGCTGTAAGTGCAGATAAAGGGCATTACAGTAATCCAACCTTGAAAACACCAGAGAGATTGTCACTGATTTTTTTAGATCTTCTGTTAAAAAAGGCAGGATTTTTTTAAACATATTTAATTGGAAAAAAACTGATGGAGATAAAATTGTATGTTTGATCGACAAAGGTAAGTTTGAAGTCAAAAATTACCCCAAGGTTCCTCACTTTTTTACTGTGGGTGGAATGGGGCATAGATGCTGAGGCCACGATATATAGCTTTCTAAAAGGTTTTCTCCTTCTCAAAGAGCAGCACCTCCATTTTATCAAGTGTAGTTTAAGACAGTGGTTCCCCTTCCAAGCGGCCACTTCTTGCACACAGTATTTGAACCTCCTGGCTACTTCTTCACTGTTGCTACTAACAGATAAGATAATTTGTGTGTCACCTGCATCGAAAATAGTGGCAAGTGAATGATCTTATAAGTTTTGTGAGGGGGGCCACATAAATGTTAAACAAGGTGGGTCTAAGCAAAGACCCCTGCGGAACACCAGGCGGTAAAGAGAAGAAATTAGTGCTGAAGTCCTCCAGTGCAACAATTTGCTCTCTATCAGTTAAAAAGGAACAAAGGATGTCATATGCAGAGGCCCCTATTCCAATTACAGCGAGTCTCAGCTTCAACATGCGTGACTTACGGTGTCAAAGGCTGCAACGCAGTCCAATAGGATCACCACAGCCTTGCCACCCTTGTCCATGATGTCTCTAATTTCCTCTGCTGCTATTAGAAGAGACAACTCGGAGCTGAGGGCATTTCTAAAACCAAACTGGGCTTTAGCCAAGATCTCATTGTGATTTTCTCAAGAATTTTAGCAGGGAAAGAAAGGCGAACTAAGGGTCAATAGTTCTTCTCTTCTTCTGGGTCTAATGTGACTTTTTTTAATAACAGCAGAATGTTAGCTCTTTTCCATTATCCTGGGAATATCCTCGTCTTAATAACCTGATATAAAAGTAAGGTAAGAGAAGGAGATAAAGTATCTGCTAGAGTGTGGCATATTTTAGGTGGAAACAGGTCAGTTGGGCACCTGATTTAGTGTGTTTAATCAGCTCAGACACTTCTTTAGTTGAGAGAACAGGAAAGCTCGAAAGCTCAGATGGTCCTTCTCAGCTGGTTCACTGATCATGGGACAAATGCAAGCATTTGCTGTGGCATTGAAAGCACTGGAAAACTTGTATACTGATTCTACCTTATGTTAGAAAACTTCTGCCAGGTTATAACAGAGGTTTTGGTTAGGAGAGATCTTACTACAGGGAGGAGGGCATGAGAGTTCATGCACTGCTTTATAAATCTCTCACAAAGAGTTATGTGCCTTATTTATTTGACCTGAGAAGAATTTTGCTTTTTCATTTACAATCAGAGTTTTATACTTCTGAATCAGATGTTTGTATTTAACCTTCTCTTCAGCCAAGTAGTTACTCCTCCAAATCCTTTCCTGCCTTCTGCCACAACCCACGAATCCACGCGGCAGTCTTTCAACCGCGGTATTCCATTTGCGGTACACACAGCTGCGCTCAAAATACACACACATTTACAAAACACAACCACATTGGACAATTCAAAATACACACACCTGATACACATACACACACCACTCCCACACACCCAATCCAATATAAATCACACACCCACATCACCCACAAACCCTTACAACCAACATTTCGAAAGAAGGTCAGAGAGAGACACCACCAGAAACAACACTAGCATACACAGACACACAACTTCATCACTCACACAACATCCACGCACCTCAACCAACACACAACAACACAACCCCTCACACATCACAACCGACACAACCTCACACATCACCCACACCACATCATTTCGACAGGGTCAACGAAGTGGAACAGCATCCAAGAACACGGGATGACATCAGGAAGAGGTGGAACGACCTACGAGGGAAGGTGCGTTCCGTGATCTCCAGACACCAGAGTGCAGTACAGAGGACTGGCGGTGGACCTCCACCTCCTCCCCCACAACTAACAACATGGGAGGAGCAAGTCTTGGCAATACTGCATTGTGAGGGCTTCGCAGAAGTAGCAGGAGGAATGGACTCTGGTAAGGCAAAGCTTTACTATTATATCCGCTACCCGACCTGCATGCCATCACATACCCCCACCCTGACCCTCAACCCATAACTCCAACACCTCACATATGTCCCACTATCACAACCCACCCATCCCAACACCAAGCCCTGCACAAACCACCAAAGCATGGACACCCATCACCAAAGCATGTTCACTACAGATACCCACACAACCCCCAAACCAAAAATCACACAAGGATCTATGCAAGAATACAAGCACTAGAGTACAGGGTCACTCACCCATTGCACACAATGGCACACACAGATCCAATAATCATGCCTTTACACCCCTGCAGGACCCCTACCCAACGTCACCGGACAGGAGGTTCCAGACATAGCCAGCCTCCCCCCCCCACAGAAGAGGCCCACAGTGATGCCTGCAGCTCTGCACAACTGGATCAAAATGACCAGCCCGGCCCATCTGGGACCTCGGGACAGTCGGTTCCCCTGACACTGGCACAAGCCACCACACAGCCTCCCCCCTCACGAAACACCACCATAGCACCCACCCAGCGGGCCCATCCCACAGTCCCCAGGACACGTCAAGCAGCAGTGTGTCCCCCACTACAGGGAACCCAGGCAAACCCACCACCCCCAGAAAATCAGGGACCTGGGGGCAGTGGCAGTGGGCACACAGTTCAGGGGACAGAGGAACAGGAAAACGGGGGAACTGGGAGGACTGCTGTGCGACAGGGGAAGGACAGGCCCAGGGAACCCACTCTCCACAAGGCCCTCTCCAACATTATAGGAGTGTACCCTCATTCCCAGGAGACGATGGCAACGGTACTGGCCAACTTTCAGGAGACCCAGCGGCTGTAGGAAGAACACTATCTGGGGATCAGGGAGGAACTCAAGTCCATTGACACCACCCTGGTCACCATTGCAGGGGTGCTGCAGGACATTGTCAAAACCAGGAGGGACACTGTGGCACAACAAGGGGCCCCTGACACTAGCCTGTATGATGAACAGCCCTCCACCTCCACCAGCGCTAGTGGACAGGAGGCACTGCCACAGGACCACAACACCAGCACCCCACCCCCTGCAGATGGAGAGCCACCCCGCAAACGGTCCCTGAGATCCAGGAACAAGACAGAGAACATTGCCAAGACCCCTGCCAGGAAATGAGACCCCCCCTGAATGTCTCCCTTCTGTCCCACTTTGTCACCCTTTCCATCCTACAACTGCCCTTGCTCCACTTCCTATGCCCCTTTGGACAATGCACCTGTGAAACAAATAGACTGGACTCTGTTAAGGACATTCCTCCACCATCACCCCTGCCCATTTTACAACCCCATCCACTTATTTGCACAGAAATAAACACACTTCAATCACAAAACAATCTGGAGTCAGTCTGTGCTTTCACAAATGTGTAATTGCAATAACTATGGAATATAGCAATGTCAATTTAATTGTTCACATACCGATGAAACATAGCTGTAGGGCTGGATGAAATACAGCAGAGGGTACAAAGTGGGACCCACATCTGTTAAATGGAAAGGCAAAGTGACAAGTCACGGTCCATACACTGAGTGAAAATGACAGACTTATGATAGCTCAAACAATAGTATGAGATGTGGGAGGCAGTGACATCTTCTTACCTGTGTCTCACTGGAACTATTGCTGGATAACGTTGTTTCTGTTGTTGACATCCTCTTCTTCTGCCTCCTCTTCTTCACTGTCCACAGGCTCCACAGCTGCCACAAGACCTCCAGCTGGACCCTCCTCCTGCAGAAAAGGCACCTGTCGTCGTGTGCAGCATACTGCAGGCCACGGTGATCTGGCACACCATATTTGGTGAGTAGTACAGAGAGCCACCTGTCATATGAAGGCACCGGAACCTGGCCTTCAGGAGGTCCTTTCTTTCACCCTTCAAGTTTTCCCATGTGCCTCATTGTAGCATTCCTCTGCCCTTGTCCTGGGATTCCTCACTGGGGTCAGTAGCCATGACAGGTTGGGGTAGCCAGAGTCACCTGCAAATGTCGAGGGACAACTGTTAGACACACACTAACCAATAGGGCCAACCCCATACCCAGACAACTATTCACACTGTATAGGGTCCTTGTCCTCACCTATTAGCCACATACTGTGCCTCTGGAGTTGCCCCATCACATAAGGGATGCGGCTATTCCTCAGAATGTAAGCGTCATGCACTGAGCCAGGACATTTGGTATTCACATGGGAGATGTACTGGTCGGCCAAACACACCATCTGCACATTCATCGAATTATAGCTCTTCCGGGTTCTGTACACCTGTTCACTCCTGTGGGGGGTACTAAGGCCACATGTGTCCCATCAATGGCACCTATGATGTTGGGGATATGTCCCAGGGCATAGAAGTCACCTTTCACTGTGGGCAAATCCTCCACCTGAGGGAAAACGATGTAGCTGTGCATGTGTTTCAGCAGGGCAGACAACACTCTGGACAACACGTTAGAGAACATTGACTGAGACATCCCTGATGCAATGGCCATTGTTGTTTGAAAGGATCCACTTGCCAGGAAATGGAGTACTGACAGGACCTGCACTAGAGGGGGGATTCCTGTGGGATGGTGGATAGCTGACATCAGGTCTGGCTCCAACTGGGCACACAGTTCATGGATTGTTGCACGATCAAGTCTGTTTGTGACTATTACATGTCTCTCTTCCATTGTCAACAGGTCCACCAGAGGATGCTGCCATCTCATCATCTGCCCCAGCAGACGTGCCCTATGGAGGAGAACAGCGAGCAGAGAGTCAGCCAACACTGAGGTATCACAATGTGTTTTTTGCAGAAACGCTATTAATCCTTAATGTGCCTGTTACTGTGTGTATGCAATAGCCTACATCGGTGTGACACATTTAAAATTAATGCCATGTGGCCCCCTGAAATGGCGGCTGCCTGATCTGTAAGGTGGGACAAGGGGATATGAGGTAACTGCGCTGGCGTTGTACACCGTCACGGTAGGCGGTCGAAGACTGCGGCGCAATCCTGCATTGGTTAACATTGGAGCCTATGGGTCTGAGGAGCCAATGACAGTGTACACCGGCCGTGATGTTACGCACCGCCACGGACGTGACCGCCATTTTCTGTCTGTTCACTCACTTGATACCTGATCTTCTACAGGAGAAGACCTACACTGGAAAGTTGATGCTGTGACCTCAGTCTGGAAGGGACGATGGCTCATGTGTCTGTGGAAAGGGCCCCTGCCTTCACTTCAGAGGAGTTGGAGAAACTAGTGGATGGGGTCCTCCCCCAGTACACACAACTGTATGGTCCTCCAGACAAACAGGTGAGTACACTGTGAGCATGCTGAATGGGCAATGGCTGTTTGGAGTGGTGTGGATGAAAGATACATGGGGGGGAGTCAGGCCTGCATGAGCAGACGGTGAGTGTCTGTGCATCAGGGCAAGGGTGGGAACTTGGGCCAATGAGTATGACGGTCCGGACGGGTAAAGATTTTCCTTTTCCCCTGTACTATTCCTCTAGGTCAGCACCTACCAGAAGAAGGATATTTGGCATTCCATTGCCAAGGACGTCCGGGCCCTGGGAGTCTACCACAGACGGAGCACCTACTGCCGTAAAAGATGGGAGGACCTGCGCAGCTGGAGCAAGAAGACAGTGGAGGCCCAGCTGGGGATGGCCTCCCAACGTGGGAGGGGTGCCCGTCGCACCATGACCCCCCTGATGTTCCGGATCCTGGCGGTGGTGTATCTGGAGTTGGATGAGCGCTTGAGGGCATCACAGCAGCCACAAGATGGTGAGTACAGTCACACTCAGCTGACTCTGCGCGCATTACGAGGTGTCTGGGTGGGGGATGTGGGCAGTGGTCAGTGGGTTCCCCTATGCCAGGGTGAGCTTGGTAGGCAAGGTCCCTTGTGAGGCAGGTTCAGTGGCACCCCAACCCCACTAGTGGTTAGTGACATCTACACCTAGTCAGGCTCCTGTGACTTCCATGTGTGCAGTAATGGGGCTTAGGCCTTGTACCCCATGTGCATGTGAATAATCTAGGAACTATAAGTGCATGGCATAGTGCAGAGGGCTGCTGTGTCTGTATTGTCTGCCAACGGTAGTGGTTTTGCATGCACTGAACATGTCTTTCTTCTTTCTTTCCCCCCCTTTTTGTGGTCTCCCTGTTCTTGTGTGCAATAGCATCATCAGGCGGAGGAGCAGTGGCACCGGAGCAGGAGGGAGCTGCATCCCACTTGGCCCTGGAGGGTGACACAAAACGGAGTCTGAAGCCACCAGTGGGAAGTGGGTTAGGGGAGCTCCACGACGGGGACAGGAGGTGACAGCAGTGACAGCGACTCCTCCTCTGATGGGAGCTCCCCTTGCGCCCCTACCAGCACCGCCCTCCCAGCAGCCCATCAGCGTGTTTCCCGTGCCTGCTCACCCAGGAGGGTGGGCATCTCCTTCACCCGAGGCACCTCAGGCCCTGCCCCAGTCAGCCCTGCTGCCCTCAGTGAGGAGGCTATTGACCTCCTGAGATCCCTCACTGTTGGGCAGTCTACCATTCTGAATGCCAACCAGGGTGTAGAGAGGCATTTGCAACAAACAAATGCATAACTGGAGGGCATTCATTCTGGCCAGGCAGCCCAACAGAGAGCATTTCAGGCTCTGGCCTCAGCACTGATGGCAGCCATTGTCCCTGTGTCCAGCATCCCCCCTCCAACTTCCTCCACCCAGACCAAATCCCCTGTACCTCAGCCTATCCCAAGCACACCATCAGACCAGCATGCACACACCTCAACACACAAGGGTGGCTCAGGCAAATGTAAGCACCACACATCCCACAGGCACTCACACAAGCATCATACCCTTGCAGACATATCAATATCCACTGCCTCCACTGTCCTCCCTACCAGTCTCGTCTACACTCACACCTGCATGCACTACATCTTCAGCCACTACCTTCATCACCAGCACGCCCATCACCACACACCGCTCACGTGCACTCACCACCCCCACTACCATGCACACAACCCCAGTGTCCTCTCCCAGTATGTAAGTGAGCCCTCCTCCCAAAGTACACAAACGCAGGCACACACCCACCCAACAGCCTTCCACCTCACAACAGCCTCCGGCCCATGCACCTTCACCCAAATCCAGCAGACGTACACCTCCTACAACCACTACCTCCTCCTCCACTCCCAAACCCCCTCCATCTACCCATCCCAGTGTGTCTAAAAAACATTTCCTGGCTAATATTGACCTCTTCCCTACACCTCCCCCCTACGTCCTTCCCCTAGGGCCAGGCTTTCCAGGTCCCAACCCAGCACCTCAGCCACCACATCCCCAGGCACAGTGGTGCCACCAACTGCGGGCTATTGGAGTGCGCCAAACATCAGGGCTGCCAGTGTGCCACAGAGTGAGGGCAAGGACATCCCGCCACCTGGCAAGCTAAAATAGTTGCCCACATCCCTAAGGGAGAAGGCGAAAACACCTGCCACCAAGGGCTCAGGGAAAACGAAAGGGGATAGTGGCAAGACAGCTGCGCCACCTTCAAAGGTTGGGAAGGGCCAGAACCTGAAGGCCAGGTCAGGAGAGGGCATGGTGGCAGCAACTGAGGGATCAGTGTCACACCTTCTGTCCACGTCGACGCCAACCTGTACGGCGGAGAAGACCGCCACCTGCACCGCCACCTGCACTGCCACAGAGCCCGCCGCAAGCACCGCTGCCACAGAGCCCGCCGCCAGCACCGCTGCCACAGAGCCAGCAGTCAGCACTGCCGCCACAGAGCCCGCAGCCAGCACCGCTGCCACAGAGCCCGCAGCCAGCACCACCGCCACAGAGCCCGCAGCCAGCACCGCTGCCACAGAGGCCGCAGCCAGCACTGCCGCTGCAGAGCCCACAGCCAACACCGCCACCACAGATCCCGCAGCCAGCACCGCCGCCACAGAGCCCGAAGCCAGCACAGCTGCCACAGAGCCTTCAGCCAGCACCGCTGCCACAGAGCCCGCAGCCAGCACCGCCGCAACTGATACCACTGTGACTAACACCGCTGCAAACACCTCCAGCGACCCGCGACATCCTGAGCCAGTGGCACCACCGCAGACATGGCTGCCATCCCCAGTGGTCAGTCGTCCAATGATGCACTCTGGGCACTAAGCCCCCTCCATAACCAGTGGAGTATCACATCCCCTACCTCAGTCCTTGGCAGGATGAAGCACTCTGGGCACAAAGCCCCCTCCAGAACCAGTGGAGAAAGGCATCCACTACCTCAGTCCTTGGCAGGAAGAAGCACTCTGGGTACAAAGCCCCCTCCAGAAACAGTGAAGTATCACATCCACTACCTCAGTCCTTGGCAGGATGAAGCACTCTGGGCACAATGCCCCCTCCAGAACCAGTGGAGACTGTTATCCACTTGTGAGACTGTAGCTTTGCACTCCCCAGGATAAAGCAGTGGGCAAACCACCTTCTTGAGAGACTGTGGCTTTGCACTCCCCAGGATAAAGGAGGGGGCATGTAGCCCCCTCGTGGAGCAATGGCGTTGTGCGTTCATAAGGCTGAGGTGCACCCCCTCCCGCTCCCCCTGAGGTGCCTGTATATGTTCTATCTGATGCCCCTCCAGTGTTCTCTCCGTTTGGAGTCAGGTATCTAGTGTGGGCCTCGCCCATGCATTTTGGGCCCAGTGGTCCACAGACAATGATTGGTACACTATCCGGACTTGTGTAGTTGGTGTACATACTTGTATATACTGTATTTTGAGTTTTGACTACTGGATTTTTATTGATTACAATCGTTCAAATCTATTCCTTTTGTCCTTGCGTTATTCAAGGAGGGGTCAGGGGTCAGGGGTGTATATGTAATGTTGCAACATGTATTTGTGTGTATGGTGTTGTGGGTGAGGGTGGGGGTGGGGGTGTTGCGTGTGTGTCACTCTCTTTTCCCTCACCCCCTCTCCTGTGTTGTAGGTGCAGTACTCACCGTGGTCATTGCTGCCTTCTTTGGAGTTCCTGATAGAGGAGCAGGAAGACCATCGCCGGTAGGATCTGCAGTTCTGGCTCCATGGCGTCCTGGTTCCACATGGGGTGTGGAGAGGTGAGTGATTTCCCCTTCTGTGTACTGTTTCCGCTGTGTTTTTATTCACGTTGGTTGGAAAAGGTGGCGGATTGCCATGTTATGATAGGGTGGGTGGTACATTGTCTTCCGCCTGTCTTGGAAGTTACCGCTGCACTGTTTGTTTCTAGCGCCGTGGCGGTCGGAGTGTTAAAGTGGCTGTCTATGTTGGCAGTTACCGCCGTGGTTGTCCATTTTTTTATCCGCCGGCCTGTTGGAGGTATTACCGCCGCTTTAACACCGACCGCCAGGGTTGTAATGAGGGCCTATATGTGTTTAAAAACGATGGAGGCCCAGTGTTACAGGAGTATTGGCAGTTTTTGCAGCTAAGACTGTGTTCTTCGAGGCTCTAGTCAATTTTGGGACAGGTAGACAAATGTTCTGATTTGTAAAAGCTCCTTCTTTGCATATTTAAAACTTTGAGCAGGGGTTCAGGTGGCAGCACCCAGTCCAGTTACGGATGGGCACAGATAGGCTGCCTTAGGCATGCATTCGGCACCCCGAACACGCTCCTCATCTGGTTATGATGGCTGGCATGGGGGTGCGGCCGGGCACGTGGTTTGAGCATGATCAGCTCTTCAATTCTAAAAGCACATGAGCAAATGAAGAAAACTAACTGGGGTCCAGCAACCCCTACCACCAGGACTCAGGATCCCCTAAACCAGGTAGTTACTGGCAACTAAAATAACATTAAAATAACCATGGAACACTGATATCATAAACTGAAAATAACAGGAACATAAAAAGGGCAATTTGCTCACCTGGCCTTCCCCCAAACTGTTTGCTTTTACTTCTAATGTTTCCTGAATTTTGTTTTTGTTGGCATTAGCACTCTTTGCACTTTATTACTGTTAACCAGTGCTAAAATGCTCATGCTGTCTTCCTAAAACATGATACCACTGGCCTACACCTGATGGGTACATTAAATTTGCCTGTGCATCTCTAGTAAAGTAGTGCTACATGTTTCCAGGGCCTGTAAATTCAATGCTGTTCGTGGGCCAGCAGCACTCCATGTGCCACCCACTTGAGTAACTCCTTGAACATGTCTCAGGCCTACCATTGAAGCCTGTGTGTGCAGTTTTAAACTGCCATTTTGACGTGGCAAAAGGTTTCTAAAGCCTAAACCTTCCTTTATAATGCACATCTCAACCCTAAAGTATGTCCTAAACAGCTCAAAGAGCAGAGTGCAGTGTGTTTACAAATTAAGAATTGTGTTTTCAATTTTTACATGTCCTGGTAGCCAAAAATACTCCTAAATTAATTTTCACTACTGTGAGGATTATCTCTCCCATCAGATAACTTTGGGTGCCTGGACAGGTCCTCGACCCTTGGCTGCCATCAGAGTATTCTCTTCTATGCCTAACTGAAAGTTCCACCAAATACGCCACAAATCTCAAAACCTCATCTGAACCGACACAAAACGATGCAAAGCCTGGCCGCAAAGCTGAAAGCTACATCATAACCATTAAGTCTAAGCCACCCAAAGCAACACCGCATAGACTTCTCACCAAGGACATAAGGTACACCTCTCAGCGGGCCAAACTAGGCCCTGCCCATGGCTTGCATCAAGGGCACCCTGAACTTGTGACTTAGTCCTGGTTCAGTTAAACCACATACCCAAAGTTATCGCTTTCTGTTTCTTGGCGCTATTTCAACCTAAACCATTACAATTTTGTATCTTATATTTATACCGATTGGATTTTTGTCATTTTGTCGTTATTTTATTTGCTAAAATGTATCCTATTCGTCTACATTAGTGTGGGATTTTTCTTCTGTTGTGTTTTCACTCTATTACTGTTTGTGTGCTTCATAAAAACTAACACATTGATCAAAGTTAATCCTCACTGATTTTGTGCCAAGATACCAGAAGATTTAGCACTAACCTCCATGTAGGTCCAGTTAGGTCTCAATAAATTAAACCCAGCTGAACTCTTGTCGCTTGGCAACAAGCGACAAGGCTTAATTTAGGAGACACGTGCATAAAGCATTTAAAAATCACAAAACAGTAAATACGTAAAACACAAAACACAATAAAAATCCAACACCAATTTATAAAAAATAGATATTGTTATGTTTAAAATGGCAGCAAAACTATTAAAATAGGATAAGGGGAACCAGAGATATGAAATTTTAAAGAATTAATGTTTTCTAGCACATAAAAGCAACTATCCCTCAAAGGGTTAAAAAAAGGTCACACTGGAAAGGAACAAAGTCCATAGTTCAGGCCACCCACGAGGTTACACTGTCACACTTACTTTCAGAAGTGTTTCTTGATTCAGGAAAGTGGTCCAAAGCATTAGTCAAGAGTTTGTTCAGAGGCTCTGGTTTGCCTCTTGGGGTCTGGGATTACAACTCCCACAATGCAGCTCTTCAACTTTTAGAGTTGCTACAAACATCTCCACACTTCTGGATCTTCTTCCAGAGGTCCTTGAAGTGTCCACAACTTGTTCTAAGGTTCCAGAAGCTCTGAATTGCTCTGAATTGCTCCTTGGGAGTTGGGTCTACAATTCCCAGAATGCACCTGGTCAGAATCCTCAAATGGCCAATGGACGCTGGTCAGTTGGGTTCTGCTTGCAGGACTTGATGCAGGGGACTCTCTGCAGCCCCTTTGTACCTGTAGCAAACAGGGAGTCCCTTCTTAAAGCAGTATAAGGCAGGCAGAGTCCTTTTAGTCGTGAAGTCCAAGTGTGCAGCTGGTGCAGTTTGTCAGAGTGCAGTGTCCAGGTACAGGTCAAGTGTCCAGTAGGGCAGTCCTTCTTCTTCTTTGTCTTGTTCCTTGTATGGATCTGGTAGGCATCTGAGGTGTGGGTGCAGGTCTGCCATATTTATCCTCATTCCTGGGTGAAAAACATGGGGGTCCTGGTTCTCCAATCTTGTGCAGGGTCCTTCCCCCTGTGATGATCACTTTCTGGGAAGTGTGGCAAAAATCAATCCCAAGGAGCAACATTCTTCCAAACTGAAACTGATTTTTTAAGGTTACATCTGGCTGAGCCCACCCACTGGTGTGGCTAGAAATCCTAAACACACCCCTCTCCTGCCCTCTCCTAATCTAATCAAGAGGGCACCTAATTGTCTGAGGTTGCAGTATGTGGGGAAGGTGCTGGGCTGCTCCAGATGTCCTTCCCTTCCTTTGAAGACCAGTTTGGCAGCCCCCCCCCCTCTTCCTGCATCCCCATCTGCTGAGGTAGTTCTCCTTCCCCAGGCACATTCCTTTGTGTTCAGCCCAGGCCACTTCATACCTCATCCAGGCTGCCAGAGGCTGGTCAATCAGAGAAGGGCACTACAGAGCTGAAGTTGGTAACTTTCAGGTAGAGTTTACAACTCTTTACCTGAACTTGTTATATTAAATCTAACAATTGTAAAATGTGGGATTTATTATAACAATCAATTTGATACCAAACGTGAGGTATATGACACTTAAGAGAACTTTGTTAATTAAAATAAAGTGTCCCCATTTTAGCCTATGTAGGCCATTCACTACAGTGAGGGAAAACGAATTTGGCTGTTTTACCTCACCAGGGCTTATAAAACTATTTTTATAAGGTCCCTTCTTATAGTTACATGGCACCCTTCCGTTCCGTAGGGGCACATTGGGTACACCGTAGGGGTGACATGTGTAAAATAAAAGGAAGTTTAAGACTTTAGAAGTACTTTTAATTCCAAAGTCGAATTTGCATTTAACTTTAATTTAAAAGCAGCCAGCAAGGCAGGCCTGCCTTTAAAATGACCCTGGGCACCTCAGCAGTGCACCTATATGTGCACTACCTATGCTGAGGTCCCTAAACCTACATGCCCTAGCATATACTAGGGGCTTATAGTTAGGTTGACATAGCCAATTATAATTAGCCTAAATTGCATACTTATTTTATACAGAGATCAGGCCCTGGGACTGGTTAGCAGTACGCAGGGCACCATCAGAGTCAGGAAAACACCAGCAAGAAGTGAAAAATGGGGGCAAAAAGTTAGGGTCCTCTGCAATCAGCCCTGTTATCTTCCACTTTAATTTAGTGACTTTTGCGGTTCAAGGAGTATGGTTGTTGCTTGAGTAGTATTCACAACCCTCAACCAATAACCCAATTCCTGAGAGAATAACAAACGAAATCCTGCCTGTGATACAGGCACCCTTGCTGCACTGGGCAAGGGTGCCTGCTTTGGAGCTAGGAAGCACAAAGTGCATCAGCACTAGAAGAGAGCTGATGTGCACCATATCCTAGTAGATAAAGAGCATTTCTGGTCTCTCCCTTTCACACAGCACAACACAGTAAGGCGCATCTGCCTTGTTGCGTTCTGTTGCGTGAAATATACTGCCTTTATTAAATCTGGCTCTGCATCAGATTCCAAGGGTGGATGCATGCTCTACCCGTGGAATTCATTCTGCAACTAAATGTAATTGCAGCATCAGCCACTATGTTACATTGCATTTCTCTACAAAGGTCTTGGAAGATGGCCCAAATAGCCCCTCGATGGGCTTTGTAAAACACATTTAAAGACTGGCATTGGCTTGCGATGACTTGTGTCACTCTAGGACAATACAAGTCCCTAGTAAATCTAGCCCCTAGTCAAAATGAAGAAACAAGCTACAAACAAACACACTATCACTCACAGGATTAATCAATTATTAAATCAAAAAGCAAATGAGTTGGTGGTGGTGCAAGGTTTGCCGTTGGATGAGAGTACATCAAACCCCAGGCATACAGCTCTCCTTCTTGAACTGTGCTACAGTAGGTCATTCTAGGTAGGTGTCTTATAGCACCATAAAAAATGGCTACTGGTAGCTGCAATATCAATTTGAAAATCACCTTGTTACTAGACATTAGGTAATGTTGGAGGTAAACATATAATTTTGCCTAGTAGTCCATTATAAGTGTATCTAGGATACCTAGAAGCTTCTTCTTTCTGGGGGTGGAATGGAGTCCTTCACGAGACTGCTGAGGCAGCACATACCCTTCCATCTCCCAGCTCCTATCATCCTTTGTCTGCAATTATTTTGGATAATCAAACATGTTCTTGTTCATTTCAAGCCATTTTGTTGACGGGATGTTGGAATCAATGATGATTTTCTCCTTTTTTAGGGTCGAGCACCCAAGTGCTCTAGCCTGTTGTAATCTCTCTGTGGGCTTCTAACAACGTCCACTCTTGCTATTCATTCTTTGTTGTGCTGGTCTTAAATGCTTCATTTTTATTGGTGCATTTTGTGAAATGGCTCTCCTTTGTGTGCTGAGCTCCCTCCCCAGGTGTTTTAACTAAGTGAACATTTCTGTTGGCCATTGAACCAGGTCACACTTCCTCCTCTTGTAGCGTGTGATGGCCCCTCCTACGGTTTCTGTTTGCCTTTCATCCCAGCTGCAATCCTTTAAAGACATACACGCAAGAGCCAGAGATGACGTCTGATTAAAGCAGCTTTATTAACTCTGCTGCTGCCAGCCCCATATAGTACTGCACACAGGCGATCACTTTTACCTGACCGGGAGCCTGGAAGAGTAACCGCGTTGTACACGGAAAACATGCTAAGAAGTCCTCTTGGGGGGTGGATAAAATGCGCATTGCAGCTTTCAACATGTACTTGTTTATTCTACGTTCACGTGGTGCTGGCACTGAGCGTAAAGAACAGTGCTCTTCCTAAACACAAGTCACTCTGTTCCTGTTTTTCATTATTGTTTTGGTGCTGTAACACAAACCAGCAGACATTTGATAAAATCAACTTTATTAACTGCTGCTGCTGCAGGCCCCACATACAACTGCTCACAACCAACCATTTACTTGTTTGTTTGACTTTCATGGCTCGATGGCACTGAATGTAAAGAGCAGTGTTTTTCACAATTATCATTTATATTGCTTGTTATTATTCAGTGCTTACATGTCTGCGTTTGGAATGGTGGGAACATAAACCCAAAATAGGAACAAGCTACTAATTTTTTTTTACTTTAACTCTGTAATCAATATTTATTTACATTTGTTTTCCACAGGGCATCCTGACCGTAGGAACAAGTGAGAACAAACTTTGCCTTAATCTGGTACTTGAAAACATACTGTTTGTATGCAAAAAATTGCAACTTGTTTTTTTCTCGTTGCAGATCAATGTGCAAAAAGTGTTTCCTTCAGATCTTGTTTAGTTGCCACTATTACTTGTAAATCTTTGTGTTCAAGTATGAGTCACCTTGATTTGTCAACATTCATGATGGTGTTATTCATAGGATATAGAGATGTTTGTCTAGCTTTAACAAGATGTAATTTTGTAGCCAATTATGAGTCGCTGTGGAGTAATTATCCCAGCTGGTGCTTATTCAATTATGCTATTTTAAGGAAGTACTAAGCTTGCAAACAAGACTACCCTGTAAATAACCATTATTTTGTGCCTTCTCGTATGGAACAGGGAAGTCTCTGGTTGCAGCTAGTGTTACTAGTGATGAGATAGGGAGATGTATGCGATTTAAGTGGTAGATGGGCTGAAGTATTAGGGTTTCTATTTGGTCATGTTTTCGTTTTTATTGTGCATCGTGTCTGTTCATGTTCAGCAGTAAGTATGTTAATATACTATGTTCCTACATTAATAATTAGTCTGAAAACTTAATCTGGGGGATATTATGAAAAAAACACAAAATAATTATAATATAACAAGTATAATAACTAATGACACTATTTTCATTTTTTCTACAGATAGAGGAAGAAAGTAATAGAAGTAGGTTAGTTATTTGCAGGGCCACTGGAATTATGTGGCAGAGAGGACCACACTGTGCACCATGGTTGACCAATTTATGTGGCAAGTCCAGTTATGCATTTACAAGGCCAATAGCTCTAACTCAAAAATTGTGAAACCTATTGCATTGCAAGTGCTTGCTTATTATGTGTATTCTGTTGTTAAAGCAGCATGCACATGTGCAGGGCAGGACCGTATGTATGGGACAAAGGGCCAGAGGAGGGCACTTGCCATTGTTACTATTGGACACTGGAATATCAGTTGGTGGGGGGGGGTGGCCTGGGGAGGTTCACAGATAGCCTTGGGTAATTTTAATTACTGGCTCCACAACCCAGACTGTAAAATGTGAATGTCATGGCATCAATTTTGACTACATCCTTAGTCCAAGTATTTGGTTTAATTTTAAGTATAGTTTGCAGGACTGAGCTTCAGTTCCTCGAACTGAGTTCCATTTGTCTAGTCATTTTCATGACCACATGGATTATTTTTTTTTTTTTTACTGAATCTTTGTTATTTTGTCTAGTTTGCATGCTAGTGTATAGTGCTATATTTTGTCACTTTGAGAGAGCATGTACATTTCTTACGTCACACCCATTGATATGTATGATGAACTTTAGGAAGAGTTCAATTTTTGTGTTGGATGTTCCACGCAGCCATATTATTATATCATGCATTTGTTTTCTCCATGTATTTGTAGTGTTTGAGGCACTGAGGGGGTCATTCCGACCCTGGCGGTCAAAGACCGCCAGGGCTGCGAATGACGGAAGCACCGCCAACAGGCTGGCGGTGCTTCCTAGCCCATTCTGACCGCGGCGGTAAAGCCGCGGTCAGAAAACCGGGGCCAGCGGTTTCCCGCCGGTTTACCCCCGGCTGGGCGAATCCACCAGGGCAGCGCTGCCTTGGGGATTCTGACCGCCAGCCTGTTTCTGGTGGTTTTCACCGCCAGGAAGAGGCTGGCGGGAACGGGTGTCCTGGGGCCCCTGGGGGCCCCTGCACTGCCCATGCCACTGTGTGTATGTGTGTGGGGAAGTGTGTGTGTGTTAGGACTAACACAAACCATACACACATAAGAAATGCTCCATATGGAATCAATCTAATTTTAACCTGTCAGAGCACAAGTTGTATGGTACCATTAAATGAAGACGCCAAACCTGTTGAGTTTATTTGCAAGAAATATCATGTATTAAAAACCTATCAATGTAAAATCATGACACTAAAAGGCATACAGAGCAGAGTGGAAAGTGACTTAGGGCCCTATTCACAAGTTAAAATTTCACATGTAGATTTAGTCACTTCTAAATGTACTCTTGCGCTTTGGTGTAAGTCACGTTTTTGCATCTAACCATTTCTGTGTGTAGATGTACACATAAGTGTAGGGTTACATTTCTCCACTTCTCAGTTTAGGTGGTAGAGAAATCTATGACAGCATGTACAAGTGTAAAGAAACTAATAGTTCCATTTCACACATCTAACTATATAGGGAAAAATGTTTAATAACTCTTATAAATTATTACAAACATTTTAATGTAAATTAAAAATTTAAATTCATTGAACAAATATTGTTAGCCTAGTGCTAATGAAGTAAATGTTAAAGCACAATAACTTGTCTAATTAAATGCCGATTCATTTAACTTTTACATAACATCTTTAATCAAATATAAAAAAACATACTCAGCATTTTGACATCTGATTGATATTTAAGTCGAAGGGCCTAATTAGGAGTTTGGCAGTCTAAGGACTGCCAAACCCAGAGTGACAGTCAGACCGCCGCACTCCTGGCAATCTGACTGCAAGACTAGGACCCTGGCAGTCGGACTGCCTGGTGACTGCCACCACCACCAGGATCATGGATCCTGACGTGGTGGTGGCGGAGGGAGTCCTGGTCAGCCACAGTGGTGCTGAGTTCAGGGCCGCTGTGCTGATCACAATTCCACTTTCCATCAGCGTTCTCATGTCGGGGTCCCTGCCATTAAAAGGCTGGTGGAATGTCAATGCTTGGAGTCACGGGGTGCCCTGCACTGTTGTTTGCCATGGCATGAGCAGTGCAGGGCCCCCCTGCCAGCACCTTGGAATGCGCACTGTCCAGTGCTCATTCCAAGGGTGCTGTTGTGCAATGGCATTGGCCTTGGCTCCCTTAAGGGGATCAATCAGCTGAGAGTAAAAGGAAAATGAACCAAAAATGGAAGGAGAAAAATTAGAACTAACCTGGGAATAGCCATGTTTTATGGGATTTATGCAACACTGTTAATGATGTGCTTATAGAAATTGGTTCATATTTTCAGAATTACTCCATGTTAATCACCCATACTAAAACGTATTCCTTGTGCCACCCTTCAACCAGGTCACAAAGATAACATTTCTCCTGGCAGCTGGAAAAGAACTTCACCATCATCCAAAGTCATGAAAGAAGAACAAGGTTTCAAGGATGTGCTCACTTCTTGTTGGTCTGGATCTTAAAAGATGGAAGCTTAAGTAAACAAATGATCTTCATGAAGATATACTAGGACCAGATAATCTAAATTAGCTGTTAACAAATAATAACTAAAGACCATCAGTGAAGGGGTATAACTGACCAGAAAGCAGAAAGAAGTGAATTAAAAGGATCACCTAGGTGACTATAAAAGTAATCAAAACAGAAAAGAAGCCAAAGAATTGGTGCAACTATCCTATATTAGTATAGGTGGATGCTATTTTCTGAAGTCTGATGTAGAATGGATGGCTAATATCCTGAAGTAAAAATGCTATGCTTGAACAGAGGCTATGCAAACAAAAAGTAAAACATGCAATATCATAATAGAGATTCAAATCTCAATCAGGCAAACATTGAGCATTCAGAGTTCTCATTGAAGCCATTCCTAGCTTGATAGTTCTTTGAAAAGCAACAAGCTTGTGAGGGTTTCTCCTCTAACTGGTTGATGTACTTATCCAATTAATCTATGTTTAGTCAGTCATCAAGTATTCCTTTTGTATACAGTGATGAACCAAGGGGGCATTTTCCAAAAAATATTTTATTCTGCTCTTATATTGACCACTCTTTTATTTCACCACCTTTGGAGTTTGCCCCGCTTTTAGCAAATTACATGGCAAAGTGATCAATTACATTATTATTGGTATCATTATTACATCTTTTTTATCTGACCAATGAAGCATAGCGAGAATGAGATAATATAGGTGTATTTATTTGCTATCAAATCTGATCCACGGTTACAATTTTAACATTTTTATCACTGTGCTTTTGATTGCTAAGGAGATATTATTCTATTTAGGCGGTCCTCTCTCTCTCTGTCTCTTAATTTTTGCACTCAATGGATTTTATTAATTTAAATGCATGATACATTGAGATGACTCACAATTATGAAAAAATGGGCCAGTTCAATTTTTGTCATAATCAAACTATGAGATGTTTTTACTTACTAATCTCAGGATGGACTGTAGAAAGATGCAATATGTAGATATGTAATTAACTTCAATGTAAGTTTAAAAATGATCTTCTGCAGTATTGCTTTTTTAAGTTTTAGTAATATACCAGTTATATGTAGGTAATGTGCGTGTATCCTTTCTAAAAAAAAATTATTAGCACAGTTCAGGTGAAATAAATGAAATATAGCTAAAGATAAAATTAATTTCACTGATTTATCACCTCACAATTATATTTTACATTTTATACTAGCACTATTCTTCATTGACTGAAAATACAGTCAGGGTAAGGAAAAGGGAAAATAGGTTTATACTCTTTGGCTAAATATATAATATCAGGATTAGAAATGTAGTAAAAAACAAACAAGCACTTATGACAATTGCAGGCTGTCTGCCATATGGTCAATAATTGTGGCTTCAGGAACAGTGTCTATGTATAGCGTGTGGTTCCCAGGTGAGGTTACATGGCACACCAGCTGAAAGGATAGACTGATAGCACGGCTGCTAGGGGTCATGTCCGAAGCTCTGCCCCAGACACTCTCAGTGCCTGCAGGGACAGGGACCTGTCCGCATGTCGCCGACATGTCTCTGTCACCGATATTTCCTTATTCGTGAGGTCCAGGGGCTCCTCAATATCCTGCAAGCAGCTAAGGTAACAGCATTAGAAGCAAGAGTGCAGGCCCTTCTGAGCGATCGAGATAGGAGTGGCTATAAGAATCAGGACTAGGCATTAGAAATCAAGGAGATTAGAGTGTAAGCTTTGATTTCCATTGGTACCTCAGGCATGTAAAAATAGTCTTGCAAGACATGCAAACAGTCCCCCTAGGGTGCCATCAAGGTTTTGATTTAGTCTAAGGGTAAACGCTGGTAAACTCCACCTCGCAACGGTTGGTGGAGTTTATGCCGAACTGGCCACAACTCCGCAAACTCCGCCAGCATAACAGAGTTTACCACCCGCCCTTAATAATAAGAAACATTTCCTTTTAAATGACAACCTAAACAATGAGAAATGAATCCTAATAATCTCTACAGCAAACAACTTACTAAAAATATGCCACTATTAAACCAGGATGTAGACTGGGGTCTTCAAAATGTGTCCCAAACAATTCACTCAGATATACTCTATACATAGTGAATATCAAAACACAAATATCAATTTTATATCTGAACTACTACAACTAAATAAACAAGGCAGCACTTACTAGGAGCTCTTAAATCATGTAAATAATACAACAAACTAATACCCCTAAAAAATAATCTGACTTTGAGCATGCCATGATTTAAACCATTCTACAGACATACCCCCACACAACAATACAAGGCTTTTACTATAATTTCAGACAAAATGTGCTAAACAGATTTATATGCTAAGCATCTCCACCAGTTACACTTAGCATACCTATTTGCCCTACCCTTCAAACTACATCAATTGCAAGTTCAGAAGTTGCAGATGGACTTTTATGTGTCCTGTTAAATGAAATGCCTGCTCATTCACTAAACATTGTTATCTCCTGTGCTGATGACACTCAGCCCATCATCTAGCTCTTAAATGACCCTACCAAGACGAAGACCAACTTCCACAACTGTATGAAGAACGTATCAGCCTGGATGAATAACAACTGCCTGAAGCTCAACACAGACAAAATAGAGGTTCTGATCTTTGGCAGACACCCAGGCCCTAATTAAGTTTGGCGGTGTGTGGACCACCGTGGTGTAGATGGCGGTTGCACTGCCGCGGGACTGGTGGTAAAGATTGCCATATTACATGTACTGGGAGGACACCTGCAGAACACAGTCAAGTTTCCGTCTGAACCACCCATGTGGACAGACTGCCGTTGCCGGCGGAAGGCCTCTTCAGGCCTGCAGTCAGACAGTTTTCACCCACTGTATTAAGAGGTTGCGCACCGCCAGGACTTCCAGGTTAGTCTAACTGTTGCGAAAACCGTGGCGGAAACAAACAACATAAAAGGAAGCACCCACCTTCTGGAACACAGGCACGTCCGTAGGAGACATGGCACATGAATTGCAAGTTTTTTCAATGATCCTGCTGGCCATTGAAATTCAGGACCAGCAACGCCAACATAGACACCGGCCGTAAGTACCCCATCCTAGCACACACTGGAGGGAAGGACATTAATACACACACAAATGCACAAATGCACTGTCACCATACTTATATGCGCAAGGAAAGCCAGGACAAGCTATGTAGCATCGACACTATGCCATTGTAGATAAATATTATTGGAAATATCAAAAATTTAATGATAATAACTATTTACAAAATGCCACACGAGCCAGTGCATCATTGTCCAAATGTCCCGGGCACACTGGGCATGTGAGGACCTCCCAACTTGATTGCTGACTGCAATGTGCAGACCTCCACAGGGCAGGGGCATCAATGGGGAATGCAGGCACTTCAGGGATGGGGAGGTGGAGAGGTGTGATCAGGGTTTGGGTGGGGGGTCCTTCCTCTTCTTATCAGGTTCCCCCCCTTTCTCTCCTCCTTTCTGGGGGACGCCTTAGCCTTGCCCCTCTTTCCTGCCTTCTTAGGTGGGAGGGCAGTGGATGCCACCATATCAGGGCACCCAGATGGAGTGCTACCAGGGTTGGAGGTGTGAGGGGCAGGTGTGCCTGTTGTGGCAGCGCTGCAGACTGCTGACTGCGGGCCATGGCTCAGCTCAGAGGAGGACAGAGAGGTGGAAGGCAGGGCTCTGGAAAGGGTAGCAGGGCATTTGGGGGTATCAAGGACGGGATCAGGAGACGGGGGCCAGGGAAAACTCATGCACGGATCTCTTTTTAGGGGCAGCGGGTAGGTCATGGGTTAGACGTTTGGGAGTGGAGAGAGAGAGGATGGTTGATAGGTGTGTACATGGATATGGTTTGGGTGCTGGTGCATGGGCGTATGAAATGTGTGTGCTGAGTGTGTGTTGGGTGGATGAGTGTGGGCGTAAAGGTGTTCTGGGAGGAGTAGTGAAGGAGATGGCAGGGGGGATGTGTGAGTGAATGTTCGGGTGATGTGTGCAGGTAGGGTGCAGGTAGGGTGGATGTGCTGCATGTGGTTGCGTTGACTGTTGTGCATGCAGATGTGGTGCATGGGGTGCATGCCTGGGGGTCAGTTGTTATGGTGGCAGTGGCATTGACAGGACATGTCTCTGGACTCAGGACTGATGATGTGGTGTCTGCATGCGTGAGTGGCAATGTGACTGTAAAGGGTGAGCAGGTGGGGAAGTCAGGGTAGGTAGCAGATGTTGGTGCGTGTGCATCTGAATGGTGGGTGTGTGCATGGCAGTGGTGGTGTTTGTGATGCATGTGAATGTCCTTGCGCTCTGGGTCTGTTGGTGGGGATGCATGCTGGTATTAAAGTGTGCCTTGGATAGGAAATGGGAGAGGGATGTGGAGATGGGAACAGGTATTTGGAGGGGGACTGAAGAAGAAGAAGGAACATTGGCTGCCGTCAATGAGGAGGCCAGAGTCTGAAACGATCTCTGAAGAATGCCCTCCAGGAATGCATTCAACCAATCAATCAATCAATCAATCAAACATTTGTAAAGCGCACTACTCACCCGCTAGGGTCTCAAGGCGCTGAGGGGGTGGGGAGAGGGAAGGACTGCTACTGCTTGAATAACCAGGTCTTAAAGCATTTTCTCAAGGTCAGGAGGTCTTGGGTCTGTGGAAGGTGGGCGGGGGGGGGGTGTTCCAGGTCTTGGCGGCGAGGTGGGAGAAGGATCTGCCACCGGCTGTGGTTCGATGGATGCGAGGGACTGTGGCAAGGGCAAGGTTGGCAGAGGGGAGTTGGCGGTGGGAGTGTGGAAGGGGAGTCGCTTGTTGAGGTAGGCTCGACCTGTGTTGTGAAGGGCTTTGTGAGCGTGGATGAGGAGTTTGAAGGTGATCCTCCTGGTGACAGGGAGCCAGTGCAGGTCTCTGAGGTGGGCTGAGATGTGGTTGCGGCGAGGGATGTTGAGGATGAGGTTAGCGAAGATGTTCTGTATCAGTTGTAGTTTCTTCTGGAGCTTGGGTGTGGTCCCTGCATAGAGCGTGTTGCCGTAGTCCAGTCTGCTGCTGACGAGAGCGTGGGTGACCGTTCTTCTTGTTTCGGTGGGGATCCATCTGAAGATTTTGCGAAGCATGCGGAGGGTATTAAAGCAGGAAGATGAGACGGCGTTGACTTGCTGGGTCATGGTGAGCGATGAGTCTAGGATGAAGCCTAGATTACGTGTGTGGGTGGTGGGTGTTTGTGCGGTTCGTAAGTGTGGCTGGCCACCAGGAGTCGTCCCATGCGGAGCGGTTGGAGCCGAGGATGAGCACCTCTGTCTTGTCTGAGTTAAGTTTGAGGTGGCTCTTCTCCATCCAGGTGGCGATGGCGTGCAGTCTGTCGTGCAGGTTGGTTTTGCAGTGGCGGGTCCTTGGTGAGTGAGAGGATCAGCTGGGTATCGTCAGAGTAGGAGACAATGTTGAGGTGGTGGGATCAGACCATGTTAGCGAGCGGTGCTATGTAGATGTTAAAAAGAGTTGGGATGAGAGAAGATCTTTGGGGAACACCGCAGATGGTTTTGTTGGCCCCCGACAGGAAGGGAGGAAGGCGGACTCTCTGCGTTCAGCTTGAGAGGAAGGACATGATCCAGTCAAGAGCTTTGTGGTGGATCCCTGCGTCAAATAGGCGAGTGCAGAGGGCGTCATGGCAGACGGTGTCAAAAGTAGCCGAGAGGTCCAAGAGGATGTGGGCCGCGGTTTCGCCCTTGTTGAGTATGGTCCCGATGTCGTCGGTTGTGGCGATGAGGGCGGTCTTGGTGCAGAGGTTCCTACGGAATCCTGATTGGCAGATGTCCAGCATATTGTCTTCCAGGAAGCGGGTCAGTTGGCCGTTGACGATCTTCTCAATGACCTTTGCCGGGAAGTGGAGGAGTGAGATGGTTCGGTAATTCTTGAGGTCGTCGGGGTCCGCTTTTGACTGTTACATCTGGGATGCCAGCCCCTGGATGGTATTCACGATGGTTGTCTACCCAACAGAGATGGACCTGAGGAGGTCAATAACCTCCTCACTGAGGGTAGCAGGGCTGACTAAGGCACGGGCAGAGGTGCCTGCGGCGAAGGAGATGCACACCCTCCTGGGTAAGCGGGCACAGGCAACTGGGTGGGGAGCCACATGGATGGCGGTGCTGGTAAGGGGGTGGTGGGCAATGCGGACAAGGATGGTGCAGCCATCTGAGGAAGAATCAGATGTTGATGTAGATGTTCCTGTCTCCCCTGTGGTGCTCCACTCGCCCTCCCACTGGTCCCCTCAGCTCCACTGGTATTAGCCTCCTGTGTCCCATGGGATGCAGCTTCCCCACTTGCCGGTGTCCCTTCTCCTTCACCAGATGATGCTGTTGCACACAAAGATAGAGGAGCAGAGGGAGGGAGGGTGGGAGAGGGAAAGACAGAGTAGGAGAAATATAAACAGGGAGCAAGTGGTCAATGCCAGCACAACAGCCACATACAAGTCACTACAACATACTTCAGTGCCTTGTGATTACATGCCATGCCTTCACACCCATATGCCACTGCAATGACAGCCCGTGCATGCCACCTTAGTCAAGCACATGAGTTTCACACATGCTGACACACATTCAATCTTGTACAGGATGAAAGCCATACCCTCCACACCTGTCTGACCTACCCCATTGGCTCAAGGCTCTATACTATCACTAGATCCAAACTTTATACTTTACAGGCGTTTGGAGGCATACTTTAACAGCAACATAACCCAAGCACATATAGCTGTATGATGTGAAACCTCAGACTTCGCAGACTACACATACACCACATGCCAGCAAACAGCTGATAGGGATATGGCCCCAGCAACACTGAGTGGATAGTTGGGAGTACAATGTGTGTGAACTCCAGAAGCAGAAAGCCTGTCCACATCTAAGACCATGCTCATGTACTACACTGTTGCCCTGTCATTGATGCCACTTAGCAGTGAAGTTAACCCCAACTCACATCCTGAACAGCATATGAACACATGTATGTAGCATATCTGGCATCAATGTGTCCCAAGCCTAGTCATTACAGTAGCTACCTAGCACACATTCCACAGCCTTCACACTCTGCACAGGCTGCACCTATCACCCACCACATAACCTAAGTGTGAATGTGAACACACCCCCTTGTGGCTGCTGTGCTGCCCTAAAGTGCCCATCCAGCTCAGTGTATACCACTGCCAAAATGCGGGACATAAGGGGGGTCAGGGTCCAATGGGCACCCTCCCTCGTTGGGAGGACGTCCCCAGGTGGGCCTCACCGGTCTTCCTTGCCCAACATTGCAGTTCCTCCCACCGTTTCCTGCAGAGGCTGCTCCACCGGGCATGGACCCCCAGGGTCCGCACTTGCTTGGCGATGGCACGCCAGATCCCCTTCTTTTGATGGGCACTCACTTGCATGGATTACACAGAGAAAATTACACCACAATGTATTGTGGCATCTTAGGGACTGAGTTGGACACAACACATCCCCTGAACATACGCACATTTCAACCTTCCAGTTGTCCTCACAACCCTCAGCCAGGTCCTTCCACAAGTCACTTATCCCCATCCCAAGGCCCCAATCCACATTTGTACCACTCACAGACAGTACAATCATAGTGCACTCACCTGCTACCCTGGTGCCCCATACAACTGGCATACAGGGGTAGGACGCCCTCCACAAGCTTCTCAAGTTCCTCCTGTGAGAAGGCTGGGATCCTATCCCCTGCAGCACATGGAACCTTGGCTATCAGTGGCAGAACTCAGCAGCACACATAGGGGAGGTATACTCAGCAAAAGTGCCAGGAGTCAAGTGAACATGAGCACATGAAATGGCGGTCATGGCCACCGCAGACATCACCATCACAGCTGGCGGTGATCGCCATTGGCTCATGTCTTCCATAGGCAACCAAGTTAACCAAAGAGGAGTTGCACAGCGGTTGGGACCAATTACCGCCATGACATTTTATGCCAGTGGAATTCGCTCACTTCAATCTTTCCTGTGTATGCAGGACAGGCGGCTGCCATTATACTTTCACAATGTGTACAGAGGGGGGTTTTGAGGTGCAGCATTGATGTTTAATAGTGATCTGTGCACAGCTTCGCATCACATCCACACAGTCCTTTATGAACATAATGATTGCCATTACCTCCTATTCCCAGGTGCGGTGAAAGAATGATGATGAGGAATGCTCCTGTCTACAGGTCCCTGGTCGATCTTGACACCCTTGAAGAGAGGCACGTCGGTCCATCATGGATCTTGTGAGTCTGTTGGAGCCAGATCTGCGGCCTGGTCTTCGTCATCCCAATGCCATCACACCCACAGTACAAGTGATGGCAATCCTCCACTTCCTTGCCTCAGGGTCCTTCCAAATAACAGTGAGCTGGGGTGCCCGAATGCCCCAGCCCTTGTTCAGTAACATCTTGAAGAATGTCCTATGTGCCCTACTGAAACATATTGGCAGCTATGTCATGTTCCCCCAACGTGACGATCTGTCCACTGTGAAAGCAGCCTTCTACACTATGGCACATGTGCCACATGTGATCGGGGCTATTGATGGGATCTACATTGTCCTGGTGCCACCCAGGAGGAGTGAACAGGTGTTTAGGAACCGTAAAAACTTCTACTGAACAAATGTTCAGGTGGTATGTCTCACAGACCTCTACATCACTCAAGTAACTGCCCGGTTCCCAGTGCACGATGCCTACATATTGCAGAACAGCAGTATCCCATACCTCATGGCACCACTGCAAAGGGATCATACCTGGCTCATCGGTATGTATTGTGTCATATGTATGCCTCTGTATTCTGCACACTCTACACCACCTTCCAGATTTACCTACCGTGTT
The DNA here is from genome assembly GCF_031143425.1 of Pleurodeles waltl. Lineage (NCBI taxonomy): Eukaryota > Metazoa > Chordata > Amphibia > Caudata > Salamandridae > Pleurodeles > Pleurodeles waltl. The sequence goes on along the minus strand of NC_090442.1, from coordinate 205,305,661 downwards.
CAATATGCCAATTACCTCCGTGCAGACAGGTGACTCTGGTTATCCCAACCTGCCATGGCTACTGACACCTCTCAGGCATCTGACTACAGCAGAAGAAAACTGTTTCAATGAGGCCTGTGGTAGGACCCGACGGGAAATCGAACACACCTTTGGAGTGCTGAAAGCCAGATTCAGGTGCCTGCACCTCACTGGAGGGGATCTACTGTACAGACCAGCAAAAGTGTGCCAGATCATTGTAGCATGCTGCATGTTTCACAATTTGGCTATCAGACGTCACATCCCATTACTGGATGCTGAGGAGGGTGCACCAGTGGCTGATGAAGGAGACATGGGGAGTGATGAGGAGGATGATGACGAGGATGCAACTAATTCCAGAGCAGAGCCAATACAACAATACTTCAACTGACATACAGGTATGTGTCAGAGCCATGTTATGTAACCAGTAGCAATGTCTGCCATGTGCAGGGCTGCTACCAGGGTTGTGAATTCATTTACTTTAGATGTGGTGCTGTTACCTGTATTAGAGAACTTATAAATGATTGCTCCCCCTTCTGGCACTGTCACATAAATTGGTATGTCAATGGTCTTCCTGTTACATATGTGATGGCTGTACATAATGTACTAATGGTAGGTAAAGATGTAGACTGAAACTGTGCTCGAACGTTTTTATTTTATAATACAAGTGCAAGGGCTGATGAGCGGGATCATCAGAGTACTTAACCCACCTGTGGGGAGTCATTGTCCAGTATGATGGCCATGTGAAAAAGGTGTTATGACAGTGGGCAGTCAACAGGGTGTCGCTGTGACACATAAGGGGGTATGTTCTGAAATGGTTCACTTCCTGGCGATGGTCTTGGCATCAGTGGAGGCTGGATGTCTGGTTGAACATCCTTGTTTGCGTGGGGGTTCCTCATCTACAGAGGGAGGGGTGCTTGTGTCCTGCGTGTCCTATGGCAGGGCCTCCATTCCACTGGTTGCAGCTGACATGGAGGGCTAAGATGTGATCTGGATTATGGTAGGGGCCTGATGGTGGGAGGTGGACTGATGCTGGATGGTGACAAGTTCCGTCAGCATCCTTGCTATGGTGGCCATGGTGACATTGTGGGTCTACCACTGCTGCATGGCCTCCTGATGGTTCTCCCTCTGTAGTCTTTCGGTCTTCTGAAGGGTAGTGAGGATCTGGGCCATGGTGTCCTGGGTTTGGTGGTATGCACCCAGGACCTGGTTGAGGGCCTCCTCGCAAGTCTGATGTTGTTGCTGCCATCTCCCTTGGACCACAGATCCCCTCCCGCTAGACCTGGTCCCCTGTGCCTGTGCCCCTGGCACAGTGTACCCACTCCCAGTAGCACCAAGGCCTTCATTGTCTGGGGCAGGTGCCCTTGACTCGGGACCCTGTACTGTGGGGCACATCTCTAATTGAATGGTTCCTGAGGCACAGGCTTGGGGAGGAGGGGCTAGGGTGAGAGTTATTACGTGGAACTGTCGTTGTAGTGTCATGGTGTGCCACTTGCAGTGGGTGGAATCCTTCCCCAGCGATGTCAATGACATTTGCAGCAATGTTGACACTGCATGGTGAATGGTTCTTGGGCAGTGCTTGTAATGTCAATTGTAGTTGTGGGTTTTCTGTTTGACATTGCTGTAATTGGCATTGGTAGTACAGTGGTGTTGACTAGCAGTCTGGGTGGGCTGCGGGATGACTGTCCATGCAGGTGCACCATTGTGAGGTGTGAGTGTGACTCAGATTCAGCATGCCTAGTGATGGATTGTGGGATTGGTAGTTGAGGAGATAGTGAAGGTTTAGCATGCATTGTATGGGGTTAGTGTGTGGATGGTGGGAGAAGGGTGGTGTGGCATGCAGAGTAGGAAGGTGGGGTGATAGTGGGGGGTGCATTCTTGTGGTTTGTGGTATGATGGTGAGTGGTAGGTGCAGGACTGGAGAGGTTAGTGCTCAAGGAGGGTGTAGGTTCCTTACCAGTATCAATCCCTCAAATGACTCCTGTCAGGCCCTCAGGATACATGATGTCCAAGACCTTCTCCTCCCAGGTTTTCAGGTCAAGAAGAGGAGGTGGGGGTCCACCGCCAGTCTTGTTGATGGTTATGTTGTGCCTGGACACCATGGAATGGACCTCCCCCTTGAGGTTGTTCCACCTCTTTCTGATGTCCTCCTTTGTGCTTGGGTAGCTACTAACTGTGTTCACCCTGTCAACGATCCTCTGCCATAGCTCGCTTTTCCTGGTGATTGATGTTTGCTGGACTTGTGCTCCCATCAGTTGTGGTTCTACTCTGACAACCTCGTCCGCCATGACCCACTACTCATGGGCGTGACATGTTATAGGGGTGCGTGCTACATGTGCGAGGTGCAGTGCGGGCAGATGGTTGTTGTGGGGGTGCGTGCAACTTGTGAATTATTGCTCTATGTGCAGTGGTTCGTAGGTCATATATCTCTGGTTTTGGTGATATTCGTAATGGTTTGTGGGGGGGTGATTTATAATGTGGTAAACAGATGTGTGTGTAGTGTGTGCATATGTTTCAGGTGTGGGGTATTCAGGCTGTCCAATCTGGTGTTGCCTTCTATTGGTGGTGATTTTCTAGCCCGCTGTGGTGTGCACCGCCAATGGTTTACCGCCATGCATGGTCCGCTGTGCTGATTTGTAACTCATAATATGGCAGCGTGGCGGGCCCAGCAAATGGACAGTCACTCTTTCATTGTCTGTGGCACTGGCGGTGTTGGATTGCTGGCTGTGTTTCATCTGCTTGGTGTTTATGACTTGTAATACGACAGACACTGTACCTCCAACACTGGCAGGATGGTAGCGGATTTTGCATGGCGGCTTGCCCGAAGACCCCTAAACTTGTAATGAGGGCCTCAATGCTCTGGAATGACTCCTGGTGGCCAGCAGAGCTTGGACCCACCCCAACACCGAACAATCACTTTTGCAACCTCTCCATCATTCTCAGTAGCGAACTCTCTAATAAATGCCAGGTCAACGCCATTTACTCAGCCTGCTTCCACATGCTCCGCATGTTCTGCAAGATCTTTAAGTGGATCCCCATCGGCACAAGGAAGACAGTGAGACAGGTCCTCATCACCCGCTGACTGGACTACAACAATACATTCTACGCAGGCACCTCCACCGAAGTCATGCGCAGACTCCAGACGATCCAGAATGCAGCTGCCAGACTGATCCTCAACCTGACCAAAAGAGCCCACGTCACCCAGCACCTAAAGGACCTCCATTGGCTCCCTATCCAGAAGAGATGCCACTTCAAGCTTGTGTTGCTCTTGTTTAAACTAAGAGGAAACAATGCCAAAGAAAGCAGCCCTCAGCCTGAGTAATAAATGTATTAGGGCACCTCCCAGATATCAAATAAAAGCACACAAATATATGAAAATAAGCATATAACTCAAATGAAGTAAAACATGTGCAATGCATCAACAGTGAATATATATATATATATATATATATTTATATATATAACATATAAATAATCAAAAGTTAAAATGTATCACCATGAGGGGTAAATTTGTCATCCTAGCCAGCATGACTGGGGAACGCTCTGACGGCCAAGGCAGGAGACCACACATGGGATAAAAATTCTCCCATGCGGCGCATCTGCTCCACAGGTGAATTCCTGTCTTAACGTCAAGTCCCCCGTCTTTTATACCTTAAACAAGCTAGGAGAGCATTCTAGAACACCCTCCCCTCTGTTACGAAATCAGGAACTGGCTGTACTTGGTCTGTGTCGAAAACACGCAAAAGAACTGGCCGGGCCCCAATGCGCATTCCTTTCTTGGATGAAAACATTCCCATCCTGAAACCCTCTGATCTTGTCCGCATCCTCCATAATATATTGTTAATATGGCAGCAGCTACTGGGAAGAAAATATTCAGCCATAAAAACATTCTATAAAATCAGAATAGCCCAGGCTAACACATTAAACAATGTGTTATAGATGGCTGTGGCAAATGACCCCTCCTCTAGCCATCATAAATACCTGTATGAGTCGTTAAAACAAACAAATCTAGAGGAGCTCTGGGAAAAGAACCTGCCTTTCTCTGCATTTATGCAAGTGGTAACCAGAGCAGCAAACTTTCCCTCAGTTATAGAAGACAAAAGTATCTTTAGAAATGGGGCACATGCATAGAAGGTGGTCAATAATTATGATGCAATGAAACCACTGGTGTATCTGAGCCAGACATTTGTGAAGCAGATTAAGAGAAGATTGATGGCACTATGCTTTGGTGAGCTCCCGGGACTGACAGAAGAGCTACATTGTGTAGGAGGCTGGACTGGCTTGTAGTGAGTACCAAGGGGTACTTACACCTTGCACCAGGCCCAGTTATCCCTTATTAGTGTATAGGGTGTCTAGCAGCATAGGCTGATAGATAATGGTAGCTTAGCAGAGCAGCTTAGGCTGAACTAGGAGACGAGTGAAGCTCCTACAGTACCACTAGTGTCATATGCACAATATCATAAGAAAACACAATACACAGATATACTAAAAATAAAGGTACTTTATTTTTATGACAATATGCCAAAAGTATCTCAGTGAGTACCCTCAGTATGAGGATAGCAAATATACACAAGATATATGTACACAATACCAAAAATATGCAGTATAGTATTAGAAAACAGTGCAAACAATGTATAGTTACAATAGGATGCAATGGGGACACATAGGGATAGGGGCAACACAAACCATATACTCCAAAAGTGGAATGCGAACCAACAATGGACCCCAAACCTATGTGACCTTGTAGAGGGTCGCTGGGACTGTAAGAAAACAGTTAGGGTTAGAAAAATAGCCCACCCCAAGACCCTGAAAAGTGAGTGCAAAGTGCACTAAAGTTCCCCAAAGAGCACAGAAGTTGTGATAGGGAAATTCTGCAGGAAAGACACAAATCAGCAATGCATCAATGATGGATTTCCAAACGAGGGTACCTGTGGAACAAGGGGACCAAGTCCAAAAGTCACAAGCAAGTCGGAGATGGGCAGATGCCCAGGAAATGCCAGCTGTGGGTGCAAAGAAGCTGCTACTGGACAGTAGAAGCTGAAGATTCTGCAGCAACAACAAGGGCTAGAGACTTCCCCTTTGGAGGATGGATGCCGCACGCCGTGGAGAGTTGTGCAGAAGTATTTTCCTGAAGAAAGACTGCAAACAAGCCTTGCTAGCTGCAAGTCATGCGGTTAGGGTTTTTGGATGCTGCTGTGGCCCAGGAGAGACCAGGATGTCGCCAATTGCGTCAGGGGACAGAGGGGGCACCCAGCAGGAAGAGGAACCCTCTCAGAAGCAGGCAGCAGCTGCAGAAGTGCTGGAACAGGCACTATGAAGAGGAGTGAAACGGTGCTCACCCAAAGTTACACAAAGGAGTCCCACGTCGCCGGAGGATAACTCAGGAGGTCGTGCAAGGCAGGTTAGAGTGCAGTGGACCCAGGATTGGCTGTGCACAAAGGATTTCCACCGGAAGTGCACAGAGGCCGGAGTAGCTGCAAAAGTCGCAGTTCCCAGCAATGCAGTCTGGCGTGAGGAGGCAAGGACTTACCTCCACCAAACTTGGACTGAAGAGTCACTGGACTGTGGGAGCGACTTGGACAGAGTTGCTGGATTCAAGGGACCTCGCTCGTCGTGCTGAGAGGAGACCCAGGGTACCGGTGATGCAGTTCTTTGGTGCCTGCGGTTGCAGGGGGACTATTCCGACGACCCACTGGAGATTTCTTCGGAGCTTCTAGTGCAGAGAGGAGGCAGACTACCCCCACAGCATGCACCACCAGGAAAGCAGTCGAGAAGGCGGCAGGATCAGCGTTACAGAGTTGCAGTAGTCGTCTTCGCTACTTTGTTGCAGTTTTGCAGGCTTCCAGCACGGTCAGCAGTCGATTCCTTGGCAGAAGGTGAAGAGAGAGATGCAGAGGAACTCTGATGAGCTCTTGCATTCGTTATCTAAGGAATTCCCCAAAGCAGAGACCCTAAATAGCCAGAAAAGAGGGTTTGGCTACTTAGGAGAGAGGATAGGCTAGCAACACCTGAAGGAGCCTATCAGAAGGAGTCTCTGACGTCACCTGCTGGCCCTGGCCACTCAGAGCAGTCCAGTGTGCCAGCAGCACCTCTGTTTCCAAGATGGCAGAGGTCTGGAGCACACTGGAGGAGCTCTGGGCACCTCCCAGGGGAGGTGCAGGTCAAGGGAGTGGTCACTCCCCTTTCCTTTGTCCAGTTTTGTGCCAGAGCAGGGCTGAGGGGTCCCTGAACCGGTGTAGACTGGCTTATGCAGAAATGGGCACCATGTGTGCCCATGAAAGCATTTCCAGAGGCTGGGGGAGGCTACTCCTCCCCTGCCTTCACACCATTTTCCAAAGGGAGAGGGTGTACCACCCTCTCTCTGAGGAAGTCCTTTGTTCTGCCTTCCTGGGCCAAGCCTGGCTGGACCCCAGGAGGGCAGAAACCTGTCTGAGGGGTTCGCAGCAGCAGCAGCTGCAGTGAAAACCCTGAAAAGGCAGTTTGGCAGTACCCGGGTCTGTGCTACAGACCCGTGGGATCATGGGATTGTACCAACAATGCCAGGATGGCATAGAGGGGGCAATTCCATGATCTTCGACATGTTACATGGCCATATTCGGAGTTACCATTGTGAAGCTACACATAGGTAGTGATCTATATGTAGTGCACTCGTGTAATGGTGTCCCCGCACTCACAAAGTCCGGGGAATTTGCCCTGAACAATGTGGGGGCACCTTGGCTAGTGCCAGGGTGCCCACACACTAAGTAACTTTGCACCTAACCTTTACCAGGTAAAGGATAGACATATAGGTGACTTATAAGTTACTTAAGTGCAGTGGTAAATGGCTGTGAAATAACATGGACGTTATTTCACTCAGGCTGCAGTGGCAGGCCTGTGTAAGAATTGTCAGAGCTCCCTATGGGTGGCAAAAGAAATGCTGCAGCCCATAGGGATCTCCTGGAATCCCAATACCCTGGGTACCTCAGTACCATATACTAGGGAATTATGAAGGTGTTCCAGTATGCCAATGTGAATTGGTGAAATTGGTCACTAGCCTGTTAGTGACAATTTGGAAAGAGATGAGAGAGCATAACCACTGAGGTTCTGGTTAGCAGATCCTCAGTGCGACAGTTAGGCACCACACAGGGAACACATACATATAGGCGACAAACTTATGAGCACTGGGGTCCTGGCTAGCAGGGTCCCAGTGACACATAACAAACAAACTGAAAACATAGGGTTTTCACTATGAGCACTGGGCCCTGGCTAGCAGGATCCCAGTGAGACAGCGAAAATACCCTGACATACACTCACAAACAGGCCAAAAGTGGGGGTAACAAGGCTAGAAAGAGGCTGCTTTCTCACACATTGGAAGTATAAATGGTCAACGACATGCAGATTATGCAGATGCGAAAAGGAAAATCTCATGCATCTAGTTTGCATCTTTCCTGCTCTAAAAAGCCCGGGTTATGCTACTAAAAAAAAAATGTCTGGACAGAGCAATTTGCAAATGCAGGTCTGCAATCATCAGATGCCTCAAGCCGAATTACCCACAATTAAATTGCAAATTGATAACATTTCTGAAGGTACAAGAGAAGGCTGTAAATATTCTGTAGAAACAAACTCAACAGTGTTTCTTTTTGCCCCAAATAGCAGCTGGTATTAATCCATGGACGATTTTTTCCCACTGTCCTAAGAATAAATGTGCACTTGCAAACATCCATCTTCTTAATTGTAAAAATTGAACAGCTGCTATCCTATGTATCTGAACTGTTGCTACTTTACCTCAGCACTTTCCTAACTGCATTTTTTTGTGTGAACTTTGTGACCAAATGTATTTTCCTTGACATTTTTAAACTTTCTGAACAGTCCATTAGCAATGGTTACATTTTATCATGTCTTGAGATTTCCACTGTCTAATAATTGTATATTGCATATTGTTTTCGATTATGAATTTTAGAATGGTTTTAATTAACTAAATGCAAACAGATCAACTACTACCAAACTACAATTTGGGGACGGTGTTGGGCGCAAGAGAGTCAACTGTTCCAATTTCAACTTCAAAATTAGGGGCCCTTCATGAGTTTGGTGGTCCTGCATATTACAATGTTTCCACAGGGCTGACCAGCGGAAACATCGTATAACAACACTTCCACCTGTCAGTCCAGGGGAAATAGAGCCATGGTATTTGCCCTTCAGGAAGCTGAGGCCAATGACATGGCAAAACAGCACACTAAGAATGTACACTGTCTGCAAAGCAGACAGTGCACACAGACAGTGCACATACTGAGGGTGCTGGCAGGGGGGCCCCTGCACTGCCTATGCCCTGGATATGGACAGTGCAGGCCCCCACCCGTGCACTCTGGCACTGGCTTTCCGATAGCCTTTCCATGGCGGTAAAACTGCCATGGAAAGGCTGGTAGAAAGTGGACTCATGATCAGCACGCCAGTGCTGCCATGGGCACTGCCATGGCTGACTATGACTCCGACCACCGTAATTACAAAGATGATTAGATTGAAGAGTGTTGGACCTGGCTTTTTGACAGGGACATCCCCAAACTTTATGCCTCCTTCCTCCTATTTTTTCTGACCTGTTGTTGTTGGCTTTTGACCCCTGGGCACTTTACCACTGCTAACCAGTGCTAAAGGGCATATGCTCTCTGGGTAAATTGTACTACTGATTGGTTTATCCATGATTGACTATTTAATTTACTTGTAAGTCCCTGGTAGAGTGCACTACATGTGCCTAGGGCAGGTAGATTAAATGCTACTAGTGGGCCTGCAGCACTGGTTGTGCCACCCACCTCAGTAGCCCCTTAACCCTGTCTCAGGCCTGCCATTGCAAGGCCTGTGTGTGCAGTTTCACTGCCACTTCGACTTGGCATTTAAAAGTACTTGCCAAGCCTAGAACTCCCCTTTTACTACATATAAGTCATCCCTAATGTGTGCCCTAGGTAACCCCTAGAGCAGGGTGCTGTGTAGGTAAAAGGCAGGACATGTACCTGTGTAGTTATATGTCCTGGTAGTGTAAAACTCCTAAATTCGTTTTTACACTACTGTGAGGCCTGCTCCTTTCATAGGCTAACATTGGGGCTGCCCTCATACACTGTTGAAGTGGCAGCTGCTGATCTGAAAGGAGCAGGAAGGTCATATTTAGTATGGCCAGAATGGTAATACAAAATCCTGCTGACTGGTGAAGTCGGATATAATATTACTATTCTAGAAATGCCACTTTTAGAAAGTGAGCATTTCTTTGCACTAAAATCTTGTTGTGCCCTTCAATCCACGTCTGGCTAGGTTTAGTTGACAGCTCCTTGTGCATTCACTCAGACACCCCCCAAACACAGGGTACTCAGCCTCACTTGCATACATCTGCATTTTGAATGGGTCTTCCTGGGCTGGGAGGGTGGAGGGCCTGCCCTCACACAAAGGACTGCCACACCCCCTACTGGGACTCTGGCAGACAGGGTTGAACTGAAAGGGGGCTTGGTGCATTTCTTAGAGACTCTTTGAAGTCACCCCCACTTCAAAGGCACAACTTAGTATAAAACAGGGCCTCTGCCCTACCTCATCAGACACTTGCTGGAGAAGAAACCTGAACCAGAAACTACATCCTGCCAAGAAGAACTGCCTGGCTGCTCAAAGGACTCACCTGTCTGCTTTTCTACAAGGGACTGCTGCCTTGCTGTTGGCCTGCTGCCTTGCTGAACTCTTGCCTGGCTGTAAAAGTGCTCTCCAAGGGCTTGGATAGAGCTTGCCTCCTGTTCCCTGAAGTCTCAGGACCAAAAAGACTTCACTCTTCCTCTTGGACGCTCCGTGCGCCGAACTTTTCGACGCACAGCTTGTTCCGCGGCAAGAAAAACGCCGCACACCGACGCTGATCAACGCGACGCCTTCGGGACGACCGAAACTTTGACGCACGGCCTCGCAAGGACAACGCCGCCCGACTCCGCAGGAGAAATCGACGCGACGCCTGCCGTGAGATCAAAACGTTGACGCACGGCCTCGCAAGGACAACGCCGCCCGACTCCGCAGGAGAAATCAACGCGACGCCTGCCATGAGATCGAAACTTTGACGCGCAGCCCCGCAGAACGACGCGCAGCCGGAAAACAAGCAGGAAAATCCACGCACAGACCTGGGACATCTGGTAATCCCCGCGATCCACAGAAAGAGACTGTCCGCGCGCCGAAAAACGACGCCCGACTTCCCCGCGTGGAAAATAACGACGCAAGTACGTGTGTGGTGGGGAGAAATCGACGCACACACCCTTTTTCCACGCACCTCTTCCTTTGTGGCCCTCTGAGGAGATTTTCCACCAGAAACCAGGTACTTTGTGTTTGAAAGAGACTCTGTTTATTTTCTACAGACTTAAGACGCTTTATATCACTTTTCAGTGATATCTTTACAAATTCTTATTGCAGCTTTGATCGTTTTGACCTGAAGATACCCAGATAAATATTATATATTTTTCTAAACACTGTGTGGTGTATTTTTGTGGTGTTATGCTATGGTGTTGTATGATTTATTGCACAAATGCTTTACACATTGCCTTCTAAGTTAAGCCTGACTGCTCGTGCCAAGCTACCGGAGGGTGAGCACAGGCTGATTTTGGATTGTGTGTGACTTACCCTGACTAGAGTGAGGGTTATTGCTTGGACAGAGGGCAACCTGACTGCCAACCAAAAAACCCATTTCTAACATTGGTGATCAGCGGTGAGGATAGGACTTGTGTTTGTGCAGTGACATACAGTAGCTAAGTATTTCACTACCTACCCACAGTTGAAGGTCAACTTGATTTTTCATATTTTTTGGCTCTTGGTTCTCTGATGTCCTCCTGGATATACTATTGATATTTTGGACTTTGGATTTTGGTTTTTGCTGATAAGATCTTATCAGAATGGGATTGCTTACCTACTCATTCTTTGTTCGTACTGACCACCTCACAAAGGCTGACCTAAGGAAGCTTTGCAGAAAATGGGGCCTTCCTGTAGCAAGGAGATCTACTAAGGCGGAGATGCTCCATCACTACATAGTCTGGGGGGAGGAAAGATGGGCAGAGAGAGAGGCAGCAAGAAACCAAATGACTAAGTACCCCTCAGATGAGGAGGAGGACTACGCACATGAGGAGGAAGACTACTCAGATGAGGAGGAAGACTACTCAGAGTTGGACAGTGACCCAGAAATAGATGAATGGCTCCGAGGTCAAAGGCGACAGGAGCAACAATTAGAGGAGTATCTTGCAGAGGTTGAGGCAAAAAGACTCTTAGCCCTGGAAGAAGAAAAGATTGCAGCTCAAGAGCTGAGCTGTAAAGAGCTGAAACTGGAGGCCGGAAGGGCTGAGTCCAGTTCAGATGGTGGCAGCAAAAATCTTGCATCTAGTACTGCTGAAGAAGGGCACAAGCCCAGAGATTTGGTGCCCAACTTGAAGAAGGGAGTTGACACACCCCAGGCAGTTCAAGGGTATGAGGTAGTTCCCGTTATGCACAGGGTCCCTGAGAAGGATTGGGGAACTGGCACAGGGAGTCATATTCCTACTGGGGGGAGGGACACTTTACTGACTCTAGCAGAGAGTGACAGAGAAAAGGGTTCCCCCCTGGTGGACGTCCTGGATATAGAGTGTAGAGACATCCCAGAAGAGTATGGGTTGAGTGTCAGGGACAGACAGATACTGTCTCACCAGTCTCAGGAGGGTGAAGTAGAGTGCTTTTCCAAGGTTGAGTTACCGGGTGGTTGGGTGAAGGGTACTGTGGTTAATACATGTGAAGGGCAGAGTGATGTAATTGCTGGAGAGCATATGTCTGGTCCTTATTTTCCAGAGCTACGCCAACACCAGGTGGAGTGTAAATTCTCTGACCCCAGGGAACTTACAATGGAGGCAGACTTCTGGGTGAGTACCAGAGAGTCTGAAGAGGCATTTGGGGGTGCTCCTGAAGGGAGTGGTCTAGGTGGTTCCCAACCGAGTGTGGTGGGAAAGGATTGTAGTGTCCCAGGTAGGTCCCAGGTCCTAGAGGGTTCCATGAGGGAACACCAGGAGGGACGCCTAGCCTGTACCGTAGGGCCACCTTTTGAGGGAAGCCCCACAGTGTCAGAAGAACTTGGGGGGGGTGATTGTAGCCAGCATCCCAACAGTTCTGGTATCTGGCAGTACCCCTCCTAGTGAGGGGGTGCAGAAGTCCAGACATAGGGTTGAGAGGGGGTTGCAGACCCCAGTGGAGGACCTTGAGAGTCAGGGGACAGCTCTGAGAGCAGAGCCCCCCAGGAATGACCCAGGTGAAACCGTTTCTGGTTTGGGGGAAACCCAGACTCTGCCGGATGGGCAGAGGTCGGGAGACCTGCGCTAACCAGACTCTTGTGTGGCCCTTGGGGACGGTGTGTCCCTTGTGGGGGGTGAGAGTGCCCTCCAGGAAGTCCTGGCATGCCAGGCAAAGATTCAACCTCAGGGTGGTGACTCTGGGTTGGATACCCAGGTTCAGAGGTTAAACTCTGACCTGGTGGGAGGTAGATGTGCCTCCCAAGAAGTCCTGCTGTGCCAGGCAATTGTCCAACCTCAGGGTGTTGACTCTGGGTTGGATGACCAGGTTCAGAGGTTAAACTCTGACCTGGTGGGGGGTAGGTGTGCCCCCCAGAAAGTCCTGGCGTGCCAGGCAATTGCCCAACCTCAGGGTGGTGACCCTGGGTTGGGGAACCAGGGTCAGAGGTTAAACTCTGACCTGGTGGGAGGTAGGTGTGCCTCCCTGGAAGTCCTGGCCTGCCAGGCAATGGTTCAACCTCAGGGTGGTGACTCTGGGTTGGCTAACCAGGTTCAGGGGATAAACTCTGACCTGTTGGCCCCCCAGAAAGTCCTGGCGTGCCAGGCAATTGTTCAACCTCAGGGTGGTGACCCTGGGTTGGAGAACCAGGTTCAGAGGTTAACCTCTGACCTGGTGGGGGGTAGATGTGCCACCCCAGAAGTCCTGCTGTGCCAGGCAATTGTCCAACCTCAGGGTGTTGACTCTGGGTTGGATGACCAGGTTCAGAGGTTAAACTCTGACCTGGTGGGGGGTAGGTGTGCCCCCCAGAAAGTCCTGGCGTGCCAGGCAATTGCCCAACCTCAGGGTGGTGACCCTGGGTTGGGGAACCAGGCTCAGAGGTTAAACTCTGACCTGGTCGGAGGAAGGTGTGCCTCCCAGAAAGTCCTGTTGCGCCAGGCAATTGTTCAACTTCAGGGTGGTGACTCTGAGTTGAATGGCCCAGTTCAGAGGTTAAACTCTGACCTGGTGGAGGGTCAGTGTGCCCTCCAGGAAGTCCTGGCGTGCCATGCAATTGTTCAACTTCAGGGTTGTGACTCTGAGTTGAATGGCCAAGTTCAGAGGTTAAACTCTGACCTGGTGGAGGGTCAGTGTGCCCTCCAGGAAGTCCTGGCGTGCCAGGCAATTGTTCAACTTCAGGGTGGTGACTCTGAGTTGAATGGTCAGGTGCAGAGGTTAAACTCTGACCTGGTGGGGGGTAGGTGTGCCTCCCAGAAAGTCCTGGTTTGCCAGGCAGTGATCCAGTCTGAGGGTACAGACCCTGGGCTGGAAGACCAGGTTCAGGGTGTCCCCCCGGACCTCGAGGGAGGGGCTACTGATAACAGTGCCCCTACCATGTTGTCTTCTGAGAAGGCCACTCCTAGTTGGAGGGTGCTGGACCCCAGAAGGGAGGGCAGGGGGAGGGAAGCCTCACCCCGGGCCCTAGTCCAACCTGAAGGTACAGACCCCAGGTTGGAGGGCCAGTTGCAGGTTAACAGCCCTGCACTGGTGGAGGAATGGTACAGGGCGACTTCTGTAAGCACCCTGACCATGTTGGACTCTGGGGGTACCGCTCCAGGAGGGAGGGTACAGAGCCCCAGAGGGGAGGACCAGGTTCAGGCTGTCATCCCTGACCTGGTGGAGGGGAGAGTGGTGAAAGGGTGCCCAGCACCTGGGGCTACCGCCCTCCACTCTCCACAGCCACAGTGGTTGGAGAGCTTTGAGAGGCCTGGGGCCTGGCTCTCATCCCTGACAGCTGTCAGTAATCACTGTGGCTTGCTGTCCGGGTGGACAGAGTTATCCCTGGGGAGGGGACAAGTGTCACACCCTGGGGGTAGAGTGGGCAACACCACTGTGTTGGGCATGGTGGTACTATCCGGCTCCTGGGATACATCTGTGAGCAAAGTAAGGTTAGGTGCTGAACAGATGGGATCCGCAGGTAAGGAGAAAGGTTCCCCATGGGTTGGCTTAGTGGACCCTGAGAGTATGGACAGAGTGATCCAATTGGAGTCAGGAAGGCGAAGAACTGGAGCATGCCCCTGCTGTTGTGGGCCTGGGTCCTTGTTCTGTCGCCTCAAACAGGGAAGTACATCAGGATAGTGATTGTTCTCCCCTGGCTTTAGGCTGGTGGGGGGTCATGTTGGACCTGGCTTTTTGACAGGGACATCCCCAAACTTTTTGCCTCCTTCCTCCTATTTTTTCTGACCTGTTGTTGTTGGCTTTTGACCCCTGGGCACTTTACCACTGCTAACCAGTGCTAAAGTGCATATGCTCTCTGGGTAAATTGTACTACTGATTGGTTTATCCATGATTGACTATTTAATTTACTTGTAAGTCCCTGGTAGAGTGCACTACATGTGCCTAGGGCAGGTAGATTAAATGCTACTAGTGGGCCTGCAGCACTGGTTGTGCCACCCACCTCAGTAGCCCCTTAACCCTGTCTCAGGCCTGCCATTGCAAGGCCTGTGTGTGCAGTTTCACTGCCACTTCGACTTGCCATTTAAAAGTACTTGCCAAGCCTAGAACTCCCCTTTTACTACATATAAGTCATCCCTAATGTGTGCCCTAGGTAACCCCTAGAGCAGGGTGGTGTGTAGGTAAAAGGCAGGACATGTACCTGTGTAGTTATATGTCCTGGTAGTGTAAAACTCCTAAATTCGTTTTTACACTACTGTGAGGCCTGCTCCTTTCATAGGCTAACATTGGGGCTGCCCTCATACACTGTTGAAGTGGCAGCTGCTGATCTGAAAGGAGCAGGAAGGTCATATTTAGTATGGCCAGAATGGTAATACAAAATCCTGCTGACTGGTGAAGTCGGATTTAATATTACTATTCTTGAAATGCCACTTTTAGAAAGTGAGCATTTCTTTGCACTAAAATCTTGTTGTGCCCTTCAATCCACGTCTGGCTAGGTTTAGTTGACAGCTCCTTGTGCATTCACTCAGACACACCCCAAACACAGGGTACTCAGCCTCACTTGCATACATCTGCATTTTGAATGGGTCTTCCTGGGCTGGGAGGGTGGAGGGCCTGCCCTCACACAAAGGACTGCCACACCCCCTACTGGGACTCTGGCAGACAGGATTGAACTGAAAGGGGGCTTGGTGCATTTCTTAGAGACTCTTTGAAGTCACCCCCACTTCAAAGGCACAACTTAGTATAAAACAGGGCCTCTGCCCTACCTCATCAGACACTTGCTGGAGAAGAAACCTGAACCAGAAACTACATCCTGCCAAGAAGAACTGCCTGGCTGCTCAAAGGACTCACCTGTCTGCTTTTCTACAAGGGACTGCTGCCTTGCTGTTGGCCTGCTGCCTTGCTGAACTCTTGCCTGGCTGTAAAAGTGCTCTCCAAGGGCTTGGATAGAGCTTGCCTCCTGTTCCCTGAAGTCTCAGGACCAAAAAGACTTCACTCTTCCTCTTGGACGCTCCGTGCGCCGAACTTTTCGACGCACAGCTTGTTCCGCGGCAAGAAAAACGCCGCACACCGACGCTGATCAACGCGACGCCTTCGGGACGACCGAAACTTTGACGCACGGCCTCGCAAGGTCAACGCCGCCCGACTCCGCAGGTGAAATCGACGCGACGCCTGCCGTGAGATCAAAACTTTGACGCACGGCCTCGCAAGAACAACGCCGCCCGACTCCGCAGGAGAAATCAACGCGACGCCTGCCGTGAGATCGAAACTTCGACGCGCAGCCCCGCAGAACTACGCGCAGCCGGAAAACAAGCAGGAAAATCCATGCACAGACCTGGGACATCTGGTAATCCCCGCGATCCACAGAAAGAGACTGTGCACGCGCCGAAAAACAACGCCCGACTTCCCCGCGTGGAAAATAACGACGCAAGTCCGTGTGTGCTGGGGAGAAATCGACGCACACACCCTTTTTCCACGCACCTCTTCCTTTGTGGCCCTCTGAGGAGATTTTCCACCAGAAACCAGGTACTTTGTGTTTGAAAGAGACTCTGTTTATTTTCTACAGACTTAAGACGCTTTATATCACTTTTCAGTGATATCTTTACAAATTCTTATTGCAACTTTGATCGTTTTGACCTGAAGATACCCAGATAAATATTATATATTTTTCTAAACACTGTGTGGTGTATTTTTGTGGTGTTATGCTATGGTGTTGTATGATTTATTGCACAAATGCTTTACACATTGCCTTCTAAGTTAAGCCTGACTGCTCGTGCCAAGCTACCGGAGGGTGAGCACAGGCTGATTTTGGATTGTGTGTGACTTACCCTGACTAGAGTGAGGGTTATTGCTTGGACAGAGGGCAACCTGACTGCCAACCAAAAACCCCATTTCTAACAAAGAGCAATTAAATTGCGTGCTCAATGCCAGATTTATTGCTTCATTGAATGCAACTGATGATTGTTCATCTTTTCCTACTAGTTTACCAAATAGCTTTACACACTCTATTTTTGATGTCACAATATACTTGGCACAGTAATTTTGTATCTGACTTTACCATTAAAGAGGATTTTTGCATACAGTTTCTCAGGCACTCGACATGACATGCCCTCCTGTTCTCAATCAATAGTTAACACTTATTAAATGTAATTAGGAAACCTAATGTTATTCTATAGAAGAGTTGGGACCTCATTACAAGTTTGGCAGTCCCACTTCGGGACTGCCAAACTCACGGTGAGGACGACATTGCCATAGCGATAACGTGCCCCCGAGAGTATTACAATGTTATCACTGAGCTTACCAGTGGGAACATTGCAATTTGCGTTCCTGCCAGGCTGCCCAGTGGGATCAGTTTTATGATGTTGGGCTTGGCTCCTTTGAGGGAGCTGAGGTCAATATCCTAATACTCCAGCACCCTCGGATTGCAAAGCAGAAAGTGTGCATTCCAATGGTGCTGGGCAAGGGGGCCTGTGCACTGCCCTTGACATGGTAGTGGGCAGTGCAGGTGCCCCCCTCTGGCCCCCAGCACTTCCTTTCTACCGGCCTTTTCATGTAAAGGCTGGCAGAAAGAGGGGTTATAATCAGCCAGGCGGCGCTGAGTTCAGTGCCACCATGGCTGATTGCAAGCCCAATCAGCCGTCATGCCATTGGGAGCCATGTTCCTGGCAGGGATGGCAGTCCTTTCGCAGTTTTGTCTACCAAAGTCATAATTTAGCTGTTTAGCCTCCAAAGCCACAGCGGTTCAACCATGAGGTCGGCGGTCTCATGGCCACCAAATTCATAATGAGGCCATTAGTCCTCACAGTAATGAAAAGCAAATGTAAATGTTTTTCAGTATCAGGACATTCAAAACTTAAAAATGCATGCTCAACCTTTTAATTACAATGCACCCTGCCCAATAGGCTCCTAGGGCCAACCATAGGGGTGCCTTATATGCTATAAAAGGGCAAAAGAGTTATATTGCCAAATCAAATTGACAGTGTACAACTGCATTCAGGCTGCCATGGCAGGCCTGGGACATTTTTTAATGAGCTACTTAAGTGGGTGGCACAATAAGTGTTGCAGGCCCACTAGTTTAATTTAATTTACATTTAATTTACAGGCCCTGGGTGTGAGAAAGCTGGGCTGATTCCAGAGGCGCTCTAACTTTTTGCCCCTATTTTTTCACTTTTTCCTGATGTTTTCCTGATTCTGATGGTGCCCTGGGTACTGGTAACCAGTCCCAGGGCCTGTGCTCTGTGAAAAATGAGTATGCAAATTAGGCCAATTATAATTGACAGAATCAACCTACATATAAGTCCTTGGTATATGGTAGAGCATGTAGCTTTAGGCATCCCAGCATAGGTAGTGCACCTATAGGTGCACTGCTAAGGTGCCTAGTGCCATTTTGAAGGCAGGCTTGCCTTGCTGGCTGCTTTTAAACTAAAGTTATATACAAATTTAGCTTTGGAATCAACAGTACTTCCAAAGTCTTAAACTACCTTATTTTTACATATAAGTCACCCCTAAAGTATGCTCAAAGTGCTCCTAGGGGTGGGCGCTATGTAACTATAAGCAGGGACCTTATAAAAATTGTTTTATAAGCCCTGGTGAGGTAAAATAGCCAAATATGTTTTTCCCTCATTATGGCCACCATAGGCTAAAATGGTGAGACTTTGGTGGTCATTACAACCCTGGCAGTTGATGTTAAAGCGGCGGTAAAACCGCCAACAGGCCGGTGGTAAAAAAAATGGAATGCCGACCGTGGCGGAAACTGCCAACAGAGACAGCCACTTTAACACTCCGACCGCCATGGCGGTACAAACAAACACCGTGGCGGTAACCGCCAACAGACAGGCAGAAGACAAGATTCCGCCCACTGTATTACAACAGTCCAATCAGCCACCTTTTCCGGGGCGGATTCACCGTGAACAAAAAACACAGCAGAAACAGGACTTGGAAGGGAAAACGCTCACCTCTACACACCCCACGAGGAACCAGGACGCCATGGAACCTGAACTCCAGATACTCCCTGCCTTTGTCTTCCTGCTCCTCTACCAGGAACATCAAAGACGGCGGTGAAGACCACAGTGAGTACTGCACCTACGACACAGGGGAGGGGGGAGGGAAAAAAGAGTGACACACACACACGCAACACGCAACACGCAACACTCCCACCCCCACCCTCACCCACTACAGCACACACACAAGTACATGTTGATACATTACATTTACAACCCCCAATCCCCCCTGGAAGAATGCAAGGACAAAAGGAAATGAGTAGAACGTTTGTAATCTATTAAAATACAGTAATTGTAATATATATATATATATATATATATATATATATATATATTTACACTATAAACAAATATATACACCAAGAATGCAAGTCCAAGGTATTCCACCATTAAAGTCCGTGGACCACTGGGCCCAAAATGCATGGGCGAGGCCCACACTCAATACCCGATCAAAACGGAGAGAACACTGCAGGGGCATCAGATATAAATACAACAGGCACCTCAGGTGGAAGGGAAGGGGGGGCTCCTCGGGCAGATGAGTGCACAACGGCAGATCCACGAGGGGGCTCCATGCCCATTGATGTATCCTGGGGAGTGCAATGCCACAGTCTCACAAGTCTTTACAGTGGGTGGTTTGCCCTCTGCTGCATCCTGGGGAGTGCAAAGCCACAGTCTCACAAGTCTTTACAGTGGGTGGGTTGCCCACTGCTGCATCCTGGGGAGTGCAAAGCCACAGTCTCACAAGTCTTTACAGTGGGTGGTTTGCCCACTGCTGCATCCTGGGGAGTGCAAAGCCACAGTCTCACAAGTCTTTACAGTGGGTGGTTTGCCCACTGCTGCATCCTGGGGAGTGCAAAGTCACAGTCTCACAAGTCTTTACGGTGGGTGGTTTGCCCACTGCTGCATCCTGGGAGTGCAAAGCCACAGTCTCACAAGTGGATAACAGTCTCCACTGGTTCTGGAGGGGGCTTGGTGCCCAGAGTGCTTCATCCTGCCAAGGACTGAGGTAGTGGATGCCTTTCTCCACTGGTTCTGGAGGGGGCTTTGTGCCCAGAGTGCTTCATCCTGCCAAGGACTGAGGTATTGGATGCCTTTCTCCACTGGGTCTGGAGGGGGATTGGTGCACAGAGTTCTTCATCCTGCCAAGGACTGAGGTAGTGGATGCCTCTCTCCACTGGTTCTGGAGGGGGCTTGGTGCCCAGAGTGCTTTATCCTGCCAAGGACTGAGGTAGTAGATTCCTTTCTCCACTGGTTCTGGAGGGGGCTTTGTGCCCAGAGTGTTTCACCCTGCCAAGGACTGAGGTAGTGGATGCCTTTCTCCACTGGTTCTGGAGGGGGCTTGGTGCCCAGAGTGCTTCATCCTAATCGTGGTGGCCTCAGTAGCATCGGAGCTTTTGGCGCTCATTGGCCTGCAGTGCTGGTGGCGGCGGTGTCTTATTCAGCAGTGCTGGTGGCGACGGTGTCCTTGGCAGCGGTGCTTGTGGCGGCGGTGTCCTTGGCAGCGGTGCTGGTGGCGGCGGTGTCCTGTTCAGAGGTGCTGGTGGCGGTATTGTCCCCTTGCAGGTTTTCGGCGACTTGCCTGTTTTTCTGTGCCCCTTCCCCACCTTGGATGGTAGAGCAGCTGTCTTCCCACTCCCAACTGTACTCCTGGGAAAGGCTTTGGTAGTAGATGTTTTGCCTCTCTCCCGCCGGACAGTGGCCAACTTTTTGTGCTTTTGAGGTGGGGGACTGTCCGTGGTCTGGCTCCTTGGCACACTGGCTGCCCTGCTGCCTGGCACACTCCAGAAGCCGGTTACTACTGGCACCACTGTTCCCGCAAATGTTGTCGCTGAGGTGCTGGGTTGGGACCTAGAAAGGCAGGCCCTAGGGGACTGAAGTGATGGGGGATGTGAGGGGAAGAGGTCAAGGTTGGACAGGAAACGTTTTTTGGGCACACTGGGACGGGTAGATGGAGGGGGTTTGGGAGTGGAGGAAGAGGTAGTGGTTGTAGGAGGTGTAGGTTTGCTGACTTTGGGTGAAGGTGCATGGGCTGGAGGCTGTTGTGAGGTGGATGGCTGTTGGGTGGGTGTGTGGCTGCATTTGTGTACCTTGGGAGGTGGGCTCACAGACACACTGAGAGAGGACACAGGGGATGTGTGAATGGTAGTGGGGGTGGTGAGTGCAAGTGAGCGGGGTGTGGCGGTGGGTGTGTTGGTGATGGAGGTAGTAGCTGAAGATGTAGTGCATGCAGGTGTGAGTGGAAACGAGACTGGGAGGGAGGAGGGAGACAAGGAGGAAGGGGACACAGTGGAGGTAGTGGATGTTGGTATGTCTGCATGTGTGTGATGCTTGCGTGAGTGCCTGTGGGATGTGTGGTGCTTATGTGTGCCTGAGCTTCCCTTGTGTGTTGACATGTCCATGCTGGTCTGATGGTGTGCTTGGGATAGGCTGAGGTACAGGTGTTTGGGTCTGGGTGGAGGAAGTTGGAGGAGGGAGGCTGGACACAGAGACAATGGCTGCCATCAGTGCTGAGCCCAGAGTCTGAAAAGCTTGCTGTCGGGCTGCCTGACCAGAATGAATGCCCTCCAGGTATGCATTTGTCTGTTGCAACTGCCTCTCTACACCCTGGATGGCATTCAAAAAGGTAGACTGGCCAACAGTGAGGGACCTGAGGAGGTCAATGACCTCCTCACTGAGGGCAGCAGGGCTGACATGGGCAGCAGGGCTGAGGTGCCTGGGGCAAAGGAGATGCCCATCCTCCTGGGTGAGCGGCCACGGGGCACACGCTGAGGGGCTGCTGGGAGGGCGGTGCTGGTAGGGGGGGTGGCGGCTGTACCTGTAGATGCAGGGGGCACAGAGAGGTCTGCCACTGCAAGGGAGCTCCCATCAGAGGAGGAGTCCATGTCGCTGGTTTCAGCTCCTGTCCCCGCCGTGGAGCTCCCCTTGCACTCCGTCCCACTTGTGGCTTCTGACTCCGTTGTGTCGCCCTCCAGGGCCATGTGGGATGCAGCTCCCTCCTCCTCCGGTGCCACCGCTCCTCCACCTGATGATGCTAATGCACAGAAGAACAGGGAGACCACAGAAAGGGGGGGAAGACAGAAGAAAGACATGTTCAGTGCATGCAATACTGCTACCATTGGCGGACACTACGGACACAGAAGCCCCCTGCACTACGCCGTGCACATTGAGTTCCCTCATTAATCACAGGGACATGGGGTACAAGGCCTATGCCCGATTGCTGCACACATGGAAGTCACAGTAGCCTGACTAGGTGTAGTTGCCTCTAAACACTGGTGGGGTGGGGTGCCACATGGCCTGCCTTAAGAAGGGACCTTGCCTACTAAACTCGCCCTGGCCTAGGGGAACCCACAGCCCACATCCCCCACCCAGACACCTTGTGATGTGCGCTGAATCAGCAGAATGAGAGTCTACTCACCCCCTTGTGGCTGCTGGGATGCACTCAAGCGGCCATCCAACTCCGGATACGCCACTACCAGGATCCGGAACATCAGGGGGGTCATGGTGCGATGGGCACTCCTCCCACGTTGGGAGGCCATCCCCAGCTGGGCCTCCGCCATCTTCTTGCTCCAGCGGCGAATGTCCTCCCATCTTTTCCGGCAGTGGGTGCTCCGTCTGTGGTGGACCCCCAGGGTCCGGACTTCCTTGGCCATGGCACGCCAAATATCCTTCTTCTGGTGGTAGCTGACCTACAGGAATAGTACAGGGGAAAAGGAGAAGACATAACCGTCCAGACCATCACAGTCATTGGCCTGTGTTCCTACCCTTGCCATGACGCACTTGCACTCACCGTTGTTTCATGCACGCCTCATTCTCCCCCCCTATCTTCCATCGACACCACTACACACAGGCATTGCCCATACAGCATGCTCACAGTGTACTTACCTGTTTTTCTGGAGGACCGTAGAGTAGTGTGTACTGGGGGAGGACCCAATCCACTAGTTTCTCCAACTCCTCCGTGCTGAAGGCAGGGGTTCTTCCCCAGATACATGAGTCATTGTCTCTTCCAGACTGAGGTCACAGCAGCACTTGCAGTGTAGGTCCTCTCCTGTCGAAGATCAGGTATCAAGTGAGTGAACAGGCGGCCACATCCGCGGCGGTGCGTACTGTCACCGCCGGCGTACATCGTCATTGGCTCCTGGAACCCAGAGGGTCCAATGTTAACCAATGTAGGATTGCGCCGCGGTCTTCGACCGCCTACCGCGACGGTGTACAACGCCAGCACAGTTACATCATATCCCCTTGACCCATCTTACAGGTCAGGCAACTGCCATTTCAGGGGGCCACATGGCATTAATTTTGACTGCGTCACACATATCTAGGCCTTGCATAAACACTAATACAGGCATATATCGATTTACAAAAATTATGGAATAAAGTAGTGTTTACGTACCTCAGTGTTGGTTGACTCTCCGCTCACTGTTCTCCTCCATAGAGCACGTCCGCTGGGGCAGGTGAGGAGATGGCGGCATCCTCCGGTGTACAGTTCGCTGGTGGACCTGTCGACAATGGAGGAGCGACATGTAATTGTCACATACAGACCTGATCGTACCACAATCCTGGAACTGTGTGCCCAGTTGGAGCCAGACCTGATGTCAGCTATCCGCCATCCCACAGGAATCCCCCTCTAGTGCAGGTCCTGTCAGTACTCCATTTCCTGGCAAGTGGGTCTTTTCAAACAACAGTGGCCATTGCATCAGGGATGTCCAAGCCTATGTTTTCCATCGTGTTGTCCAGAGTGTTGTCTGCCCTGCTGAAACACATGCGCAGCTACATCATGTTCAATCAGGGGGAGGATTTGCCTACAGTGAAATGTGACTTCTATGCCCTGGGACATATCCCCAACATCATAGGTGCCATTGGTGGGACACATGTGACATTGGTCCCCCCCACAGGAGTGAACAGGTGTACAGAAACCGGAAGAGTTACCATTCTATGAATGTGCAGATGGTGTGTTTGGCACATGTGAACTCCAAGTTTCCTGTCTCAGTGCATGACGCTTACATTCTGCGGAATAGCAACATCACTTTTGTGATGTGGCAACTCCAGAGGCACCGTGTGTGGCTATTAGGTGAGGACATGGACCCAATACAGTGTGACTAGGTGTCTGGGTCTGGAGATGTCCCTAAGAGTTAGTGTGTATCTAACAGTTGTCCCTCGACATTTGCAGGTGACTCTGGCTACCCAAACCTGTCATGGCTACTGACCCCAGTGAGGAATCCCAGGAAAAGGGCAGAGGAACACTACAATGAGGCCCATGTGTGAACTAGGAGGATTATAGAAAGGACCTTCGGCCTCCTGAAGGCCAGGTTCAGGTGCCTCCATATGACAGGTGGTTCCCTATTCTACTCACCAAAGAAGGTGTGCCAGATTATCGTGGCCTGCTGTATGCTTCACAACTTTGCTTTGCGACGACAGGTGCCTTTTCTGCAGGAGGATGGTCCAGATGGAGGTGTTGTGGCAGCTGTGGAGCCTGTGGACAGTGAAGACGAGGAAGCAGAAGAAGATGACATAGAAAAGAGGGACACGTTGATTCATCAATACTTCCAGTGAGACAACACTGCCTGCTACATCTGATTTAATTCTTCTACCTCTCATCTGTCTGTCACTTTCACCCAGTGTATGGACCCTGATTTGTCACTTTCCCTTTCAATTTCACAGATGTGGGTCCCACTGTGTGCCATCTGCTTTCTTTCCACATGGACTAGAGCTGTGTGACATAGGTATGTTGACAATACATTGGATATGGCATTTTTCCACAGTTATCACAAATACACATTTGTGAAAGCACAGACTGACTCCAGATTGTTTTGTGATTTAAGGGTGTTTATTAAATTGCAAAATAGTGGAGGTGGTTGTAAATTGGTCAGGGGTGATAGTGGAGGAATGTCCATGGCAGAGTCCAATCTATTAGTCTCACAGGTGCATTGTCCAAAGGGGCATAGGAAGTGGAGATAGGGTAGTTTGAGTATGGACAGGGTGACAAAGTGGGACAGAAGGATGACATTCAGGGTGGTCTAATTTCTTGGCGGGCGTCTTGGCAATGTTCTCTGTCTTTGTCCTGGATCTCAGGGACCGCTTGCGGGGTGGTTCTCCATCTGTACGGGGTGGGGTACTGGTGTCGTGGTCCTGTGGCGGTGCCTCCTGTCCACTAGCGCCAGTGGAGGTGGTGGGCAGTTCATCATCCACGCTAATGTCAGGGCCCCCTTGTTGTGCCACAGTGTCCCTCCTGGTGTTGACGAGTTCCTTCAGCACCCCTACAATGGTGCCCAGGGTGGTGTTGATGGATTTGAGTTCCTCCCTGAACCCCAAATACTGTTCCACCTGCAGCCACTGGGTCTCCTGAAACATGGCCAGGACCGTTGCTATCGTCTCCTGGGAATGGTGGTAGGCTCCCATGATGTTGGAGAGGGCCTCGTGGAGAGTGGGTTCCCTGGGCCTGTCCTTCCCCTGTCGCACAGCAGCCCTCCCAGCTCCCCTGTGTTCCTGGGCCTCAGTCCCCTGAACCGTGTGCCCACTACCACTGCCCCCAGATCCCTGGTGTTGTTGGGGTCGTGAGTTAGCCTGGGTTCCCTGTAGTGGTGGACACACTGCTGCTTGATGTGTCCTGGGGACAGAGGTATGGACCCGCTGGGTGGGTGCTGTGCTGGTCTTTCCAGAGGGGGGAAGCTCTGTAGTGGCCTGTGCCAGTGTGAGGAGAACCGACTGTCCCGAGGTCCCAGATGGGCTAGGCTGATCATCTAGATCCAGTTGGACAGAGCTGCTGTCATCACTGTGGGCCACTTCTGTGGGTGGAGTGGAAATGTCTGGACCCTCCTGTCCGGTGACGTTGGGTAGGGGTCCTGCAGGGGTGTAAAGGCATGATTATTGCATCTGTATGTGCCATGGTGTGCAACGGGTGGGTGACCCTGTACCTCAGTGCTTGCATTCTAGTGTGGGACCTTGTGTGATAATGGTTTGGGGGCTGTATGGGTGTGTGCAGTGGCCATGCCTTGGTGATGGGTGTCCATGCTTTGGTGTTGCATGCAGAGCTTGGGTTTGGGATGTGTGGTTTGTGATAGTGGGACATGTGTGAGGGGTTGGAGTGATGGGGGTGAGGGCAAGGGTGGGGGTATGTGATAGCATGCAGGTAGGGTTGGAGATGAAGTAGTTAAGATTTGACTTACCAGAGTCCATTCCTCCAGCTACTCCTGCGAGGCCCTCATGATGCAGTATAGCCAAGACGTGCTCCTCCCATGTTGTTAGTTCTGGGGGAGGAGGTGGGGGTCCGCAGACAGTACTCTGAACTGCAATCTTGTGTCTTGAGACCACAGAACGCACCTTACCCCGTAGTTCGTTCCACCTCTTCCTGATGTCATCCCGTGTTCTTGGGTGCTGTCCCACTGCGTTGACCCTGGCCACGATTCTGCACCATAGCTCCATCTTCCTAGCTATGGTGGTGTGCTGCACCTGTGATCCGAATAGCTGCGGCTCTACCCGGATGATTTCCTCCACCATGACCCTGAGCTCCTCCTCAGAAAACCTGGAGTGTCTTTGCAGTGCCATGGGGTGGTGTGGGTGATGTGTGGGGTGGTGTGTGTGGTGATAAGTGTGCTGATATGTAGTGGTGTATTGTGTGAGGTGCAAGGAAGTTATGTGGGTGATAGTCTGGTGTGCCTGTGAATGCTTGGTAGTAGTTTGTAGTGTCCCTCTCTGGCCTTCTTTCTGTGTTTTTGTCATAGGGGTTTGTGGGTGATGTGGGTGTGGGTTTTATATTGTATTGGGTGTGTGGGAGCGGGGTGTGTATGTGTATCAGGTGTGTGTATTTTGAATTGTCCAATGTGGCTGTGTTTTGTAAAAGTGTGTGTATTTTGAGCACGGCGGTGTGTACCGCCAATGGAATACCGCGGTTGAAAGACCGCCGCGTGGATTCGTGTGTCGTGATAGTGTGGGCGTATTTCTGTTGGCGTGACAGTGGAGGTTTTGTTTTCGCCAGTTTATTACTGACCTTTGGTGTGGCGGACTTGTGTGGGTGTCTGAATTTTGGCAGATTCCGTGCTGTGGGTCATAATAGCTGTGGCGGATTTCCGCGGCGGTGTGTTGGCGGTCTTCTGCACGGCGGTAAGCGGCATTTACCGCCAATGTTGTAATAACTCCCTTTATTTTAAAAGTCCCCATGAGAGCCAGATAGCTTGAACTAGTTATCAAATTATTTTTTATAATAAATCCTACAACTTGCCATTGTTGGATTTAATATAACTAGTTCAGGTAAAGAGTTTTAAAACTCTACCTCAAAGTTCACAGCTTCAGCTCTGTGGTGCCCTCATCTGATCGGCCTTGATGAGGAGTGAAGTGGCCTGGGCTAAACACAAAGGATGTGCCTGGAGGAGGAGATCCGTCTCAACAGACGTTGAAACAAGATAGGGGGAGAGCAGCCAAACTGGTCTTCAAAGGCAGCGAAGGACATTTGGAGTAGCGCAGGACCTCCCCCATTTTCTGCAACCCCAGACAATTAGGTGCCCTTTTGATTAGATTAGGAGAGGACAGGAGAGGTGTGTGTTTAGGATATTTTGCCACACCAGTGGGTGGGCTCAAGCAGATCTAACCTCCAAAAATCAGTTTGAACCACGTTGGATTTTTGAAGAATGTTGCTCCCTGGGATTTCTGCCACACTTTCCAGGAAGTGGTCAGCAAAGAGGGAAGGGGCCTGCCTGCGATTGGACAGTCACCCCCCCCTGCTTTCCACCCCAGGAGCAAGGATAAATATGGCAGAACTGAACCCACTCTCAGATCCCTGCTGGAAGAAGATACTGGAGAAGAAGAACTGCCTTGTTGGCCCCCTGGCCTGCACTTGGACATTGCACTCACAAGGACTGCACCAGCCGCACACTTTGGGCTTCAACAAGAAAAGGACCTTGCCTTGCTTCTGCAACTCCAGGAGTGGACTCCCTATAAGCTACAGGTACAAAGGAGCTTCCCAGAGTCCCCTGCATCAAGTCCTTCAAGAAGAGCCTAGCTGATCAGCGTCCAGTGGCCATTTGAGGATTCTGACAAGGTGCATTCTTGGAATTGTAGTCCCAACTCCCAAGGAGCAACTCAGAGCTTCTGGAACCTTGAAGAAAGCTGTGGACACTTGAAGGATCCCAAAAGGACCTCTGGAAGAAGATGCAGAAGTTTGGAGGCATTTGGAGCAACTGTTGTAAACCCTTCCATAAGTTTAAGAGCTGCATTGTGGGAGTTGTTGTCCCAGACCACAAGAGGCATACCAGATCCTCTGAACCCTTGGCTGGTGCTGTGGACCACTTTCCTGTATCAAGAAACACTTCTGAAAATAAGTGTAACAGTGTTGCATCGTGGGTGGCCAAACTCTGGACTTTGTCCTTGTCCAGTATGAACTTTTTTAACCCTTTGAGCGCTATTTGCTCCTAAGCGCTAAAATTACTTTTAATCTTTGAAAATTCATATCTCTGGTTCCCTACAATGGATTTTTGTCATTTTAAAGATAACACTATAATCTATTTGTATAAATTGGTGTTGGATTTTTATTGTGTTTTGTGTTTTACTTATTTACTGTTTTGTTGATATTAAATGCTTTACACACTTGTCTCCGAAGTTAAGTCTTGCATCTCATTGCCAAGTCTTGCATCTCATTGCCAAGATACTAAAGGTTGAGCAGGAATTAATTAATTGAGACCTGACTGGACCTAGTGGGGGTAAGTGGCCTGTTGCTAAGTGTAGGTACTTACCTGCCCTTACCAATAATCCACTTTCCAACACTGGGCATATTGTGTACCACTCTACAAGGAATGTATAAATAAATTAAATATGCCAATCAGGTGTATTTCCAATTTTACCATGTTTAGCGAAAAGAGCGCATGTACTTTAGGAATGGTTAGCAGTGATTTAAGTGCACAGTTCTAAGGCCAAAAAACAAATTCATCAAAAATAGGAGAGGTGAAGGCACAATGTTTGGAGGAAGACCGCCCTAAGGCTGACCTGTCTGAACCTGGGATATATAAAAAATTATACTTGAGGCCAGAGACAGAGATGGGGAATTATAAATTATTATGTTTCACAACAATGGCTTTAATCAGCCTTTTTGATACTCTATGAAAGTCCTGAGACTTCTGTCAATCTTAAAGAAATAAAGATTGTTTCTAGAGAATGAGCAAAAAACATCCTTTCGGTATGAAGTTTTTATGAGTGTGGGTATGTTTATGTAATTCAGTTTATAGTGCCACTACAATTAGAACACCTGAACAGAGAAGGTAATACCAGATCTTCTTTCTGCTTTGAACTGGCCTGTGATATGAGTTTAAACTAGAGAGGTCAAAGATAAGAGGATTCATATGAGGACATCTGCAAAAGCCTGGTATGATGTTCCTTAATTTGACCTGTTTAGGTCTGAAGATGATGTCAGTGTAATGATATTCAAGACAATGGGAAACCTTTATGTATTCATTTTAACCAAGGGAGTAGTTAGGACTGCTATATAACTGTGGGCTTCTGAAGCACAGGCGGAGAGATCATAGATTTGGCTGGGATGCTGCTGGACTGATGTTAACAGAATATGAAAAAGCCTACAGACAGCATTTGTGTTTTTGTTCACTTTAAAGCTAAAGCTACTTTTCAAGCCAGAGACTTGACGGGGCATCTCCCATGAGATGTGAAAGATCTGGAATGACAGGTCTCAGATGGTCATACGAGTACTACTCCAAGGTATTCAAAGGTGTCTGTGTTCATGTGTCACTTAAAACTCTTCTGAGTTTCCTGCCTTGGGATTGCAACATTACTACCATCCATCTCTGGACAGGGTCTAGACAGAATTGGTGTCTTGAGATAAAACCAGCCATTGAAAGGTTTTTATGGTCTGGCTCGACAGTGAAGCTGTCACCAGATATTTATGTGATGAACACTAGAATGAGGCTTTGACCCCTTCTACATTTTGGAAGCCAAGAGTACATTTTTGATTGGGCAGAAGTTGTGTGATTCCACAAAAAAGGGCTTGCCCATAGTGCTTACCCACCACGCAGCTGCTATCATTTAGTTTATTGATCCAGCTGCCTGAGCTGGAGGTTTATAGGGGTACACATATGGCATTGTAAAGCCATTAAAGTGTCTTAGATAACTAGAAATGTTTAGGGGGTTTTCTATGGCACGGTACGGATGGAAGTTGGGAAGTCACTAACCTACATGGATGTTTAGGTCTGGTTTGAAAGTTCAACTGTCACCTGACCTTTTAAGCTTAACCAATACTATTCTACAGTTCATTGCTTCCCCACAAATACATATCAATTCCCATGCTATTTACTTGTAATCCTTCATTTTACCATACAACATTCTTTTAAAGCCAGACAAATCATCATTGCCAATGTTTGTTTAATCTAATTGATGGTGAATATAATGTCTTCATATTTAGCTTTTTATTTTATTCTGTTTAATAATAGGTACAATATATATTATATGCTTATTTATTATGATACATTAGAGGATGTTATAGACATGGCTGATAATTTTAACAAGGCATAATTATTGAATAAATATCTACACAAAACCAATATTGTTTGAGTGTCCACATCCAGAGTTTCCGAGACATATTCAATAAACTGTAGTATGGTTAATAGTATTATAATAGTACGACTAGCATTCTACAAAATGCCATTTTCATACTACCTGCAGAGCTCTCTACGTCTTTCTCTGCCTCAACTATTTTTTTCTGTTCTGAGATCTCCATCTCAGCTGCAGAAATTTGCACACACATAAGTATATGTTTTAGTTGTGAAAGAGGAGAGTGGCTGAAAAATGGGAAAAACCTACCACTAAGGTGGAAGGGGTAAAGGGAGAAGTAAAGAGGGGTTTAGAGAAGATTAGTGTTAATACAAAACACAAAACTTCAGGAAGCCTAAAGACCAACTAATATGTAATGCAAAATAGTAAGCAGCAAAATAAAAGATCAAAAGTCAATTGTCATTTTAACTGAGCAAGCTCTCACTAGAAACTGGTCTGTTGGAACTAAAAGGCATGTAAAAAATCATCTCAGTATATATACAATTTTTTGTTAATACAAATCAATACAATAAAGCCCTGTGACAGAAAGTCTCTCAGAGAAAGCTTATTTAATGTGCAGGTGTCAGGATCCTCCCCTTGTGGAAGTGCAGAACAATCTTGAAAGGAAGATATCATTCAAATGTTCAATACTAGTCTTGTTAATTTCTGAAAATCCGGCTTACTTTACAATATCTGAAAATAAGGTTATGGTTTGGAAAATGTGCAAATACCACAAGGGCACTAAGGCTTCTGGGCCTGATGGGGCTGTTAAAGTCTTTCAAAGGATTCAATGTCACTGGAAACTTCAAACAAATCAAAAGCAACACCCCTATTTGGTTGTTAGCTAATATGTTCATAATTAGATATGTGACTGTTAACATGGCATTTTGTAGAAATATATGAAAATAATATACATACATTTTAAATATGTTTTCACAATGGGGAGGGATTTAGGGGGATAGAAAAACACCCACCTACAAACAAAATAAGGTCATTGCTATTCACAAATTGCTCTTCTATATTTACTAGAGGCAAAAGGGCCCAAAACTGTTGGAAATGCATTCTAGCTTCAGGGTAGAGTAAGTCCAGCACCTTACGATGCCTCCCTTAAAAAATAATGAGATAGGAAGTAGGGACTTAAACCTACATAGGTACTCATGTTCAAATAAAGTACCTCATAAGCAACAGTCTTACTCCTCTGAGGGCTGATGAAGTCAGTAACAGTCAAGGTAATCTTGAAAAGATCAATAAGGTTCTCCATAAAGTTCAGTTGGAAAAGCAAAGAAATACTATCCTAATAAGAAGGTAATTGTGGTGGCAAATCAAGTAAATAAACCCTTGCAAGAACAGAGATCATCTAACAAACAAGGCATGAGCTCAAACCTTGCTAGACATCAAGGCAGAGGTAGCAATTGTCCAATAATACCTCATGCGCTGCTGAGGATACCTGCAAAAATAAAATGTGCAGGTTGAAAAATCTTATGGGCATTTAGCTGAACTGCATCAAGTTTTTGAAGGTTCCCTACAAATTGAGGGATATCCAGAAAGGCATATTAGGTCAATATTCTGGGCTCATGCTTCCATTATATTGTTGGAGGTGATTGGCCTTCAAAAGAAGTGCAGAAGCTCCCAAAGGAGGTGTGATTATGAATGTTTACTGGTCCCACAACCTTTTAGGACATCCTCTGCTAAATGGATATTGTGACTTCCTCCTACTTTTAACAAGAATCAGAGTGGTTTGGATAAGGAGACAGATATACAAGTTATTTCCTTACATGGTGGACTAAAATTCTAGAGTCAAAAGGAACTTAGAGGAACTTTATAATCTGGATATGGTTATTGCTATGCAAACACCAGATTTCAGCTACCGACTGGTTTTGGGCTTTCACAAGTTGAACCAGAACACATGCTGTACAAAACACCTAGTGTATAGGTTTAATGACCAAATTGGCCAGGGAATTGTATAAAAACACAAGTGCTGTGAGCAATGGGATGTTAACAATGTTCTGAGCAACAATATCATACAGCTTTTACAATAGAAAGAATCCAACATTTCCTTAACAGATTGCCACAAAAATATAAAAATAACGCTGGGATATTCTCGGCTAGTCACAGGATGATTTAGAGAAAGTATAATGTGTGGATGACATCTACACTATAGATAACTAATTATCTGACTATTTAAGACATGTAGAAAAGGTATTTACTATTTTTGCAACAACAGGTTACAAGATTCATTTTTGAAAATCTAAGATTAGATATCTGAATGTAGGTTGTATGATCAGTGAGCTGTTAAGTGCAGGAAAAGGTTTAGCCCCTGGGTTCATTTAAACAAGTGCTACATTAGAGCTTCCAAATTAACTAAAAAAGTTTCACACCTCAATGTTTTTTTTAAAGTTTGCGAAACAGTATTTGCCACACTGTGCTAAAAGAGTTAACACCTGTATCAATTGAATATTGCTAACTTTGCAGTGATGGATTAGACTACAAAAAACTCAAAAGATACTGAGATCCTAAAAAGACCCCATAAAAATATGATAGCTTCAACCTTCTTCCAAACATTTATGGCCTGACAGAAAGATGATCCAAAGTTTCTTACACCAGTAGTGTCCGATTCATCTTACTGTGTTCAGAATTACAATACTGACAAAGACCTTTTGAAAGTTAATGGATACAGGGATTCAAGAGGTAAAACATTAAAAGCTAAACAGGTTTGTGAACAGATATCTACTTTGTGAAGTAATCTCCTACTTCTAGATAGAGTATATACAATGGGCATCTCAGTGAAGAGATTCACATGAGTTATAATTCAGCTGCAGATGAAGCTGCTAGAAATGCAGATTTAAGGTATAAAGTACGGAGCAATACAGTTCCAAAGGGTTTCTCAATAGAATGGGTATGAACTAGATACTGAAATAAATCCAGAGTAACTCTTACGAGGGTGGCTGATTGTTATATCCCAACAAAAAACAGCTAGGTTAGATATAATATGTTTTTGAGGGAATTAGACCTGCACATGCAGAAATCTCAATGGAATGTCAATTATTGAGTGATAACAAGTGGTGGCTACTTCATTCTAAAATAGTTGAGTATGTGCTTCAGTGTAGAATATGTCACAGACTAAGGTGGTCATTACAACCCTGGCGGACGGTGTTTAAAGCGGCGGTAAGACCGCCAACAGGTCGGCGGTTAAAAAATTGGAATTACGACCGCCAACAAAGACAGCCACTTTAACACTCCGACCGCCACAGCAGTACAGACAAACAGCTTGGCGGTCACCGCAAACAGACAGGCAGAAGACAAAGTACCACCCACAGTATCACAACCTACCAATCCACCACCTTTTCCGGGGCGGATTCACCACGGACAAAAACATGGCGGAAACAGGACTTCGAAGGGAAAACGCTCCCCTCTACACACCCCACCTCTACACACCCCAAGAGGAATCCAGACGCCATGGAACCAGAGCTGCACATCCTGCCAGCCCTCATCTTCTTGCTCCTCTACCAGGAGCACGAACGCCAGCGGTCAAGACAACGGTGAGTACTGCACCTACGACACAGCGGAGGGGGGAGGGAAAAAACAGGGACACACACACGCAACACCCCCACCCCCACCCTCACCCACTACAACACACACACATACATATTTATACATGATAGTTACACCCCCCAAACCCCTCGGAAGAATTCAAAGACAAAAGGAAATGAGTGTAACCATTGTAATATATTAAAATCAAGTACGCAAAAATATATATATACACCATAACCAAAATGTACACCAAGCTTAGTAGTCCACGTAGTGCTCCAATGAAGTCCGTGGAACACTGGGCCCACACGGTATGGGCGAGGCCCAGACAACATCCCCGACCATGATGGAGAGAACACTGCAGGGGCATCAGAGAGCAAGAAAACAGGCACCTCAGGGGGAGGGAAAGGGGGGCACCTCAGCCTGTTGAGTGCCCGACGCTAAATCCACCAGAGGGCCACACGCCCACTGTTCAATCCTGGGGAGTGCAAAGCCACAGTCTCTCAAGTCTATACAGTGGGTGGGTTGCCCACTGTTCCATTCTGGGGAGTGCAAAGCCACAGTCTCTCAAGTCTATACAGTGGGTGGGCTGCCCACTGTTCCATCCTGGGGAGTGCAAAGCCACAGTCTCTCAAGTGGATGACAGTCTCCACTGGTTCTGGAGGGGGCATGGTGCCCAGAGTGCTTCATCCTACTAAGGACAGAGGTAGGGGATGACAGACTCCACTGGTTCTGGAGGGGCATGGTGCCCAGAGTGCTTCATCCTGCTAAGGACAGAGGTAGTGGATGTATCTCTCCGTTGGTTCTGGAGGGGGCTTTGTGCCCAGAGTGCTTCATCCTGCTAAGGACAGAGGTAGTGGATGTATCTCTCCACTGGTTCTGGAGGGGGCTCCGTGCCCAGAGTGCTTCCTCCTGCTCGTGACGGACTCAGTAGCGTCAGTACCCTTGGTGCTCATGGGCCAGCAGTGCTTGTGGCGGCGGTGCCCTGTTCAGCGGTGCTTTTAGCGGCGGTGCCCTGTTCAGCGGTGCTCGTGTCGGCTGTGCCCTGTTCAGCGGTGCTGGTGCCGGCGGTGCCCTGTTCAGCGGTGCTTGAGGCGGCGGTGCCCTGTTCAGCATTGCTTGAGGCGGCGGGCTCCTTTGCAGTGACTCAGCTGCTGGCGGTCCTCTCTGTTCCAGTGGGGCTTGTGCTGCCGGTCCTCTATGTCCCAGCGGAGCTTGTGCTGGCTGTCCTCTATGTCCCAGCAGGGCTTGTGCTGGCGGTCCTCTCTGTCTCAGCGGGGCTTGTGCTGGCGGTCCTCTGTAGCCCAGGGGGGCTTGTGCTGGCGGTCCTCTCTGTCCCAGTGGGGCTTGTGCTGGCCGTCCTCTCTGTCCCAGCGGGGCTTGTGCTGGCTGTCCTCTCTGTCCCAGCGGGGCTTGTGCTGGTGGACAGATGTGCTGGCGGTCCTCTCTGTCCCAGCGGGGCTTGTGCTGGCAGTCCTCTCTAGGCCAGCGGGGCTTGTGCTGGCAGTCCTCTCTAGCCCAGCAGGGCTTGAGCGGGGCTTGTGCTGGCGGTCCTCTCTGTCCCACCGGGGCTTGTGCTGGCGGTCCTCTCTGTCCCAGCAGGGCTTGTGCTGGCGGTCCTCTCTAGCCCAGTGGGGCTTGTGCTGGCGGTCCTCTCTAGCCCAGCGGGGCTTGTGCTGGCGGTGGCCTCCTGGGCAGCAGGGCAGGTGCTGGCGGTGGCCTCCTGGGCAGCGGGGATGATGGCGGTGGCCTACTGGGCAGCGGGGATGATGGTGGTGGCCTCCTGGGCAGCGGGGAATGATGGCGGTCTTCTCCGCCATGCTGCTCTTCCCAGACTTGCCGGGTTTCTTGTGGCCCTTCCCCACCTTGGAAGGTGTCGCAGCTGACTCCTCACTCCCACCGGGACCCCTACGAGCAGCTTTGGTGGCTGGAGTCTTCCCCATCTCCCGTCGGCACTGGCCAACTTTTGATGCTTGACAGGTGGGGGACTATCCGTGCTGTGGCTCCGTGCCACACTGGCTGCCCCGGTGGCCGGTGCACTCCAGATTCCGGTGACTACAGGCACCACTGGTCCCGGAGATGTTGTGGCTGAGGTGCTAGGTTGGGACCTGGAGAGTCGGGCCCTAGGAGATGGACGGGGTGGGGGAGGTGTGGGAAAGAGGTCAAGGTTGGACAGGAAAAGTTTTTGGGAGACACTGGGACGGGTAGCTGGAGGGGGTTTGGGAGTGGAGGAAGAGGTTGTGGTTGTAGGAGGTGTTCGTTTGGTGACTTTGGGTGAAGGTGCATGCGCTGGAGGCTGTCGTGAGGTGGATGGCTGTTGGGTGGGTGTGTGCCTGCATTTGTATATCTTGTGAGGTGGCGTCACAGACACACTGGGAGAGGACACAGGGGATGTGTGAATGGTAGGGGGGTGGTGACTGCACGTGAGCAGGGTGTGGTGGTGTGTGTGCTGGTGATGGCAGTAGTGGCTGTAGATGTAGTGCATGCGGGTGTGAGTGTAGACGAGACTGGGAGGGAGGAGGGAGACGAGGAGGAGGGGGACAAGGTGGAGGCAGTGGATGTTGGTGTGTCTGCATGTGTGTGATGCTTGCGTGAGTGCCTGTGGGATGTGTGGTGCTTATGTTTGCCTGAGCTTCCCTTGTGTGTTGACATGTGTGCATGCTGGTCTGAAATTGTGCTTGGGATAGACTGAGGTACAGGGGATTGGGTCTGGGTGAAGGAAGTTGGAGGGGGAGGCTAGAGACAGGGACAATGGCTGCCATCAGTGCTGAGGCCAGAGTCTGAAAAGCTCGCTGAAGGGCCGCCTGACCAGAATGAATGCCCTCCAGGAATGCATTGGTTTGTTGTAACTGCCTTTCGACACTCTGGATGGCATTCAAAATGGTAGACTGCCCAACAGTGAGGGACCTGAGGATGTCAATGGCCTCCTCACTGAGGGCAGCAGGGGTGACTGGGGCAGGGGTTGAGGTGCCTGGTGCGAGGGTGATGCCCACCCTCCTGGGTGAGCGGGTACGGGGCAAAGGCTGAGGGGCTGCTGGGAGGGCGGTGCTGGTAGAGGGGGTGGCGGCTGTACCTGTAGATGCGGGGGGCACAGATGTTGCCGCCACCACAAGGGAGCTATCATCAGAGGACGAGTCCGTGTCGCTGGTTTCAGCTCCTGTCCCCGAAGTGGAGCTCCCCTCGCCCTCCGTCCCACTGGTGAACTCCGAGTCCGTTGTCTCGCCCTCCAGGGCCATGTGGGATGCAGCTCCCTTGTACTCCGGTGCCACTGCTTTTCCGCCTGATGATGCTAATGAACACAAGAACAGGGAGACTACAAAAAGGGGGGGACGACAGAAGAAAGACATGTTCAGTGCATGCATTACCGCTACTGTTGACGGACACGACAGATACAGAAGCCCCATGCACTACGCTGCGTTCTTGGGCTCCACTGTTCAATACCTGGGAAATGGCCTACAAGGCTATGGACGACATCTGCACACATGGATGACACAGGGGCATGACTAGGTGTACTTGGCACTCTACAGAGGTGGGATGGGGTGCCTCATGGCCTGCCTTACCGAGGGACCTTGCCTACTAAACTCGCCCTGGCCTAGGGAAACCCACAGCCCACCTCCCCACCCAGACACCTCCACTGCGCACAAAATCAGCAGGATGAGAGGGTACTCACCCCCTTGTGGCTGCTGTGATGCCCTCAAGTGCCCATCCAACTCTGGGTACGCCACCGCCAGGATCCTGAACATCAGGGGGGTCATGGTGCGACGGGCACCCCTCCCACATTGGGAGGCCATCCCCAGCTGAGCCTCCGCCATCTTCTTGCTCCAGCGGCGAATGTCCTCCCATCTTTTCCCGCAGTGGGTGCTCCGTCTGTGGTAG
This sequence comes from Pleurodeles waltl, assembly GCF_031143425.1. Lineage (NCBI taxonomy): Eukaryota > Metazoa > Chordata > Amphibia > Caudata > Salamandridae > Pleurodeles > Pleurodeles waltl. The sequence continues at coordinate 205,268,057 of NC_090442.1, read as the reverse complement.
ACCCCCAAGGTCCGGACGTCCTTGGCGATGGCACGCCAAATATCTTTTTTCTGGTGGGCACTGACCTACATGAATTGTACAGGGGGAAGAGAAACGTATTACCAACTGCACCGTCACAGTCATTGGCCCCCATCCCTACCCTTGCCATGTGGCACATGCACTCACCGTCATCTCATGCACGCCGCAATCCCCCCGATCTTATATCCACCCCACTCCACACAGGCATAGCCCATACAGCATGCTCCCAGTGTACTTACCTGTTTGTCTGGAGGACCGTAGAGTAGTGTGTACTGGGGGAGGACCCCGTCCATGAGTTTCTCCAACTCCTCCGATGTGAAGGCAGGGGCCCTTTCCCCAGACACTTGAGCCATTGTCTCTTCAAGACCGATGTCACAGCAGCACTTGCAGTGTAGATCCTCTCCTGTCGAAGATCAGGTATCAAGTGATTAAACAGATAGAAAATGGCGGTCACGTCTGCGGCGGTGTGTACCGTCACCGCCGGCGTACATCGTCATTGGCTCCTGGGACCCATAGGGTCCAATGTTAACCAATGCAGCATTGCGCCGCGGTCTTCGACCGCCTACTGCGACGGTGTACAACGCCAGCGCTATTACCTCACATCCCATTGTCCCAATTTACAGGTCAGACAGCAGCCATTTCAGGGGCCCACATGGCCTAATTTTTAACTGCGTCACACATGCCTAGGCCTAGACTCAACACACATACAGGCCACTTTTTTCGGATTAGGATTCGTGTTCTGTGCAAGCTGTGGGTACGTGCCTCTGAGTTGGTTGACTCTGTGCTCGCTTTTGTCCTTCATATGCACCGTCCTCTGGGACATGTGAGGAGATGGCGGCATCCTCTGGTGTACAGACCGCTGGTGGACCTGTCGACAATGGAGGAAAGACATGTGATCATCACATACAGGCTTGACCGTGCCACAATCCAGGAACTGTGTACCCAGCTGGAGCCAGACCTGATGTCAGCTATCCGCCATCCCACAGGAATCCCCCCTCAAGTGCAGGTGCTGTCAGTGCTCCATTTCCTTGTAAGTGGGTCATTTCAAACAACAGTGGCCATAGCATCAGGGATGTCACAGCCTAAGTTTTCCAACGTGTTGTCCAGAGTGTTGTCTTCCCTGCTGAAACGCATGCGGAGCTACTTCATTTTCCCTCAGGTGGAGGATTTCCTACAGTGAAAGGTGATTTCTATGCCCTGGGACATATGCCCAACATCATAGGTGCCATTGATGGGACACATGTGGCTTTGGTACACCCCGCAGGAGTGAACAGGTGTACAGAAACCGGAAGAGTTATCATTCCATGAATGTGCAGATGGTGTGTTTGGCAGACCAGTACATCTCCCATGTGAATGCCAAGTTCCCTGGCTCAGTGCATGACGCCCACATCCTGCGGAATACCAGCATCCCTTATGTGATGGGTCAACTCCAGAGGCACCGTGTGTGGCTATTAGGTGAGCACCTGGAAGCAAGACAGTGGGAATGGTTGTCTAGGTCTGGGGTTATCCCTACAGGTTAGTGTGTGTCTAACATTTGTCCCTCACCATTTGCAGGTGCCTCTGGTTACCCCAACCTGTCATGGCTACTGACCCCAGTGAGGAATCCCAGGACAAGGGCAGAGGAACGCTACAATGAGGCCCATGGGCGAAAACGACAGATAATAGAGCGGACCTTCGGGCTCCTGAAGGCCAGGTTCAGGTGTCTCCATATGACATGTGGATCCCTATTCTACTCACCAAAGAAGGTGTGCCAGATCATTGTGGCCTGCTGTATGCTTCACAACTTAGCTTTGCGACAACAGGTGCCTTTTCTGCAGGAGGATCGTCCAGATGGCGGTGTTGTTGCAGCTGTGGAGCCTGTGGACAGTGAAGACGAGGAAGAAGAAGAAGAGGAAATGGACAACAGGAACTCGGTGATCCTGCAATATTTCCAGTAAGACAGAGGTAAGAATACAAACCTGACTACTACATGTACTTTAACACTACTACCTCTCTACTGTCTGTCGTTTTCACCCAGTGTATGGTCACTGAATTGTCACTTTCCCTTACGATTTCACAGATGTGGGTCCCACTGTGTGACATCTGCTTTGATTCCTCATGGACTAGAGCTGTGTGACATAGGTATGTTGACATTACAATTGAAAGAGCTTTTTGCCACAGTAATTGCTAATACACTATTCCGAAATCACAGACTGACTCCAGATTGTTTTGTGCTTCAAGGGTGTTTATTTAAGTGCTCAATATTGGAGGGGGTTGCAAAATGGTGAGGGGTGATGGTGGAGGAATGTCCATGGCAGAGTCCAGTCTATTAGTCTCACAGGTGCATTGCCCAAATGGGCATAGGAAGTGGAGCTGGGGCAGTTTAAGGATGGACAGGGTGGGACAGGGTGGGACAGAAGGATGCCATTCAGGGTGGTCTCATTTCTTGGCGGGGATCTTGGCATCATTCTCTGTCTTTGTCCTGGATCTCAGGGACCGTTTGCGGGGTGGTTCTCCCTCTGCGGGGTGTGGGGTGCTGGTGTGGTGGTCCTGTGGTGGTTTCTCCTGTCCACTAGCGCCGGCGGAGGTGGTGGGCAGTTCATCGTCCATGCTAGTTTCAGGGGCCCCTTGTTGTGCCAGTGTCCCTCCTGGTGTTGAGTACTTCCTTCAGCACCCCTACGATGGTGCCCAGGGTGGAATTGATGGTTCTGAGTTCCTCCCTGAAGCCCATATACTGTTCCTCCTGCAGGCGCTGGGTCTCCTGAAACTTGGCCAGGACCGTTGCCATCGTCTCCTGGGACTGGTGATAGGCTCCCATGATGGAGGAGAGGGCCTCGTGGGGAGTAGGTTCCCTGGGCCTGTCCTCCCCATGTCGCACAGCAGCCCTCCCAGTTCCCCTGTGTTCCTGGGTCTCCGTCCCTTGGACCATGTGCCCACTGCCGTTGCCCCCAGGTCCCTGCTGTTGTTGGGGTGGTGGGTTAGCCTGGGTTTCCTGTAGTGGTGGACACACTGCTGATTGACGTGTCCTGGGGACAGTGGTATGGGCCCGCTGGGTGGGTGCTGTGCTGGTGTTTCCAGGAGGGGGAAGCTCCTTAGTGGCCTGTGACTGTGTGATGGGAACCGACTGTCCCGAGGTCCCCGATGGACCGGGCTGGTCATCCAGATCGCATATCACAAACTGATGCACCCCTTGATAGTTACCGATGCTGACTGGTACCGGATCTGTAATTGGGTTCGTCAGGTGCCTGTTTGCTACTCCCACCACTTGAACTGTCCTCCCTGAGAGTGGCAAATTTGGTACTTCACTACTCTTAACAGTTGAACGTGTGGCTCCCGTGTCCACCAAGAATGAAACACGATGACCCATTACTCTTCCCTCTACGTACGGACCCTTTTGATCAACTTCTAAGGATGCTGCAAGCACACAATCTCCTTCCTCTTCTGAGCTCTCACTCTCCCATACATTGTTTATTCCACTCTCACTGTGTAATGGGAACTGTTGTACGGTGCCATTTGTACTCATTACCTGACCCGAGACCTGTGGAGGAACCATCACTTGCTGCTGACTCATTGGTGCCAAAGGTATTTGCATTTGCTGATTAGGTACCATGGGTAACTGCTGTTGCATCGGCTGCATTTGCGTCATCTGCATACGAGGCATCTGCATCTGCTGCGGCTGCATAGGTTGTAATCCCTGCAATTGATTTATGAGCTGCTGTCATCACTGTGGGCCTCTTCTATTGGTTGTGTGGACATGTGTGGACCCTCATGTCCGGTGACGTTGTGTAGGGGTCCTGCAGGGGTATAAAAGGATGTTTATTACATCTGTGTGTGCCATTGTGTGCAATGGGTGGGTGACCGTGTACCCCAGTGCTTGCATTCCTGTGTGGGACCTTGTGTGATGATGGTTTAAGGGGGTGTATGGGTATGTGCAGTGGGCATGCTTTGGTGATGGGTGTCCATGCTTTGGTGTTGCATGCAGGGCTTGGTGTTGGGATGTGTGGTTTGTGATGAGTTGGAGTGATGGGGGTGGAGTGATGGGGTGAGGGTGAGGGTGAGGGTGGGGGTATGTGATGGCATGCAGGTAGGGTGGGGGATGTAATAGTTAAGATTTGACTTACCAGAGTCAATTCCGCCATCTATTCCTGCGAGGCCCTCAGGATGCAGAATCGCCAAGACCTGCTCCTACCATGTTGTTAGTTGTGGGGGAGGAGGTGGGGGTCTGCCGCCAGTCCTCTGAACTGCGATGTGGTGTCTTGAGACTATGGAACACACCTCCCCCGTAGGTCGTTCCACCTCTTCCTGATGTCATCCCGATTTCTTGGGTGCTGTCCCACTGTGTTGACCCTGTCCACTATTCTTCGCCATAGCTCCATCTTCCTTGCAATGGAGGTGTGCTGCACCTGTAATCCGAATAGCTGTGGCTCTACCCGGACGATTTCCTCCACCATGACCCTGAGCTCCTCCTCCGAGAACCTGGGGTGTCTTTGCCATGCCATGGGATGGTGTGGGTGATGTGTGGGGTGGGGTGTGTGATAAGTGTGCTGATATGTAGTGGTGTATTGTGTGAGGTGCAAGGAAGTTATGTGGGTGATATTCTGGTGTGCCTGTGAATGCTTGGTAGTAGTTTGTAGTGTCTCTCTCTGGCCTTCTTTCTGTGTTTTTGTCGTAGGGGTTTGTGGGTGATGTGGGTGTGTGTTTTATATTGTATTGGGTGTGTGGGAGTGGGGTGTGTATGTGTATCAGGTGTGTGTATTTTGAATTGTCCAATGTGGCTGTGTTTTGTAAAAGTGTGTGTATTTTGAGCACGGCGGTGTGTACCGCCAATGGAATACTGCGGTTGAAAGACCGCTGCGTGGATTCATGTGTCGTGATAGTGTGGGCGTATTTCTGTTGGCGTGACGGTGGAGGTTTTGTTTTCGCCAGTTTATTACTGACCTTTGGTGTGGCGGACTTGTGTGGGTGTCTGAATTTTGGCAGATTCCGTGTTGTGGGTCATAATAGCTGTGGCGGATTTCCGCGGCGGTGTGTTGCCGGTCTTCTGCACGGCGGTAAGCAGCTTTTACCGCCAATGTTGTAATGAGGGCCTAAATCTTCCACTATTACAAGACCACATCTGCTTCCTTTCATAAAAGGAACTATTTACACTATCTTAGTGCCCTTAGTCAGCTGGAAATAGCTGTACATATTTTACGTGAGTATGGCCTAAGCATAATGCAATGACTCACGAGGTTGCAAAATATTTGTTATACCCGGAGGAGTGAGATCTTTCAAACAGATCAGGTTCCAGCATTCACTTCAAAGGTTTTTGGTAATGCCTTGTTTGAAGTGAGAATTCAATGAATGCCTTGTTTGAAATAAGAAGTCAACTACCGTTTAGTCACCTCTTCTCTCATGGAGTAATTTTGTGATTGAAAGGAGTAACAGTACTCTGTTAAACAATTCTTGACTTTGAGGATCTTATGCAATGGCACTAATAGTCTTAGAAACCTATGTAGTGCATAGACATGACAAGTTATTAATAATGCACCAAGATGAGTACTATTTTATTGTACACCTTTTAAAATATTCAACATACATCTTTAGAAATGTTATTTGGAACTAAGATGTTTAATGCAGATCTTCCAGGTCACACAGAGGTCTATGAAACACCTCACTTTGACTGACTGCAGTGCTAGTAAGCAATATGATAAAAACCGTGAGTAGTCTTTAAGCCTGTATTCTGGACATTCTGAACTGCATATACTATGCAGTGCTGGCTTAAATTGCGCTTGACTCTCAGGGTAGTGAAGTGGAACAGTCTAAGGCCTACTCAAGGGAGCTGGTGTAGAATAGCAATCACCAGTCACAGAAACACTATAATAGCACTCAATAAATTCTTGTCCAGTCTGTGCTTTTTCTTTTGAAAAAGGAAAAATTACATTTATTACACTAGATACTATGCAGCAATTTACAAATACACATAAGTGGATAGAAATAGTTCTTGATGACATTGAGTAATCACTCTCAACCCTCCCAAAGGGCCATCTAGATAAAAAAAACATGTAAAAAACACTTTATTCTGATGCAATAAGTGAATATAACTTTGAATAGGTGCACTTCATATTGCCAATAAAGTGTGTATACTTTTAAACAGGAGTGGTTGTCAGTGCCATTACTTCATTAAAGCATTCATGAGAGGAAATGTCTATGCATGCCTGGGTGATTTGTGTAGCAGAACTTTTACCAGGAATAACACTATTAAAATGTACTGCTAAAGGGCATTACATTTATAATCACCACATATGCAAATATAACCCTTTACCCGTATAGGATGTCTACAGCATATACTCATTACATCTTTTACCATAAAATACTGCAACTTAAACATAGCCCCTAAAAGGCATCACATTTATAATCATCACAGGTGTAAATATTACCCTTCACCTCTAGATGATGTCTGCACAACATGAAAACTTATGTTGACCACCTTCAGGCCACAGACATTGGAGCCATAGACTTTGCCCCTAGAGGCTGCAGCACTTCCAGTCGTAGAGCACATGCTGCAGCCTAGGGAATGCCTAAAGATCCTTGGAAACCCTTGAGCGATTTATCTTTTCAGAGTCCCACTCAACTTGGACTTCCCTCTACCCCCAGACACAGGCACAGGGATGGGGTCTTGGGCCCCCCTGCCACCATTGTGGGGGAGCACTGCGGCACTGCCTCACCACATAAGCTTCTTGGGGCCCAGTGATGATCCCCTTTCTCCTGTATTGTGGGAGGTGCGACAGCACTCCCTCACCAAGTAGCTGCTTGCGCCCCAGGTATGGGATACTGACCCTTTCTCATGTATTTTGGGTTGCAACAGCACTCCCTCACCACCTAACTTCTTGGGGTCCAGGGATAGGGTCTTGTGCCCCCTTCTCTTGCATTGTAGGGTGCTCAACTATGCTTCCTCACCTCTTAGCTTCTTGTGGGCAGCAACCGCGCCCTGGCCCACTCCTGCAGCTAAAAGCTGCCTCACATTGGAGCTCCACGTGCTCCAGGAGGGGAAAAGGTTGCCCATAAATAGGAAATGCAATATCTCAAGCCCGTTGGGTGATTTGGACAGGTTTGGTCTTGTTTTGCCCCTGGTGGTGAGCCCTAGCCACCTGAAGCACTTTCATCAGGCCTCTTGGTCTCAAAGGTGATGAACTTTGTGGGGCGCTGGTTTCATTGGCTCCCTGCATCAGCCTTCCTCTTTACTTTTCCTCTGGGCTTCTCTCCTTTCTCAGGCAGATGCCCAGTCTTTCCCCCAAATGCTCCTGAGGGGGTGTAACAGGACTAATCCTGGGGAGTGCCTGAGGCAGGATGGTAGTCAGAGGGTTCATTCTTCCAACGGTCCATGATGGTTGCCTCCAGTTCGAGTGTCCAGCAGAAAAGCACACCCAAGAGAAAGCTCTCTCCCGTGCGCAGGACCTTTTATGTGGGGGTGGGTTTTCCAGCACGGATGCTCCTCTGGCCTATCCTAATGTACCACATCATATCTCTGCTGCTGTCCCCACCTCTCTGCACTACCTTGTAGGATATTTCAAAATGGCATCACCCAGGAGTCATTTTCACTTCTGCTCTTTAGGTCTCAGCTCTACCACTCGCTGACATCACTGTCAGGGACTACTCCAGCAAATTTGCAAAAGAGTCCCCCTCCTGGTTTGGCTCCAGAGGTCTGGGCTCCTCCTTTGTTTAGTGGGCTTTAGGAGGCCCTCTTCCCAGCACAGGGTAACAGCTGGCTGATTGATGCAGAGCAGTCCACCCCACACCTTTCCTTCCCAGATGTTGACTTAAGCACTGTTAATTGTTCCCTTTGTGGGCGGTGGCCATTGCTCCTACAGCTGGACAGTAAAGTAATTAACCTAGCCCAGCAGAGTGACAAAAGGCCTGGGCTCTAATCCTGAGCTGAGACAGAGAAAAATATGACAGTCCTGGATGACCCATTAGCTATTCAGAGATGTCTTTGGACTTGGCAGAATTGTTCTTCTCACACAGGTTGTCCTGTACATTGGCACAGCTCTGTTGTCTTTAGACCAAGGGGAAGCAGAGCTGTACTCTAAGGATACCTTCCCATAAGTGTATAATGGTGTGTCACTGCAGACATCACAGTAAACCAGGGTGCAAAAGTTGTCAGCTCATGCTGAGTTTCAGCCAAAGTGCGGCTTGGATCACATATGGCAATAAAGTGGATACATATAAACATAAAAGGGGACTACAACATAGTTTCACTTATTGGGTGGAATCTTATAACATATTTCAACGTCAGACGCTTCACAAGAAATCAGCACTAGAATCACCTACACATAACATGGATGCACCTGTAATGATAATTTTGATCATTGTTGTCACTAGGTAGTTATGGTTAGGTATAGTGAGGACCACATTTCCATAGGAAAAGCAGTTTTGGTTTGCTAATGACTTTGTGAGAGACATACAGACAAAATGTCTTTATTCAGCAAAATCACTTGCCATTAAAGCACTAAAATATAAAAAATAGTATACATCACCTTTTAAAGTTAAAACACCACTAAAAAACCAGCAACTCTTAAATTTCTCTTTTATGAAAGTCCAATCTAATAAAATTCGGAACTGCAAGCTAAGGTTCTGTAAAAAAGTTCATAGCCTCGTGGTAATCTTTGGAACTAGCCTCTCGCAGACATGGAATCAAAAACTACTTTTTTTAGAGATTCATATAAAGAGTAGAAAAGAGTAAAGTGACTTGTGCTTTGTTTTATAACATGATTACAATAACACGGAGGAAGATCCTGCACCCAGCCTCCTTGAATCGGAAAAACAGTTGTAAAATGTATCAAATTAAACGTATAAAAGGTTAGCAAGGTAGGACGGTATGGATTTAAAAACTAGCTCAGGTATGCCTTTATTTGTTGTTATATTTGATTTATATTGATCTACTGTTTCCAACCTTAAAATATCTCAGAGTCTATTAACCTTCCCAACATATGTATACTCCTTTTTTACCAATAACTTGGCATCTCATCTCATTGTTCCTGGTTCCAAAAATATTTCTGGGAGGCCAATCTTGCTCAAAATGGTTTCAACATACTTAATCCGTGAGATTTACTCACTATATTATAAAGATAAACAATCCTTGATAGATTTTCTGGTTAATTTCTCTTCCACATTCACCCAAACATTCACCCAAAAGTAAGATGGGGCAATTTTAATTTTGCCCTCCATAAAAGTTAAGCCCAGTTCCTCATGCACAATAACATTTGCTGTATTACTTGGAATTGATCAGAAAGGTCTGAAAAAGCCTTTTTCCACTCGTTGGACTATCTCTGCATCCTGAACCTCCCAAACACCAGCCCCATATCTGGCAGCAAAAAGGTATTTTATGTTAAATAATGCAAGCATTTCTTTCAAGGGTTTAAGATTTAAATTCCGCACAAAACAGAAAATGCCCTCTGAATTCCTCTGCATCTGCTGAGCTTCTATTGCAATAAGATCCATCCAGGAGGTGGTGGAACTTAAGGCAATCCCTAAATAATTTATTTGTAAAAGCCTTCCCGCATAACATGTATCATTGCCTTAGCATTCTTTCGGCCAGAGGACATGACAAAGGTTTTTGATTCATTCATTTTTAGATCTAGACCATCCATGAATCCTTCAAATTACTTTTTCAGAGTTTGCAGGCTAATTGCGATACGAGCTATTAAAACTGCATTGTCCACATATATATTGGAAATCAAAGCCCCCCCATCCTCGCTACATCCACTGCCACCTCATTTAAATGATGCAGAATACCATTATTATAAATCAAAAATAAAAAGGTGTGAGGATACACCCCTGCCTTACCCCTCTGGATGATGATATCTGTGGTGTCTGTTCTCCCTGTGGGCCATAACGAACCATCACTTTCAAATCATGATGAAGACGGTTTATCAAGGTAAGTAAATCAGGGTCCAGGCCCAAAGTGTCCGGAATTTCCCATAGTTTAGCCCAGTTCACAAGGTCAAAAGCAGATGAAAAGTCTAGAAAAGTTAAATGTATAGACCCTTTTTTCGTATGAACGTACTTGCTAGTGATTAGAGTCAAGTTCAAAATGCCAATTGTGCCTACTCCCGGCCTAAAGCCAAACTGAACTGGGGTCAGCACCTGGTGCTCCTCTGCCAGCATTTCCAGATGGCCCAAAATTACTGTTCCTAATAATTTTACTGTGGTGTCTAGCAGGGGGATTGACCTCACATGCTGGGGAGGATTAGCCCTCTTCCTTAAAAATCAGGACTTGAATCGCTAATCTTCAAGATTCTGGTATCTTTACATCCACAGCACTTTCCAGAACTCTTGTGAGTACAGGAGCCCACAGTTGAATATAAGTTTTTTTTAAAGTCAACAGCCCCCCATCCGGACCTGGGCCTTTACCTGGGGCTGAAAGACTTAGTGGGTCATTACAACATTGGCGGTAAATGCCGCTTACTGCTGAGCAGAAGACCGCCACAGCTATTACGACCCACAGCTCGGAATCCGCCAAAATCCAGACACCCACACAAGTCCGCCACACCAAAGGTCAGTGATAAACTGCCAATAACAAAACCTACACCTTCACGCCAACAGGAATACGCCCACACTATCACAACCCACGAATCCACGCAGCGGTCTTTCAACCGCGGTATTCAATTGGTGGTACACACCACCATGCTCAAAATAGACACAGAAGCGGTCCCTGAGATCCAGGACAAAGACAGAGAACAATGCCAAGACCCCCGCCAAGAAATGAGACCACCCTGATTGTTATCATTGTGTCCCACTTTGTCACCCTGTCTATCCATCAACTTCCCCATCTCCACTTCCTATGCCCCTTTGGACAATGCACCTGTGAGACTAATAGACTGGACTCTGCCATGGACATTCCTCCACCATCACCCCTGACCATTTTACAACCCCCTCCACTATTTAGCACTTAAATAAACACCCTTAAATCACAAAACAATCTGGAGGCAGTCTGTGCTTTTGAAAATGTTGCAATAACTAAGGAAAAATGCAATATTCATTGTATTGTAAACATACCTATGTCACACAGCTCTAGTCCATGAGGAAACAAAGCAGATGTCACACAGTGGGACCCACATCTGTGAAATCAAAAGGGAAAGTGACAACTCAGGGTCCATACACTGGGTGAAAGTGACAGACAGATGAGAGGTAGAACAAGTGTATCAGATGTAGCAGGCAGTGATGTCTTCTTACCTGTGTAGTATTGATGAATCACTGTGTTTCTGTTGTCGATATCCTCTTCTTCTGCTTCCTCGTCTTCACTGTCCACAGACTCCACAGCTGCCACTAGACCTCCATCTGGACCATCCTCCTGCAGAAAAGGCACCTGTCATCGCAAAGCCATGTTATGAAGCCTACAGCATCATCAGGCGGAGGAACAGTGGCACCGGAGCAGGAGGGAGCTGCATCCCACATGGCCCTGGAGGGGGGGACCACGGAGTCTGAAGGCACCAGTGGGACAGAGGGCGAGGGGACCTCCACTGCGGGAACAGGTGCTGAGACCAGCGACACTGAGTCCTCCTCTGATGGGAGGTCCCTCTGTGCCCCCAGCATCTACAGGTACAGCCGCCTCCCCCTATCAGCACCGCCCTCCCAGCAGACCCTCAGCATGTGCCCCGTGGCCGCTCACCCAGGAGGGTGGGCATCTCTTTCGCTCCAGGCACCTCAGCCCCTGCCCCTGTCAGCCCTGCTGCCCTCAGTGAGGAGGCCATTGACCTCCTCAGATCCCTCACTGTTGGGCAGTCTACCATTCTGAATGCCATCCAGGGTGTGGAGAGGTAGTTGCAACAGAAAAATGCATACCTGGAGGGCATTCATTCCGGTCAGGCAGCCCAACAGCAAGCTTTTCAGACTCTGGCCTCTGCACTGATGGCAGCCATTGTCCCTGCGTCCAGCCTCCCCCCTCCAACTTCCTCCACCCAGAAACAAATTCCTGTACCTCAGCCTATCCCAAGCACACCATCAGACCAGCATGCACACACCTCAACACACAAGGGAAGCTCTGGCAAACATAAGCACCACACATCCCACAGGCACTCACACAAGCATCATACCCATGCAGACATACCAACAGCCACTGCCTCCACTGTGTCCCCCTCCTCCTCGTCTCCTCCTCCCTCATTGTCACGTCTCCACTCACACCTGCATGCACTACATCTTCAGCCACTACGTCCATCACCAGCACACCCATCACCACACACGTGCACTCACCACCCCCACTACCATTCTCACATCCCCTGTGTCCTCTCCCAGTGTGTCTGTGACCCCACCTCCCAAGGTACACAAATGCAGTCACACACCCACCCAACAGCCATCCACCTCATGACAGCCTCCAGCCCATGCACCTTCACCCCAAGTCAGCAACCGAACACCTCCTACAACCACTACCTCTTCCTCCACTCCCAAACCCCTCCATCTACCCATCCCAGTGTGTCTAAAATACTTTTCCTGTCCAACCTTGACCTCTGCCCCTCACCTCCCCCACCCCTTCAGTCCCCTAGGGCATGCCTTTCCAGGTCCCAACCCAGCACCTCAGCCACCACATCAGCGGGAACAGTGGTGCCAGCAGTAACCGGCTTCTGGAGTGCGCCAAGCAGCAGGGCAGCCAGTGTGCCAAGGAGCCCGACCATGGACAGTCCCCCACCTCAGAAGCATAGGAAGTTGGCCACTGCCTGGAGGGAGAAGTGCAAAACACCTGCCACCAAGGGCTCTCCCAGGACTATAGTTGGGAGTGGGAAGACCGCTGCGCCACCATCCAAGGTGGGGAAGGGGCACAGAAAGAAAGGGAAGTCGCCGCCAACCTGCACGGCGGACAAGACCGCCACCAGCACCGCTGCCAAGGACCCCGCCGCCACCAGCACCGCTGCCAAGGACACCGCCGCCAGCAGCACGCTCACTGAGCCACCCACCAGCACCGCAGGCCAATGAGCGCCGCAAGCACCGCCGCTACTGAGGCCGCACGAGCAGGATGAAGCACTCTGGGCACAAAGGCCCCCTCCAGAACCAGTGGAGAAAGGCATCCACTACCTCTGTCCTTGGCAGGATGAAGCACTCTGGGCACAAAGCCCCTTCCAGAACCAGTCGAGACTGTTATCCACTTGTGAGACTGTGGCTTTGCCCTTCCCAGGATGAAGCAGTGGGCAAACTACCCACTGGAGAGACTTGTGAGACTGTGGCTTTGCACTCCCCAGGATGAAGCAGTGGGCAAACCACCCACTGGAGAGACTTGAGAGATTGTGGCTTTGCACTCCCCAGGATGCAGCAGTGGGCAAACCACCCACTGGAGAGACTTGTGAGACTGTGGCTTTGCACTCCCCAGGATGCAGCAGTGGGCAAACCACCCACTGGAGAGACTTGAGAGACTGTGGCTTTGCACTCCCCAGGATGAAGCAGTGGGCAAACCACCCACTGGAGAGACTTGTGAGACTGTGGCTTTGCACTCCCCAGGATGCAGCAGTGGGCAAACCACCCACTGGAGAGACTTGTGAGACTGTGGGTTTGCACTCCCCAGGATAAAGCAGTAGGGAAACCATCCACTGGAGAGACTTGTGAGACTGCGGCTTTGCACTCCCCAGGATGCAGCAGTAGGCAAACCACCCACTGGAGAGACTTGAGAGACTGTGGCTTTGCACTCCCAAGGATGAAGCAGTGGGCAATCCACCCACTGGAGAGACGTGTGAGACTGTGGCTTTGCACTCCCCAGGATAAAGCAGTGGGCAAACCACCCACTGGAGAGACTTGTGAGACTGTGGCTTTGCACTCCCCAGGATGAAGCAGTGGGCAAACCACCCACTGTAAAGACTTGAGAGACTGTGTCTTTGCACTCCCCAGGATGAAGCAGTGAGCAAACCACCCACTGGAGAGACTTGTGAGACTGTGTCTTTGCACGCCCCAGGATGCAGCAGTGGGCAAACCACCCACTGGAGAAACTTGCGAGACTGTGGCTTTGCACTCCCCAGGATAAAGCAGTGGGTAAACCACCCACTGGAGAGACTTGCGAGACTGCGGCTTTGCACTCCCCAGGATAAAGCAGTGGGCAAACCACCCACTGGAGAGACTTGAGAGACTTTGGCTTTGCTCTCCCCAGGATACAGCAGTGGGCATGGAGCCCCCTTGTGGATCTGGCGTTGTGCACTCATCCGGCTGAGGTGCCCCCCTTCCCTTCCCCCTGAGGTGCCTGTTGTATTTCTATCTGATGCCCCTGCAGTGTTCTCTCTGTTTTGATCGGGTATTTTCTGTGGGCTTCGCCCATGCATTTTGGGCCCAGTGGTCCACGGACTATGAATAGTGCAGTACCTGGACTTATATTCTTGTTGTATATATTTGTTAATAGTGTATATATATTTTTGAGTACTGGATTTTAATTGATTACAATTGTTACAATCATTTCCTTTTGTCTTTGCATTCTTCTGGGGGGTTAGGGGTGTAACTGTAATGTATCAACATGTATTAGTGTGTGTGTTGTAGTGTGTGAGGGTGGGGTGTTGTGTGTTGCGTGTGTGTGTTACTCTCTTTTCCCTCCCCCTCCCCTGTGTCGTAGGTGCAGTACTCACCGTGGATTTCCCCGCCGGCGTTCATGCTCCTGGTAGAGGAGCAAGAAGACAAAGGCAGGTAGAATATGGAGTTCTGGCTCCATGGCGTCCTGGTTCCTCGTAGGGTGTGTAGAGGTGAGCGTTTTCCCTTCTAAGTCCTGTTTCTGCCGTGTTTTTGTTCACGGTGAATCCGCCCCGGAAAAGGTGGTGGATTGGCCTGTTGTAATACTGTGGGCGGTACATTGTCTTCCGCCTGTCTGTTGGTGGTTACCGCTGCGGTGTTTGTATCGCCGTGGCGGTCGGAGTGTTAAAGTGCCTGTCTATGTTGGTGGTTTCTGCCATGGTCGTGATTCCATTTTTTTTTTCACCTGGCCTGTTGGCGACTTTACCGCCGCTTTAACACCGACCTCCAGGGTTGTAATGAGGTCCCTAATGCCCTTTCTACTTCCCCAACTTCAATAGGCATTGACAAAGGCACCGGCAGTAATTCAGCTATTTGATCCTCCTCCAACAAAGGCCCTTCTGGGCTTTGTTGAAAAACTCTACTATAATGCAAATCCAGTCCTCTTCCGGGACCATTGTTTCCATTCTAGGTCTATCTAGTTCCCCAAAAAAGGGACAATTTATGACTTCCCAGAACTTTGCACTATATTTTGTGGCCAGCTTCCTGTAAATCCTCCTAGGCTATGGATCTTCATTGTATTCTGATATTTCCGCCGGTCAGCCCGGTGGAAACAGTGCCACGTCATTGGCCTCAGCTCCCTTAAGGGAGCAAAGACCAATGACGTGGCACAACAGCACCCTCGAAATATGCACTATCTGCAGACAGACAGTGCACATTCTAAGGGTGTTTCCAGAGGAATACATGCACTGCCCATGCCATGGACAGGGTAGCAGCCCCAGGTTGCCCTCAGCACTGGCTTTCCACCAGCTTCTCCATGGCAGTTCAACCGCCATATAAAGGCAGGCGGAAAGTAGATTTGTGATCACAACGGCGGTGCTGCTATGGGCACCTCCATGGCTAGCCACGCCTCCAACCGCCACCCCGTCAGGATCCATGATCCCAGAGGTGGTGGCAGTCTTACTGCCAGGGTTGTAATCTGGCAGTGGGACTGCCAGGACTGCGGCGGTCTGACCACAATCACGTGTTGGCAGTCATAAGACCATCAAACTGGTAATGAGGCCCCTTGTCTTCAGCCACGACATTACTCAAACGACATAGTCCAGGAGGCTCTCATCATAGAAAATGAACTTTTTCTCTGCTATTCATGTCTCCATACTTTACTGTTTCAAAAAATGTCCTAAGCGAGACAGTTTGAAGAACACCCCACATAAAAATACCAATGGTTGAGGGACTCAGAACGGGCTTCTTTTGCAGTTTTTAAAATCTGGTAATGCACATAGGAACACATGTTGCGATACTGTCTAGTACAGATGGCACCTCTTGATATCCAAAAGAAATCAACAGAAAGTCTTTTCTATATAATGTCTCTTTGATTATACATGTTTCCTTTGACTCTTGCATCATGCATAATCGGTTAGCCATGTTGCCTTCCTTTGTTGTTTCTTGTGTGCATACACAATCACGATCTTACATTTGCCTCATATTTATTTTAGTTTCTCTTCTGCTTTTCCCCAGCTTCCCTCTTTGTCAGTGTTGAATTTTTGCTTTACAAACAATACCAAAGTGATTCATCTTTTTACATTTTCAGCAACTTTTTATCTTTCCTTTGATTTTCATATTTCTTATTTATGCTTCTATTTTTGTAATTTTTCTTGTTCCAGATTAACATCATAATCTTTCACTCTTGTCTCTCTGTGAGCCATTAGTAACATAGTTTGCAGGTTCTACATTTTCTCCAAAAGTTTTTTTTCTGGGTTCTGAATTCACTGGAATTGTTCCAGACCTCGGGTCTGACCACCAGACTACAATCATGGTGGTTGGATGACCAGGAGACCGCCACCTCGGCCACGATCAAGGATCTCGATGGGTTGAAGGCGGTCAAAGTTGTGGTCAGCTAGCACGGTGCCAAGTTCGACACCACTAGGCTGATCCCGACTTTGCTTTCCACCAGTATTTTCATGGTGGGGTTCCCCCATGAAAAGGCTGGGGGAAAGCCAGTGCTTGGGGCCACAGGGTGCCCTCTGCACTGCCCATGACCATGTCATGGTCAGTGCAGGGGCCCTCCCTGCCAGCACCCTTGGAATGTGCACAGTGTGCTTTTGCAAACAGTGCGCATTCTGAAGGTGCTGTGTGCAAGGGCATTGGCCTCGGCTCCCTAAGGGAGACCAGGCTAATGCAGCTACATTGTTTCCACCGGGCTGACTGGCGGAAAAGTAATCATATGACATTCCCACGAGTCAGCCTGGTGGAAACATCGTAATACAGCAATGGTGAGGCTGCAAACTTGACTGCCACCTCACCACCGCAGCTTTGGAGTTATGGCGGTTCATCTGCCCAACTCCTAATCAGGCCCCTAGAAAGGCTTATAATTATATCCTTCTGTTATCAGCAGCAGTATTGCTTCTTCACTAGTAAGCCTTGAAAATGTACTAAATATTATTTGTAAATGCCTCCTTTGTTTCCTCGTCTCCTTGACAGATCATGTTAAATACATACCTTTCAAAATATAAATTGCTCCGCAGACTAAACCTTTTCTTAAGACACTTTGGGGGTCATTCTGACCCCGGCGGGCGGCGGGAGCCGCCCGCCTGGAGGGAGCCGCCATATGGCCGCTCCGCGGTCGAAAGACCGCGGAGGCCATTCTGGCTTTCCCGCTGGGCTGGCGGGCGACCGCCAGAAGGCCGCCCGCCAGCCCAGCGGGAAACCCCTCCCCACGAGGAAGCCGGCTCTGAATGGAGCCGGCGGAGTGGAGGATGTGCGACGGGTGCAGTGGCACCCGTCGCGAATTCCAGTGTCTGCAAAGCAGACACTGGAATTCAAAGTGGGGCCCTCTTACGGGGGCCCCTGCAGTGCCCATGCCATTGGCATGGGCACTGCAGGGGCCCCCAGGGGCCCCACGACACCCCTCACCGCCATCCTGTTCCTGGCGGTCGGAACCGCCAGGAACAGGATGGCGGTGAGGGGGTCGGAATCTCCCATGGCGGCGCAGCAAGCTGCGCCGCCATGGGGGATTCCCAGGGCAGCAGAAAACCGGCGGGAGACCGCCGGTTTTCCTGGTCTGACCGCGGCCAAACCGCCGCGGTCAGAATGCCCTGCGGGGCACCGCCAGCCTGTTGGCGGTGCTACCGCCGACCCCGGCGGGGGTCAGAATGACCCCCTTTATGAGCCCCCTGCATGTGTTTATATCAGATTCCAGAAATGTCACTATCAATTTTTCCACCTCATCTCTAAGCAAGTTAAGCAATAGACGTCTTGCTTACTCATCAATTTTTTTTTGCATTTTGCTTTAAGCAAATGTTCAAACCTTGTGCTCCTCCATTTGACCAAGCTTGGGACTATAGGTTGCTGATAGAACATATAAAAATGGGTTAGGGCTGCAAATTATCATGCTGGAAAGTTCTTCCTCCTTATGTAGATGCATTTGTTATATATTTAGTAAGCTCTTTGCAATCTCATTGTCAATTTCATTTTCTTCTTCCATATATTGTATATTTTATTTTCTTGTGTGTGCATGTGTATGCATGTGTGTGATTTATCTATATATATGTTTATAAATAATGTCGTATTTGAAGATTTTCACTTTTCCAACTCTTTTTGCAGATTATTTTTATGCCTGATCTTAAATGGAGGCTGCCTGCTTTCCAAAGGGATTTCCCTGTCTTCAGCATTGCTCATAGGATGCCAACATGGCTGCTAAGATTGTGGTCTTGTTGCATTGTTTCTTTACCTGTTTTCAAAATGCCAGATCCTATAAGACTTTGTTTTTGTCCTTGCTGGTTATAATATTGCTTTATTTTTGTGAAGACTCTTTAGGCTCCCTAATAAGGATATGATCACCATGAGGCACAATCGTACAGCCT
The DNA here is from genome assembly GCF_031143425.1 of Pleurodeles waltl. Lineage (NCBI taxonomy): Eukaryota > Metazoa > Chordata > Amphibia > Caudata > Salamandridae > Pleurodeles > Pleurodeles waltl. The sequence continues at coordinate 205,249,524 of NC_090442.1, read as the reverse complement.
CAAAAATTCCCTACACTTCCACTTTTGCTCTATATGACCTGCATTGGCATACATAGGTAACAAGTTAATTCTCACGGCTTAGCTTGACTAGTTCTTTTTTTAATTCTGTTACACCTTTCAGCCATAAGGTGATCTTCCCTCCTACTTTTTGATTTACTCTTCCATTTTTCTGACCCTGGCTTTCCTGGTATTAGGACTGCTTGTGCTCTAACTTCTAAAACATGGTAATATTGGGGTATCCTCAGATTACTTATAAATCCCTAGTAAAGTGCACAGTATGTGCCTATGGCCTGTGATGTGTATGGTACTAGTGGGTCTGCTGCACTGATGAACAGTCCTTTAAACATGTCTCAGGCCTGCAGAGCCTGTGGGTGCAGCCTAAACTGCCATGATGACCTGGCAAAATAAAACTTTTGCCAGGCCCAAACCTTCCTCTTTAAAACATTTGTCACCTCTAGGGTAGGCCCTGGACAGCCCAGGTGGCAGGGTGCAATGTATTTTTTTTTTAAAAAAGACGCATTCCTTTAAGTTGTACATATCCTGGTAGTGAAAACTATTAAGGTAATTTTTCACTTCTGCAAGGCCTATCCCATAGGATAGCATTGGAGTTGCCTTATTACAGTTTTTAAGTGCAACTTCCATTTGGGAAGAGATAATTCCTTCAAGTTTGGTGTCTCTGGAATCACAATTTTAACTCCTAACTTATGGTAAAGCTGGCTTCTAAATTGCAGTTTGGAAAGTGCCACCTTTAGAATGTTTATATAAAAGAAAACAGTGGTTCACTGTGATAACAATTATAGAACCCATATCTCTATATAATATATAGAGAACACCATAGTTTACTTAGGTAGCATGTATAGTAACCCAGTTGTAAACCTACTACCTTTGATATCCCCAACAAGAAAAGTTACATACCTTTAAAGATCAGGCAAGTTATATTGTATAAAAATGTATTTCCACTCTACAAAAAATGGTTAAGTATATATTTATGCAATACATTTTAACAGTTGTTTTCATTTGTTTTTAAAAAGAAGAAAAGAAACAGATCCAGTGCTCACACAAGTGAAGAGAATGTGTAGTGAAATGTGATGAGTGAAAGAAAAAGGCATCAATGCATAAATGCTAAAAATATCTATAACTCCTGATCCCTTCCACTATTTTTTAAAGTTCAGGAATGAGATGTATGAATGTCTGTAGTCAATGATGTTTCTACCTCAGATTAGACTGCGTTGTCCCCAAACAAAGGGCTGTATAACCCCTGTAGTTTAGTCTTAAGCAGGGCAGGGCATCTGTGCACTTCAAAGGCATGCTTTTGAAGTCTCCCTTACTTCAAAGTCACAACTGTGTATGAGAACCGGAGCTCAGACACCACCACTTCCGTATACTTCTGGACCTGTGGATAGTCTACCAGGAAGATGGACTGCTGTGCTGCTGAAGGACTGCCACTCTGCTGGGCTGCCCTCTGCTGGGCTCCTGTTCTGTTGTGCTGACTGCAGCCTGCTGCCCTCTTTCCAGGGTGAGAAGGGCTGGACCGGTAACTCTTGAATTTAGAACCCAGAGTGACTCCAAGGACTAGTTGGGTGGCCTCCTGATCTGAAGTCTCAGAGACATTAAAACTTCCAACCACCTTACTTCTGCACCTAAACTCTGCTATTTGTGTGTCTACCTTGCCACGTGGTGCCATCCCAGTCCTGGACCCTTGGAACTGGGCCTAAGGTGCTTGCCAGCAAACTGATGCACCGCCTCTGCTCAGTATTTGATCCTTGAGCAGAACAAATGCATCTCTTCTATGGATAGGCACATCCCCCTGCAGAACTGACATATTGTCGCTACTGTGTTGATTGAACCTGTCACAAAAGACTCGCACCACCACAGTAACCCGCATCTTGGGAACTACTGCTGTGAGCCACTCTCCCCAGCACAGCTTTTCACATCCCTTGTTGATGGCAACCCCCATGACACTAAGGGGGTCATTCTGACCCTGGCGGCCGGTGGCCGCCAGGGCCACCGACCACGGGAGCACCGCCAACAGGCTGGCGGTGCTCCCACGAGCATTCTGACCGCGGCGGATCAGCCGCGGTCAGAAGCGGCAAGTCGGCGGGCTCCCGCCGACTTACCGCTGCTCGGGGGAATCCTTCATGGCGGCAGAGCGCGCTCCGCCGCCATGAGGATTCTGACAGCCCCTACCGCCATCCTGTTCATGGCGGGAAACCCGCCATGAACAGGATGGCGGTAGGGGGTGCCGCGGGGCCCCTGGGGGCCCCTGCCGTGCCCATGCCAATGGCATGGGCATGGCAGAGGCCCCCGTAAGAGGGCCCCGCAAAGTATTTCAGTGTCTGCCATGCAGACACTGAAATACGCGACGGGTGAAAACTGCACCCGTCGCACCCCTGCAACTACGCCGGCTCAATTCTGAGCCGGCGTCCTCGTTGCAGGGGCATTTCCTCTGGGCCGGCGGGCGCTCTTTTGGAGAGCGCCCGCCGGCCCAGAGGAAATGTTAGAATGTCCGCCGCGGTCTTGTGACCGCGGTGCGGTCATTTGGCGGCGGAACCTTGGCGGACGGCTTCCGCCGTCCGCCAAGGTTAAAATCAGGCCCTAAAATTCTACATCTCAGCTTCATCACCTATTGGAACCAATGCACCACAACCAGAGTTTCAGGTACTTTGTTCAGTGGGGCCTAACTGGGACCTTGTAGCCAGCCTGTGTTGCTTCATGGTTGGCCCGAACTTGTGTCTTCGTTCCAGTCCAATAGCTCTTTGTGCTTTTTGGCACTATTTTTTACTGAAAACTTTAAAATTCAATGTCTCTGCTTCTACTAATTGGATTTTTGTAATTTGTATCCTGTTTCATTTGTTATATCATACTCTATTCTTCTAACTATGTTTTGAGCTCCTTTTGTTGTGTGTTTTCACTGTGTTACTGTTTTAAGTGTTGCACAAACAGTTTACACATTGCCTCTAAGTTAAGCCTGACTACTCTATGCCAACCTGCCGGAGGGTTGCTGCTTGACCAGGGCTCACACCCCAGTCAAACAACAACCCAGTTTCTTAAAAGATCCACTTTAATTGTTCATCATCACGTTCTGAGAGCTTGCCTCTAGTGAGGCAGCAGTACTTGTCAACAAATCCCAATTTCAAAGCTTCTTAAACTGAAACCTTTATCCAATAGCATAGCAAACATAGCATACACTTCATAATATCTATAACCATCTTCTTTTCAAACCATTTGCAGCTCATTCCAATAATACCCTGCTCCATTCTATTCTTTCTGACACCCCTTGATTCCATCCCACATCATTCCAATCTGGCCTGTCACCTACGACTATTATAATTAGCACGGAATAAAGAGGTGACTTATCATCCATAGCTCAGAAGTGCCATTTAGTTAGACTTCATCAAGCTCAAAACAGTACCCCATTCTTCATAAAACATATATCACTCAATAATGACACATAACACACTGAATACAACACATGCCCAACCTCCCATAGTGCAGGCATGAGGGATACTGTGGATCCTTAAAAAAATACAAATTACCTCAAACACACACATTGAGATGACAAATACATTTAGCAATCCTCCCAGATGGCAAGTACTCAAATTAGGCACTCCATCTACTCGCAATACCATCAACCACTGTAACAAACATGTAACCAAAGGAGACACCTAAAAGCGGCATATGAATCACATGTAAAATACTGCTCATCCAAATTGAGAAACCAGCCATGTTGATACTGACACAAGGGAGCTCCTAAACAGAAGGTGCCCCCCCCCCAAAAAAGGCTCCAAATGGAGGAAAACAACCCCTAAGGCAAAAAAAAACAGCGAGGACTCACAAGTCTTGGATTGGAGCATTGACCAATGCTTACCAGGGTTGAAGCTTGGAGACACCAATGTTAAAGAGGAGATCCTTCTAGAAGAATTCCAAGGAGGAACCAGGAGAGTACTGGAAGAGCAGGATAACCCAGAAGGAAAAGGTATAGAATGAGAACTAGCAAAGCTACAAGAAAGATCTGTCAATCAAGCAGAAACACTGGATCAAAAGAATAGGGTTGCACAAAGCATTGCACCACAAAATATGATGCAATTTCCCTCATTTACATAAGCCAAATGAATAGAAAATAACTCAAGGTCCATATTGGATTTGCAAATAGGTAACAGATTTGATTACTGTGGCAGCTATCTTGAATTGGGTAAAATATTATTCCTTGCAAATTCTCACAAGGGTTTCAGGGAGTAAACAAGGACTGAAAGTATGGCGCTCCAGATGGCATCTCCTGATAGAAACTTCGCAGGGAGAGGGAATGTAGCATAGGGAAAAAGATAGGTAGGCTAGATGCCTGAAAGTAGGTTTAGATTGAGAGCATGGTGGATTGCCAGCACTCTCACAGACCTCCCAGCTCTGAGGAAACCGCATGTCCCACCCACACAAGAAAGCCTCAGAAGAAGTGCCAGAGAATAAATGTCTTCCAAAAGCATTGATCGTTGATACTACTGGCAGAACATGTGCTATATCCATCAATGGCTCTGATTTATTTTTAACCCATGTCCACCTAAAATCTAGATTTACTTCTGAAATTTACTTATGTCATCTCTCCAGCAACATGCCATACTCGATCACAATCATCAGTTCTCCAGTTTTTCTAGAGGCTAGAATTTGCCAAAGGTGGGTGAATTGTAATTGAGACATTTTAAATTTGTATCAGCGTTTAATTAGAACCTGTACCTACCACCTCCGTTTTTGTAACAGAGATAAGGAAATCTCCAGACGTTGCCCAATCCAATGATTTCTCCAGCAACTGACAGCAAAAACTCCAGCTTGTTGTTCCAGTGCCCTCGTGCCATTATCTCTGGCTTGCACTCTTCAAATTCTTCCTCTTCCATGAGGGGATGTGCAGGTGTGGTATTTCCTTTGGAAACTGTCCCAGCATTCTCAATAGCCATCACACCTAAAAACACAAAGTGGAAGTACATTTTACATTGAGTGTAGGGAAAAGTGCAAAGGTTCTTCTGAGCCATTCACTAGCTAGGAATTTGCTATTGGGTCTATTAGGTGTTGCCTACAGTCATTCCTATCAATTTAATGTTTGTAATCTATGGGATTTGCCCCTCCATCTAGCTGGGAAGGCCAGGAGAGTGAATTCAAACCAGTGTCATACTCTCAGTATGTGACTAGATAAGTGAGTGTGCAGGTGAAGGACTGACTGTTTAATTGAGTGAGAGTATGAGTGGTCACTGTCTAAAATTGTCGTTGGATCTAGTCTAAAAGAAGAAAGAAGGTCTGGAAAGATAAGTCTAAAGGTTGGAATTAGTTCTATGGAAGATTGTGATCTGTTGGATATGACTATGCAGCTCATTCCAGATCTCTGCAGAGGCATTTGCCTTCCACTGGGGAAGGTTTATAGGTGCCTTGGTAAAGAAGTGATGAGTGATCAACTCTTTCTTATAGGCCTGTAGGAGACCTTACACCAGTGATCTCCAAATGTTTTAATGGCACCCCCCCAGTTGAAAAATAGAAATCACTGGGCCCCCTTCAGAATTTTTCACAATTATTTTTATAAAGATGGCAATGTTTAAATATGTCTAGACCTAGTTAAACATTGCAGTTAAGTACTGTTATATTTTTCTTAATGCAATAACATGCTTCTGCTTAAAACAAAGGCCTGTTGTCTGTATAATGCTTCTTTTGGACAGAATCTGCCCCCCCCTCGAGATCACTTGAGGCCCCCTAAGGAGGGGCACCCCCCAGTTTGAAGACATCTGCCTTACACTGTTGAGTATATCAAAGTTTTGCCAGTGTTACGTTTGTGAAGAAATCACAAGCATTTAAAGTGAAAATGTATTTTAAGATGAAGGCAATGGAGTCCCTGCAAAGAGTTTCCCTCTCCTGAATTCAAGTAGCAAGTGAGAGATTTAGCAAGGGATTTTGATCAATCTTTTTGTTTTTGAGAACCAACTAAGAACAAACTTGAAATTCTACCTGACTCAGAGCTATATTGGAACAGAACCCAAATTTCAAGTTATGCACTTCAACCTACCAACATGAAGGTCAACTCCCAGAAGCCTTTATGAGGTCAGGAAGTAGTACTTTACGAGTATTGTTTTACACGGTCTTACATGCCTTTGTGAACTAAGACAAAAAGTCCAACTCTTTATTATAAAACATGCAAAGAGAACAAAGTCCTTTCCACTATACTCATTAAATAGGAATTTTTAAATTGATCCATTTTAGATGTTTTGGAGCCAAATCACAAAGGCATTTAAGAGTAGTACTTTATGTACTCCAAAATGCCTTTGTGACTAGGCCCAATAAAACTTTACATTCTTGCAGACATGTTCTAGACCAGTGGTTTCTCAGACTTTTGATGCATGTGGATCCATACTCAATCATTACTGGAATCCATAAACACCCACTGAATCATCGTTATTGGACTCCAGAGACCCCAGTGAGTCATTGCTAGAAGATGGGGACTGCAGCTTAAGCAATTTCAATAAATTTGAACCATGAAACAAAACGAAAAAATACAGAAACAAGCTTCATCAAACAAATAGACAAATGACAAATTATTTTTATTTAATTCACACATGTAATTAAAAAAAACAAAATGTTAACTTCAATGGGAAGGTTGGAGCTTTTCTAAATTCAATTGAAGCCAACCATTGTCCATATAAAATTTTGTTTGATGCACTGCTCCCAGGAATCAATACTAACGTAGGGCTCAAATTTATTTCTTGGCATTAGGGATATGGCAAGGGAGTATTCATGCCACCAAGAATGTGGTTCACCCAACAAATATATTTGAAGGTTGACCTTCTGATTGATCCAAGTAGAGAGTACTCCATTTCAGCAGTAATTAACACCCTTGACTGGCATGCAGAGTAAGGAACGTCGTTGGCTGATCTGCCATTCTGCCCACCTAATTTACATGGGTCGAAACTACAGGTCAGTTTTCACTTGCCAGTCACTGCTAGGAAAATCCTGACAGTAAGGGAGAGTGTAAACTGCTAAATGCTCCCCTAGTGCGAAGGACTACCATGGAGATGGGAGCCTTTTATTTTTTGTTTACAAAAAGAAAATTCCATTTCAGGAATCCTTTTTGAAAATAAAAAAGTAAACTATTTGGTGCAGGGCTCTGCCTTGCTGACAGAGTCATGCACCAAACAGGAAAGAGAATTGACAGGAACTGCCGAGATGGCGGTTCCTTCCAGTCTTTTATAAATGATTGCCAATGGAGATTACTCCATCTATCAACCTTAATTTTTAGGCCCTCATTCCAACATTTGCAGTATTGACCGCCTACCGCCATGGCGACGCCCGCCAACATACCGCTGGCGTGGCTGCCAGCCATCTACTGGTATCATGACCATCGACGGTCATGGCAGCAGACGGCAGAAAGGCGGCGCTGCTGACAGCAGCACCGCCACACCAGCAAAACACTGCCAATTGTATCATGAGCAATGATACGGCCTGGGGTGTTTTGCTGGCGGACGCTGCTGCTGACAGCAGTTCCGTGGACCGTCTCCAGCAGGAAGACCCCCTGCAAGCAGGTAAGTCGGGTTCTCTGACCGGAGAGAGGGGTGGGGGTTGTTGTGTGTATGTGTGGGGGGTGTGTGTATATATTGGTATGCGTGCATGCGGATGTGAGTCACGTAGGATGCATGCATGAATGAGTGATTGTGAGTGTTGTGTGTTGTGAATGCATGTGTGTGACAAGGTATGTTGGTGTGTGTTGCAGTGTGTGGGTATGTATGTGTGCATGCATGGGTGGTGGGTATGTGTGTGTGCATGTGTGTACATGGGTGCGCGTGTGAGTGTGTATATATACGGGGGCAGGAGAGGGAGGGTGAGGTTGGGGGAGGACTCTGGGGAGGGGGGCGGGTGAGACCCCTATCAGTGCCAGGGAAGGAATTCCCTGGCACTGATAGTACCTACCACTATGGTTTTCGTGGCAGTAAATTTGGCACGAAAACCATCTAGGTAGGCCGGGTTGTAATCCCGAGGGTGGGATAGTGGCAGCCGCCAGGCTGGAGACAGAAGTCTCCAGCCCAGCGCCCGTTACCACCCTGCTGGTCGGTGTGTTAAAGTGGTGGTTTTGGATGGCAGTAACCACAATGGTCCAAATCCCATTTCTTTTACCGCCGGCCTGTTGGCGGTATTACCGCCACTTTAACACCGACCGCCAGGGTTGTAATGAGGGCCTTAGTTTCCAATTATACATTTCTTCACATTTACGGAACATTCTAATCTGTCAATCTTATTTCTAAGCAGATCGGGACCCCCTTAGTTGCCATTATGGGCCACAGTTTCAGAACTGCTGTTCTAGACATCTCACCTCAGTCATCCCTGTTACTGATAATGAGCTAGTCAGAGTGAGTGTGTGAGTGAGTGAGCGAATGAGCAAGCCACAGGGTCAGAGCGGAGTCAGTGAGTCAGTGAAGAAACTTGTATATCCTGGAACATAAACAAAAATATTTCTTGCCACTTCTTTGGTGATAAAGTTGAGACCTGAAAGTAGCAAGCTGCCTTTTTCACTTTCTGTTTTCTGACATGTTTCTTTATTAGCTTAAAGCCTTTCGATTGCTGTTCCTGAGACATACTGTACCGTTGTGAGAAGTGCTGCATCCTGACTTCAGCTTTATCAAGCATTGCAAGCTATCATTTTGTAACCAATCTCTTAGCTCTTTCTCATCTGGCCCTGATATTACACACAGGGCCTCATTCTGACCCTGGCGGTCTATGACCGCCAGGGTGGAGGCCGGCTGAAGCACCGCCAACAGGCTGGCGGTGCTTCATTTTGTATTCCAGCCGCGGTCGCCCAGCCGGGTCCGGCGGTTTTCCGCCGGATTTCCCCCGGCTGGGGGAATCCTCCATGGCGGCGCTGCTTGCAGCGCCGCCATGGGGATTCCGACCCCCTTCCCGCCATCCTGTTCCTGGCGGTTTTTACCGCCAGGAACAGGATGGCGGGAATGGGTGTCGTGGGGCCCCTGGGGGGCCCTGCACTGCCCATGCCACTTGCTGGGCAGTCACTGCACCCGTCGCACCCCTGCAACTCCGCCGGCTCCATTCGGAGCCGTCTTCATTGTTGCAGGGCCTCTCCCGCTGGGCCGGTGGGCGCTCCTTTGGCGGGTGCCCGCCGGCCCAGCGGGAAAGCCAGAATGGCCTCCGCGTTCTTTTGACCGCGGAGCGGCCAAATGGCGGTTTCCGCTTTGCGGGCGGCGCCCGCCGCCCGCCAATGTCGGAATGAGGGCCACAGTCCTTTCATGACATTAATATAACGTTGTCTCTGAAGCAGTCCAAAGGAATTATTTCTCATGGTCATCTAAAGGTGCAAGTGAAACATTATATGCAGTAGTGGAATCCACTTCTCCCTTCCTGGAAGAAAGTCTAAGGGGCTCCACTTTTATCATCCTTCAGAACTGGACACCATATAATAATCTGCTGCCTGGTTCTCAGGTTTCATGCTGCACTAGATTGAAGAATCTAGAAGTTTGAACCTTGACTTCGAATGGTTGCCTCTTCTACATATCATACATAGGTATCAGTCACCAAATATGTTATATTATATTAAAATAAAATATGTTCAAAAACTAGCATCTTCTAAAACATGTTTCACCGTATATTTGTCACTGAAACAAAATATATCCCAGAAATAAAATAAAACAATGAAATGGTAACTAAAGCATGTCTATGTACACAGATACAGTGATTTCTTTAAAATGTGGATATGCTGGGCAATATCCAGTCATTGGGCAGTTAGCTAGGTCTTAATTTTAAATAGTTGTTTTTTAGGTTCCATAGTTAAAATCTTAAAGTTCTTCATGAACAGTAGCTGAAGAAGGAAATGCAATATGGGCAGTGTTAAGAAGTGCTAAAAACCAATGGGCTTTTACAGGAGGGCTCTAGCAAACTGTTGTTGGGGTTCAACACTTACCATACCTCTAGAAGGCATAATGAGTTCAAGTGCTTGTAGAAACTAATGTCAAACTCTTGGAGTTGTTGTAATCTCATTTGGGTGTATATGATGACTTTCACTAGGCCATCTACAGCATGTTGGCCTTTGTAGATGAATTTGCCTATCTAATTTCAGAATGCCACAGTCATTTTCCTTAGCAACACTTGCCTTGTTCTTCTGTGGCATTGACTTATATTTTTTAATAGTTCACCAACAAAGCAGTCCCAGTTCTTGAAGTGATTGCAGCTGGGGATCAGGGATATATATATATATATAGTCACCCTGCTTTTTCCTCAAGACCACATCAATTATATTTTAAAATGTTTTGAAGCTAAGTACAGGTTGGCATTTTGGTGTACATATTGAGTGAAATGTTTCTCAATCTCTGGGTTATCCTCACCTGTACTCATTAGGTAACTATAATTACCATGTTGAACCAAATTGTCATTGCTGAAACTGGTAGATATTGCTTCTGTGAATTTTATGTCTGGGAACATCGAATAATTCTGTATAAACATTATGCCAGTATAACTAAACTGGCAGATTGTTAGTTCAGTTTTGGATAAAATCTTATGAGCCTTTTCTAAATGTATGTTTTATTCATAAAATAGCTTTACCACGATTTAAAGGTACTGCTACAAAACTATAGAAGGATGCTCGAGCCTGGTGTCCTTGGCTAAGTCGAAGCATTTTTGCCTTTCAATAATTATTGTTTTGTAGTGCTCCATCAACACCCTTTTATGAAACCCTATGTGCAAGGTTTTATGCAGAAACTTCATTTGAATTTCCTAGCATTGGACCTGACAACACAAAATTGCTTTACCACAACAGTTGTATCATTTTCACATTCACTTTAAACAATATACTCATTCACCACCTCATTTGGACTGATGAAGTTAACATTTAGAGAGATAGTAGTGACTTTCATGCAGACTAAGAGTGTATGTTCGGCATACACAAAACATCTGTTTTACCTCAAGTCTGTGGCAAAATAGCAAAATAATGCCTCCTGAGAAGGTAGACTTGACATGTAATCAGACCAAAGTATTCATTAAGATCTTTAAAGTCCCTAGAAAATGATGCACAGATGGCTTAGTGTGTATAGTTTCATTTCGTTTATGTAGGGATACTAGAAGTAGTATATGTCTAAATATTGATTGCAGTCTTGTAGAAGTTAGCACACTGCTATAAATAGTGCATAATGGGAGCATAGATTCTTGGCCCCTATAAATCCCATCAAATTCAAGGTGGCATAAAAATTGTTGTTGTGGTGTAGAATATAAACATTCTTACTCATAAGTGCTCACCGGACATGAAATATATCCACAAACCAATATACAGATCTTTCATGGACAAACAGGAGTAATTTTCAAACAAGTTCCAATACTATAAAACCTACCAGCCATTTAGCGGGACGAGAAATTTCAAGACTGATGTGGGCTTGTGGACACCTTGATAGTAGAAAGAAATATATATTCCTACTACCCACCAAAACCCTTAAATGCTCACCACCAGACATGTACTGCCCCCCAGGCTAAACTCAAGTAGCCAATGTTTTTTTTTTGTATTTTACTGTCAAGGTTACTCTTTAAGGTTCTGTACATGTTTTCGTCTCCCCTGTGTATCAGAGATACTATTCTGAAGGTGACAAGGGCAGTGAATTCTGCTTTACTTAGTAAACCTTCAGCAAGATTTTTCTAAATTCCACGGCATCAAATACTTCACTGGCAGAACATCTTGCATGCAAATAATTATCCAGGGCCCGACTCATATAACCTAGAAGGGGGAAGAACTATGGATTACGCGTTTATAGAGACCACGCCATAGTTTTTCTTATAGATTGCTTGCTCTATGACGCAGGGCCAAATTATTTTTTTCCACCTCCATCACTGAATTTTAAGAATTACTGGCCAGGATGCAATGAAGCGATCAATAACAAGTTATTTTGTGAAGACACATCATGGACCTGATGAGCAGTCTTTCCTTAAGCATAATGTAGAGCATAATGTAGAGCAAAGGGTTACAAGGTGGCACAATGCATGCATTACGCCCCTTTGTAAATTTGGCACAGCAATTTTGCTCTCGTTGGGCCACATTAGTGTAAAAAAATTATCCTAATGTAGTGCAAGGAGGCATTAGGGGCTCTTAAATCAGCCCCAAAGTCTGAAGGTAAAACTTTGACTGAGGCATCACGCTCACTGTAGGGGAGCAGGGCTCCATCGCAGTCGGCCTCAAATTTTGACTGTGCCCTGGTCGAGTGGGACCAAGTGTCCAGATTGGCGTTTTTAGTTTCTATGGGATAAATAATATTTAGGGGATCATTACAAATTTGGAGTACCACCAACAAGGCTGGCAGAGAAGACTGCCGAATTATGATTATTCCCAACAGAATACAGCCAAAGCACTGCTGTCACCGCCACTGCGATAGCCACATGCAGGTCAGAGGAGACCATGTTTCCACTGGACAGATTACAAGGTTGCACACCACCGAGGTTTCTGCCGCTGTCGCACCACCATGGAAACCAAGCAGGAAACCTACTGCATCAAAGGAGACACCCACCTTCAGGAAGCCATGCTCGTCCAGAGCCGCCATGGAATCAGATCTACATGTCTTCCCGCTGCTGCTGCTTGCCCAAAGACTTCAGAATCTCCAACGACCACAGCAACCATAAGTACACACTCTTAACCGGCACTGTTGTAGATTGGCAATTTTTGTACACTCACACAACAGACATTCGCGAAAGGATGCGAGGACGACATGTAACTGCAAACTTACATGCACACTCACATACAGTCACACACACACTCCCATATACACAATAAGCACGCCACAGCCACCAAACACACACATATATACACATGTCACTAACACATACGCACAGAAACACTGCACAGGCGCACATTCACACCGTACCACACAACACCACAACATGTCACAAAAACAACACAACAGCACCATCTCCAGTCACTTGGCAGGAACCTACAGGGGACACAACCCAGAGACACATCACACATACATCACAACGTAACACGAACAGGCAAAAAAGTACATACAAATACACAATCACACTACTTACCGATCGACTTACCAAGAATATTGTATCTAACATTTCATGCACATAACATGCACACAGTCAAAGCACACAAAGCCACACAGCTCACCAATAAACACACCTCAACACAAACAACACACAATACCAACACAACAAAACTTCTTGAACACACAAATGTTCATCACACAATAGATACAATACCATTTTAATACAAAAACACTGTACACAACCTCACATACTGCCTAAACAACACATGTAGCCCAAACAGAACACACACATACACACATACAGACACACAACTAATGTCAGCAAGGAACAACTCCATACTATTCATAGAAATGCATGACAATGATGCAATCAGGAAACCAACTACTTTGTGGTCCTAATAATTATTAAATATTTTTTTTTCCAAATAACAAAGCCCAAAGGCAAGTCCATTTGTACAACAGTCTGTATGCACGCAGTGCACATATGTGTGCCCCAAACCTGACTTCTGACTGTCATGTAACCTCCACATGAAGGGGCATCAATGGGACAAACAGGCACCTCAGGAATAATCAGGGGGGTTTGGGTCTTGGAGGGGGGCCTTTGGGATTTGGCTTTGCAAGGGGGGATTGGACTTGGACTTAGGTTTAGGGGAGGGTTGGCTTTTAGGTGGAGGGGCAGACTTCTTGGGAGGGGAACTTGCAGGGGGCCAGGGGAGGGCTTGGAGGTAGATGGGCTGTGCTTGGTGAGGGACAGAGCACATTTAGGGGTATCACGCGTGGGAAAGGAGTAGGGAAAAGGGCAAACTCTGAAAGGAAAGCTTTTTTTGACATACGGGGATGTCAAAGCAAAAGGGCTTGGGTTTGGAGGGAGAGGGAGTGGTTGTCTGAAGTGTTGGTGTAGATTTCTTGGTGCATGTTTGTGGGTGGTATGCTTGTGGGTGGCGGGTGTCTGTTGGGTGGGTGAGTGTGGGAGTTCATGTTTTTTGGAGGAGGGGGTGAAGGTGCTGGGAAATGCTGTGGAGTGTGGGTAAGTGTCTGGTGGGATGTGGACTGCACATATGGTAGATGTGCTGGATGTGGGCATGTATGTGGCTGTGGTGTCTGTGGATGTGGTGACTGGGGTGGATGTTGGTGGGTCTGCTGTGGTGCTCTCTGTGGGTAAGATAGGTGTAGTGGCTGGATCTGTGAATGTTGGTGTGGTGCTTGCAGTTGTGTTAGGTGTGCTGTCAGTGATGCTGAGGGTGGTAGGGGTGTCAGGGCAGGTTCTGACTGTTGATGTGTGTGCAGGTGTATGTTTCTTATGTGCAAACTGGTGGTGTGTCTTGTGATTCTTGTGTTTGTCAGAGCTACCCGTGCATGTTGAGGTGGATGCATGCTTGTCTGTCTGTGTGCTTTGGCTGGGTCAGGGAAGAGAGGTTTGGGATTGGGATGAGGAAGGTGGAGGGTATACAGGAGACAAAGGATGACTGGCTGCCATCAGTGTGGAGGCTAGAACCTTAAAGGATCTTGGTGGGCAAGCTAGTGAATGCCTGTGAATGCCCTCCAAGAACGTATTACTCTGATGGACTTAAGTTGCCAATCCCTGGATGGCATTCACGATGGTCGACTGACCCACATAGTTCAACGTTAGTAGGTCAATGACCTCCTCACTGAGGGCAGCGGGGCTGGTGGGGGTAGAGTTGCCTGCAGCAAAGGAGACACCCACCCACTTGGGTGAGCAGCCACGGCCAACTGAGTGGGGAGCTACAGAGAGGGAGGTGGTAGTAAGAGGGTGGCAGAATGAGATGGTGCTGGGGTGTCCCCAGGTGGGTCCGCCACTGCAAGAGAGTGTCCGCTGGAGGAGGATTTTGATGATGAAGAACTGGATCCAGTCTTTCCCCTGACACTTCCCTCGCCCTCCAGGACACTTTGCCCCTTGGTGTCGGTGTTATCAGCACTCCGGGCCCCGTGGCCAGCAGCTTCCCCACTCGGCTGTGCCCCGTCTCCTTCGCCTGCCAATGCTGATGCACAGAAACAGAGAGAGAGAGGGTCATCACATTCTTAGCATATACATACAGTATTCCTTACACAACAATAACAACACATCTATGTCTACTAAAGCCCCAGATAGGAACCATTTAGAGCCCACGTCATGTCACAACTACATCCCTTCAACATTCCTATATTACTACAGTATCACTCACTACATAAGCCAACCATCACAACACTACATCAACATCCTATTAATTTAGCAGTAACACAAAACAAAACATACACAAGATGAATTGGCTACATCTAAAGTCTCTCCCTACACAGATCATCTCTGTGTATCAACAAAACATCCTTAGGAAATGCTGTTAACTGGCAACACAATATCATGCCTCCCCTTGATCCACACTTGCCCAGTCCCTCACTTGTTGTCATGTAACATGAAAGTAAACTCTTCTCACTTAATATAAAATACAGCATGTTGGTTTGCAATCACATACCTAACATGTGACTTTGGCCATATCATTCACAATGTCAAATACCTCAGGTGAAGACATTACATATGGCGCACCCAAATAGTGTGCCTCACAAAAGTAAAATAGCATGTCATTGAAACATCTATCAAAAGTGTATAAAAAAAATTAGAAAGATTTTCTGGACCCATAGGGGCCTACTTAACACATAGACAACCACAGGGAGCATACTAACACTTCAATACAATGGGCACCAAACATGTGCATGAATGCCACATACCATTCCACTATACAAGCTGAGTAGTAACCTCCACCTGACTACATCAAAACACCTACACCACTAACAACTGTCCAGACATGTGAAACCTAATACCTTAGTACAGAAGTAACACTTACATAACCCACTACTAATGTAACCATGAATGACACATACACATAAAGTCCATCAAATTGACTTACAACATATCCCATAACACCTGTCTATGTCAAATGTCAAATGGAACCCCTGCCACACTATTACGTCAGGAAGAAATGAGCTAATCCATTACTAAAACTGTCAAAAGAGCCTTTAGATTATCAAAGGTAAGTCTGGCAAAGAAGAGGTTTTCACATAACAATAAGCATGAAGTATCAATTGTCACATGATGCAGGCTCAAAACAGCGTATGTTGCACCCATATAGGTATGGTACTGCCTTATGTAGCATGGACAAAATACATGGGGTAAGTGATCAGCAGGTTAGCCACGTTCCTTCTCAACACCAACACACATTAAAACATCATATTTGAACACATGCAATGATATGTCTTGTACTGTGAATATATTATTACCACCATGGTTTTCACTATGTAGGATGTCCACCCTGATCAAACATCACATTTCCCAATGTATGGTTCTGACATAACAATGGAGACACCTACTCAAACCTCATAAGGAGTGTAGTAAATTTGTCATATTAAAATCCTGATTGGGATGACAGCCTCACATGAAGTTGCCCTGGGACTCATCCATCAGACCCAATGTTGCATTTAGAGCAAGATCCAGCAGAATTGGACTGGTCAGAGACCAAAGAGCTATATAACTTATCAATTTGATATATGGACTGTGGAACAGTAGGTGAGAAGGATGACACAGCAGGTATATACATATGTATGGTTGAGAAGAGTTACACGTATGACACAGTCACATGTACATCACCACATGCCGTCATGCAATATTTTGACATAGGTGAGTAACATGGTCCTATACATAGTATAATGCCCACATCTGTGCTTGGCAACTGTAGTAATATGTCATCCTAGGAGACCCTTTACCTGTAGCACTTACCACATTGTCACAGCTGCACTACTTATACATCATACGCTACCTGGCAGAGGCATATACATCTGTTTATTCAGTACGTACCCCCTTGTGACTGCTGTGCTGCCCTCAAACACCCATCCACCTCAGGGTAGGCCACTGCCAAAATGGGGGCCATTAGGGAGTCAATGTCCGACAGGTCACCCCTCCCTCATTTGGGGGACATCTCCAGCTGGGCCGCTACGGTCTTCTGGGCCCAGCCTCTCAGGTCCTCCCACCACTTCCTACAGTGGGTGCTCTGCCGGCTGTCGACCCTCAGGGTCCGCACTTGATTGGTGACCTGCATTGAAGAAACAGAAAAAAGGAAAGTCATGTCCACATGCACCATACCAACACTAGTGGACAGCAAGTAGGTAAACACTCCCATCCTCTCAGTTTACACTCATGTACAAATTAGCTTCTGCATGCATCAACACCTTCACTACTTTACATTTCAGGTACACCATCATAAAACACATCTTTCACACATTGGTATACCATTGGGCTAACTTGCTCATCTGATGCACCACATAGCTTTCATACTGGGGTAGGACTTCCTTCACATGTTTCTCCAGCTCTTCAAAGGTGAAGGCTGGGGCCCTATCACCTGCAGGATGTGGCATGATAGCTCCCAGAGGCAGTACACAGCAACACAGGTAGTGGAGGTCTTGCTGGCAGCAGTGTCAGGAGTCAAGTGAGCAATACTGCAGAAGATGGCGGTCATGACCGCCACGTACAGGACCGTCATCGCGGCGAACATCGCCATTGGACCAAGTCCACCAAAGGCAGTAATGTGTTCCTATGGCAATTTCCATCAAGGTTGTCACCGCCTACCGCCATGACGACATCCACCAGCAGACTTAGGTCACTTCCACATGTCCAGTACAGTAGATCATGCAGCTGCCATTTTGAGCACATTTCACGAATGGAAAGGTTTTGGAATCTGCAACATAAACTAAGCCCTATTATGTACAGTACATCTCTAAGTACTGTCTTCATGTTTAGTTGTCTATTTGTGCATGTGAGTAGTAAAAGCTGTGTATCTAAGGGATTTTTGGTGAAAGCAATGTATACCTATTCTCAGGATCCTATGTGCATTGTTAATGTAGATAATGTGCAATATTATGTGTTCAACATGTAAAGTCGGTTGGATTAACAAACACATACAGTCACAGGTGAATATGCATGTGTAGTACATTAAGTAGTTGAGGGAATATGCACCAAGGAGAGTGTCATTGGATGCATAGCTATGTGCTGTACTATAGATGTCAGAGGTTGTAATCGACCTCAACAGCTGATATGTGTGACTTGCATTTGGACATTTACATGATATGTGCATTATTCATGTCACACACTATGTTTACAGGTTTCCACATAGTTACGCTGCCATGAGGAGAGGAAGACAACCGCCAGTGTACTGTCCACTAGTAGACCTGTACACCATTGAGGAAAGACATACTATCCAGACATAGGCTGAATCGGCACACTATCATGGATCTTTGTGATCAGTTGGAGCCTGATCTGATGCTTGCCATTCGCAATCCCTATAGCATACCTCCCATCGTTCAAGTCATGTCCGTGCTACACTTCCTGGCCACTGGGTCCTTTCAGAATACAGTGGCCCTAACTGCAGGGATGTTTTAGCCCTGTTCAGTCTGGTTTTGAAGTATGCACTGTGTGCATTGTTGAAACACCTAGACAGCTACTTCAGCTTCCCACAACATGCAGATTTGGCCTATATGAATGCAGAGTTTTATGCTATGGGACACATTACACATGTGGTTGGAGCCATAGAGGGCACCATGTAACCTTTGCTCCCCCCAGTGCCAATGAAAAGGTGTGTAGGAACAGGAAAAACTACCACTCCATCAGCATTCAAGTGGTGTGTTTGGCAGGCCAGTACATTTCATAAGTCAGTGCAAAGTATCCAGGATCAGCCATGATTCCTTCATCATGCGGAACAGCAATGTCCCACAGCTGATGACATAACTCAACACAGAGAGGGCCGGGCTGGTTGGTAAGTTAGATTTGAAATGTATGTTTGCAAAGTATGTCTCATGCCATCACAATGTTGCATGTTCAACATATATTTTTGTGTTGTTCTTCCAATTTCCGTACAGGTGACTCTGGCTATCTAAACCATCCTTGGTTGTTGACACCAGCAAAGTACCTAACCATGCCAGGGGAAGCCCAATACAATAAGGCCCACAGGAGGACAAGGCGTGTCGTGGAGCAGACTTTTGGGCTCCTGAAGGCAAGATTTAGGTGGACATTTCAGGAGGAGCCCTCCTCTACTCACCAACAAGGTATATAAAATAATTGTTGCCTATGGCATGCGCCACAATCTTGCCCTGAGACATCAGATGCCATTCCTACCAGATGAGGGGGAGCCAGCAGAACCTGTGGGTGGAAATGTAGATTTGCCAAGTGACGAAGAGCCAGATGAAGATGAAGCAGGAGACTCCAGGGCAGATCTCATTGATCAGTACTTCAACTGAATAAAAGGTGTGTGATGTTTACTTAATGCAGTGATCTCATTTTGTGACCTACAGTTGATGGGTAGCATGCCACCTCCTTTTTTGCATCATCTATGGGGTTGTAAGTAGCTCTGTCGCCTAGGACTGATTTGTGCATGCGGACTGTAAATTTGTTTTATGTACTGGACAGAGTGGTCTACAGTGTCATGTTCTGTTGTAGCAGATGCATAGTCACTTGTAAACATGACTTTTAAGATGTGAGGAATGTTTTCTGCTATGTCCTATCCCTTATCGCTGTCAATCACAGATTTACTGAGTTCCAGTTTGGCCCCTCATCCTTGGCAGGTGACTGACAGTTTCAGAAGCAGATGGGAATTGCAGGTAGACCTGAGAAGTGGACATGACTGAAAACAGGTACTAATTGTCATGAGTATGCGGAGTGCAACTAGCATATCCAGACTGTAAGGGCACTGGCTGGAAATGTGTTTACCGTCAAGTTCACCTGTAGGATACAGAAAGTGGTCTAATGGTGTCATTTGTGTCTCTGTGTGTCTTGTGCATGTGTAAATGTAGAACCTCAGCCTCTCCCATCACAATGGTTACTGTTGTATATATTCTTCCTTGAACCTAGCTGTCAATGTGTTGATACTTTTCAGACCAATGTGCATGTCACTGTGGACTGACATAGGTGAGTGGCAAGCCTACAGGTATGTGATCAATGTAAGTGAGAGATCCCTGGACTGGGGACCTCAGTACTGATCTCTTTCTGTACGATGGGGTATGCATATTCGGAAGCTAAGGTATGGGTATGTGATAAGGCTTTACCAGGTGATACAAAGGACCAATCTGTGTGCCTCCTGCCTTGTAGGAGGACTAACATGACCCTAACTTCTGTATCCTATGATTTAGCATTATGTGACACCTTAGCAATCATCCTGATGTTACTCTCAGCTATACTCTATGTGCTGTTTGCATTTCTACCAATAAATGTGTGTAGATGTGGTATACCATTTTTTTAAATCTGTCCAAGGTATAATCCTAATGTAATGAGTCTCCTTCTGATAGAGTCCACGTGTGATGTCCATAACAAAGGTTGTGCAATACAGAGGGACATATTAATACTAGATTTGGTATGCCTAACAATTGTACAAGGTTGATAAATAACACATACACAGGACCTGTGTTTAAGTGTGATGTATCGTGGACAGTAAAGCAATATGTGTGACTAGTTAGTTAATAAAACACAAAATAAACAATAAAGGGTTCAGTCATGGGAGCTGGAATTATGAGATTAGCTTTTACACCATTAGGATACACAAGTCCAGTGTCCTTGCAACATGGGAAAATAGAGATTGATGTCTGAATAGTCAACATGGTGTATCTGTGGCACGCAAGGGGAACAAGTCAGGAGAGGTTCACTTCCTGTCAGTGGGTTTGGTCTTGGCATCGGTTCCTGCTGGACATCCGAGTGGACGTCCAAGTTTATGAGGTGTTCCTCTGCTACAGCGGGTGGTGTGTCTGAGGCATGTCCTTACCCTGGCAGGGCCTCAATTCCACTAGCATTTGCAGATGTTGAAGGGCACCTGAAGAGTCATTACTAGTGGAAGAGGCCTGTGTTGTAGACCTACTCAGGGGTGTGTTGATGTCCCTCAGCACCCCAGCAATGGAAGCCAGGATGGCATTTTGTGCCTTCCACTGCTGCATGACTTGCTGGTGGTTGTTGCTCTGAGCTTTTGGATTTCCCCCATCATGGTGATTACCTTGCCCATCATGCCTTGGGAATTTTGGTAGGCTCCCAAGACACGGGAAATGGTTTGCTGGTCAATGTTGACCCTAGGAGCCTTCATCCTCGGGTCCACAGCATCCCTCCCATGCACCCTATCCCCACGCGCCTGTGCCCCTGGCACAGTGTGCCCACTCCCCTGGGTAGCAAAACCATGACTGTCAAGGGTGACAAGAGGAGACTCTTGACGGCTGCCACCGCAGTGGTCTTCCCACAAAAGGGCCAAATCCGTAATGAGGCCCTCAATCTTTCAAAATTCATATCACATATTCCCTTTATTGGATAGTTGCAGTTTTAGTGTCATTTTAAATTTAAAAATATAATCTATTTTTATAAATTGGAACTGGATTTTTATTGCGTTTTATGTTTTACTTATTTACTGTTTTGGGATTTTTAAATGCTTTACACACCTGTCTCCCAAATTAAGCCTAACTGCTCATTGTTAAGCTACCAAGGGTTGAGCTGGGATTATTTTATTGAGACCTAACTGGACCTAGTGGGGGTTAGTGGCCTATTGCTAAGTGTAGGTGTGAGAAAACGGGACTGATGCAGAGGCCCCCTAACTTTTTGCACCCATTTTTCACTTTTTGCTGGTGTTTTCCTGACTCTGATGGTGCACTGAGTACTGCTAACCAGTTAACCAGTCCCAAGGCCTGTGCTCTGTTTAAAATGAGTACGCAAATCAGGCTAGTTATAATTGACTATGCCAACCTACCTATAGGTCCCTAGTATATGGTAGGGCATGTAGGTTTAGGGACCCCATGTTAGGCGATGCACTCATAGGTGTATTGTTGAGGTACCGAGGGTCATTTTAAAGGCAGGCCTGCCTTGCTGGCTGCTTTTAAATTAAAGTTAAATGCAAATTCGACTTTGGAATTAAAAGTACTTCCGAAGTCTTAAACTACCTTATTTGTAAAGATAAGACACCCCTAAGGTGTGCCCTATGTACCCATAGGGTTGGGTGCCATGTAACTATCAGCAGGGACCTTATAAAAACAGTTTTATAAGCCCTGGTGAGGTAAAACTGTAAAATGTGTTTTTCCCTCACTCTAGTGAATGGCCTCCATAGGCTAAAATGGATTGACTTTATTTTAATTAACAAAGTCACCTTAAGTGTCAGATGCCTCAAGTTTGGTATCAAATTAATTGTTATAATAAATCCCACAACTTATAATTGTTGGATTTAGTATAACTAGATCAGTTAAAGAGTTTTAAAACTCTCCCTGAAAGTTGCCAACTTCAGCTCTGTAGTGCCCTTCTCTGATTGGCCAGTGTCTGGCAGCCTGGCTTGACTGCCTTGATGGGGTGTGAAGTGGCCTGGGCTGAACACAAAGGAAAGGGGTCACCCTCTTCACATGACCTAACTATCACATTTTGTTGGTCCAACTTATGTTTCTCCTCTTTAGTTTCATCTTATGCTTGTCCTTTCTCTAAATTTGTTCAGCTATATCTCTCCTATATTTGCTCCTTGTTTATCTTTTTCTGTCACCAGGCACAGTCGCTAAAGCCCCTTCAACAAATAACTAGGTAGGGCTTTAGCAAAGAGTATTTTGTTCACAGCAGCTCCCACGTACTGGGCAGGAGAAGCTTTGAGGGAAAAATAATCCCTAAAAGCATGCCTGCCATGCCACACTGGTAAAACCGACCTGTCAAAGTGGGTGATCTATTTTCATAAATAGCAAACAAATGCCTGCCTTAAGCAGTTTTTTACCTGTGTAAGGGGACATTTCAAAAACCTTTCTTTCTGTGTTTTTTACATGGCGATTCTACACAGAAAAACCATCAGCAGGAATTGCATCATAGGGGCCTTTTTAAATTATTCAACCCCTCAAGCTTTTAAACCCAGCACTACTACTGACAATACAGCCAATTTCTGCCTGAGTGCTGCTGAGATCAAAGTGAAAAGAGAGACCATGGTGATCAGTTTAATACTTGTACATGGCACAATAGAAAAGTAAGCACTAAAGTAAATTTGTCCTCCAAGGAATACATACGGCAGGAGCAGAACAAACTTCACTTATACATGTAACAGGAACTGCACAGGTAGCACCATTAGGGCCCTCATGCACACACAAAACAGGTACAGCACTGATAGGAGTGAGCTCTTCTCTCATTTCGAAAAGGGGCAGCATCGGTAGTGAAGTTTCCTTTACTTAACAGATACAGGGCATAAAAAGCTGTTCATGCTTCCTGAACACATAGATAACAGGGGTGCAACTTTCATCACACAGAAAAGGCAGAGGAAAGGTAGAAACTGTGAAAAACAACTTTACACAAAACACAAATCATGGACAGTAGCAGTACAAGCCTACTTCAGAAAAGAGGCATAACAAAGAAAGCAGCTGGGCACTGTTCTGTTTCACACACCATGTACAGTATGTAAAACTCTTACACAGACAGGCAGAGCACTGGAAGTTGCTGTGCAGATTCCACTGCACAAAAGCAGATACAGAATGAGATGCAGAAGTGCAGGCCTTCATCACAAAACAGGTGCAGGACGGCTGTGTAAGGCCTCTTTGCAAAAAGCAAGAAAAGCAATAGCTGCAAAAATGTAGCCTCCCTCACTCAAAGCAGGTGTTAGGGCACATTTATTAATGAAAATGAATTTTTCGTTTGCATTTGTTTAAGTTAACATAATCAAGCCACAAAATAAAACTACTAGGCTTTTCTTATTAATATGGCTTTGTAAAAATGAGGGAGAAAGTTTCCTAAGTGTATATTTTTCTCGCTCATAAAATTGTAGAAATAGGATATATTGTGTGGTGCTGTGCTAAACCACAATGTAATTTCTTTTCTGACTCTAGAGGAAACTGTGTCCTAACTGTAGTCATTCTTGCAACAAATTAAGGACTTTTCCTATTCCCATTGATGACTCTGAAGGGTTCACTATATTTAATACATGCAAAGATGTAATGTTGTTATCTTGTTTTTAGATAAACAGCATTAATTATGCATTATAAAGTAATCTCTATCAATGTTGCAATTAATTTATCATGTGTCCATAAAAATCCTTTGGATTATATTGTATCTATTGGTTGTTGTTATTATGTCATTATTAAGTCATTTCACACCACATCCCAAGTGTGTTTTTTTACTGTTTCTAAGCATATAGAAAGTGCCCCGTGTGGGATGTGTGCCAGACCTTTCCTGTCCGAGCAGTTCCTATGCCAGTTTGCTTTTGAATTCTGTAGTTAAATATTTTTGATAGTAGACCTTTCCTTGCTAAGTGTCTTCATGTCAGACAATAATTTAATTCTGCCCTATCTGAGACAGAGCTTTATGTCTATTGTCCAGATATAGATTTCATGTT
Source organism: Pleurodeles waltl (assembly GCF_031143425.1). NCBI lineage: Eukaryota > Metazoa > Chordata > Amphibia > Caudata > Salamandridae > Pleurodeles > Pleurodeles waltl. Next base: position 205,225,184 of record NC_090442.1, on the reverse strand, counting down.
GGTCCTTTGCTGACTTTGTACTTAGATGTTGTATAGACATATTAATGAGGATAGACTGTATGATAGTCGTCTTTTTCTCTATAGATAGTCTTTTTCTCTTAACACAAGATATACATAGATACTGATTTGAACTGACTAACAAATTGTTTTTTTGCTTTCTGTACTGATTCCTAAATATTAACTAAACCTTCATGGTTTTGACTTTGAATATTGTCCTGCGTGGGTTTCTTTTATTTGCCTTGAGACCACATCTTTTGGAACTCAAACCACCCGAGTCCTGCAGATGGGACTATTGATAATATAGGCCCTCATTACGACTTTGGCAGTAAATTCCGAATACTGCAGCGGTGACGGCCACCAACATACCACTGCAGAGGTGAACATCCATCCGCCAGATTATGACACCACATCAAACCGACAGAAACCAGCCACAATCACAAATCTGCTAGTCCCAACAAATGCGATAAACTGTCAGAACTAGCACCCATACCATTACACCACCAAAACAACCCCCTCCAAATACTGACCCGAGAATCACCACAACGGACATTCAACAGTGGTAAACCATTGTTGGTGCACACCGCCATGGATAAAATGGCCACCCAAAAACAAACAAGACAGCTTTGGCCAGAACAAAAACCCACACCTGACACAAATACACACACCCCACACACCCACCAACAGCACCATAAAACACACCTCCACATCAACCACAACCTTTGCAAACATGAGAAGATCGTTATACCTTGACACGCCAATCCCAGAGACAACTGCACACATACACAACTATCCATACATCCGTCACACACCACACACCCCACCACATTACTCAACACCCTCTGCCCAACACCCATGTCCCCACAAAGTCACCCCCGTTTCACTGACGAGGAGTTGCAGGTGATGGTGGAGGAAATAGTCAGGGTAGAGCCACAGCTGTTTGGAGAACAGGTACAGAAGATCTACAGTGCCAGGAAGATGGAGCTATGGCAGAGGATCATGGACAGGGTGAACGCCGTGAGACAATATCCATGCACAAGGGATGACATTCGATGGAAGAGGTGGAATGACCTACAGGGGAAGGTGAGTTCTACTGCAGCAAGGCACCAGCTCGCCATCAGGAGGACTGGCGGTGGACCCCCACCTCCTGCCCCACAGCTGACAGCATGGGAGGGGCAAGTCTTGGCTATACTGCATCCTGAGGGCCTCATGGAGTAGCTGGAGGACTAGACACTGGTGAGTCACCATTACCAACCTACCACCACCCCATACCTCCATGTCATCTCACCCCCTCACCTTGACTCCCTTCTCCCCATTCCATACAACACAGTGCACCACCCCAATAACCACACCTAAATGTCTCTCCCTGCATGTCATACACACGGCAAGCACATCCCACCCTGCTCAGCATGCACACCCACTAGCAATGCAGGGACAGCATGGAGAACTAGCAATCCTACAATCTAACACCATATTCTACCAAAGGTGGGAGGACAACACCAATATCATTAGGAAAGGTAGAAATGCGCAATATGTGACAGGCAATCACCCTAACAAATCACTCTTATCTCCACAGGTGCCCCAGCCAATGTCAGTGGCGAGGAGGTGCTACTGCAACCTAGTCCCCCACCAGAAGATCCCCTCAGTGATGACAGCAACTCTGGAGGACTTGGGGGGTCATTACAACCCTGGCGGACGGCGTTAAAGGTGCGGTAATACCGCAAACAGGCCGGCGGACACAAAAAGGGAATCATGACCCTGGCGGAAACCGTCAACAAAGACAGCCACTTTAACACACCGCCCGCCCCGGCGGTACAGACAAGCAGCGCGGCGGTCACCGCCAACAGACAGGCGGAAGACAATGTACCGCCCATAGTATCACAACCCGCCAATCCGCCACCTTTTCCGGTGCGGATTCACTGTGGATAAAAACACGGCGGAAACAGTTTCTGCAATGGGAAAACGCTCACCTGAACACATCCCACGAGGAAGGAGGACCCCATGGAGCCGGAACTCCAAATCCTACCGGCCCTTGCATTCCTACTCATCTATGAAGACCAACGCCGGTGCCGGCGAAGACAACGGTGAGTACTGCACCTATGACGTAGGGGAGGGGGGAGGCAAAAGTCACGGGGCACACACGCAACACCCCCACCCCCACCCTCGCATATTACAACACACACACCAATGCATCTACAAACATCACAGTAACAACCCACAACCCCACCGGAAGAATGCAAAGACAAAACGAAATCGGTTCAAACATGGTAATGTATCAATATATATGTTTCAAATATAAACAGATATATATAAAATCATCCAAAAGTATATACATTATGAGAAGTAGTGCAGATATGCACATATCAATGTCCGTGCACCACTAGTCCAAAAATGCATGGGCGAGGCCCACACAAGATACCTGTCCACAAACGAAGAGAACACTGCCGGGGCATCAGAGAGAAGTACAACAGGCACCTCAGGGGGAAGGGAAGGGGGGGGGCACCTCAGTCGGATGACAGCACCACGCCAGATCCACGAGGGGGCTCCATGCCCATTGATGTATCCTGGGAAGTGCAAAGCCACAGTCTCTCAAGTCTCTACAGTGGGTGGCTTGCCCACTGTTCCATCCTGGGGAGTGCAAAGCCACAGTCTCTCAAGTCTCTACAGTGGGTGGCTTGCCCACTTTACCATCCTGGGGAGTGCAAAGCCACAGTCGCTCAAGTCTCTACAGTGGGTGGCTTGCCCACTGTTCCATCCTGGGTAGTGCAAAGCCACAGTCTCTCAAGTATCTACAGTGGGTGGGTTGCCCACTGTTCCATCCTGGGGAGTGCAAAGCCACAGTCTCACAAGTGAATGCATGTGTCCATTGGTTCTGGAGTGGGACTGGTGCCCAGAGTGCTTCATCCTGTGAAGGACTGACAGAGTGGATTCATGTCTCCACTGGTTCTGGAGGGGGACTGGTGCCCAGACTGGATTAGTCTCCCCGTGACAGTTCCTGTCCCGTCACTGTCCCAGCTGCACATGGGATAACGATGCTTGATGTGGCGGTCTTTTCCTTCTTCAGCGGTGCTTGCCCTGTTCAGCGGTGCATGCCCTGTTCAGCGGTGCTTTGCCATGGCGATGTCTGGACTGTTCAGCGGTGCTTTGCCATGGCGGTGTCTGGACTGTTCAGCGGTGCTTTGCCATGGCGGTGTCTGGACTGTTCAGCGGTGCTTTGCCATGGCGGTGTCTGGACTGTTCAGCGGTGCTTTGCCATGGCGGTGTCTGGACTGGGTATTGGTGTGTGGCATGACGTTCTCTGGAATGGGCATTGGTGTGTGGCATTACGTTCTCAGGACTGGGCATTGGTGTGTGGCATGACGTTCTCTGGACTGGGCATTGGTGTGTGGCATGACGGTCCCTCATTGGCTAGCGGGGCTGTGGCTGCCGGGGCCCTCCTGGGCTATGACTCTGGTGGTGGTCTCCTGACCAGTGACGATACTTGGGCCCTCCTGGGCACTGACTCTGGCGGTGGTCTCCTGACCAGTGACGATACTTGGGTCCTCCTGGGCACTGACTCTGGCGGTGGTCTCCTGACCAGTGACGCACTGACTCTGGCGGTGGTCTCCTGACCAGTGACGATACTTGGGCCCTCCTGGGCACTGACTCTGGCGGTGGTCTCTTGACAAGTGACGACGGTGCTGGGGGTGGCGTTCCGGCCGCCGGGAAGGATGGCGCCCTTCTCCAGCGTGATGCTCACACCAGGCTGTGCAGACTTCTTCTGGCCCTTCCCCACCTTTGGAGGAGTCACAGCTGACTCTGCAATCCCCCTGGGACCCCTGTGAGTTGTTTTGCCTCCAGGAGTCTTCACACGGTCCCGTCGGCCACTTTCCAACTTCAGAGCCTTTACAGGGGGTGGACTGGCAGTGCCTTGGCTCCGTGTCACACTGCCTGCCCTGGTGGCCGGTGCACTGTACACACCTTGAACAGGCACCACTGGTACTGGAGGCTTTTTGGCTGAGGCGCTACGACGGAACTGATGAATTGGAGGGGTGGGGGTGGGGGAAAAAAGGTCAACTTTGCAGAGGGACAGTTTCTGACGAACACTGGGATGGGTAGCTGGAGGGGGTCTGGGAGTGGAGGAAGAGGAGGTGGTTGTAGGAGGTGTCACTTTAGGTGTTTTGGGTGCAGGTGCAGGTACTGGAGGCTGTCGTGAGGTGGATGGATGTTGGGTGTGTGGGTGCCCGCGTTTGTGTACTTTGGGAAGGGGTGTCACAGACACACTGGGAGAGGATACAGGGGACGTGTAAATGGGAGTGGGGGTGGTGAGTGCAGGTGAGCGGGGTGTGGTGCTGGGTGTTCTGGAGCGAGTCCTAGTGGCTGTAGATGTAGTGCATGCAGGTGAGAGTGTAGACGACACTGGGAGGGAGGACGGAGACGATGAGGAGGGGGACACAGTGGAGGCAATGGATGTTGCTGTGTCTGTATGTGTGTGATGCTTGTGTGAGTGCCTGTGGGTTGTGTGGTGCCTATGTTTGCCTGAGCTACTTTTGTGTGTTGAGGTGTGTGCATGCTGGTCTGATGGTGTGCTTGGGATGGGCTGGGGTACAGGGGATTGGGTCTGGGTGGAGGAAGTTGGAGGGGGGAGGCTAGAGACAGGGACAATGGCTGCCATCAGTGCTGAGGCCAGAGATTGCAGGGTTCGCTGAAGGGCAGCCTGACCAGAATGAATGCCCTCCAGGAATGCATTACCGTGTTGCAACTCCCTTTCTACACCCTGGATGGCATTCACAATGGTAGACTGCCCAACAGTGAGTGACCTGAGGAGGTCAATGGCCTCCTCACTGAGGGCAGCAGGGGTGACTGGGGCAGGGGCTGAGGTGCTTGGGGCGAAGGTGATGCCCACCCTCCTGGGTGAGCAGGCACGGGGCGAACGCTGAGGGGCTGCTGGGAGGGCGGTGCTGGTAGGGGAGGTGGCGGCTGTACCTGTAGACGTGGGGGGCACAGATGGTGCTGCTACCACAAGGGAGTTCCCATCGGAGGACGAGTCCGTGTCGCTGGTCGGTGACCCGGTGGCCGGCGTGAAGCTCCCCTCGCCCTCTGTCCCACTGGTGCATTCTGAGTCCGTGGTGTGGCCCTCCATGGCCATGTGGGATGCAGCTCCCTCGTGCTCCGGTGCCACTGTACCTCCGCCTGATGATGCTGATGCACAAAAGAACAGGGAGATCAGAAAAAGGAGGGGGGACGACAGAAGAAAGACAGGTTGAGTGCATGGCATACTGCTACAGTTGGCGGACAATACAGACACAGCAGCCCCCTGTACTACGCCGTGCTCCTGGCCTCTACAGATGCAATTTCTGGGATCTGGCCTACATGGCTATGGTGGACATCTGCACACATGGATGCCACAGGGGCATGTATACCTGTTCTTGTCACTCTACTGCGGTGGGGTGGAGTGCCACATGGCCTGCATTACTGAGGGGCCTAGCCTACGTATTTCTGCCTGGCCTAGGTACACCCACAGCACTCCTCCCTCAGCCAGCCCCTCAACTGCGCGCAAAGTCAGCAGAATGAGGTTGTATTCACCCCCTTGTGTCTGCTGTGATGCCCTCAAGCGCCCATCCAACTCAGGGTAGGCCACCGCCAGGATCCGGAACATCAGGGGGGTCATGGTGCGACGGGCACCCCTCCCACGTTGGGAGGCCATCCCCAGCTGAGCCTCTGCCGTCTTCTTGCTCCAGCGGCGAATGTCCTCCCATCTTTTCCGGCAGTGGGTGCCCCGTCTCTGGTGGACCCCCAGGGTCCGGACGTCCTTGGCGATGGCACGCCAAATGTCCTTTTTCTGGTGGGCGCTGACCTACATGACATGCACAAGGGAAGAAGAGAAGTCATTACCAACTGCACCGCTGATGTGAGTGTCCCCCCTCCCTACCCTAGCCATGTGGCACATTCATTCACAGGCATTAATGTTCCCTGAATTCTGCCCCCTTCCCTCTTACAACCAGCCCTCTCCACCCAGGCCTAGCCCATACAACGTGCTACCTATGTACTAACCTGTTGGTCTGGAGGACCGTAGAGTAGCGTGTACTGGGGGAGGACCCCGTCTACTAGTTTCTCCAACTCCTGAACAGTGAAGGCAGGGGCCCTTTCCCCAGAGGCAGCAGCCATCGTGGCTTCCAGACCGAGGTCACAGCAGCACTTGCAGTGTAGGTCCTTTCCTGTCGAAGATCAGGTATCTAGTGATTGAACAGATAGAAAATGGCGGTGACGTCCGCGGCGGTGCGTATCATCACCGGCGGCGCACTTGTTCATTGGCTCCTGGGACCCATAGGGTCCAATGTTAACCAATGCAGCATTGGGCCGCGGTCTACGACCGCCTACTGCGATGGTGTGCAACGGCAGCGCAGTTACCTCACAATCCTATTGTCCCAGTTTAGAGGTCAGACAGCCGCCATTTCAGGGGGCCACATGACTTCATTTACTTCTGCGTCACACATAGCTAGGCCTACACTCAACACACATACAGGAAGGGTTTTGTGTTTGGTGTCGTGTTCTGTGTAACTGTGGGTACATACCTGGAAAAAAGTTGACTCTGTGGTCGCTGTTGTCCTTCCTAGGCACCGTCATTTGGGACAATTGAGAAGATGGCGGCCGCTGGTGGACCTTTTGACAATGGAGTAGCGACATTTAATCGTCACCTACAGGTTTGACCGTGCCACTATCCAGGAACTATGTACCCAGTTGGAGCCAGACCTGATGTCACCAATCCGCCATCCCACTGGAATCCCCCCTGACGTGCAGGTGCTGTCAGTGCTCCATTTCCTTGCAAGTGGCTCATTTCGGACAACAGTGGCCATGGCATCAGGGATGTCCCAGCCTATGTTTTCCAACGTGTTGTCCAGAGTGTTGTCTGCCCTGCTGAAACACGTAAGGAGATACATCATTTTCCCTGAGGTGGAAGATTTGGCTACAGTGAAAGGTGACTTCTATGCCCTTGGACATATCCCCAACGTCATAGGTGCTATTGATGGGACCCATGTAGCTCTGATCCCCCCCACAGGAGTGAACAGGTGTACAGGAACCGGAAGAGTTATCATTCTATGAATGTACAGATGGTATGTTTGGCAGACCAGTACATCTCCCAGGTAAATGCTATGTTCCTTGGCTCAGTGCATGACGCCTACATCCTGCGGAATAGCAGCATCCCTGATATGATGGGTCAACTCCAGAGGCACCGTGTGTAGCTATTAGGGGATTCTGGGTACCCCAACCTGTCATGGCTACTGACCCCAGTGAGGAATCCCAGGACCAGGGCAGAGGAACGCTACAATGAGGCCCAAGGGCGGACTAGGAGGGTGATCGAACGCTCCTTCGGCCTCCTGAAGGCCAGGTTCAGGTGCCTCCATATGACAGGTGGTTCCCTATTCTACTCACCGAAGAAGGTGTGCCAGATCATCATCGCCTGCTCGATGCTGCACAATCTTGCATTGCAACGCCAGGTGCCTTTTCTGCAGGAGGATGGTCCAGATGACGGTGTTGTGGCAGCTGTGGAGCCTGTGGAGCCTGTGGACAGTGATGAGGAGGAAGCTGAGGAAGAAGGCAACGACAACAGGGAGTCAGTCATACAGCAATATTTCCAGTGACACACAGGTGAGAACATTTTCATTTTTACCATTACATTCACTGTCACACGTCTTCCTCTATCCTGTGTGTAATTTCATAGCATTATTTGTTAACTGAGTTGTACCTTATCATTACGGTTTCACAGGTGTGGTTACCAACGTGTGTCATCTGCATGCATCCTTCAGGGACTTGTGATGTGTGACTTAGGTATGTTGCCTTTACAACTAGAAACGCATTTTGACACTGTCTTTGATAATACATTTTACCAAATCATAGACTGACTCAACATTGTTTTGTGGTTCAAGGGTGTTTATTTAAGTGCTCAAAAATGGAAGGGGGTTGTGAAATGGTGATGGGTGATGGTGGAGGAATGTCCATGGGAGAGTCCAGTCTATTGGTCTCACAAGTGCACTGCCCATATGGGCATAGGAAGTGGAACTGGGGCAGTTTAAGTATGGACAGGGTAACAAAGTGGGACAATGGGAGGACAATCAGGGTGGTCTCATTTCCTGGTAGGGGTCTTGCCATCTTGCTCTGTCCTGTTCCTGGATCTCAGGGACCGCTTGCGGGGTGGTTGTCCGTCTGCAGGGGGTGGGGTGCTGGTGTGGTGGTCCTGTGGCGGTGCCTCCTGTCCACTAGCGCCGGCGGAGGTGGTTGGCAGTTCATCGTCCATGCTAGTGTCAGGGGCACCTTGGAGTGGCACGGTGTCCCTCAAGGTCTGCTGTATGTCCTTCAGCGCCCCTACGATGGTGCCCAAGGTGGAGCTGATGGTCCTGAGCTCCTCCCTGAACCCCAAATACTGCTCCTCCTGCATGCGCTGGGTCTCCTGAAACTTGGCCAGGACAGTCGCCATCGTCTCCTGGGAGTGGTGGTATGCTCCCATGATGAAGGAGAGGGCCTCGTGGAGAGTGGGTTCCCTTGGCCTGTCCGCCCCCTGTCGCACAGCAGCCCTCCCAGTTCCCCTGTGTTCCTGGGCCTCCGTCCCCTGGACCGTGTGCCCACTACCACTGCCCCCAGGTCCCTGTTGTTGTTGGGGTGGTGGGTTATCCTGGGTTCCCTGTAGTGGTGGACACACCGCTGATTGATCTGTCCTGGGTAGGGAGGTTTGGGCCCGCTGGGTGGGTGCTGTGCTGGTGTTACCAGAGGGTGGAAGGTCAGTTTTGGGCTGTGCCTGTGCATGGGGAACCGACTGTCCCGAGGCCCACGATGGTCCGGGCTGGTCATCAGGATCCATTAGGGCAGAGCTGCTATCGTCACTGTGGGCCTCTTCTGTGGGTGGAGTGGAGTTGTCTGGACCCTCTGGTGTGGTGACAGTCCTTCGTGATCCTGCAGGGGCATAAGAGCATGATTATTGCATGTGTGTGTGTGTAATGGTGTGCAATGGGTGGGTGTGCGTGTACCCCAGTGCAAGCATTCCTGTGTGGGGGCTTGTGTGATGATGGTTGGGGGGGTGTTATGGGTATGTGCAGTGAGCATGCTTTAGTGATGGGTGTCCATGCTTACTTGTGTCATGCAGGGCTTGGTGTTGGGATGTGTGGTCTGTGTTCTTAGTACATTAGTGAGGAGTTGGAGTGATAGGGGAGGGTGTGAGGGTCGGGGTGTGTGATAGCATGCAGGTAGGGTGGTGGATCTGATAGTTAAGATTTGACTTACCAGTGTCCATTCCTCCACCGACTCCTCCGAGGCCCTCAGGATGCATGATGGTCAAGACTTGCTCCTCCCATGTTGTTAGTTGTGGGGGAGGAGGTGGGGGTCTGCCGCCAGTCCGCTGAACCACGATGTTGTGCCTGGAGACCGCTGAACGCACCTTCCCCCGTAGGTCGTTCCACCTCTTCCTGATGTCCTCCCGATTTCTTGGATGCTGTCCCACTGCGTTGACCCTGTCGACTATTCTGCGCCATATCTCCATCTTCCTGGCTATGGATGTGTGCTGCACCTGTGAGCCAAATAGCTGTGGCTCTACCCGTAGGATTTCCTCCACCATGACCCTGAGCTCCTCTTCGGAAAACCAGGGGTGTCTTTGGCGTTACATGGGGTGGTGTGTGTGATGTGTGGGGCGGTGTCAGTGTTGATGTGTGTGGTGATGTGTAGTGGTGTGTGGTGTTTTGTGCGTAGATGTTGTGTAGGTGATGGTGTTGTGTGCCTCTGTGTGGTGGGATTGTCTATTCTGTGCTGTCTCTCTGGCCTTCGTGACTAATTTTTTGTCGTAGGTGTTTGTGGGTGATGTGGGTGTGTGTTTTATATAGTGTTGGGTGTGTGGGAGTGGTGTTTGTATGTGTATTTTGAATTGTCCAATGTGGCGGTGTTTTGGAGATGTGTGTGTATTTTGAGCGCGGCGGTGTGTACCGCCAATGGAATACCACGGCTGAAAGACTGCTGCGTGGATTCGTGGGTCGTAATAGCATGGGCGTGTTTCTGTTGGCGTGGAGGTGGAGGTTTTGTTTTCGCCAGTTTATCACTGACCTTTGGTGTGGCGGACTTGTGTGGGTGTCTGAATTTTGGCAGTTTCCGAGATGTGTGTCATAATAGTTGTGGCGGGATTCCGCGGCCGCGGCGGTGTATTGGCGGTCTTCTGCACGGCGGTAAGCAACTTTTACTGCCAATGTTGTAATGACCCCCTTGATCTGGATAAGCTTCCTGGCCCATCTGGGACCACTGGTCAGTCGGCTACCACATTCCACAGCCAGTCCACCACAGGGCCCCCCTCAGACTCAAACACCACAGCAGCCAGCCAATGCCCCCAAACCTCTGTCCCCAAGACACGTCAATCAGTAGTGTGCCCACCTGTACAGGTATGAGTCAACACCACACAGGCAAGACGATGAAGGTCCTGGTATCATTGGGAGTGGGCACACTGTTCAGAGGGCACAGGCACAGGGGGCCAGGGACAGGCGGGGACAGCTGTGCGCCGGGGGAGGGCAGACCCAGGGAACCAACTGCCTTGGAGGCACTCACAAAATGTCCTGGGGACATACCAACAATCCCAGGACAGGATGGGTGAGGTGAGGTGTTAGACATCATGCAGGAGAACCAGAGGCTGCAGGAGAAACACCACCAGCAGGTCATACAACAATTGCACTCCTTGAAAACCACCATGGCTTCCATTGCAGGGATGCTGAGTGACATGGCGAACATCATGCAGGAGGACACAGCACACCAGCGGGCCCCTGCCAATAGCCAGTGTACTGATCAGCCTTCCATATCTGCTGCAGCTAGTGGACAGGAGGCCCTGCCGCATGCCTCACAGCTCACCAGCACTCCTTCCCCTGCAGAAGGTGAATCACCCCACAAACATTCCCTCCGATCCAGACAGAGAACAGAGACAGCTGCCAAGATTAATACCACTGCCAGGAAATGAGCCCCTTAAGAGTGTGTCCCTTGTGTTCCACTGAGCCACCTTATTCACTTTGGATTGCCGTTGCTCCTCTTCCTATGGCCCCTGGTCACTGGACCTGTGCTACAAACAGACTGGCCCACTACACTGGACTGTTCCCAACCATCACCCCACTCAATTGCACTTTCCATTGTTTTTGTAAAAGTTGAATAAACACCCTTGAACACAACTTGAGTAATAGTGCTTTATCAGATAGAAATGTGCAATGTTTTGAACTTTATTGAACTTCATCATCCTATGCAAATGTCCTTTCATGTGTCAATCCATCCAACAAATGTGTCTCATCAGTCTGTAGTCATCACATCAGTGCACTGTTGTAACCACACCAACATCTGCAATAACGGAAGGCACAGGTGACAGTCAATTGTGATGCAAAGGTAGTGACTGGCACAACACCACAGCCGCACAGTACTTTACTAACATGGATACATGTATAGATCAACAGTCTTACCTGAGTGTCATTGGAAGTACTGCTGAATGATGTGTCCTGTTGTCCACATCCTCCTCATATTCCTCCTCACTGTCCTCAGTGTCCACTGCTGCCACAGGTGCATTGTCATCCCTTCCTCCTGATGGCCAAATTGTGCAGCATGAAGCAGACCACCACAATCTTTCTGACTTTCTCAGGGGAGTAGCATATGGATCCACCTGTCAAAAAGAGGCACCTGAACCTGGCTTTCAGGAAACCAAAAGGGCATTCCACAATCCTCCTGGTACGCCCATGAGCATCACTGAACTGATTTTCAGACCCTGTTCTCGGATTCCTAACAGGGGTCAAGAGCAAGGACAGGTTTGGGTAGCCGGAGTCACCTGGAAGAAGTGAGGGACACACATTAGCCATGTACAATGGCATGGGGTATGCCTCCAGTAGGAATACACTGACATACATTGGGTGGGGACTCAAGGTCAACTATAACCACACTCTGTGCCTCTGTAGTCGTGCCATCACCTGTGGGACACTGCTATTCATCAACACATAGGCATCATGCACAGATCCAGGATACTTGGCAGTGACATGGGAGATGTACTGGTCAGCAAGGCAGACCATCTGGACATTGAAAGAGTGGAAACTCTTCCTAATCCTGTACATCTGTTCATTTGCCCTGGGAAGGACTAAGGCAATATGGGTCCCGTCAATGGCACCAATCACATGTGGTATGTGTCCCCTTGCCTAGATTCCAGCCTTTACAGTGGGTAAATCTTCACTCATGGGGCATGAGAGATAGCTGCCCATGTGTTTGACCATGGCAGCCCAAACCCTTGCAAGCACAATCAAGAACATTGGCTGTGTCATTCCTGCAGCCAAGCCCACTGTCACCTGGAAAGAACCAGTTGCCAGGAAATGGAGCTCTGACAGTACCTGCACAAGAGGGGGGATTATTGTGGTGCAATGGATAGCAGATAAGGTTTCAATTGTGCACATAGTTCTGTGATTGTGGCCCTGTCCAGACGATAGGTGAGTATGGTGTGCTGGTCCTCCAGTGAAGCCAAGTCCACAAGGGACCTGTACACGGGTGCTTTGTTCCTCCTCCTATTCCTCTGCAGTGGTTGATCTCCAAGTGAGCCAGTGGGAGTTGGAGAGGCTCATTGATGGGGTCCTAACCCTATATGGGCAGTTGTACGGGCCTCCATACCAACAGGTGAGTACATCATAGGTACGCTTGATGCAACATGGCTGCATGTAGATGTATGTATGTGCTAGCACATATTCTGACAAGCATGCACCCAAAACAACACACAGGACTCGCACTGACAAACACAGGCAGCACACCTCAGTCCACAAGCACATACACAGCCAACACACAGATGCACACACAACAACAGCCACTGCCTCCACTGTCTCCCTATGCTCCTCCACCCTCACAGTCACATCAGCATTCATACCTGCATGCATTGCATCAACAGACCCAGATCCTACCACCTGTACAGCCTTGCCCACAGTCACCACAATGGTAGACCTGCAGATGTGCACCCCTTACACCACATGCACAATCACCACCACCACCAATACCACCTAATGCAGCACACCCACCTCACTTGCAGACACCACCACAACATACATCCACACGTCCTGTTTGTCCTCCCCCACTCTGTCTGCCCCCCTCCAAAGACACAGAAACGCTCCCACTCAGGCACCCAACAGCCACCCACCTTACACACGCACACTGTCCATGCACCTGCATTAAAGTCCAGCACACCTTCTCCTGCAACAACCATTCCCTCTATCTCCACTCCTGTTCCTCCTCCCACACCCCGCCCGATTGGTCTTAAGAAGCTTTTCCTTTCCTGCCTAGAGCTCTTCCCTCTCCCACCCTCCTATCCTGCCTTTAAGAGAAAAGTCCCACCTACTCAGCCCAGTACCTCCAGCTCCAACTTGACTCCTGATCGCCCGCCTAAGAATACTCCCGCCACTAAGGTGCAAAAGAGTGGAACTGTGGACCCCCCATCCCAAGGCCACTCCTCTGCCCCAAAACAGAAGAGAAAGGACCCGTCCCTTCCAAACCCAAGCCCAAGGAATCCCCTCCCAAGAAGAAACTCCCCCACCCCCGGAGGTTCCTGCCTACCATCTCGATGATACCCGTGCCCAGTGGAGTGCCAATGTTGTCAGGCGTCAAGTTGGGCCTTGGACGTTGCCCTGTGGCCACTTGAGTACTTTGGACTGGCCAATGGCCCTGTCTTCATATATGTTATTAATTATTTATTCAACTTAATGCTCATTCTCCAACATGATTATAGTGATTGGACCAGAGGTATGTGTCCTAGCTTTCTTTTCTCCTGGATTCCGTTGCTGTTGATCTACTGCACAATTAGTTCTGTGTGTGTGGTGTGTGTATGCATGGGGTGTGTTGTGTGTGTGTGTGTGTGTGTGTCACTCTCCCCCCCTCCCTTGAGGGCTAGGCGGCTGTACTCACTGTCGTCGTCTTCATCAGCATTGGTGCTCCTGGACTGCCATTGCATGGTACAGCATCGGGAACACTTCCAGTTCTGGTTCCATGGCGGTCACGGACTCCCCTGTGACCTTGGAGGCGAGTGTCTCCTTTTATATGATGTGCTTCTGCCAGGCTTTTGGTGGCGGTGCTAATGCCCAGGAAAGCCTGGTGGTCCGTTATGTCATAATATGGTGGGTGGATCCTTTTCTTACGCGGGCCTTCAGGTGGCTACCACCATGGTCAGTGATCATACCACACTGGCGGTTGGGATGGTACATTGGCTGTCTATGGGAGGGATCACCGCCATGGTCATAATTTGGCGGTCATTACCGCCAGCCTGGCGACGGTACTACCGCCATCGTTGTAGTGGCGGTCACCTCACCGCCAATGGCACAATGAGCGCCATAGTGTTGCAAAGAGGCTAATGCAGGTTTAGTTTGGGTAGCACCAGACCACGCCTAAAACTTAGAAGAGTAACAACTCACTACATACCGTTGGTCAGCGGCAAAATGGAAAAGAGTGATACATCTCCACAATTCAATGGTCCATGCTATATTTTAGCCTCAGCCTCAGGCGGTCATTTTGAACACAGCGGGCTTTCCAGCCGTGTTCAGGCTGGTGGTCTTTTCATTGAATGCCAGCCTCCTGGAAAAGCTGCCAGTGTCTCCGCCTGCCGGCCTGGCAGGGAGCACAGGAGCAAGATTGAGGGCGCGTCTCCAGAGGATCCGCCGACAGTGTTGGTGTGCGGCGGGTGCATCAGCACCCTTTGCTCATGTCACTGCCTGCAAATCAGGCAGTGACATGCGTGGCAGGGCAAAGTGCATGGGCAGTGCCTGGGCCCCCAGGGGTGCCCCGGGGCACCCCCTCCACCAGCCTTTTGCCGTCAGGAAAAGGCTGGCGGCATATGAAATATTATCCGCAGGGTAGCGCAGCTACCCTGGCAGATGGTGTTTCATCCCGCCGCCAGACTGCCTGGTGGCGAGTGCATGGCGGTGGGTGACGTCTGCCACTGGCGGCCGTCAACCATTTAATTATGTGGCGGTTCGGCCCGCCATGTTCATAATGACCGCCTTAGTTTTTAATGCAAAACACTTTACAAGCATGGTTTGTAATTTCGTAGTTGGACTTTGCTCTAGGCAAGACTGCTGGTTTAGGGATGACAGCACTTTTGTTTGTAGGCGACTAGGCAAATCCAACAAGTAGCACCCCTTCCGGCTCTCAAGCAGCACCTCACCAGAAACCCAAACAGTAAAAGGCGATCTGTGGCAGCCTTTGCACATGGGTTCAAGAGTGCGACATCTCAGGGGAGTAGTGGTTAAATGGAGATTAACCTATTCTCACATGAGCAACAAGTCTCAGTCACACAAAGGTAATGAAGGAGATGCAATAAACTTTTCAGTAGGTTTTATTAACAAGACTGCAATCTACTGTAAGTTGCATGGGCTGCAATGATTAGGATAATGAACAATGCAAGAAACAGAATTGTAAACAATTAGAGTCATTAATACAAAGACCCCCACCATCTTGCAATAACATGGGATGTGAAAATAGGTGTGAAATGAACCCCAGTACTCTACCATGATGAACCTAATCACTAACCTAGAGAGCAAGGTGTGAGACAACAAATCTGCCAGTACCATGTCCATGAGAAGAGCCGCCAACTTTTGTTACCTCGTTCATGCCATTATCAACAACAGCTAAAACCTTTTCCAAATGTTCCTCATCTATCTGCCTTAAATGTGCAGCTGATTCCATTTGAGAAAGCTTCCAAATTATATATGGCATAGATAAATCTTTTAGAGCGTGGCTTTCGGGACCTAACAAGAAATCTTGTAAGACTGTGTCTACAGATAGCATATTAAGATGTTTCTTAACTGCTTCTAAGGTGCTAGTCTGTAACCATTGTTGCCACAGTTTACCCACACTGTGTGTAGTAACTATACCTGAGGGTTGACCCGAGACAAAGCAAGTGTACGGGCGGCTTATCTTGAAAGCCCCTGAGGAATTAACAAAACACGCCCGACACCCATTTGTTTCTACTGGCCACAATGACCACCCGCTGGGACTGGAAAGTGAAAATGCTGTCTGTTGAATTGTGTCACTTAAAAACATCATGTGGACAGGAATAAGGCACGCTCTAAATAAAGCTTCTCTTCCCTTAATTTGCCAATCTTGTGTTTCCCATACACATCTATATTTGCATCCTTCAACTGCAATTCGGGAAACAAAATAATCTGAAAAGATCAATTTTGTGTTTGTTAGCACAATTTTATTAATTTTAGAAGGTGGTAACTTAAAGAGGCATGATTCTGCATTCTTAATGTCATGCCCAAAAAATATAAGAATTTACCTGAATAATGCTTAGGGCTCCCAACAGGCGGAGTTGAACAGTGTTCCCACTGTGTGCAATTAAATACTGATCTGTGTCTAGATGCTTGGTACAGGTAGTAATGCCCCCAGTTATTCTAACAGAACACTTCCTCATAATTCCTTGTGTTAGTGTACACATCATATCTTTCAAATACAGTATAATCCTGAAATTTAGCTAGCTTTTATCAACTGTTTGAACATCCCAGTGATCAGAAACCACACAGGTGTAATTATATTAATCATTGAAATTTTGAAAACATATAGGGGGTCATTCTGACCCTGGCGGTAATTACCGCCATGGCGGAGGTTGGCGGTAGCACCGCCAACTGGCTGGCGGTGCTCCGCCGGGCATTCTGACCGCGGCGGTACAGCCGCGGCCAGAAGCGGAAAGCCGGCGGTGTACCGCCGACTTTCCGCTGCCCATGGGAATCCGCCATGGCGGCGCAGCTTGCTGCGCCGCCATGGGGATTCTGACACCCCATACCGCCATCCTGTTCCTGGCGGTTCGCCTGCCAGGAACAGGATGGCGGTATGGGGTGTCGTGGGGCCCCTGGGGGCCCCTGCAGTGCCCATGCCAATGGCATGGGCACTGCAGGGGCCCCCGTAAGAGGGCCCCACAAAGAATTTCAGTGTCTGCTTTGCAGACACTGAAATTCGCGACGGGTGCAACTGCACCCGTCGCACCTTCCCACTCCGCCGGCTCCATTCTGAGCCGGCTTCCTCGTGGGAAGGGTGTTTCCCGCTGGGCTGGCGGGCGGACTTTCGGCGGTCGCCCGCCAGCCCAGTGGGAAAGCCAGAATGACCGCCGCGGTCTTTCGGCGGGAACCGCTTGGCGGGCGGCGACCGCCGACCGCCGCGGTCAGAATCACCCCCATAGAATTTGAATGAATTACCTTAGTAGGCTTGTATATATCAAATGGAACTTTATCCCACATACTCTCATCAGGAATTGGCACTGCTGAAATATTCAAAAGAGACAGGTCTCTTTGGACCTTATGTTAAGAAAGATATGGAGTGAAAACTTCATCAACTGGCTCGGCACAAGAGCTTTCTGGGAAATAGTGACCATTTATAAGGAGAAAGAAAACAGTCACAAAACCAATCCACAATAGAAAGGCAAGTAATGTCAGAAATATCCACTGATAATTCCATGGATAAGTTAAAATAGTTATTTTTAAGCCTTATGTACAGCTAACGTGTCTTTGAAACAGTTTCAGGTGCAGGTGCGGATGAATTTGAGGAATAGTCATCAAGGTCAATAAAATAACCAGAAGCAGTCTCTGCAAATACAGGAGCCGGTGCATTACTGGTGGATGGATCCACTTCGCGAGGAGGCTCATAGTAGACAATGCTGTCTGTTTGTGTGGTGTTGGAATAGAAGACATCCACATCTTGGACAGGTGTTGGCGGTGAGGTGGTGACTGGAATCAGCAAAAGCTCATTTTCAGCCCTCCCATGCTTGAGGAGGCATTTGTAGAATCGTTGTAAATGCTATTGAAGTCAGAAGATTTGTTATTCCTTCTTTGAAGAGGTATGTCCTGTTGGGTAGTGAGAGAGCACTAGGAACTACCCAAGGAACCTCTGGGTCTACTATGCAGGATCGGCCACATGGTGTAGTTTGATGTTGTCACTGGAGACAACTCTGTTTACTTTGGAACCAGGCAGCGGTTGTAGGATGACAGTTCTGGTACTTTATATTCCCAGGACATGGACCAGTGCTCTGTAGGATGGGCCGAATTTCTTCTTCACAGCAATCTTCTCATGAACCAGATCCCCTACTTTAGGAATCCAGCCAGTAGAAGTTGTTGGCAAATCCCTTATTCCTAAGGTGGCAGGAGAGTCGGATGAATTATTATCCCAAAATTGATGAAGCTCCTGTAAGACAGTGAGACGTTCATTTATGCCAATAGGTGTATCTGCTGCCACCAAACCAGGGCCATCTAGATCTGGGATATACATAGGTATCCCAAAGAGAACCTCATAAAGAGTGGGTCCTCCCAAGGACCGTCCTGGCAGATTATTCAGTGCTTTCTAGGCCCCATATAGGTGATGAAGTCAGCTGCGGCCAGAACCCAATACTATAGCTTTTAAGGGCTGCTTTAGATCTCAGTTTTTCCTCTCCAAATCCGAATTTGCCTCGGGATGGTAGGGTGAGTAGTAATGGAGTTCAACACCCATCGTCCTCATGATGTCCGTGAATGCCTCAGAGGCAAAGGCAGGGCCCTGGTCTAAATGGAATGCTGCAACCGCATATGTACCTATAAAGATCAGCAAGTCTTTTATAACAGTTTGAGCGTCAGCCGACCACTGTGGCCATACCCACAGGACTCTAGAACAAGAATCTACGGAGACTAAGATGTGTATGAACAGTCAGATTGAAGGGACCCACAATGGTCCAGGTACACACATTGCAGAGGCCTGTTGGACACTAAGAGGGATGTATGCAGTAGGCGTTTGATGTTTGAGCCCTTTATCTGCTGGCAAATGTCCCAACAATGAACATATCGCTTGGTCTGTTTGTATAGACGCGGCTAACAGAAGCGTTTCTGTAAGAGTGTTATTGTGGCCGCAACACCAGCATGTGCAGAGGCAACACTCTCATGCACTGCTTTTACTAGATCTAGGGCCACATGTAGCAACATTCTTAATTGCGACCCGCAATTTTGTTTTTGTAATGCAGCCGTTTTTCCTTAAAGGAAAACGAGATGCTTTACAAAAACGAAAAACGTTTCATTTTTTTATAGCAGGCAGTGGTCCTTAGGACGACTGCCTGCTCTGAAAAAATGTTTGCAGTGCCATTCACAACGGGGAAGGGGTCCCATGGGGACCCCTTCCCTTTTGTGAATGGGTTACCACCCATTTGAAATGGGTGCTAAATGCGTTCGCGGTCACAAACCAATCCTACATTGCACTGCGACAATAAGGAAGGGAACACCCCTTCCTAATTGCGACTTGCAAACCTGTTTTGCGATTCGGTAACCATGTTAGCGAATCTCAAAACGGGGATTGTGCATTGCGATTTGCTTTTTGCATGTCTCAAACGGCGAAATTTGCTGTTTACGACGTGCAAAAAGCTTGCTACATGTGGCCTCTAATCTCTGGTCTTGGTTGGGTGTTAGAAAGTGGATTACTGGTAAGAGCAGGTAAGTACCTACACGTAGCAATAGGCCACTAACCCTCACTAGGTTCCATTAGATCTCAATAAATTAACCCAGCTCAACCCTTGGTAGCTTGGCAATGAGCAACAAGACATAACTTAGGAGACAAAGTGTAAAGCAATTAAGTATCACAAAACAGTAATTAAATAAAACACAGGAAACAGTTTAAAAATTCGAAACCAATTTATACAAATTTTATAAATATTTTTAGCTTTAAAATTACACCAAAATGAATGAAATCAGACAAAGGGAACAGGTGATATGAATTTTGGAAGAATTCGTGTTTTTAGCGCATAGAAATGAATAGCACCAATCTGGTTATCTGGTCGTACCTCGACCGGGGCAAAGTCAAACTTTAAGGCCAAATATTTACCTTTGGACTTAGCTGTTTTCTTGAAGATTTTCTTCAGCTGGACGAAGTTGCCAGTCCAATCTTACCTCCCTGGAGCCCTTCCTCAAACACGCGCCACAGGAGCCCTCGGTGAAGATTTCTACATTTGGCTTAGATTTCTTTTTGAGATGAAAAGCCTTACTTACAAACCTGAATCTTCATCTGATATACCTGGAGCCTTCTTCGGATACACTGTGCGGGAGGTCCTGGTCAACTTTCTACATTCGGATGTAGTCACTTTTTTGGAGATTTTCTTAACGGGACGAACTTGCAAGTCAGGCCAGGTCGCGGTTGAGGCAAGCCGGCTAGAGTTGCTGCGGCAGGTCAGTCCCTTCATGGAACTTTTTTCAAAAAGTTCTCCAGACTTCTCCAAACTGCTGGATCTTCTTCCAGAAGATATTTTAAGGTCTTTCAGGAGTCCACAGGTCACCCCAGGTTTTCAGAAGCTCTGAGTTGTTCCTTGCGAGTGCGGACTACATATCCCACAATGCACAAGGCTCAAACTCCAAATTGGCCACTGGACAGTGGTCAGCTGGTCAGTTTCCTAAGAATGTGATGCAGGGGGCTCTGGTAAGCAATTTGCACCTGTAGCAAGTAGGGAGTCCCTTCTTGAACCAGTTGAAGACAGGCAAAATCCTTCTTGTGGTGAACCCCAAGTGTGCAGCTGCTGCAGTCCTTCAGAGTGCAGTGTCCAGGTGCAGGTAAGGGGTCCAGCAGGGTAGTCCTTCTGATGTTTTTCCTTGTAGGGATCTGAGGTGTGGGTGCAGCTCTGCCATATTTAGCCTTGCTCCTGGGTAAAAAAACAGGGGAGTCCTGGTTCTCCAATTAGCTGCAGGGTCCTTCCCCATGTGATGGCCACTTCCTGGGAAGTGTGGCAAAAATAAATCCCAGAGAGCAACATTCTTTAAAAATCTATTGTAGGAAGTTGGCTCTGTATGTGCTATTTCAAAGTAAGGAATAGCATGCACAGAGTCCAAGGGTTCCCCTTAGAGGTAAAATAGTGGTAAAAAGAGATAATACTAATGCTCTATTTTGTGGTAGTGTGGTCGAGCAGTAGGCTTATCCAAGGAGTAGTGTTAAGCATTTGTTGTACATACACATAGACAATAAATGAGGTACACACACTCAGAGACAAATCCAGCCAATAGGTTTTGTTATAGAAAAATATCTTTTCTTAGTTTATTTTAAGAACCACAGGTTCAAATTTAACATGTAATATCTTGTTTGAAAGGTATTGCAGGTAAGTACATTAGGAACTTTGAATCATTTCAATTGCATGTATACTTTTCAAGTTATTCACAAATAGCTGTTTTAAAAGTGGACACTGCAATTTTCACACTTCCTAGGGGAGGTAAGTTTTTGTTAGTTTTACCAGGTAAGTAAGACACTTACAGGGTTCAGTTCTTGGTCCAAGGTAGCCCACCGTTGGGGGTTCAGAGCCACCCCAAAGTTACCACACCAGCAGCTCAGGGCCGGTCAGGTGCAGAGTTCAAAGTGGTGCCCAAAACGCATAGGCTAGAATGGAGAGAAGGGGGTGCCCCGGTTCCGGTCTGCTTGCAGGTAAGTACCCGCGTCTTCGGAGGGCAGACCAGGGGGGTTTTGTAGGGCACCGGGGGGGACACAAGCCCACACAGAAATTTCACCCTCAGCAGCGCGGGGGCGGCCGGGTGCAGTGTAGAAACAAGCGTCGGGTTTTCAATGTTAGTCTATGAGAGATCACGGGATCTCTTCAGCGCTGCAGGCAGGCAAGGGGGGGCTTCCTCGGGGAACCCTCCACTTGGGCAAAGGAGAGGGACTCCTGGGGGACACTTCTGCAGTGAAAGTCCGGTCCTTCAGGTCCTGGGGGCTGCGGGTGCAGGGTCTTTTCCAGGCGTCGGGACTTAGGTTTCAGAGAGTCGCGGTCAGGGGAAGCCTCGGGATTCCCTCTGCAGGCGGCGCTGTGGGGGCTCAGGGGGGACAGGTTTTGGTACTCACAGTCGTAGAGTAGTCCGGGGGTCCTCCCTGAGGTGTTGGTTCTCCACCAGCCGAGTCGGGGTCGCCGGGTGCAGTGTTGCAAGTCTCACGCTTCTTGCGGGGAGTTGCAGGGTTCTTTAAAGCTGCTTCTTGAAACAAAGTTGCAGTCTTTTTGGAGCAGGTCCGCTGTCCTCGGGAGTTTCTTGTCGTCGTCGAAGTAGGGCAGTCCTCAGAGGATTCAGAGGTCGCTGGTCCCTTTGGAAGGCGTCGCTGGAGCAGAGTTCTTTGGAAGGCAGGAGACAGGCCGGTGAGTTTCTGGAGCCAAGGCAGTTGTTGTCTTTTGGTCTTCCTCTGCAGGGGTTTTCAGCTAGGCAGTCCTTCTTCTTGTTGTTGCAGGAATCTAATTTTCTAGGGTTCAGGGTAGCCCTTAAATACTAAATTTAAGGGCGTGTTTAGGTCTGGGGGGTTAGTAGCCAATGGCTACTAGCCCTGAGGGTGGGTACACCCTCTTTGTGCCTCCTCCCAAGGGGAGGGGGTCACAATCCTAACCCTATTGGGGGAATCCTCCATCTGCAAGATGGAGGATTTCTAAAAGTTAGAGTCACCTCAGCTCAGGACACCATAGGGGCTGTCCTGACTGGCCAGTGACTCCTCCTTGTTATTCTCATTATTTTCTCCGGCCTTGCCGCCAAAAGTGGGGGCCGGGGCCGGAGGGGGCGGGCAACTCCACTAGCTGGAGTGTCCTGCGGTGCTGTGACAAAGGGGTGAGCCTTTGAGGCTCACCGCCAGGTGTTACAGCTCCTGCCTGGGGGAGGTGTTAGCATCTCCACCCAGTGCAGGCTTTGTTACTGGCCTCAGAGTGACAAAGGCACTCTCCCCATGGGGCCAGCAACATGTCTCTAGTGTGGCAGGCTGCTGGAACTAGTCAGCCTACACAGATAGTCGGTTAAGTTTCAGGGGGCACCTCTAAGGTGCCCTCTGGGGTGTATTTTGCAATAAAATGTACACTGGCATCAGTGTGCATTTATTGTGCTGAGAAGTTTGATACCAAACTTCCCAGTTTTCAGTGTAGCCATTATGGTGCTGTGGAGTTCGTGTAAAACAGACTCCCAGACCATATACTCTTATGGCTACCCTGCACTTACAATGTCTAAGGTTTTGCTTAGACACTGTAGGGGTACAGTGCTCATGCACTGGTACCCTCACCTATGGTATAGTGCACCCTGCCTTAGGGCTGTAAGGCCTGCTAGAGGGGTGTCTTACCTATACTGCATAGGCAGTGAGAGGCTGGCATGGCACCCTGAGGGGAGTGCCATGTCGACTTACTCGTTTTGTTCTCACTAGCACACACAAGCTGGCAAGCAGGGTGTCTGTGCTGAGTGAGAGGTCTCCAGGGTGGCATAAGACATGCTGCAGCCCTTAGAGACCTTCCTTGGCATCAGGGCCCTTGGTACTAGAAGTACCAGTTACAAGGGACTTATCTGGATGCCAGGGTCTGCCAATTGTGGATACAAAAGTACAGGTTAGGGAAAGAACACTGGTGCTGGGGCCTGGTTAGCAGGCCTCAGCACACTTTCAATTGTAAACATAGCATCAGCAAAGGCAAAAAGTCAGGGGGCAACCATGCCAAGGAGGCATTTCCTTACACAACCCCCCCCCAAACGAAAGAGGATGAGACTAACCTTTCCCAAGAGAGTCTTCATTTTCTAAGTGGAAGAACCTGGAAAGGCCATCTGCATTGGCATGGGCAGTCCCAGGTCTGTGTTCCACTATAAAGTCCATTCCCTGTAGGGAGATGGACCACCTCAACAGTTTAGGATTTTCACCTTTCATTTGCATCAGCCATTTGAGAGGTCTGTGGTCAGTTTGAACTAGGAAGTGAGTCCCAAAGAGGTATGGTCTCAGCTTCTTCAGGGACCAAACCACAGCAAAGGCCTCCCTCTCAATGGCACTCCAACGCTGCTCCCTGGGGAGTAACCTCCTGCTAATGAAAGCAACAGGCTGGTCAAGGCCATCATCATTTGTTTGGGACAAAACTGCCCCTATCCCATGTTCAGAGGCATCTGTCTGCACAATGAACTGCTTAGAATAATCTGGAGCTTTTAGAACTGGTGCTGAGCACATTGCTTGTTTCAGGGTGTCAAAGGCCTGTTGGCATTCTACAGTCCAGTTCACTTTCTTGGGCATTTTCTTGGAGGTGAGTTCAGTGAGGGCTGTCACAATGGATCCATATCCCTTCACAAACCTCCTGTAGTACCCAGTCAAGCCAAGGAATGCCCTGACTTGGGTCTGGGTTTTTGGAGCTACCCAGTCCAGAATAGTCTGGATCTTGGGTTGGAGTGGCTGAACTTGGCCTCCACCTACAAGGTGGCCCAAGTAAACCACAGTTCCCTGCCCTATCTGGCATTTGGATGCCTTGATAGAGAGGCCGGCAGTTTGCAGAGCCTTCAAAACCTTCTTCAGGTGGACCAGGTGATCCTGCCAGGTAGAGCTAAAGACAGCAATATCATCAAGATAAGCTGTGCTAAAGGACTCCAAGCCAGCAAGGACTTGATTCACCAACCTTTGGAAGGTGGCAGGGGCATTCTTTAAACCAAAGGGCATAACAGTAAACTGGTAATGCCCATCAGGTGTGGAGAATGCTGTTTTCTCTTTTGCTCCAGGTGCCATTTTTATTTGCCAGTACCCTGCTGTCAAGTCAAAGGTACTTAAGAATTTGGCAGCACCTAATTTATCTATGAGCTCATCAGCTCTAGGGATTGGATGAGCATCTGTCTTGGTGACAGAATTGAGCCCTCTGTAGTCCACACAAAACCTCATCTCTTTCTTTCCATCTTTGGTGTGAGGTTTGGGGACTAAGACCACTGGGCTAGCCCAGGGGCTGTCAGAGCGCTCAATTACTCCCAATTCCAGCATCTTGTGGACTTCCACCTTGATGCTTTCCTTAACATGGTCAGACTGTCTAAAGATTTTGTTTTTGACAGGCATGCTGTCTCCTGTGTCCACATCATGGGTACACAGGTGTGTCTGACCAGGGGTTAAGGAGAAGAGTTCAGGAAACTGTTGTAGGACTCTCCTACAATCAGCTTGCTGTTGGCCAGAGAGGGTGTCTGAGTAGATCACTCCATCTACTGAGCCATCTTTTGGGTCTGATGATAGAAGATCAGGGAGAGGTTCACTCTCTGCCTCCTGATCCTCATCTGTTACCATCAACAGATTTACATCAGCCCTGTCGTGGAAGAGCTTAAGGCGGTTCACATGGATCACCCTCTTGGGGCTCCTGCTTGTGCCCAGGTCCACCAGGTAGGTGACCTGACTCTTCCTTTCTAGCACTGGGTAAGGGCCACTCCATTTGTCCTGGAGTGCCCTGGGAGCCACAGGCTCCAGAACCCAGACTTTCTGCCCTGGTTGGAACTCAACCAGTGCAGCCTTTTGGTCATACCAAAACTTCTGGAGCTGTTGGCTGGCCTCAAGGTTTTTGGTTGCCTTTTCCATGTACTCTGCCATTCTAGAGCGAAGGCCAAGTACATAGTCCACTATGTCTTGTTTAGGCTCATGAAGAGGTCTCTCCCAGCCTTCTTTAACAAGAGCAAGTGGTCCCCTTACAGGGTGACCAAACAGAAGTTCAAAGGGTGAGAATCCTACTCCCTTCTGTGGCACCTCTCTGTAAGCAAAAAGCAGACATGGCAAGAGGACATCCCATCTCCTTTTGAGTTTTTCTGGGAGCCCCATGATCATGCCTTTTAATGTCTTGTTGAATCTCTCAACTAAGCCATTAGTTTGTGGATGGTATGGTGTAGTGAAATTGTAAGTCACTCCACACTCATTCCACATGTGTTTTAGGTATGCTGACATGAAGTTGGTACCTCTGTCAGACACCACCTCCTTAGGGAAACCCACTCTGGTAAAGATACCAATGAGGGCCTTGGCTACTGCAGGGGCAATAGTCGACCTAAGGGGAATAGCTTCAGGATACCTAGTAGCATGATCCACTACTACTAGGATGTACATGTTTCCTGAGGCTGGGGGAGGTTCCAGTGGACCAACTATGTCCACACCCACTCTTTCAAAGGGGACCCCCACCACTGGAAGTGGAATGAGGGGGGCCTTTGGGTGCCCACCTGTCTTACCACTGGATTGACAGGTGGGGCAGGAGAGGCAAAACTCCTTAACCTTCTGGGACATATTGGGCCAGTAAAAGTGGTTGACTAACCTCTCCCACGTCTTGGTTTGCCCCAAATGTCCAGCAAGGGGAATATCATGGGCTAAGGTCAGAATAAACTCTCTGAACGACTGAGGCACTACCACTCTCCTAGTGGTACCAGGTTTGGGGTCTCTGGCCTCAGTGTACAAGAGTCCATCTTCCCAATAGACCCTATGTGTTCCATTTTTCTTGCACTTGGACTCTTCAGCAGCTTGCTGCCTAAGGCCTTCAAGAGAGGGACAGGTTTCTTGTCCCTTACACAGCTCCTCCCTTGAGGGTCCCCCTGGGCCTAAGAGCTCAACCTGATAAGGTTCAAGCTCCAAAGGCTCAGTTCCCTCAGAGGGCAGAACTTCTTCCTGAGAAGAGAGGTTCCCTTTTTCTGACTGTGTTGCAGTTGGTTTCCCAACTGACTTTCCTTTTCTCTTGGTAGGCTGGGCCATTTTTCCAGACTCCAGCTCTACTTTTTCACCCTGTGTCTTGCATTGTGCTCTTGTTTTTACACACACCAGTTCAGGGATACCCAGCATGGCTGCATGGGTTTTTAGTTCTACCTCAGCCCATGCTGAGGACTCCAGGTCATTTCCAAGCAAACAGTCTACTGGGATGTTTGAGGAGACCACCACCTGTTTCAGGCCATTGACCCCTCCCCATTCTAAAGTTACCATTGCCATGGGATGTGCTTTAGTTTGATTGTCAGCATTGGTGACTGTATAAGTTTTTCCAGTCAGGTATTGGCCAGGGGAAACCAGTTTCTCTGTCACCATGGTGACACTGGCACCTGTATCCCTCAGGCCCTCTACACTTGTCCCATTAATAAAGAGCTGCTGCCTGTATTTTTGCATGTTAGGCGGCCAGGCAGCTAGTGTGGCTAAATCCACCCCACCCTCAGAGACTAGAGTAGCTTCAGTGTGGACCCTGATTTGCTCTGGGCACACTGTTGATCCCACTTGGAGACTAGCCATTCCAGTGTTACCTGGATTGGAGTTTGGAGTGGAACTTTTCTTGGGACAGGCCTTGTCTCCAGTTTGGTGTCCAGACTGACTACAGTTTCGACACCAGGCCTTCTTGGGATCAAAGTTTTTACCCTTGTACCCAGGATTGTTTTGTGAAGAGGCTCTGGGCCCACCCTCCTGTGCAGGTTTTTGGGGGCCTGTAGAAGACTCTTTACTATTTTTAGTTTTGGCTGTCTCACCACCTTTCCCCTGGGGAGGTTTTGTGACCCCTTTCTTTTGGTCACCACCTGTGGAAGTTTTGGACACCCTAGTCTTGACCCAATGGTCCGCCTTCTTTCCCAATTCTTGGGGAGAAATTGGTCCTAGGTCTACCAGATGCTGATGCAGTTTATCATTGAAACAATTACTTAACAGGTGTTCTTTCACAAATAAATTGTACAGCCCATCATAATTACTTACACCACTGCCTTGAATCCAACCATCTAGTGTTTTTACTGAGTAGTCTACAAAGTCAACCCAGGTCTGGCTCGAGGATTTTTGAGCCCCCCTGAATCTAATCCTATACTCCACAGTGGAGAATCCAAAGCCCTCAATCAGGGTACCCTTCATGAGGTCATAAGATTCTGCATCTTTTCCAGAGAGTGTGAGGAGTCTATCCCTACACTTTCCTGTGAACATTTCCCAAAGGAGAGCACCCCAGTGAGATCTGTTCACTTTTCTGGTTACACAAGCCCTCTCAAAAGCTGTGAACCATTTGGTGATGTCATCACCATCTTCATATTTAGTTACAATCCCTTTGGGGATTTTCAACATGTCTGGAGAATCTCTGACCCTATTTATGTTGCTGCCACCATTGATGGGTCCTAGGCCCATCTCTTGTCTTTCCCTCTCTATGGCTAGGATCTGTCTTTCCAAAGCCAATCTTTTGGCCATCCTGGCTAACTGGATGTCCTCTTCACTGGAGTTATCCTCAGTGATTTCAGAGTTGTTGGTCCCTCCTGTGAGGGAACCAGCATTTCTGACTATTATGTGTGGAGTCAGGGCTTGAGTAGCCCTGCTCTCCCTAAGTAGGACTGGAGGGGGGGAATTTCCCTCCAAGTCACTATCTTCATCCTCTGAGTTGCCACCCTCAGAGGGGTTGGCCTTTTCAAACTCTGCCAAAAGCTCCTGGAGCTGTATTTTGGTAGGTTTGGGGCCCATCGTTATTTTCTTTAGTTTACAGAGTGACCTTAGCTCTCTCATCTGTAGATGGAGGTAAGGTGTGGTGTCGAGTTCCACCACAGTCACATCTGTGCTAGACATTTTGCTTCTAAAAGTTGGAATACTTTTTAAGAATCTACAACTAGTTCTAGGTTCTAATTCAAACTTTTACAAACTTTTAAACTCTAAAAGAAATGCTAAACAGGATCTAACACAAGGCCCTAGCAGGTCTTTTAAGAATTTAGAAAACTTTTCAAATTGCAAAAATCAATTTCTAATGACAATTTTGGAATTTGTCGTGTGATCAGGTATTGGCTGAGTAGTCCAGCAAATGCCAAGTCTTGTATCCCACCGCTGCCACCAATGTAGGAAGTTGGCTCTGTATGTGCTATTTCAAAGTAAGGAATAGCATGCACAGAGTCCAAGGGTTCCCCTTAGAGGTAAAATAGTGGTAAAAAGAGATAATACTAATGCTCTATTTTGTGGTAGTGTGGTCGAGCAGTAGGCTTATCCAAGGAGTAGTGTTAAGCATTTGTTGTACATACACATAGACAATAAATGAGGTACACACACTCAGAGACAAATCCAGCCAATAGGTTTTGTTATAGAAAAATATCTTTTCTTAGTTTATTTTAAGAACCACAGGTTCAAATTTAACATGTACTATCTTGTTTGAAAGGTATTGCAGGTAAGTACATTAGGAACTTTGAATCATTTCAATTGCATGTATACTTTTCAAGTTATTCACAAATAGCTGTTTTAAAAGTGGACACAGTGCAATTTTCACAGTTCCTAGGGGAGGTAAGTTTTTGTTAGTTTTACCAGGTAAGTAAGACACTTACAGGGTTCAGTTCTTGGTCCAAGGTAGTCCACCGTTGGGGGTTCAGAGCCACCCCAAAGTTACCACACCAGCAGCTCAGGGCCGGTCAGGTGCAGAGTTCAAAGTGGTGCCCAAAACGCATAGGCTAGAATGGAGAGAAGGGGGTGCCCCGGTTCCGGTCTGCTTGCAGGTAAGTACCCGCGTCTTCGGAGGGCAGACCAGGGGGGTTTTGTAGGGCACCGGGGGGGACACAAGCCCACACAGAAATTTCACCCTCAGCAGCGCGGGGGCGGCCGGGTGCAGTGTAGAAACAAGCGTCGGGTTTTCAATGTTAGTCTATGAGAGATCACGGGATCTCTTCAGCGCTGCAGGCAGGCAAGGGGGGGCTTCCTCGGGGAACCCTCCACTTGGGCAAGGGAGAGGGACTCCTGGGGGTCACTTCTGCAGTGAAAGTCTGGTCCTTCAGGTCCTGGGGGCTGCGGGTGCAGGGTCTTTTCCAGGCGTCGGGACTTAGGTTTCAGAGAGTCGCGGTCAGGGGAAGCCTCGGGATTCCCTCTGCAGGCGGCGCTGTGGGGGCTCAGGGGGGACAGGTTTTGGTACTCACAGTCGTAGAGTAGTCCGGGGGTCCTCCCTGAGGTGTTGGTTCTCCACCAGCCGAGTCGGGGTCGCCGGGTGCAGTGTTGCAAGTCTCACGCTTCTTGCGGGGAGTTGCAGGGTTCTTTAAAGCTGCTTCTTGAAACAAAGTTGCAGTCTTTTTGGAGCAGGTCCGCTGTCCTCGGGAGTTTCTTGTCGTCGTCGAAGTAGGGCAGTCCTCAGAGGATTCAGAGGTCGCTGGTCCCTTTGGAAGGCGTCGCTGGAGCAGAGTTCTTTGGAAGGCAGGAGACAGGCCGGTGAGTTTCTGGAGCCAAGGCAGTTGTTGTCTTTTGGTCTTCCTCTGCAGGGGTTTTCAGCTAGGCAGACCTTCTTCTTGTTGTTGCAGGAATCTAATTTTCTAGGGTTCAGGGTAGCCCTTAAATACTAAATTTCAGGGTAGCCCTTAAATACTAAATTTAAGGGCGTGTTTAGGTCTGGGGGGTTAGTAGCCAATGGCTACTAACCCTGAGGGTGGGTACACCCTCTTTGTGCCTCCTCCCAAGGGGAGAGGGTCACAATCCTAACCCTATTGGGGGAATCCTCCATCTGCAAGATGGAGGATTTCTAAAAGTTAGAGTCACCTCAGCTCAGGACACCTTAGGGGCTGTCCTGACTGGCCAGTGACTCCTCCTTGTTATTCTCATTATTTTCTCCGGCCTTGCCGCCAAAAGTGGGGGCCGGAGGGGGCGGGCAACTCCACTAGCTGGAGTGTCCTGCGGTGCTGTGACAAAGGGGTGAGCCTTTGAGGCTCACCGCCAGGTGTTACAGCTCCTGCCTGGGGGACGTGTTAGCATCTCCACCCAGTGCAGGCTTTGTTACTGGCCTCAGAGTGACAAAGGCACTCTCCCCATGGGGCCAGCAACATGTCTCTAGTGTGGCAGGCTGCTGGAACTAGTCAGCCTACACAGATAGTCGGTTAAGTTTCAGGGGGCACCTCTAAGGTGCCCTCTGGGGTGTATTTTGCAATAAAATGTACACTGGCATCAGTGTGCATTTATTGTGCTGAGAAGTTTGATACCAAACTTCCCAGTTTTCAGTGTAGCCATTATGGTGCTGTGGAGTTCGTGTAAAACAGACTCCCAGACCATATACTCTTATGGCTACCCTGCACTTACAATGTCTAAGGTTTTGCTTAGACACTGTAGGGGTACAGTGCTCATGCACTGGTACCCTCACCTATGGTATAGTGCACCCTGCCTTAGGGCTGTAAGGCCTGCTAGAGGGGTGTCTTACCTATACTGCATAGGCAGTGAGAGGCTGGCACGGCACCCTGAGGGGAGTGCCATGTCGACTTACTCGTTTTGTTCTCACTAGCACACACAAGCTGGCAAGCAGGGTGTCTGTGCTGAGTGAGAGGTCTCCAGGGTGGCATAAGACATGCTGCAGCCCTTAGAGACCTTCCTTGGCATCAGGGCCCTTGGTACTAGAAGTACCAGTTACAAGGGACTTATCTGGATGCCAGGGTCTGCCAATTGTGGATACAAAAGTACAGGTTAGGGAAAGAACACTGGTGCTGGGGCCTGGTTAGCAGGCCTCAGCACACTTTCAATTGTAAACATAGCATCAGCAAAGGCAAAAAGTCAGGGGGCAACCATGCCAAGGAGGCATTTCCTTACATCTATCATGGCTGAAACTGATTTTTGGGGGTTACATCTGGCTGACCCCACTAACTGGTGTGGCTAAACATCCTACACACTCCCCTCTCATGCCCTTTCCTAATCTAATCAAGAGGGCACCTAATTGTCTGCAGTTGCAGGATGTGAGGGAGGTGCTGGGTTGCTCTAAATGTCATTCACTCCTTTTGAAGGCCAGTTTGGCAGACCTCCCCCTTACTGTTTCTCCACGTGTCTTTGTGTTCAGCCCAGGCCACTTCATACCTCATCAACGCAGCCTGGCCAGGCTGCCAGAGGCTGGCCAATCAGAGAAGGCCACTACAGAGCTGAAGTTGGCAACTTTTTAGGTAGAGTTTAAAACTCTTTGCCTGAACTAGTTATATTACATCCAACAATTGTAAGTTGTGGGATTTATTATAAAAACTAATTTGATACCAAACTTTATCTATCTGACACTTAGGGGGACTTTGTTAATTAAAATAAACTCTCCCCATTTTAGCCTATGGAGGCCATTCACTACAGTGAGGGAAAAACAAATGTGGCTATTTCACCTCACCAGGGCTTATAAAACATTTTTTATAATGTCCCTGCTTATAGTTACTTGGCATCCAACCCTAGGGGCACATAGGGCACACCTTAGGGGTATCTTACATGTAACAATAAGGTAGTTTAGGACTTTGGAAGTACTTTTAATTCCAAAGTCAAATTTGGATATAACTTCAGTTTAAAAGCAGCCAGCAAGCAGGCCTGCCTTTAAAATTATACTGGGCACCTCAGCAGTGCATCTATGTGTGCACTACCTATGCTGGGGTCCCTAAACCTACATGCCCTACCATATTCTTGGGACTTATAGGTGGGTTCATATTTCCAATTATAATTAGCCTAATAAGCCTAATTTGCATACCCACTTTACACAGAACACTCGTCCTGGGACTGGTAAGCAGTACCCAGGGTACAGCCAAAAGTCAGTAACCACCAGTATCTGTCCAAAACGTTTGGGGGTGACCAGGGAAAAAAGGAAGCCTTTCCTACATTGGGCATCACTCGATCTCCCACCCAAGAAAGTGTTGCATAGCCAACATTCTGTGCACTGGTCTGGAATGAATAATTTGTAGGGTATGCTTTTGGGAGAAGCTTTCACTTCAGCCAAAATTTCATTATCCACTCTCATCTGGGAACGAGTCACTGCAGCAACAGTAGCCGTAGCTACTGCAGATTTGGCCACTTCATCAGCCAAAGTATTGCCAATAACATGTACTCCTAGACG
Source organism: Pleurodeles waltl (assembly GCF_031143425.1). Taxonomy (NCBI): domain Eukaryota; kingdom Metazoa; phylum Chordata; class Amphibia; order Caudata; family Salamandridae; genus Pleurodeles; species Pleurodeles waltl. The sequence goes on along the minus strand of NC_090442.1, from coordinate 205,192,699 downwards.
TTGGTGGCCCAATGTATGGACTACATCAGCTTTAGGTAGCTTATCCTTAAGATTAGCCACCCTCCCCCACATAGTTCTGTTTTTATGGTGGTCTCTTTCTAGTCTCGGAACCCATTCAATCAGCAATGATTAAGATAACCATTGTAGGACTGGATACAGTAGAACGTATAACAAACAATCAATGTGAGTTGTCAAAGATTTGTATGTTCCACTGCTAGGATATTGCCGTTGAGTTCAGCCAGCTGAGCTGTGCAGTCCCACAGGGTCTGCGTGTAGGTATTGTGAGTGTGGAATACACTATCCTTCATTACGCTCACGGCTGTGCAAGTGGCTGAGTACTGGTGTTTAGAACCTACAGCTGGTTGTGCTGAACCATCAGTATAAGTGATAGTATGGTATCTGTCGAGCGGCAAGATGTCTATAGGTGCAGGGTATTACTTCTTGTGTTTGAAGTTTTGGGTCAAAGATGTAATCAACATCAGTGGCAGTCAGGGAGGCTGCCGATTGAACAAAAGTCCAGTAAGATATGATAAAGACTCCTCAAAATTCATCAAGTTGAATTTCTTTATAATGTGGAAGCATTTCCATTTAGTGCATTAGAGTATATCATTGAGTTGATTTGCATTTATTAAAGGTGAAGGTTCCAAACATGAATTGACATTGATGATGTTTGTGACCCCAATGATGCCACGTACTATGACAAGACAAGGAAAGGCAATTACACCAAAGAGATATGGGACTTCATGACATCCCTCATCATCAACCCTGGCAACTTCATCCTCCTTGCAGACCTGAACTTTCACTTGGAAGTCCACAACCACCCAAACTCGATGGCTCTTCTAGAAAACCTTGGTCTCTCCTAGCACGTTACTAGTCCTACCCACACCCCTAGAAACATTCTGGACCCGATTTTCACCTCACTCAGCAACATCACAGTTGATAAGCGATCACCTATGACCTGGACAGACCACACCACTGTCAGTTTCAGCATCCCCTTCCTGCATCACCACAATCCCTCCACCACCAGACCTGGTCCCATAGATGGAAAAGCATTACAGATAAGGGCTGGGAGTACACCCTCTCAGCACACAAGAACACAAGAGGCTTGCTGAAAGCCATCAAGAACTTGAACAGCTAGATCACCACATGTGCTAACACCCTGGCTCCCATCAAGTGCAACCCAACTCCAAGAGCCCAACCACATGATAGCTGGTGCACAAAGTAACTCAGCATGACAAAATATCTCTGCAAGAAACTAGAGCACAAATGAAGAATGAGAGAAGAATCTCAGACAAAACCATCCTTAAATCCACCCAACTATGCTACCATCAGCAAATCCAGAACATGAAGCCTCAAGCTCTCACCGACCGAATTGACATAAAAATGAACAGCAGCAAGTAAATTGTCTCCATCATCAAATATTTCACTGCACATCCAGCCACCTCCAGCAGAATCACCTCCTCTCAAGTCCTCTGCATCAAACTCTCAGAACTCTTGTGTAACAAAATCACTTCCACAGACTACAACTTTTAGCCCCCTCGACTAGACCCCATCACTCTTGCAACTAAATGTCCTATCACAGAAAAAGAATGCACCCTGACCACGTGGCCTGCCATCACCACTGTAGAAACTGTCTCCACCAGGAAGTCCATTCCCTTGGGGACCCATCTGGCCTGTGCCCTCACCATGCCTTCACCAAAAGACCCCTACCAATTAGCAAAGTACTAGCGCCGATCATCAATATTTCCATTTTCCAGGATACCTGGAAATATGCCACTGCACCCCTGTTTAAGCAAGCATCTGCAGACCCAGCCACCTTTGCCAACATCACACCTATCTCCCTCCTGCTATATCCGGTCTTAGAGAAGCTCATCAACTGGCACTTCATCAACCACCTCACCAACCACCATACATCATCCAGTCTGGCTTCCCGACCAATCAAAGTACAGAAACAGCACTCATCACCACCACAAACAATATCTGCATGATCCTGGACAGAGAAGGTACTGTAGTTCTTATACTCCTGGACCTCTCTGCAACATTTGACATAGTCTCATACCACATCTTCATCAAACATGTACATGACATTGGCATCAAAAGACCAGCTCTCTGCTGGATTGGCTCCTTACCAGCAGATAAAAGACAAGCCCTCAACCCAGCACCTTACTCTCTGGAAGCCTGAAAGCTCATCTGTGTAATACACCAAGGCTCATCCCTCAGCCCCACCTTCTTCAACACATACGTTATCCATCTGACCAATGTCATTGCACACACAACATCAATATCCCCTTCTACACCATTAACAGACAACTCATTAACCTCTCATACCGGTCCACCTACAGAAAAAACTAATTCATCACCTGCATGACCGAATTTGTTAGCAGGATGAAAACCAACAGTTTCAAGCAAAACTCCGACAAGATTGATGTAGTGATCTTTTGGCAAGGTTACATCACTATGGGACTCCAACTTGAGGCTGGCCAGACCCATGCCCAGCAATCATACCAGGAGCCTCAGGATCATCATCAAGCGCAAGGTGGGCATGACTGCACAAGTAACACCATCACAACATCCTGCTTCTATATCGTAAAGATACTAAGGAAAACCTTCAAATGTGTCCAAAGCAACATCAGGAAAACCTTTGCGCACACACTTATCATCAGCAAGTTAGATTATGGGGACGCCCTGAATGCTGGAGTCACCAAGCAAATCATCAGGAGACTAAAACCATTCAGAGCTCAGCAGCCAGAATCATCCTCAATCTCCCACGCAAAACTATTATCACACCACACTTCAGGGAGCTGCACTGGCTCCCCATACAGGAGAGTGCTCAATTCATCCTCTTCACTTACACATTCAAGGCACTACACAACTTATTATTCACCTACCTGAACAGCCACATATCCTTTCACCAACCACCCAGACACCTGCACTCAGCAGGACTTCTACTCACACACATTCTATGCACAGCCAAAACTAAATCCAGAGGGTGAGTGTTCTCCTACATCTGTCCTAAATCATGGAACAACTTCCCACTTCACACCAGAGCCGCCTCCTCTCTTCTTGTATTTCACAAAAAGCTAAACACCTGCTATTCAACCAACACCCTGCCTAGGCTGGGCTAGACAAACATGCCTGCTCAGTGCCAGAACATTGTCACAGGTGACAGTACACTGTACAAAAACACCTAACATAACATCACACATCAACACAGGTGAAGTGCAGCAAGGGAAGGGCAGAGCTGAGCTGCAGACACACACAATCACACGTGCACACATACCTTTCCATATTTCCCTATGTAGACTTTCTGCATTTTGTAATACTTTCTGGGAGAGGGACTGGAATTCAGATCATGAAGACCCTCTTTAGTACTCTGAAAGTGTCTAAGTAGACCAAAGGTCTGATTTCACAATAAATGCATTAAAAACATTAGGGCAACAAGCACTTTCACAGCATTTCCAGTTTTTGTCAGTATTTGTCCATTTGTAAAAAGGTCACAGAGCAGTCCTGACAGTCCCTTTGTTGCAGAACGTCTGGTTGTCAGGGGTTGGACAAAACAGCTATATGAAGGCTCAGTTTGTTTTTTGGCTCGATGTCTCACAAGGACTTTTATCTGAGCCAAAGCTATCTGCCTCGAGCGAGGCTCAATCCTCTGGGGGCTCACCTATCCTTACACCAGCTTACCATGTGACTGGAAGCTTAGCATACTCAACTAACTATTAATATTCCAATTTATTTAATAAACCAAGTTGGATGAGAGTAGCGCTGCATTTCAAATTACTGTTTTACACTCCCAAAAATACCATTGAATGCTCCATCTGCAGGACTTAGACTACTGACAACATCACAAAAGAACTCATGGTTAAGGTCATGTGCACCCATTAAATCCCATGCTACTCTTCTGGGACTAAGCACTGGGACTAAGCATTAAGCACTGGAAACAGATCAATGGATGTGTCTATCTGGAAAGCAGTGGTTGTCTACAAAGGCAATGCTTGGTATGCTATGGGTGCTAACGACAGGAAGGATATTGATGCCACAAAGGAAGCTACATAAGTACAGATTGATGAGGTCACGTAGCCTCATTTGCATGAACACATATTAGTTCATCTTTGCCCCTCCATTGACAGTGTTTAATACACATATTTGACCTCAGTGCCTTTCAAAGATCAGATCCTATGTAAATATGTGGGGCTGAAAGGACCTGGTTATTTTTCAGCTTACTTATGTAGTGCTTCGGGCAGCAAATTATTATTATTTTACCATGCTTCACACTTTTGAGACTTCTAGAAAATGAATGCTCTAAAACTCCTTTGGAAAGATTGCATTTTAGTTAGCAAATTTGTTTGTGGTCATTGTTCTCCGTTATGCTGATATGTTTTATAATGTTATGTTCTGAATTCTTGTAGCGCATCTCATCTAGGAGGGTATTCAGGCAATGATAAAGAGGGGACTTTTCTGGCTGAGTCTGTGATCTAGGTGTCTTTAGTTTCTTGCACAACTCAAGGACTGACGAAGCAGCTCCTATGTGCAATAACATCTCATTCCTGGCTTTGGGAGTGAGGTCTAAGAAACTGCCTTCAGTAAATGCCTTCAGTGATATGTTGAATTTCACCAGAAATAGGTCTCTTTGAAAGTCAGGGTAAATCAGTGATATCAAAATAAAAGTAGAGTGCACTACCTTTCCTTATTTTAATTTCATAGACTCTTTGAGTCAACTTAATTTAATATGTGATACATGTATGTGTTTAACACGGAGCACTAATTTAGCTCCTGGAAGAATTAAGAACAAAGAGGTCTGTTCACAAAAGCTGTTTTGGAGTATGTAATGTGACACTGCCTTAATTACTCAAAACCACAATTCACAAACCTCCGATTAGAAATCTCCCCTTCTCCTATCTTTTCTGTATGGAAATGTCTGTCCCAGTGTCAGAGATCTCCCCACATTTAACTATAGGATTTAAACCCTGAATATGAGTTGAACAATACCGTGTGATTGGTGAATTCACTTGTGAATTTGCTTTTGAGCTGCAGTAAACCTGCCATTTCCTTTTACAGTGGAATACATCTACCCCAGTACTGTCCTGTTAGGAGTTAAACCCCATAGAAGAGGACATAGTGTTTGACTGAGTTTTGGATGCAGAAACCACACAGACTTCCCATTTCTGTGTGTTCTAATGCATACATCTACTACCTTCCCTCCTGTACTTACTACAGCCCCCTCAAATAAGGAGGAGAAAAGAGGAAATGAGGGAAGCAAGGGGAATGTAATTTCTAGCAGTGGGAGCGTTTCAGACTCCCCACTGCACAGACACAAAATGGGGAATATGAGAGAGACAAGGGAGAGTGGTGGGAAAATTGTGAACAACTATCACATAATGGGTCTGTTTTAGGGAAATTAAAGGAGCGCACCTGCAACGCAACATAATTATCTAAAAGCCACAGTCTGTTGGAAACAGAGCCACCAACAAGCACAGCTTGCATTGCACAGGCAGACTTGCGTAAAAGAGGATCAGAGGTATGCTGTGCTTTTTCTAAATAAAAGGTAAACAAAAGCACAGGTAAAAAACATGTGATCCACAAGGAACACAAGGGCACACTAAAAGAATGAATATATATAAGTATGTATATATATATATATATACACATATATATATATATATATATATATATATGTATTTCTCCAAAAACACAATATATAAAAATCAAAGTCTGGCACTCCTTACAAAAATATGATGGTCTTCATTTATTCAAAAAATTTCATAAAGCAGAAACATAGGGCAACGCGTTTCAACCTTCGCGGTCTTCTTCCTTGGCCCTTCTTACAATACATGTCTAACAAAGTGAATGTGGCCCCGCCCATTTTGCTGTCTATATATCTCCTCATCCATAGACATAGAAAAGATACATTAATTTTTTTTTTTTTATTATTATTATTTTTTTTTTTTATTCCTCCTTCCCCTTTCTTCTATATGTGCATCTATATATAAGCATAGAAATGTATTCTTTTGCATTTTCTTTTCTAAATGTCCATTTACGTTTACAATAGCGAGTATCATCAAAAATAATTCTGCTGGTTGGGTAAGCCACTATTCCTAACACAATAAATCATCAAATTAATATTCCAATAAACCTATCAACAAAAACTCATAGATAGCCTAAACTTATCTGGTCAGACCCTACCCTGGTATCTTCATATTAACCAATATGTACAAAAAGTTCTTCATCCTTGTTCAATCCCCAGGGATGACGACTGTTTAACTGAATAATATATTCAGACTCCAATCTCCTTAGTTGTTTTTCTCTGTCCCCTCCTCTAGGAGTGGCAAGGACCCTGTCTATGCCAAAAAATCTCATTTTCTCGACTTTCCCCTCATGTGCCAGATTACAATGTCGTGCTACTGGATACGTTACATCCTTATTCAATATTGCTCTCCAGTGCTCAAGAATACGTTTTTTAGTGGAAAAATTGTGCTGCCGACGTATTGTAATCCGCATGGGCACTCTATTACATACACAGCAAAATCTGAATTGCAATTGATATACTTTTTGATGTTCACTCGGCTGCCCGTCGGTAGCTCATATTTCTTCCGATTTGAACTATATTTGCAGGCTTTACACTTAGCACACTTATAAAAACCTTGATATTTGTCTAAGAAAGTTTCTTTGTTTTTCCTTGTGTAACTGTGTACCAAAATATCCCTTAGCGAACTACTTCTTTTATAGGTTATCAAAGGAGTACGACTAACTAACTGCCCAATTGTTCTGTCAGCCCTGATCAGATGTCAATATTTCATGAGAATCTTTTTAACTTCTGAGGAATATGCATTAAAAACTGTCACAAATCTTGGAGTGTTAGTTCCTTCACATCTCTTTTTGGGGATCAATAGTTCCACCCTTTGAACTGCTGCTGTCTTTTGACATGCCTTCTTTACTACTCTGTATGAATAGCCTCTAGATCTAAATCTTTTTGTCATTCTTAATTGTTCTTCCTCAAAACTTTGTGGGGTACTGCAGTTTCTCTTGGCTCTTAACAACTCCCCGTAGGGTATACTCCATTTTACATTGGGAGGGTGGTGGCTTGTTGCATGTAAAATGCTGTTGCCTGATGTGCTTTTCCTGAACAGTTTTGTGTGTAATGTACCATCTTTTACACAGACCTCTATGTCTAAAAATTCCATCACCTGTTTGTGTACTTTAAATGAGAATTGTAAATTCAGGTCTCTGTTTGGTAATGTGTTTAGAAAATCATATAATAGTGTTTCTGGACCTTCCCATATCATAAATATATCATTGATGTATCGTGTCCAAAATATAATATGTTGGAACCATTTCATCTTTTCATCTGTCATCACCCATTGTGTTTCCCACCATCCCATAAACAAACAGGCATAACTAGGAGCAAAGCAACTTCCCATCGCCGTCCCGGTTGTTTGTCTATACCATTTATCCTCATAAATGAAAAAATTATTTTCCGAACAAAATTTTAACATGTTCAGAAGTAGTTCAGAATGTTCCAATAATCTGATTGGTTTATCCCTAAAGAAATATCGACACGCCTGAATACCCTTCTCATGTGGTATACAGGTGTACAATGATACTACATCTATGGTTACCATAATGTAGTTCGTTTGCCAAGGGATATCTTGTATTTTGGTGAGAAAATCTTTAGTATCTCTGCAATATGAGCTTAGATTCAATACATATGGATTTAAGAAATAATCCAAATAAATGGAAACATTCTCCAAAAGACTGCCTCTAGCTTATAATATAGGACGGCCCGGGAGGTTTTCAATGTTCTTATGTATCTTAGGTAATAAGTAGAAACAAGGTGCCACTGGTTTCTGTACCAGTAAAAACTTATACTCATCATCTGAGAGTAGGCCTCTGCTAACACCATCAAACAATAAATCCTGACATCTCCTGATTGACTGTCGATAAGCTGATATTGTAGAAATCTCATAACATGCTGAATTGAGCAGTTGTCTCTTGGCTTCTTGTTGGTATTTTGTAGCATCCCATAACACTACATTCCCACCCTTATCTGCCGGCTTTATCACAAATGCGGTTGCTTTCTTAAGAGATATCAATGCTGTTTTTTGACCTGGTGTCAAATTCCGTGCATAAGCATCTTTCGACCTCTTCCACAAATTTAGTAGCTCAAAAGTCACTGCTTCATGAAAGGCATCGATATTATCATGTGGTAAGACTGGATTGCATCTCGATTTTGCTTTGAAGCTGCTACCGCTGGCACAGTCTGTTCGTAAGTCTAGATCCTCTAGTAGCTCCATGTCTGTTTCCCATGTTCTCTCCCCTATCTCCAGTTCTCGTAGAGACGCTAGACCGTCTATGTCCCTGATCATTAGTTCTGAAGCCAACTCTGAACTGTTTATTTGTATTGAATGTGATAAAGTTGCGTCCTTTTTTTGTTGTGCAAAGATTTTCATTAGCTTCAATTTTCTGATCAGGTGGAAAATGTCAATGCGTGTTTTCATATAATTGAAATTCGCTGTTGGACAAAAAGATAGCCCTAATTCCAATATTGATCGTTCATCCTGTGACAAAATGTGAGAAGAGATGTTAACCACTGTCAATTCTTTATCCTTTGTTATTTCTTTCTCCTGGCTTGTCGTGCGGTTCTGCCAACCAAATTCCCGTTGTCCTGTTAACCTGCCCCCTCTCCTGATCTTTTTGTTTCTGAGCCTTCGCCTTTGTCTCTTGGGGGTTTTCTCTGTGGTCTTGAGCTCATCTGTAAAAAACGATACTCCTCCAATGTGGTGAAAGGTTGGCCCGCCAATGTGCTTGGGCCCGGGATTTCTTCCAGGTCTGATATGTTTTCCACACTCGATTCCGATGACGATGTCTCCTGTCGTCGTAAGGCTTCACCTTGTCTATAATCTTTCCGAGCTTGGTCATATCGTCTGCTGAATGTTAAGACACGCCCAGTTGCATAATCATTTTTGTCCCGGAGAAATCTTTTCTTTACCTTCAATTTTATTTCATCTTCATATTTTTTGAGACGTGCCTCCATCTCTTCACAGAATTTTTTGATTTCATCTTGTGACTCGTGTTGTTCGAGATTTGCCTTAAGTTTAGTGATTTCTTCACTAGTTTGTGTAAGTTACATCTCCGCATATTTCGATAGGAGTTCTAACATATTCTTGCTGGTAGCTGCCATCAGAAGTGACCATTCTTCCAACAGCTTCGGATGTGGATTAAAATGTGACGGAGTGATTAGAATTCGTAGGCCCCGTGGGACCCGACCAACCTCGATGTAGTTGTTTAGCGAAATCACTTCCCAAGCTCTATTAATCTCCTTTTTCCTTAATCTCTCCATTTGCCATAATTGTTGTTTAAGGATCATTGCACCTTGTGTCTTTCCGTTTTTATCCCTATGCATGTCGCCGTTTCATCAAAAAGGTTACGTGCTTCCTCAATTCTTTGACGTAATACTTCACTCATTTTTGCTTGTTGTCTTTTGGTGTTATGTATATTATTTACACAGGTGACATTTACTAAGTAGTACGGTCAGAATTGTTGGAAAAAGTGATAATGTCTGCTGAGAATGTCTCTATAAATGTGCACAGGGCACTATTTCACTCCAATCCTCCGTATCTGGTGTTAATTTATTCTTACACAACAGTTTTCACATATATGTGCTGTCATCACGACTTGTTCCCAAAAATTCAGCGTCATCTATAGACCACTGTGCTGAGCACTAGCTCTTGTTTTGATGTGCTCCCTCGGGAGCCCTTCTTCACACAGATCGATATTCCCACAGCAGTGCTTACAGTCTCCAGCACCGATGCTGTTTAATTACTTTCCTGCCCGTAGCGGCATTTCAGAGCAAAGGAAAACAGCTTTGCCGCGTTAAACGGGGATAATCGTTATCCTATTCCTGATACTATTTACATTTGGCAACCAACCTAAGATAATTGATTCATGCCCGCATTCTTGGAACACTTTAAAGATTCTTGAAGTTCGTTGACCTTCACTCGAACAGACACAGTGATTTATTAAGCAGTAAAAAAGAAGAAAGAAGAAATGTGCACGTTATTACTCACATTTTAAAACCAGGAGAGTCCTGTTTAATTATTACCATCTGTTGTCATTGCTCTTCGAATGCCAGGGCATTAGAGTGTCGAATTTCTCCAAGGGACATTAAAACAATCACCATTTGTTTTCGTTCCATTCAATTCCAGAAACAAAGGCAGGGAATATTCCGTAAGCGCAATTACGTTCTGCTTGGTTTCTGTTTGCTTGCAAAATGAAAGAGAAATGCTTATGAACCAACATTTGTAAGCCATCCTCCGTGTCAGTAAGACGGAACCTCTGCCCACTTCAAATGAATTGCTTCCACAGAGAATGTTGTTTCAGTTAATGTGAGCGGCAAGCTCCAGGAATCATCAATCAGCCAAAGGTAATCCTGTGTTCCTTCCAGGGCTCGACAGGCAAGCCCTGGAAGGAACACAGGATTACCTGTGGGGGGGGGGGGGAAGAGAGAGAGAGAGAGAGAGAGAGAGAGAGAGAGAGAGAGAGAGAGAGAGAGAGAGAGAGAGAGAGAGAGAGAGAGAGAGAGAGAGAGAGAGAGAGAGAGAGAGAGAGAGAGAGAGAGAGAGAGAGAGAGAGAGAGAGAGAGAGAGAGAGAGAGAGAGAGAGAGAGAGAGAGAGAGAGAGAGAGAGAGAGAGAGAGAGAGAGAGAGAGAGAGAGAGAGAGAGAGAGAGAGAGAGAGAGAGAGAGAGAGAGAGAGAGAGAGAGAGAGAGATTATATCTATCTATCTATATATATACAAGCAAGGGTTGTCCTCTATGAAAGCCGCACTCCCAAAAGGTTTTGTTTTAGGGAATATGGCAAAGCCAGCCATTAACAGTGAATTCTTTTGACACTTTTATTATTCTTGGCTCTGGACATGTGTTTCTGGGTTCATCCATTCATCAGCAGAGAAATGTAGTCTGTAGTGTTTCACCTCAGTAGGTGCAGCCAGTGCTGAAAGCGTTCCAGACATCTCCTCCCTTGTTCAAAGACCAAGTGCATGGCTGCTCAGCTGGTTTTAATTGCAGGCACCTGATTACTCTGTTAAATACCAGTTCTGCCCCAGTGGCCCTCTAAAGTGAGTTGAAAAGTGCATTCTGGTAAAGGTATCTGCACATTTTATAATATTTTCCCAAGGGGGTTGCTGGAGCCAAGAGAAATAATAAAAACAGAGTTTATTACCTAAAGGAGGCAGATTTGATGTAAAATTGCCCGGTTTGCTGAAAGTGTCCCAACCTGCTGCTCAAAATGTGACAGTCCATTAAGTCACACAGACCTGCTCCTATATGCAGTGGTGCTGCCTTCCCGGCTGGACAGGCTGGTAATTCAATGCAAACATGTGTTGTCCTCTATGAAAGCGCACTCCCAACAGGTTATGTTTTAGGGAATATGGCAAGGGCTGATTGCAGAGGCCCACTAACTGTTTGCCCTTACCATTAGTAGGTACTTACCTGCCCTTACCAATCATCCACTTTCCAACATCAGTGCATGGAGAGGGCGCGGGCTATAGTTACCTTAGGATACAAGTTATAGTTAGTTGATCCATTTAAAATGTGAGCCTAACTATAATGTCCCTGTAACCTATGATTTTTAAGTGAATTTCTATGTTTAAAAAAAATTCTATTTCCTAACCTTAACGTCCCTGTAACCTTTGTTTTTTTTCAGTGAATGTGTATGTTATTTTAAATGTATAGTAATTTTCCTTTCTTTACGTTAATATAACCACCACCGCACATGGCCTTTAGCCTTGCACAGTGTCCACAGGGCCTGGCTTTAAATAATTCCGCAGCAGAAGTAAAACAAATGCTTTTTAGCCCTAGGGAGTTCTCTCTGGGACCCCACCACCAGAGCTAAGGGTCAGAGTAACCGATCCGATCTCAGCATGAGATTGGGAGGGGTTGCAAATCCTTTGCGTCTCTATATATGCAAATGTAAATTTATTTTAATTTCTTGAAAACTGCTGAATGTATTTTTACCAAATAACAAAAAGGCCTCTGTTTTGCAAATTTGGTGTAATTCCGTCCAGTAGTTTTGGCGCTATCGCTATTCAAAATCCGCGAGGAAAAATGAATGGGAAAACATGTTTTGGGGCCCACTCTTTTTCTCTGCCCCCGCTTGACGGATCACCCTGAAACTTTCCAGACAGCAACTGAAGTCACGTCCTTTGTTTTGGAATCTTGCATGATGATTCATCAAATGGGGCCAAAGTTATTAGCAAAATAAAAAACGCTTTTTCTAAAGAAACTAGGTCCTAACCATAACTAGCTATAGTTTGAAACAGCCTTTTTGTAGGGTCATTCCCAGACCTTTTGCCTTCCTCCTTCCCTTTTTGCAGATTTTTTTTTTCCTTGGCTTAGAATTCTGCACAGGTGGAGGAACTCTTATATTTCTTTTTCAGCCTGTAAAGCCTACCTCTCTGCTAGATCTGACAGCCTTAGGATGGTCTCCCCCAAATGTTTGCCTACCTCTTCCACTTTCCTGACCCTGTTTTTGCTGGCTTTAGGGCTCTGTGCACCTTACCACTGCTAACAAGTGCTAATTTGTTTGTGTTCTTTCCCTAAAACGCAGTGGCATTGACTTACCCCCAAACAATATTTTTATTTTACTTATAAGTCCCTAGTAATCAGCCCTACATGTGCCCAGGGCCTGTATATTAGATGCTACTGGTGGGCCTTCAGCTCTAAATGTGCCACCCATTTAAGTATACCCTTAAATATGCCTCAGGTCTGCCTTTGCAAAGCCTGTGTGTGCAGCTTTTAACTGCCCTGTCGACTTGGCAAAGTCAACCTTTCACCAGGACTCACCCTTCCTTTTTAATACACGTCACCACTAGGGTAGGCCCTCGAGAGCCCCAAGGGCAGGGTGCAGTGTATATAAAAAGTTGGACATGTACTTTTAAGTTCTGCATGTCCTAGTATTGAAAAACTTGCAAGGCCCATCTCTCCCACACAATAAATTTGGGATTACCTTATTACATCTTATAAAACAAGAGTTTGATGTCTCTGGAATCACAATTAAAAAACACAACGTATGATTACAATTCTGAAAAATACCACTTTTAGAAAGTTGGCATTTTCTTGTCTTAGCAATTTGGTGCCTGCTGTCTGTCTCTGATCACATGTCTAGGGTGCGGGACAGCTGGGCTTTGTGTATGCCCTCTAGATAGGCACACACATAAGGAGCTTAGGTATGACTTGATGGGCCATCTGTGTCCTGATGTGCCATCCTGGGTAGGACTTCTCCTATCCACACACAAAGGGCTGTATACCCCCTTTGGTGAGTCTGGGGCCAAGGCAGGAAGGACAAGGACTCCTTGCACTTCAAAGGCATCTCTTTGAAGTCTCCCCACTTCAAACGCACACATAGGTATAAGTACTGGACCCTCTGATACCACCAACTCAATCCACTTCTGAAACTGTGGCTACTCTGCCAGGAAGAAGGCTTTGTTGAGCTGACCTGCTGCCCTCTTGCCTGGGTGAGAAGGACTGAACCTGCATCTCTCCAACCCAGAATCCAAAGTGACTCCAAGGGCCAGCTTACTTGTCTCCTGGTTAAACTCTCAGGGACATAAAAGGTTTACAGCTACACCTAAACTCTGTCATCTGTGAGTATGCCCTGCCAAGGTGTGCCACCCCAGTGGTGGACCCTTGGAAATGGGCTTAAGTTGTTTGGTGCAGCCATATATATACTCACCTCCAAGAAAATGCCCAAGAAAGTGAACTGGACTGTGGAATGCCAACAGGCCTTTGACACCCTGAAACAAGCAATGTGCTCAGCACCAGTTCTAAAAGCTCCAGATTATTCTAAGCAGTTCATTGTGCAGACAGATGCCTCTGAACATGGGATAGGGGCAGTTTTGTCCCAAACAAATGATGATGGCCTTGACCAGCCTGTTGCTTTCATTAGCAGGAGGTTACTCCCCAGGGAGCAGCGTTGGAGTGCCATTGAGAGGGAGGCCTTTGCTGTGGTTTGGTCCCTGAAGAAGCTGAGACCATACCTCTTTGGGACTCACTTCCTAGTTCAAACTGACCACAGACCTCTCAAATGGCTGATGCCAATGAAAGGTGAAAATCCTAAACTGTTGAGGTGGTCCATCTCCCTACAGGGAATGGACTTTATAGTGGAACACAGACCTGGGACTGCCCATGCCAATGCAGATGGCCTTTCCAGGTTCTTCCACTTAGAAAATGAAGACTCTCTTGGGAAAGGTTAGTCTCATCCTCTTTCGTTTGGGGGGGGGTTGTGTAAGGAAATGCCTCCTTGGCATGGTTGCCCCCTGACTTTTTGCCTTTGCTGATGCTATGTTTACAATTGAAAGTGTGCTGAGGCCTGCTAACCAGGCCCCAGCACCAGTGTTCTTTCCCTAACCTGTACTTTTGTATCCACAATTGACAGACCCTGGCATCCAGATAAGTCCCTTGTAACTGGTACTTCTAGTACCAAGGGCCCTGATGCCAAGGAAGGTCTCTAAGGGCTGCAGCATGTCTTATGCCACCCTGGAGACCTCTCACTCAGCACAGACACACTGCTTGCCAGCTTGTGTGTGCTAGTGAGAACAAAACGAGTAAGTCGACATGGCACTCCCCTCAGGGTGCCATGCCAGCCTCTCACTGCCTATGCAAGTATAGGTCAGCCACCCCTCTAGCAGGCCTTACAGCCCTAAGGCAGGGTGCACTATACCATAGGTGAGGGTACCAGTGCATGAGCATGGTACCCCTACAGTGTCTAAACAAAACCTTAGACATTGTAAGTGCAGGGTAGCCATAAGAGTATATGGTCTGGGAGTCTGTTTTGCACGAACTCCACAGCACCATAATGGCTACACTGAAAACTGGGAAGTTTGGTATCAAACTTCTCAGCACAATAAATGCACACTGATGCCAGTGTACATTTTATTGCAAAATACACCCCAGAGGGCACCTTAGAGGTGCCCCCTGAAACTTAACCGACTGTCTGTGTAGGCTGACTACTTCCAGCAGCCTGCCACACTAGAGACATGTTGCTGGCCCCATGGGGAGAGTGCCTTTGTCACTCTGAGGCCAGTAACAAAGCCTGCACTGGGTGGAGATGCTAACACCTCCCCCAGGCAGGAGCTGTAACACCTGGCGGTGAGCCTCAAACGCTCACCCCTTTGTCACAGCACCGCAGGACACTCCAGCTAGTGGAGTTGCCCGCCCCCTCCGGCCCAGGCCCCCACTTTTGGCGGCAAGGCCGGAGAAAATAATGAGAATAACAAGGAGGAGTCACTGGCCAGTCAGGACAGCCCCTAAGGTGTCCTGAGCTGAGGTGACTCTAACTTTTAGAAATCCTCCATCTTGCAGATGGAGGATTCCCCCAATAGGGTTAGGATTGTGACCCCCTCCCCTTGGGAGGAGGCACAAAGAGGGTGTACCCACCCTCAGGGCTAGTAGCCATTGGCTACTAACCCCCCAGACCTAAACACGCCCTTAAATTTTGTATTTAAGGGCTACCCTGAACCCTAGAAAATTAGATTCCTGCAACAACAAGAAGAAGGACTGCCTAGCTGAAAACCCCTGCAGAAGAAGACCAGAAGACAACAACTGCCTTGGCTCCAGAAACTCACCGGCCTGTCTCCTGCCTTCCAAAGAACTCTGCTCCAGCGACGCCTTCCAAAGGGACCAGCGACCTCTGAATCCTCTGAGGACTGCCCTACTTCGACGACGACAAGAAACTCCAGAGGACAGCGGACCTGCTCCAAAAAGACTGCAACTTTATCCAAAGAAGCAGCTTTAAAGAACCCTGCAATCTCCCCGCAAGAAGCGTGAGACTTGCAACACTGCACCCGGCGACCCCGACTCGGCTGGTGGAGAACCAACACCTCAGGGAGGACCCCCGGACTACTCTACGACTGTGAGTACCAAAACCTGTCCCCCCTGAGCCCCCACAGCGCCGCCTGCAGAGGGAATCCCGAGGCTTCCCCTGACCGCGACTCTCTGAAACCTAAGTCCCGACGCCTGGAAAAGACCCTGCACCCGCAGCCCCCAGGACCTGAAGGACCGGACTTTCACTGCAGAAGTGACCCCCAGGAGTCCCTCTCCCTTGCCCAAGTGGAGGTTTCCCCGAGGAAGCCCCCCCTTGCCTGCCTGCAGCGCTCAAGAGATCCCTTGATCTCTCATTGACTTCCATTGCGAACCCGACGCTTGTTCTAACACTGCACCCGGCCGCCCCCGCGCCGCTGAGGGTGAAATTTCTGTGTGGGCTTGTGTCCCCCCCGGTGCCCTACAAAACCCCCCTGGTCTGCCCTCCGAAGACGCGGGGACTTACCTGCTGGCAGACTGGAACCGGGGCACCCCCTTCTCTCCATTGAAGCCTATGCGTTTTGGGCACCACTTTGAACTCTGCACCTGACCGGCCCTGAGCTGCTGGTGTGGTAACTTTGGGGTTGCTCTGAACCCCCAACGGTGGGCTACCTTGGACCAAGAACTGAACCCTGTAAGTGTCTTACTTACCTGGTAAAACTAACAAAAACTTACCTCCCCCAGGAACTGTGAAAATTGCACTGTGTCCACTTTTAAAGTAGCTATTTGTGAATAACTTGAAAAGTATACATGCAATTGAAATGATTCAAAGTTCCTAATGTACTTACCTGCAATACCTTTCAAACAAGATATTACATGTTAAATTTGAACCCGTGGTTCTTAAAATAAACTAAGAAAATATATTTTTCTATAACAAAACCTATTGGCTGGGTTTGTCTCTGAGTGTGTGTACCTCATTTATTGTCTATGTGTATGTACAACAAATGCTTAACACTACTCCTTGGATAAGCCTACTGCTCGACCACACTACCACAAAATAGAGCATTAGTATTATCTCTTTTTACCACTATTTTACCTCTAAGGGGAACCCTTGGACTCTGTGCATGCTATTCCTTACTTTGAAATAGCACATACAGAGCCAACTTCCTACATTGGTGGATCAGCGGTGGGGTACAAGACTTTGCATTTGCTGGACTACTCAGCCAATACCTGATCACACGACAAATTCCAAAATTGTCATTAGAAATTGATTTTTGCAATTTGAAAAGTTTTCTAAATTCTTAAAAGTCCTGCTAGGGCCTTGTGTTAGTCCCTGTTAGCATTTTCTTTTAGAGTTTAAAAGTTTGGTAAAAGTTTGAATTAGATTCTAGAACTAGTTTTAGTTTCTTAAAAAGTATTCCAACTTTTAGAAGCATAATGTCTAATACAGATGTGAATGTGGTGGAACTTGACACCACACCTTACCTCCATCTACAGATGAGAGAGCTAAGGTCACTCTGTAAACTAAAGAAAATAGCAATGGGCTCCAGACCTTCCAAACTACAGCTCCAGGAGCTGTTGGCAGAGTTTGAAAGAGCCAACCCCTCTGTGGATGGCAACACAGAGGATGATGATAGTGACTTGGAGGGTGATTCCCCCCCACCAGTCCTATCTAGGGAGAACAGGGCTTCTCAAGCCCTGACTCCACAAATAATAGTCAGAGATGCTGGTTCCCTCACAGGAGGGACCAACAACTCTGAAATCACTGAGGATAACTCCAGTGAAGAGGACATCCAGTTAGCCAGGATGGCCAAAAGATTGGCTTTGGAAAGACAGATCCTAGCCATAGAAAGGGAAAGACAAGAGATGGGCCTAGGACCCATCAATGGTGGCAGCAACATAACTAGGGTCAGAGATTCTCCTGACATGTTGAAAATCCCTAAAGGGATTGTAACTAAATATGAAGATGGTGATGACATCACCAAATGGTTCACAGCTTTTGAGAGGGCTTGTGTAACCAGAAAAGTGAACAGATCTCACTGGGGTGCTCTCCTTTGGGAAATGTTCACAGGAAAGTGTAGGGATAGACTCCTCACACTCTCTGGAAAAGATGCAGAATCTTATGACCTCATGAAGGGTACCCTGATTGAGGGCTTTGGATTCTCCACTGAGGAGTATAGGATTAGATTCAGGGGGGCTCAAAAAACCTCGAGCCAGACCTGGGTTGACTTTGTAGACTACTCAGTAAAAACACTAGATGGTTGGATTCAAGGCAGTGGTGTAAGTAATTATGATGGGCTGTACAATTTATTTGTGAAAGAACACCTGTTAAGTAATTGTTTCAATGATAAACTGCATCAGCATCTGGTAGACCTAGGACCAATTTCTCCCCAAGAATTGGGAAAGAAGGCGGACCATTGGGTCAAGACAAGGGTGTCCAAAACTTCCACAGGGGGTGACCAAAAGAAAGGGGTCACAAAACCTCCCCAGGGGAAAGGTGGTGAGACAGCCAAAAATAAAAATAGTAAAGAGTCTTCTACAGGCCCCCAAAAACCTGCACAGGAGGGTGGGCCCAGAGCCTCTTCACAAAACAATCCTGGGTACAAGGGTAAAAACTTTGATCCCAAAAAGGCCTGGTGTCGTAGCTGTAATCAGCCTGGACACCAAACTGGAGACAAGGCCTGTCCCAAGAAAGGTTCCACTCCAAACTCCAATCCAGGTAACACTGGAATGGCTAGTCTCCAAGTGGGATCAACAGTGTGTCCAGAGCAAATCAGGGTCCACACTGAAGCTACTCTAGTCTCTGAGGGTGAGGTGGATTTAGCCACACTAGCTGCCTGGCCGCCTAACATGCAAAAATACAGGCAGCAGCTCTTTATTAATGGGACAAGTGTAGAGGGCCTGAGGGATACAGGTGCCAGTGTCACCATGGTGACAGAGAAACTGGTTTCCCCTGGCCAATACCTGACTGGAAAAACCTATACAGTCACCAACGCTGACAATCAGACTAAAGCACATCCCATGGCAATGGTAACTTTAGAATGGGGAGGGGTCAATGGCCTGAAACAGGTGGTGGTCTCCTCAAACATCCCAGTAGACTGTCTGCTTGGAAATGACCTGGAGTCCTCAGCATGGGCTGAGGTAGAACTAAAAACCCATGCAGCCATGCTGGGTATCCCTGAACTGGTGTGTGTAAAAACAAGAGCACAATGCAAGGCACAGGGTGAAAAAGTAGAGCTGGAGTCTGGAAGAAAGGCACAGCCTACCAAGAGAAAAGGAAAGTCAGTTGGGAAACCAACTGCAACACAGTCAGAAAAAGAGAACCTCTCTTCTCAGGAAGAAGTTCTGCCCTCTGAGGGAACTGAGCCTTTGGAGCTTGAACCTTATCAGGTTGAGCTCTTAGGCCCAGGGGGACCCTCAAGGGAGGAGCTGTGTAAGGGACAAGAAACCTGTCCCTCTCTTGAAGGCCTTAGGCAGCAAGCTGCTGAAGAGTCCAAGGGCAAGAAAAATGGAACACATAGGGTCTATTGGGAAGATGGACTCCTGTACACTGAGGCCAGAGACCCCAAACCTGGTGCCACTAGGAGAGTGGTAGTGCCTCAGTCGTTCAGAGAGTTTATTCTGACCTTAGCCCATGATATTCCCCTTGCTGGGCATTTGGGACAAACCAAGACGTGGGAGAGGTTAGTCAACCACTTCTACTGGCCCAATATGTCCCAGAAGGTTAAGGAGTTTTGCCTCTCCTGCCCCACCTGTCAATCCAGTGGTAAGACAGGTGGGCACCCAAAGGCCCCCCTCATTCCACTTCCAGTGGTGGGGGTCCCCTTTGAAAGAGTGGGTGTGGACATAGTTGGTCCACTAGAACCTCCCACAGCCTCAGGAAATATGTACATCCTAGTAGTAGTGGATCATGCTACTAGGTATCCTGAAGCTATTCCCCTTAGGTCGACTACTGCCCCTGCAGTAGCCAAGGCCCTCATTGGTATCTTTACCAGAGTGGGTTTCCCTAAGGAGGTGGTGTCTGACAGAGGTACCAACTTCATGTCAGCATACCTAAAACACATGTGGAATGAGTGTGGGGTGACTTACAAATTCACTACACCATACCATCCACAAACTAATGGCTTAGTTGAGAGATTCAACAAGACATTAAAAGGCATGATCATGGGGCTCCCAGAAAAGCTCAAAAGGAGATGGGATGTCCTCTTGCCATGTCTGCTTTTCGCTTACAGAGAGGTGCCACAGAAGGGAGTAGGATTCTCACCCTTTGAACTTCTGTTTGGCCACCCTGTAAGGGGACCACTTGCTCTTGTTAAAGAAGGCTGGGAGAGACCTCTTCATGAGCCTAAACAGGACATAGTGGACTATGTACTTGGCCTTCGCTCTAGAATGGCAGAGTACATGGAAAAGGCAAGCAAAAACCTTGAGGCCAGCGAACAGCTCCAGAGGTTTTGGTATGACCAAAAGGCTGCAATGGTTGAGTTCCAACCAGGGCAGAAAGTCTGGGTTCTGGAGCCTGTGGCTCCCAGGGCACTTCAGGACAAATGGAGTGGCCCTTACCCAGTGCTAGAAAGGAAGAGTCAGGTCACCTACCTGGTGGACCTGGGCACAAGCAGGAGCCCCAAGAGGGTGATCCATGTGAACCGCCTTAAGCTCTTCCATGACAGGGCTGATGTAAATCTGTTGATGGTAACAGATGAGGATCAGGAGGCAGAGAGTGAACCTCTCCCTGATCTTCTGTCATCAGACCCAAAAGATGGCTCAGTAGATGGAGTGATCTACTCAGACACCCTCTCTGGCCAACAGCAAGCTGATTGTAGGAGAGTCCTACAACAGTTTCCTGAACTCTTCTCCCTAACCCCTGGTCAGACACACCTGTGTACCCATGATGTGGACACAGGAGACAGCATGCCTGTCAAAAACAAAATTTGTAGACAGTCTGACCATGTTAAGGAAAGCATCAAGGTGGAAGTCCACAAGATGCTGGAATTGGGAGTAATTGAGCGCTCTGACAGCCCCTGGGCTAGCCCAGTGGTCTTAGTCCCCAAACCTCACACCAAAGATGGAAAGAAAGAGATGAGGTTTTGTGTGGACTACAGAGGGCTCAACTCTGTCACCAAGACAGACGCCCATCCAATTCCTAGAGCTGATGAGCTCATAGACAAATTAGGTGCTGCCAAATTCTTAAGTACCTTTGACTTGACAGCAGGGTACTGGCAAATAAAAATGGCACCTGGAGCAAAAGAGAAAACAGCATTCTCCACACCTGATGGGCATTATCAGTTTACTGTTATGCCCTTTGGTTTAAAGAATGCCCCTGCCACCTTCCAAAGGTTGGTGAATCAAGTCCTTGCTGGTTTGGAGTCCTTTAGCACAGCTTATCTTGATGATATTGCTGTCTTTAGCTCCACCTGGCAGGATCACCTGGTCCACCTGAAGAAGGTTTTGAAGGCTCTGCAATCTGCAGGCCTCTCTATCAAGGCATCCAAATGCCAGATAGGGCAGGGAACTGTGGTTTACTTGGGCCACCTTGTAGGTGGAGGCCAAGTTCAGCCACTCCAACCCAAGATCCAGACTATTCTGGACTGGGTAGCTCCAAAAACCCAGACTCAAGTCAGGGCATTCCTTGGCTTGACTGGGTATTACAGGAGGTTTGTGAAGGGATATGGATCCATTGTGACAGCCCTCACTGAACTCACCTCCAAGAAAATGCCCAAGAAAGTGAACTGGACTGTGGAATGCCAACAGGCCTTTGACACCCTGAAACAAGCAATGTGCTCAGCACCAGTTCTAAAAGCTCCAGATTATTCTAAGCAGTTCATTGTGCAGACAGATGCCTCTGAACATGGGATAGGGGCAGTTTTGTCCCAAACAAATGATGATGGCCTTGACCAGCCTGTTGCTTTCATTAGCAGGAGGTTACTCCCCAGGGAGCAGCGTTGGAGTGCCATTGAGAGGGAGGCCTTTGCTGTGGTTTGGTCCCTGAAGAAGCTGAGACCATACCTCTTTGGGACTCACTTCCTAGTTCAAACTGACCACAGACCTCTCAAATGGCTGATGCCAATGAAAGGTGAAAATCCTAAACTGTTGAGGTGGTCCATCTCCCTACAGGGAATGGACTTTATAGTGGAACACAGACCTGGGACTGCCCATGCCAATGCAGATGGCCTTTCCAGGTTCTTCCACTTAGAAAATGAAGACTCTCTTGGGAAAGGTTAGTCTCATCCTCTTTCGTTTGGGGGGGGGTTGTGTAAGGAAATGCCTCCTTGGCATGGTTGCCCCCTGACTTTTTGCCTTTGCTGATGCTATGTTTACAATTGAAAGTGTGCTGAGGCCTGCTAACCAGGCCCCAGCACCAGTGTTCTTTCCCTAACCTGTACTTTTGTATCCACAATTGACAGACCCTGGCATCCAGATAAGTCCCTTGTAACTGGTACTTCTAGTACCAAGGGCCCTGATGCCAAGGAAGGTCTCTAAGGGCTGCAGCATGTCTTATGCCACCCTGGAGACCTCTCACTCAGCACAGACACACTGCTTGCCAGCTTGTGTGTGCTAGTGAGAACAAAACGAGTAAGTCGACATGGCACTCCCCTCAGGGTGCCATGCCAGCCTCTCACTGCCTATGCAAGTATAGGTCAGCCACCCCTCTAGCAGGCCTTACAGCCCTAAGGCAGGGTGCACTATACCATAGGTGAGGGTACCAGTGCATGAGCATGGTACCCCTACAGTGTCTAAACAAAACCTTAGACATTGTAAGTGCAGGGTAGCCATAAGAGTATATGGTCTGGGAGTCTGTTTTGCACGAACTCCACAGCACCATAATGGCTACACTGAAAACTGGGAAGTTTGGTATCAAACTTCTCAGCACAATAAATGCACACTGATGCCAGTGTACATTTTATTGCAAAATACACCCCAGAGGGCACCTTAGAGGTGCCCCCTGAAACTTAACCGACTGTCTGTGTAGGCTGACTAGTTCCAGCAGCCTGCCACACTAGAGACATGTTGCTGGCCCCATGGGGAGAGTGCCTTTGTCACTCTGAGGCCAGTAACAAAGCCTGCACTGGGTGGAGATGCTAACACCTCCCCCAGGCAGGAGCTGTAACACCTGGCGGTGAGCCTCAAAGGCTCACCCCTTTGTCACAGCACCGCAGGACACTCCAGCTAGTGGAGTTGCCCGCCCCCTCCGGCCCAGGCCCCCACTTTTGGCGGCAAGGCCGGAGAAAATAATGAGAATAACAAGGAGGAGTCACTGGCCAGTCAGGACAGCCCCTAAGGTGTCCTGAGCTGAGGTGACTCTAACTTTTAGAAATCCTCCATCTTGCAGATGGAGGATTCCCCCAATAGGGTTAGGATTGTGACCCCCTCCCCTTGGGAGGAGGCACAAAGAGGGTGTACCCACCCTCAGGGCTAGTAGCCATTGGCTACTAACCCCCCAGACCTAAACACGCCCTTAAATTTAGTATTTAAGGGCTACCCTGAACCCTAGAAAATTAGATTCCTGCAACAACAAGAAGAAGGACTGCCTAGCTGAAAACCCCTGCAGAGGAAGACCAGAAGACAACAACTGCCTTGGCTCCAGAAACTCACCGGCCTGTCTCCTGCCTTCCAAAGAACTCTGCTCCAGCGACGCCTTCCAAAGGGACCAGCGACCTCTGAATCCTCGGATGACTGCCCTGCTTCGACGACGACAAGAAACTCCCGAGGACAGCGGACCTGCTCCAAAAAGACTGCAACTTTATCCAAAGAAGCAGCTTTAAAGAACCCTGCAATCTCCCCGCAAGAAGCGTGAGACTTGCAACACTGCACCCGGCGACCCCGACTCGGCTGGTGGAGAACCAACACCTCAGGGAGGACCCCCGGACTACTCTACGACTGTGAGTACCAAAACCTGTCCCCCCTGAGCCCCCACAGCGCCGCCTGCAGAGGGAATCCCGAGGCTTCCCCTGACCGCGACTCTCTGAAACCTAAGTTCCGACGCCTGGAAAAGACCCTGCACCCGCAGCCCCCAGGACCTGAAGGACCGGACTTTCACTGCAGAAGTGACCCCCAGGAGTCCCTCTCCCTTGCCCAAGTGGAGGTTTCCCCGAGGAAGCCCCCCCTTGCCTGCCTGCAGCGCTCAAGAGATCCCTTGATCTCTCATTGACTTCCATTGCGAACCCGACGCTTGTTCTAACACTGCACCCGGCCGCCCCCGCGCCGCTGAGGGTGAAATTTCTGTGTGGGCTTGTGTCCCCCCCGGTGCCCTACAAAACCCCCCTGGTCTGCCCTCCGAAGACGCGGGTACTTACCTGCTGGCAGACTGGAACCGGGGCACCCCCTTCTCTCCATTGAAGCCTATGCGTTTTGGGCACCACTTTGAACTCTGCACCTGACCGGCCCTGAGCTGCTGGTGTGGTAACTTTGGGGTTGCTCTGAACCCCCAACGGTGGGCTACCTTGGACCAAGAACTGAACCCTGTAAGTGTCTTACTTACCTGGTAAAACTAACAAAAACTTACCTCCCCCAGGACCTGTGAAAATTGCAGTGTCCACTTTTAAAGTAGCTATTTGTGAATAACTTGAAAAGTATACATGCAATTGAAATGATTCAAAGTTCCTAATGTACTTACCTGCAATACCTTTCAAACAAGATATTACATGTTAAATTTGAACCCGTGGTTCTTAAAATAAACTAAGAAAATATATTTTTCTATAACAAAACCTATTGGCTGGGTTTGTCTCTGAGTGTGTGTACCTCATTTATTGTCTATGTGTATGTACAACAAATGCTTAACACTACTCCTTGGATAAGCCTACTGCTCGACCACACTACCACAAAATAGAGCATTAGTATTATCTCTTTTTACCACTATTTTACCTCTAAGGGGAACCCTTGGACTCTGTGCATGCTATTCCTTACTTTGAAATAGCACATACAGAGCCAACTTCCTACACCGAAATTTCAGAATATGCCCCTTAGAAGGAAGATTGCTTCAAGTGGAAATAATAGAAAAAGCGGTCTCATACATCTGCAAGACCATAAACAATAACACACCAAATATTTTGCAGAAATTGAGAGAGAAATGGGAAAGTGAGCTAAAAGGCAATATGGAGTGGGAAGTGGCACTGATGCATCCAAGAATGGTGACAATAAAATCCAGGTTGAGACTTATGCACTTAAAAATTCTACATAGAATTTATTATAATCACCTTAGACCACATAAGTTTGGGAGAGCTATGGTGCCTCATTGCCTGAGATGTGGTGAGCATGAAGGTACATTCTCACACATACTATGAGAATGTCCCTGAATACGTCAATATAGGAAAAAATCATAGATACGCTCCTTAATATATCCCTACAGGTAGACCCCAAGTAGTTGCTTCTAGGCATTCCCACAGATCTAAATATCCTGAGCTATATTTTGCATTTTAAGTCTACCAGTGGCAAAGAGAGATATAGGCCCTCATTATGACTTTTGCAGTCTTTTTCAAAGACCGCCAAAGGCACAGGTGTCAGAAGACCGTCAGTGCTGGTGGTCTTCTGCCCACCATATTATGGGCAATGCTGGATTTTTGCCACGTTTTGGACAGAAATCCAGCAGCATCATGCTGGCGGGTGGAGGCACTGGGGGTGTGGGGTGGGGGAGTCATCTGCTGGTGACAGGGAAGAAATTCCCTGTCACCGGTATCCTTTCTGCCAGGGTTTTCGTGGCGGTGCTACTGCCACGGAAACCCTGGTGGAACGGTGGCTCATAATACCGCTGGCAGGCTTCTGTGGACTGCCGGGTCAGAGATGCTCATCTCTGGCCCAGCGGGCCCGACCACCATGGCGGTATGAGCAGAGATGTGGCGGGTTGGCAGAGGCTAATCCCCCATACTCATAATGTGGCGGTCTTCGGTGAAATCGCCACCGTGGCACTGGCGGTCAGTAGACCACCAGGGTCATAATGAGGGAAATAGTCTGAAGATGGGGTGCACCTGAAACACCAGTTCTGGATGAACAGAGAAGGGGGATGGATCTTTATATGGTGGCTGAAAAAGTTACATATCAATCTAGAGGCTATCCAAAGAAATTTGCTAGGATTTGGGGCCCCCGGCGTAAATCTAATTGGATGGAAATAACTTTTGAAAATACTATGTCCATTCCAGAATGATTGTTAAATATTCAAGTGTAACTCTGTATATCACTACATGTAATTGGATATATATAAAACCGCCCAAGGAGAGAATACAGGGGTGCGCGGTATTCAAATAAATACAGCACATCCTTGCGTTGTTAAAATTATGGAGTGCGCCGCTGCCAATTTTGCCGCAGGGTAGCGCTCCATCATTTTCCTATAAATATGGGCCTTAATATCAACAAAACAGTAAATAGGTAAAACACAACACACAATAAAAATCCAACGTATAAAAGTGAAACTAGCGCTTAGAAGTAAATAGTGCTCAAAGAGTTACAAAGGACAGGGACAAAGTTCAGAGTTCAGGCCATCCACGATGTAACACTGTTACACTTACTTTCAGAAGGGTTTCCAGATTCAGGAAAGTGGTCCACGGCACCAGTCAAGAGTTCAGAGGCTCTACGTTGCCTCTTGTAATCTGGGACTACAACTCCCACAATGCATCTTTTCAATTAATGGAACGCTTTACAACAGTTGCTCCAACCTTCTCCAAACTTCTAGATCGTCTTCCAGAGGTCCTTTTTAGGTCCTTGAAGTGTCCACAAACTTGATCCATGATTCCAGAAGCTCTGAGTTGCTCCTTGGGAGTTCGGACTACAATTCCCAGAATGTACCTGGTCAGACTCCTCATCAGCCAGTGGACGCTGATCAGCTGGGCTTTTCTAGCAGAACTTGATGCAGAGGACTCTGGTCAGCTCCTTTGTACCTGTAGCTTACAGGGAGTCCACTCCTGGAGTTGCAAAAGCAAGGCAACGTCTTTTCTTGGTGAAGCACAAAGTGTGCAGCTGGTGCAGTCCTTCGGGTGCAGACCAGGGGTTCAGTAGGGCAGTTCTTTTTCTCCAGTATCTTCTTCCAGCAGGGATCTGAATTGTTGGACAGCTCTGCCATATTTATCCTTGCTTCTGGGTGGGGAAGCATGGGGTTGCTCCTCTCCAATGGAGTACAACCTGGGGCAACCACTTCCTGTGAAGTGTGGCAAAATTCAATTCCAGAAAGCAATATTCTCTAAAAATCCAATATGTAGAAAATGCCTCCTTGGAGGTTAGATCTGGTTGAGTCCACCCACTGGCGTGGCTGAGTGTGCCTCACACACCCCTGTCTGCCCTTCTCCTAATCTAAACATTGGGGCTCCCATCTGTCTGGGGGAGGGTAGGAAATGGGGGAAGTCCAGTTTCTGACCCAAGTGGCTTTCCCTCTTTTGAAGACCAGTTTGGCTGCTCTTTCCCATCCTGCCTCCCACCAGATGCTTCCTTTGTCTCAGCCCAGGCAACTTCACACGTCATTATGGTAGCTTGGCTCAGGCTGCCAGAGGCTGACCAATCAAGAAAAGGCTCTACAGGACTGAATTTGGTAGCTTTCAGAAAGAGTTCTAAAACTCTCTCTGTACTAGGTATAATAAATTCAACCTTGGCTAGTTGGTGGGTGTATTTTAACATTTAATTTGATACCACATTTGATATATTTAGCTCCTCTCTGTCAGAAATAAGATTTTATTATTTTACAATAAAGTCTCCCAATGTTAACCCATGAAGCCCATTGACTACAATGGGGAAAAACAAATGTGGCTGTTTTTCCCTCACTGGAGCTTATAAAACATATTGTTTAAAGTCCCTGCTCATATTTATACTGCACCCAACCCTTGGGGCCCCTAGGGCAGACCTTAGGAATGACTTACATGCACAATTAAGGTAGTTTGTCACTTTGGAAGTACGTTTAATTCCAAAGTTGAATTTGGGGTTAATGTTAACTTAAAAAGAGCCAGCAAGGCAGGCCTGCCTTAACAATGACACTGGACACCACAGCAGAGCACATATGGGTGCACTAACTATACTGGGGTCCCTAAACCTACATGACCTACTATATACTAGGGACTTATAGGTAGGTTGACAGAGCATTTTATAATTAGGCCTCATTTAAATATATAATTTTAAACAGAGCACTGACCCTGGGACTTGTTAGCAGTGCCCAGGGCGCAGCCAGAGTCAGAAAACACCATTATCAGCTCAAAATGGGGGCAAAAAGTAGGGGGCTTCTGCAATTAGCCAGCTTTCCCACATGAAGGAACCATACAGTTGATATTTGCACCACGAGCAGAAGATTCATGTGTGCCTGTCTGCACCTAACCCAGAGATATGCCCCAGGCATGGGTGCACTGACAATGAAGAATACGTCTGTGCAGGAGTCAACCGTTCACACCCTGATCAAGCCTTCATCAGGGATTGTCACTCATGTCTACTTGGCAGCCACAGTAGATAATTTGAACTGCAACAAAACAGGACCACAGAAGTCACGTCTGAAGGTAAGTGTTACAGACAGAGTAGCTAGTTAGTTTGCCTCCCCTCAGAAGAGAGAGGGAGGATTAGCGCACTGACCTTCCATGGATGTTAAGAAACTGTAAAAACTGAAATGTGAGAGACTGAGATCACACACTTTATGAGAGAACTATGCACCTGAATCATTATCACATCAATACCCTATCCTGAATGGGGGATGAAACTGCCTAAACCAGCATGTGAGACCAGGGGAGATATCAGATAGAGGTGCATCCCTGCCTAGCAGCAACCAGGGCACTCATTTGTAATGTGACTACATTTATGAGTGGGGTTCCATTCAAGATTGCATTAAAGTGCTTTCTTCTTGAAAGGTAAGGTCTAAACTTGAACACCCTTATACTATTTCCTTGAGAAGCCTGTAATACCTTGCAATCCCTACCCCTAAGGGTCAAGTGCAAAAGGGCTTGTACTTGGCTCAGTTTGCAAAGAAGTACTAAAATGGACCTATATACATTGAAGGCTAATTACCTCAATCTAATTTTGAGGCTCAGAAGTCCTTGCTTGCCTCGTGGTCCCAGAAGGGGTTCTGGCAGAGAGGCTTTATCGTAATTATAAATGCTGTTTGTTTCAGAGTGAATGCACAAAGTAATGTATTGGCTCGGTTTGTGCCTGGGCCTTGGATCCAGGCCACAGCACCTGACCTGATTCTACCTATTAATTTGTTGGCTCTCTGCCTCTAATAGCTCAGGGGTTGCACACCCAGAGGGCATTACTCTCACTGTACATTTTGTGTCCCAATCTTTTCACCTACTATTCCAATATTCTATCAATATATTCTACCAATTTGTTGTTTATAAAGCACTTTAGACCATACCTCTTTCTGTTCTATCACTGTAAATAACAGATATTACTATCACACAATTTTGACTCTCAAATTGCTGACTGTGGAAGGATGGAAGGCATATTCAGACTTGCCGAGATTTAACTCATGACTAGGAGTGGATGTAAAATACCGCTTGTCCAGTGAATTTGCTGGAATTTTGGCCTCACCGCGTTACGCTTGTAATGCAGAGTTTTGGCCAAATCCACCAACCACTGCATGGCAGAGTTTTTTTTCATGCACAGCTTCTCAATGGTAAGTTGGTGAACCAGAATTGACACCCCCTAGCATGATTTTTAGGTGATAAGAGGGTACCCAATGAGAATTTCCCAACAAAGGCAGTCACGACTGTTCAAGGTGAGAACACTGGTAGAAAATCTACTCAAGCTGCAGCAAAAGCAGCTTGAGCAGCAGCGCTCTTTAGCTTGGCACATGCCATTCACGATGATTTTTCAGGGCATAGTGTGCACCCAGGGCTAAAAATCAGCATGAGCAGTGCAACATGCTGATTTTCATCCTTTGGCTGAACTCTGTGGAATCTCACTGAGTTTTTATGTAACTCCACCCACCCCTACTCATGACCTCCATTTCACCACATTTATCAGTGGAGAGTATTCAACACACTGAGCTACCCTGTGGCTATCCTAAGCCTCCTCATTTCAAAAAGTCAGGAATGTGACAAGAAGAGTACACTCCATTTGCCATTTCATTTGTGAGGCTGTTATTCATTTATTTATGTATTTAGTTACTTATTTGAGAGTTGTTTAGAGCAGGAACATGACCAGAGGGTATCAGAGCGCTGTACATAGTTCATGTTTCCATGATAAAGAAGTCCTGTTTACATACAATATGTAACTGTAGCACTTAAAGTTTCAAGATGTTGCTTACTTAATACTGTTTACAGGTAACATGAAATAGCATGAGTCACAGTTAATTACCACCCATATATATATATATATATAAGCATTAGCACTGTGCTTGATTGCATTAGATTTGATAGGAAGCTAGCTGAGCCTGGTAAGTATCGGGGTGATGTGATTGTATCTGTGAGTTCCTGAGACAAGCATGGCTGCTGCATTGAGTGGTCTTAAGGAGGATCAAGTGGGTTTTAGAAGTTCCAGTGATAATTATTTTTCTGTAGTTCATTCTGGAGCTGGCAAATGTCTGTACCACCACTTTGAGTTTGTTCTTAGGGAGTAATGGCTCACGTTTTTTCATCAGTCTTAGGTAGTGTGACACATGTGTGCCCATAGCTTAAATGTGGGTGTTGGACCTGGCTTTTTGACAGGGACATACCCAAACTTTTTGCCTCCTTCCTCCTATTTTTTCTGACCTGTTGTTGTTGGCTTTTGACCTCTGGGCACTTTACCACTGCTAACCAGTGCTAAAGTGCATATGCTCTCTGTGTAAATTGTACTACTGATTGGTTTATCCAGGATTGACTATTTAATTTACTTGTAAGTCCCTGGTAGAGTGCACTACATGTTCCTAGGGCAGGTAGATTAAATGCTACTAGTGGGCCTGCAGCACTGGTTGTGCCACCCACCTCAGTAGCCCCTTAACCCTGACTCAGGCCTGCCATTGCAAGGCCTGTGTGTGCAGTTTCACTGCCACTTCGACTTGCCATTTAAAAGTACTTGCCAAGCCTAGAACTCCCCTTTTACTACATATAAGTCATCCCTAATGTGTGCCCTAGGTAACCCCTAGAGCAGGGTGCTGTGCAGGTAAAAGGCAGGACATGTACCTGTGTAGTTATATGTCCTGGTAGTGTAAAACTCCTAAATTCGTTTTTACACTACTGTGAGGCCTGCTCCTTTCATAGGCTAACATTGGGGCTGCCCTCATACACTGTTGAAGTGGCAGCTGCTGATCTGAAAGGAGCAGGAAGGTCATATTTAGTATGGCCAGAATGGTAATACAAAATCCTGCTGACTGGTGAAGTCGGATTTAATATTACTATTCTAGAAATGCCACTTTTAGAAAGTGAGCATTTCTTTGCACTAAAATCTTGTTGTGCCCTTCAGTCCACGTCTGGCTAGGTTTAGTTGACAGCTCCTTGTGCATTCACTCAGACACACCCCAAACACAGGGTACTCAGCCTCACTTGCATACATCTGCATTTTGAATGGGTCTTCCTGGGCTGGGAGGGTGGAGGGCCTGCCCTCACACAAAGGACTGCCACACCCCCTACTGGGACTCTGGCAGACAGGATTGAACTGAAAGGGGGCTTGGTGCATTTCTTAGAGACTCTTTGAAGTCACCCCCACTTCAAAGGCACAACTTAGTATAAAACAGGGCCTCTGCCCTACCTCATCAGACACTTGCTGGAGAAGAAACCTGAACCAGAAACTACATCCTGCCAAGAAGAACTGCCTGGCTGCTCAAAGGACTCACCTGTCTGCTTTCTACAAAGGACTGCTGCCTTGCTGTTGCCCTGCTGCCTTGCTGAACTCTTGTCTGGCTGTGAAAGTGGTCTCCAAGGGCTTGGATAGAGCTTGCCTCCTGTTCCTTGAAGTCTCAGGACCAAAAAGACTTCTCTCTTTTACTTGGACGCTCCGTGCGCCGAAAATTTCGACGCACAGCTTGTTTCGTGGCGAGAAAAACGCCGCACTCCGACGCTGATCGACGCGACGCTCTTGGGACGATCGAAGATCCGACGCACGGCCTCGCAAGGACAACGCCGCCCGACCTCTAGAGGAGAAATCGACGCAACGCCTGCCGTGAGATCGTAATTTCAACGCGCAGCCCCGCAGATCGAAGTCTAGAGGAGAAATCGACGCGACGCCTGCCGTGAGATTGTAATTTCGACGCACAGCCCCGCAGACCGACGCGCAGCCGGAGAACAAGCAGGAAAATCCACGCACAGACCCGGGACATCTGGTAATCCCCGCGATCCACAGAAAGAGACTGTCCGCGCGCCGGAAAAGGACGCCGACTTCCCAGCGTGGAAAATAACGACGCAAGTCCGTGTGTGCTGAGGAGAAATCGACGCACACACCAGTTTTCCACGCACCTCTTCCTTTGTGGCCCTCTGAGGAGATTTTCCACCAGAAACCAGGTACTTTGTGTTTGAAAGAGACTCTGTTTACTTTCTAAAGACTTAAGACGCTTTATATCACTTTTCAGTGATATCTTTACAAATTCATATTGCAACTTTGATCGTTTTGACCTGAAGATACCCAGATAAATATTATATATTTTTCTAAACACTGTGTGGTGTATTTTTGTGGTGTTATGCTATGGTGTTGTATGATTTATTGCACAAATGCTTTACACATTGCCTTCTAAGTTAAGCCTGACTGCTCGTGCCAAGCTACCGGAGGGTGAGCACAGGCTGATTTTGGATTGTGTGTGACTTACCCTGACTAGAGTGAGGGTTCTTTCTTGGACAGAGGGCAACCTGACTGCCAACCAAAAACCCCATTTCTAACAGTGGGCTACCATGTTTTGTGGAGTTGATGATTTTCGAGGTACAGTTGAGTGCGTCCCTACTGGGGATTCACTTTGGGAAATAAAGGGTGCTGTGTGACGGAGAGATGAGTTGCAGTTTAGTCTTCTCTGGGTTGAGCTTTAGGTGACTGTGACTGTAATTGTACTCGGCAGTTGACTGCTTTAGCAGCAGCACATCCTTGAAAGAGGAGATTTTTAAATTGAGGTGGGTCACATTGGCTTAAAGACGATATGCAATCCTCGCATGTTGGAGAATCAGGGTCAAAGGATCCCTGTAAAGATTGAAGAGTGTAGGGGACCGTGTAGGGGACTGTGGAATGCTTTGGGTTATCAAGGTTGGCTTCGATCGGGAGTCCTTCAGTTGGATTATTAGAGATCTAGTTTTTAGGATTGA
This sequence comes from Pleurodeles waltl, assembly GCF_031143425.1. NCBI lineage: Eukaryota > Metazoa > Chordata > Amphibia > Caudata > Salamandridae > Pleurodeles > Pleurodeles waltl. The sequence goes on along the minus strand of NC_090442.1, from coordinate 205,159,750 downwards.
AGGGAAAGGACTTCAAAATAGTTCCTCCAACGTCCATACGAGTTTCCAGGGTACTAATGAGTATGTCAGACTTGTACTTATCTCACTCCCTCCTCCCCAAGATTGTGTATTCTGAAAAACATCAGTGGTTAGTGTTTTGTGTGGTGGCAACTCCTGTTGTAGGGTATAATCACTATTTACTACTGGTGGATATCAGAGATGTGATATAGGGCCAGATGTATCAAAAAAATGTGCACTCGCAAACGGCAAAATCGGCCGTTTGCGAGTGCAAAATAGTGGTCTGCAATGCATCAAAGGCATTCGCAGACCACAAAATAGAAATCGCTAAAATTGCGATTTTTTGTGTTGCGACCTGGATTTTGCGAATCGCTAAATCCAGGTCGCAAGGCAATTCTGCAAAAAATCGCAAATTGCGATTTTTCGCTGAATGGTATTTTGCACATGCAAAATACCATGGTCTGCAACCAGGTGGTAACCTGGTGCAAAATTTAAAAATGCAGTAAAACTGCATTTTTAAATGTAACATGTAAAGCACACATGCCCTTTTGGCATGTGTGTACTTTACATGTTAAAAAAAAAAAAATGGGGTGCAGGAGAAGGGGCCTTAGGCCCCCAGCACCCTGGCCTTTTGGATTTCCAAAATTGCGATTTCTGGTTCAGAAATCGCAATTTTGGAAATGCAAAAAATGTGCAGCTATGGGCCAACAGGCCCATAGCTGCGAATGGAGCCAGTATCGTAATTTGCGATTCGGTAATTGCATTTGTGATTTTTAAGAAATCGCTATTACCGATTCGCAAATGTGATACATGGCCCTTTGCGAGTCGGTAATAGCGATTTCTTAAAAATCGCAATTACCGAATCGCAATGGGCCAGAATCATACATCTGGCCCATAGTGAGTAAGGGCTGATGCGCAGGAAGAGTTTGCAGCCACATAACCTAAGAGTTGCAATAAGAAAGGATTTACGTCGGCCAAATGGTTCTTTATTATGTTCTAAACCCATTGTACAGTAGGAGAAGCAATTCCGACTCGCAAACTGGAGTTTTTTGACCCATTCCGATTAGCAATGAGGAGGGTGATTGGATCAGGGAGCCCCCACTATTAAAATTAATCTTATGGGAAGTTGTACCACTGAATATATTTCAGGGAGAATATTCCCGAGACATCCCACTCCATTGTTTTAGATTCTTTGCAGTATGTACATATTTACTTAATAATTATGATAGAATAATTAGGGGCTGGGGTGAAGCCAAAAGGGCTATTTTTGAAAACATTCGTACCACACAGCTTTAAATAAAAATAAAAAATCCTCTATATACTCTTGATTCATAGAGTGCGGGCTATTTCCCCCCTTAAAAGTTCACTGCAACTGACATGAATATATGTAGTTCATCTACAAACATGTCAGCTACTAATAACTATCACTTGAGTGACAGTGACTAAAGTACAATGCCACATTTGTGTGGGGATGATCATTCGAAGCCACAAACGTTCCCCTTTGTCCCATTCTGAATATATTACAGCCTAACACGTGGAAGAAGGAGTTTTAACAAGCTGCCTCTCATTGCAGCATCAGTAAATCATTTTTTGAGGGGCCCTTACCTTAAAGTGCGAGCTCTCCTGAGTCCACCCGTGGAGAAAGATATCAAGAAAGAGGTCGATTTGGTTATAAAGTCGAAATAAGCGCGGCTTCTTGTAGTCAAGCGTGTCCTATATTCCCCCTGCTTGTCCCCGGGTGCTTCGCAGAAAGTGCCTTCTCTCCTTATATTAGCAAAAGAAACACAATTAAAACGTTGTGTAAAGAACGTAGAAATGACTTTCAGAATTATACGTAAAAACCGTGATGGATTTTCGCCCACGGGCAGAAGAGATTTATTTGCATTGGGCTGCCAACTTTAAGGTAGGGCTCGAGCAGCCAAAGACTGCATATTACTTTTTCTTGGAATTGTAAATTGTACATGTAAAAACGTACGTAGTGCAAATCTCAAGTATTTGAACTATGGAAACGTCTACTTGCATTATCTCTATAAACGTACTATAAACAATTCAGATATGCTATGCGCACTAACTTGTGGTTTGAAGTATCACAGATCTCAGACAGCAGTGATAGGTTGTGATAAAATTACGGAACAAGAAGCTGCACTGAGGTAAAGACTCTTCAAGCGAACTGGAGAGACACAACTTCTAACAAGCATTTGCAATGCAATCGGTCTCGCATTTGCTCCAGCTAGAGCTACTGGCACAGTAAATTCCTAACTGGACTTTTCTTGCCACATAAATTGAAAATGAAAAGTAAAGCAGTTGACAAAAGTGAGCCGTTAAAAAGTGCCATTGCCGCCATGAGCCTGAGCGTGAAGGAGAGACACACAATTTAAAAAAGAGATTCACTTACAGGCAAACATATCAGCAATCACTGAATTATCCATGTAACAAGGTCAGTCTGCAAGGCAGCAAGAAAACCTTCCCAAGGAGGGACAAACTAAAGCATTTACCAATGCTAACAAAGGATTTTTGAAAGGCAAGCCTGCGAACGAGTGAAAGTGATGCAGTTCTTTTCTCATACTTTGCCACAATCTTTTGTAGCGTCACTGTGTGTTCCTCGGTTTTGTCAGTCTGTGTTTTTTGGGTACCATGAAAAACTGTTCAAGCCGCACAATGCCTTATTCTAAGTGTTCCATCCTTTCCACTCAGCCACATTTCTCGTAGCGTCCGCTCTTCTTGGTTCATGGGCCTCTGCTTTTGAACTCACATTTCCCAACCATCCACCACAACGACTATGTCCTACCTGATTTGAGGCTAACACAAAATCTAAATTAAAAAATGTATCATGTAAGCGCAACTTGCAATCCCTTTTGCATTAAACTAAATGTAATTTTCCCAAAGCTGTTTTCCTCAAACAACAACTCAGGTGGGCTGCCGCCAGTATCTTTTTGTTAAAAGTAGCCCTTAAATGTATCGCCCAAGGCTGCTTGGGAGGGGTAAGCACTTACAGTAAACAACTTGCCCATCCTTATGGAGGCTGGTCTGCAAGTCTCTCTTGTAGGCGTGGGCAGGAAGGCGAGCGACCTAGTTACAATGAAATAAAGCGTTGTAAACCCCTAACCAGACTTTTCTTGCCACATAAATTGAAAATGAAAATAAATCAGTTCCACATAACTAACTGAACTTTTCTTCCATCTAATATTCAGGGATAGTGATGTCGTCCACGTGCATTTTTGTTGAAAACACAGAGGAACATCATTCTCTCCTTCTTGTAAACAAGAGTTCTGTTCTACCTCCTGTACAGAACCAACACATTATCCTTAGAAGCGTTCAGCCGCCTTTGGGCTTACCTTCTATACAATCAAATAAAAATAAACAAGGCATGCCTGACTAGAATTTTGATGGGATTTGTAATCGATGGGGTAATGTATGCTGGGCACATGCGAGGAGGCAACGGGTGGTGGTGGGACAGTAGCCAGGCAGTGCAGCACCCCTTCCCCTTGCAAGGCCCCTTCAGCCCGGTGTCTATGAAGGACTAAGGGACCCTCACCCATTCTGCATGGGGGCCCTATCAAAATGCATTACTTTGCTGAATAAGAAAAGGAATGAAAGACAGTCAATTTTCACATTTCCTCTTTCCTGCCTGCACCACGCTTCGACATGGACGGGGATGCTACGTCTCAATACTGAGGTTTATTGGCTGCACATTAGACTGAAACACTGCACTCGCCTATTTTTGCCTGACCTCTGGTGGCATGTTTGAAATTCAGACTCAAGCTTGATCAGTCCCTCGTCCTTCACCCATATTAAATTCATCACAAAACCGTAAAGACATCCGTTAATTAAATCGGTGCCGATGCGTGCTCTGCCAGCAAAGGAACATTGAAACACAGAATAAAAAATAACGAAAGAAGAGTATTTTCATGCTTTTTTTTGTCCTCATTGCAAGGCGTTAGAAACGGCTCGTCGGAAGAGCTTTGTGCTGAGTGTACGGTTCAGTTCTTTCATGCTCTGATAAAATCTAAGCCTGGGGTTGACAGGGTGCAAGGCAAGCTTTCTGCATCAGTTTGCCATTTTCTCAGGCGCAGAGCAACCGAGCTCATCAGGAGAAAAACAGGAAAGAGCAAGGGGGGCATGATTAAAAATAATTGAAAAACAAGTAATGAAATTAAAAAATGGAGGTGGGCGAGACGTGCTGAATGAAGTAAAGGCACAGCCGGCGTGTGTAAACAAAGCGCGGTGTGCCGCGCTGTAACAATAAAAACAAGGGTTTAAACGTGTGCACTATTTGTGTGTTCAGTAAAATTTAAGCGCTCACACGTTGATTTTATTTTGCTGTCTTTCTACTCCGGCGCTCGGAATGACCGAGATAACATACCGAGCTGCATACCACCTTCTAAATAAACAAGTAATGAAATTAAAAAATGGAGGTGGGCAAACCGTGCCAATGAAATAAAGGCGCAGCCGGTATGTAAATAAAACGCGGCGTGTGCCACGCTGCAACAATTAAAACAAGCATTTGGAATGCAATAGTTTCGTGTTTGCTTCAAGTTAGAGTAGATAGCGTTGTAAATGCCTGACTGGACTTTTATTGCCATACACACTGAAAATAAGAGGAAGAGAGCAAGAGCGAGCTGTTCCTGGAAAAGCCTTCCTCTGATGTTGGTTTATGTTAGAGAGGGAGCTGGTGTGGAGGAGGGACTGAACACACACCCACAGTGCAAGGCAAACAGGCCAATAGTGAAAGAAAAAGCCCCCTTCAGAAGAAATAAACAGGACATAGCGTAATTACACAGTACTTTGTGCTGCTCCCCAACTGAAAAAAGGCAGGACAAAGAGCCAGAACTGACCACTAGCAAGCAAGGATTTTTGAAGGACACTGCAACTAACCAATCAAAATGCTGGAACTCACTCTATTGTATACTTTAGTATACAGCAGGCCCAACGCTAACGCTCGACCTAATAAAAGTCGACACTGAATAACACATGGGGTAGGGGCATTAAGAGACATGGAAGAACATGGACACTCAGGAAGATGGTCTTATGATCAGGCCAAACACACTCCAGTCTGTAGAAATTACCCTCTTCCAAACAGAAACAAACTTTTCAGAAGGTCAAAACATACCACAACAATGACATAAGCGCGCTAAACTAGTTCAAAGTTAGATAACATAAAAGTATGTAATTTTAGATTGTGAAATGCTCCATCTGAGTCTCGCATAAACTCCACATCAGTAAGAAATTATTCTCTGCAACCAAGAAAGTGATGCAATAATGCCAGGAACTAATGTCTCAAAAAAGCAAGAATTATTACTTAAAAATGTCAACGTGAAGTATGTTGAAAATGTGCTGATTTCTCCCCAAATATCAGCTCGTCATTTCAGTGGTTTCCAGCCCACATCGAATTTTGTGAAAATATGCTAATTTTGTCCCCAAAATCTCAGTTTTTAATTTATAGTAAATAGTTGTTAGAAATGGGGTTTTTGGTTGGCAGTCAGGTTACCCCCTGTCCAAGCAAAAGCCCTCACTCTAGTCAGGGTAAGTCACACACAATCCAAGATTATCCTGTGCCCACCCTCTGGTAGCTTGGCACGAGCAGTCAGGCTTAACTTAGAAGGCAATGTGTAAAGTATTTGTGCAATAAACCATACAATACCACCATATAGCACCACAAAAATACACCACACAGTGTTTAGAAAAATATATAATATTTATCAGGATAATTGTAGGTCAAAAAGAATAACGTTGCAATGGAAAATTGTAGAAATATCACAGGGAAGTGATATAAAGTGTCTTAAGTCTTTAGAATATAAACAAAGTCTCGTTTAAGCACAAAGTACCTGGTTTCTGGTGGAAAATCTCCTCAGAGGGCCACAAAAGAAGAGGTGCGTGGAAAACGGGTGTGTGCGTCGATTTCTCCCCAGCACACACGGACTTGCGTCGTTATTTTCCACGCGGGGAAGTCGGGCGTCGTTTTCCGGCGCGCGGACAGTCTCTTTCTGTGGATCGCGGGGATTACCAGATGTCCCGGGTCTGTGCGTGGATTTTCCTGCTTGTTCTCCGGCTGCGCGTCGGTCTGCGGGGCTGCGCGTCGAAATTACGATCTCACGGCAGGCGTCGCGTCGATTTCTCCTCTAGACTTCGATCTGCTGGCTGCGCGTTGAAATTACGATCTCACGGCAGGCGTCGCGTCGATTTCTCCTCTAGAGGTCGGGCGGCGTTGTCCTTGCGAGGCCGTGCGTCGGATCTTCGATCGTCCCAAGAGCGTCGCGTCGATCAGCGTCGGAGTGCGGCGTTTTTCTCGCCGCGAAACAAGCTGTGCGTCGAAATTTTCGGCGCACGGAGCGTCCAAGTAAAAGAGAGAAGTCTTTTTGGTCCTGAGACTTCAGGGAACAGGAGGCAAGCTCTATCCAAGCCCTTGGAGAGCACTTTCACAGCCAGACAAGAGTTCAGCAAGGCAGCAGGGCAACAGCAAGGCAGCAGTCCTTTGTAGAAAGCAGACAGGTGAGTCCTTTGAGCAGCCAGGCAGTTCTTCTTGGCAGGATGTAGTTTCTGGTTCAGGTTTCTTCTCCAGCAAGTGTCTGATGAGGTAGGGCAGAGGCCCTGTTTTATACCCAAATGTGCCTTTGAAGTGGGGGAGACTTCAAAGAGTGGCTAAGAAGTGCACCAGGTCCCCTTTCAGTTCAATCCTGTCTGCCAGGGTCCCAGTAGGGGGTGTGGCAGTCCTTTGTGTGAGAGCAGGCCCTCCACCCTCCCAGCCCAGGAAGACCCATTCAAAATGCAGATGTATGCAAGTGAGGCTGAGTACCCTGTGTTTGGGGTGTGTCTGAGTGAATGCACAAGGAGCTGTCAACCAAGCCCAGCCAGACGTGGATTGTAAGGCACAGAAGGATTTAAGTGCAAAGAAATGCTCACTTTCTAAAAGTGGCATTTCTAGAATAGTAATATTAAATCCGACTTCACCAGTCAGCAGGACTTTGTATTACCATTCTGGCCATACTAAATATGACACTCCTGCTCCTTTCAAATCAGCAGCTGCCACTTCAACAGTGTATGAGGGCAGCCCCAATGTTAGCCTATGAAGGGAGCAGGCCTCACAGTAGTGTAAAAACAAATTTAGGAGTTTTACACTACCAGGACATATAACTACACAGGTACATGTCCTGCCTTTTACCCACACAGCACCCTGCTCTAGGGGTTACCTAGGGCACACATTAAGGGTGACTTATATGTAGAAAAAGGGGAGTTCTAGGCTTGGCAAGTAGCTTTAAATGCCAAGTCGAGGTGGCAGTGAAACTGCACACACAGGCCTTGCAATGGCAGGCCTGAGACAAGGAAAAAGGGGCTACTTAAGTGGGTGGCACAACCAGTGCTGCAGGCCCACTAGTAGCATTTAACTTACCAGCCCTATTCACATGAAGTGCACTTTACTAGGGACTTATAGGTAAATTAATAGTCTAATCAGGTATGATTCAAGGTTACCATGTTTTAAGGGAGAGAGCATATGCACTTTAGCACTGGTTAGCAGTGGTAAAGTGCGCAGAGTCTAAAAACCAGCAAAAACAGTGTCCAAAAAGTGGAGGGAGGCAGGCAAAAAGTTAGGGGTGACTACCCTAAGGCTGTCAGGTCTAACATGTGTCCCCCCCAGCTGAAAGTGGGGAGAGCTACCCGATCTCCTGGGAGCTCTCATCGCTAAGGCGGAAGTACCTGGAGAGACCATCAGCATTGGCGTGGTCAACCCCTGGGCGATGTTCCACCGTAAAGTCCATCCCCTGTAGGGAAATGGACCACCTCAAGAGTTTTGGATTCTCACCCCTCATCTGCATGAGCCATCTGAGGGGCCTGTGGTCTGTCTGAACCCGGAAGTGAGTCCCAAACAGGTAGGGTCTCAGCTTCTTCAGTGCCCAGACCACAGCAAAAGCTTCTCTCTCAATAGCACTCCACCTCTGTTCCCGTGGTAATAGCCTTCTGCTAATAAAGACTACCGGTTGATCTTGGCCCTCCTCATTTAGCTGTGCTAGGACTGCCCCTATGCCATGCTCTGAAGCGTCTGTCTGCACGATAAATTCCTGGGAGTAGTCAGGGGCCTTGAGCACGGGGGCCGTGCACATGGCTTCCTTCAGGGTGTCAAAGGCTTTCTGACAAGCCTCTGTCCAATTCACCAACCTAGGTTGTTTCTTGGAAGTGAGTTCTGTCAAGGGTGACACAATGGTACCATAGCCCTTGACAAACCTGCGGTAATATCCGGTGAGGCCTAAAAAGGCTCTCACCTCAGTCTGCGTTCGTGGTGGTTGCCAGGCCTTGATAGTTTCAATCTTGGCCTGGAGTGGCTGCACCTTGCCACCACCCACCAGGTGTCCCAAGTACACCACGGAACCCTGCCCAATCTGGCACTTACTAGCCTTGATGGTCAGGCCTGCCTGTTGCAGGGCCTGAAGCACCTCCTTGAGGTGAAGCAGGTGTTCCTCCCAGCTGGAACTGTAGACAGCTATGTCATCCAGGTAGGCTGCACAGAAGGCATCCTTGCCAGCTAGGACCCCGTTAACCAACCGTTGGAAGGTAGCGGGGGCATTTTTCAGCCCAAACGGCATCACCCGGAACTGGTAATGGCCATCAGGGGTTGAAAATGCGGACCTTTCCTTAGCCCCCTCAGTCAGGGCGATCTGCCAGTACCCTGAAGTAAGATCAAACGTACTCAGGAACTTGGCAGCGCCTAGTCTGTCCACGAGCTCATCAGCTCGGGGGATGGGGTGAGCATCAGTCCGTGTAACTGAGTTGAGACCCCGGTAGTCCACACAGAACCGGAGTTCTGGCTTCGCACCTGGGGCAGTAGCCTTAGGGACCAACACCACTGGGGTGGCCCAGGGATTACTGGATTTTTCAATAACCCCTAGAGTCAACATTTTGGAGACCTCCTCCTTGATGCTGGCCTTCACCTTATCCGACAACCTGTAAATTTTGTTTTTCACAGGGAGACTATCACCAGTGTCAATATCATGAACACAGAGGTGGGTCAGTCCAGGAGTAAGGGAGAACAGGGGGGAGAACTGCTCCAACAGCTCATAGCAGTCTCCTTTCTGATTTAGAGTCAGGGAGTCAGACAGAATGACCCCGCTTACTGACCCATCACCTTCTTGGGCAGAGAGGAGGTCGGGGAGAGGTTCACTCTCCTCTTCCGTTCCTTCATCTGTGACCAGAAGCATGTTGATCTCCGACCTCTCAAAATGAGCTTTTAGTCGGTTCACATGGAGCACCCTTAGGGGATTCCTAGGGGTTTGGAGGTCCACTAGGTAAGTGGCCTCCCCTTTCCGCTCCTTTATTTCAAATGGGCCAGACCAGCGGTCCTGGAGAGCTCTGGGCTCTACTGGCTCCATTACCCACACTTTGTCTCCAGGTTGAAACTCTACCAGGGTGGCCTTCTGGTCATACCATTGTTTCATCACCTCTTGACTGGCCTCAAGGTTATCTTGGGCTTCTTTCCAGAAGCGGGTCATCTGGTTGCGGAGGGCCAACATATAGCTGACCACATCCTGCGGGGGTGTCTTTGGAGCTTTCTCCAATCCCTCCTGGACAATGCTTAAGGGTCCCCTGACAGGGTACCCGTAGAAAAGTTCAAAGGGGCTGAACCCTACCCCCCTCTGGGGGACCTCTCTGTAAGCAAAGAGAAGGCATGGTAAGAGGACGTCCCACTTACGCCTCATGGCGTCAGGGAGGCCACCAATCATGCCTTTCAGGGTCTTGTTGAATCTCTCCACAAGACCATTAGACTGGGGGTGATAGGGTGTGGTGAACTTGTAAGTCACACCACACGCATCCCACAGAGACTTCATGTATGCAGACATGAAGTTAGTGCCTCTGTCAGACACTATTTCCTTGGGGAATCCCACACGGGTAAATATCCCCATCAGGGTTCTGGCCACCACTTGTGCAGTTACGGTCCTCAGAGGGATTGCCTCTGGGTAACGGGTGGCATGGTCCACCAAAACCAGGATGAACCTGTTGCCTAAGGCAGTTTTGGGGTCCAAGGGACCAACAATGTCGATGCCCACCCTTTCAAAGGGGGTGCCAACGACAGGAAGTGGGATCAGAGGGGTTTTAACCCTTTTTCCTGCTTTACCACTGGCCTGGCAGGTAGGACAAGATCTGCAGAACTTATCTGAGTGTGTCCTCATTTTGGGCCAATAAAAGTGGGTGACAAGCCTGTTAAAGGTCTTGTCCTGCCCCAAATGTCCTGCCAGGGGAATGTCGTGAGCCAGACCCAGTAGGAAGGTTCGGTAACATTGGGGGACCACCAGCATACGTGCTGCCCCAAAGCCCGGAGCCTTAGGCTCACTGTAGAGGAGATCATTCTCCCAATATAGGTGGTGATCGCCAGAGGCGTCGCCTGCTGCCTGGTTTGAGGCTTGTTTCCTCAAACCTTCCAGAGTCGGACATTCTTTCTGCGCCTTGCAGAATTCCTCCCTGGTGGGTCCACCCTCAACTTGCCAGCCAGCAAGCTCAGGTAAGTCACGTAGGGCGGCAATGTCTTCCCCAGTTGGCTCGGGAGCATCCTCCTCAGGGAGCCCCGTCAGCTACTGTGGGAACTTCTGGGGCCGGTTTCCCGCACCCCTGGTCCCTCCTCCTGGCAGCCCTCTGGGCCATCGTTCCAGGCTCCAGATGCCCTTGATTTACCTCGCGGTCAGCCATGGACCGTGTGGTCATGCAGACCCACTCAGGTAACCCTAACATCTCCAGGTGAGACCTGAGCTCCACTTCTTTCCAAGCAGTGTGCTCAAGATCATTGCCTAACAGACAATCTACAGGCATGGCAGGACTCACAGCTACTTTCAGAGTACCAGAGACCCCCCCCACTCAAAGGGAACCAGAGCCACCGGTAGGTGACTCTCGCGATTGTCAGCGACTCTGACCTGGTGGAATGTATTAGGTACTATCTGCTCTGTTGACACCAGCTGACTCTTGATAGTAGTCATACTGGCTCCTGTGTGACGCAGAGCCTCCACCTTCTGCCCATCAATGGTGACCCACTGCCGGTACTTGGAAGTATTTCTGGGCATGTGGGCCTTGGGCACCATTTCTCCTTCTCCCAGGGACACTAGGGAAATCTCTACCTGCTCCCCAAAGCTACTTGGGTCCATCTCCCCCCCGAGCGCTACACTAGTCAACCCAGGTGCCTGTCCAGTAGTGGACGGTGCCCTCTTGGGGCACTGTGGATCGCCTTTGTAGTGACCATACTGGTAACACTCCATGCATTTGGGGCTAGATTTCCCTGACTTGTCATATGTCCCTGGCTTTTTCCCAAATTTGGAAAAGGAAGGGTTGCCACCCCCTCCCTGGGAATTCTTTTGGGGGCCTTTAGAGAGTTCTTTATCTGCAAGTTTATCTCCCCCCTCTTTCTTCTGTTGGGAACCCTGACCACCTTTGTGGGAGTCCCCCCCAGGTACCTTCTTGGACACTCTGGTGCTAACCCAGAGGTCCGCCTCTTCAGCAAGCTTCCTGGGATCAGTCAGCTTACTATCCACTAGGTGCTGGCGCAAATCTGTATAAGTAACATTAAGCATATGCTCTCTCAGAATCAAGTCATATAAACCTTTATAATCTGCTACTTTGTTGCCCTGCACCCATCCATTCAGTGCCTTACTGGAGAAATCAAAGAAATCTACCCATGTTTGTGTGGTTTGTTTGGTGCTGTCCCTGAACCTCTGACGGTATCCCTCAGGGGTCAGCCCAAACTTGGCAAGTAAAATGGCTTTCTGAAGTGGGTATGTGTTTTGATCAGGTTGATCCAATGTGAGAAGTGTGTCCCTCCCCAATGGCGGCACATAACCCCACATAGCTACCCCCCATTGCCCTTCAGGAACCTCATGAGCCCTTAGTGCAACTTCATAAGCAGCTAACCATTTATCTATGTCATCTCCCACCACAAAACTGGGCACCACATTTTTGGGTATACGAACCTTCTTTTCCCCAGCAGGTCCTGTATGTATGCTGCCACCATTATTGCTGGATTCAGACTGTCTCGCCTTGATCTCCAGCTCCTTGAGACTCAGTTCATGAGCCAGCAATAGTTTCTTTTCAGCCAAAGCTCTTTCAGCTTCCACTTGTTTGGCTGCTCTTTCAGCTTCTTCTTGTTTGGCTGCTCTTTCAGCTTCTGCTTGCTTGGCTGTTCTTTCAGCTTCAGCTTGTTTGGCTTCTCTCTCTGCCCTTCTCTCCTCCTGTTGAGCCTCAATTTTCAGTTTTGCCATTTGCAATTGGAACTCCCTTTCCTCTCTCCTTTCCTCTGCGGTCAGGCTTTGCATAGAGACACTGCTCCCTGGTCTGGAAGGGGGCACAATTGCAGTGGTAACACCATCCACAGATAGTGAAAATTCCTCTGAGGTGCCATTTTCTGGCTCCTCTTCCTCACCATCCTCTAAATGGGCTTCTGCCCAGGCCCTCAGCGCCACTTGAAAGTCCTCCTTTCTGGAGGCCCCTTGGGTGGGTACCCTCAGTGCCCTGCAGAATCCTCTTAGTTGTTTGACCGTATATGTATCCAACTGGACTAGGTCAAAGTCCCCTGTCTGAGACCCAGTCAGAGACATGTTATGTGAGGATTTAGTTTTTGAAAATTGTCAGGAAAAAAATCGTTTTCAAAAAGAGATAAAAACCAAGTTGACCTTCAACTGTGGGTAGGTAGTGAAATACTTAGCTACTGTATGTCACTGCACAAATACAAGTCCTATCCTCACCGCTGATCACCAATGTTAGAAATGGGGTTTTTGGTTGGCAGTCAGGTTACCCCCTGTCCAAGCAAAAGCCCTCACTCTAGTCAGGGTAAGTCACACACAATCCAAGATTATAATGTGCCCACCCTCTGGTAGCTTGGCACGAGCAGTCAGGCTTAACTTAAAAGGCAATGTGTAAAGTATTTGTGCAATAAACCATACAATACCACCATATAGCACCACAAAAATACACCACACAGTGTTTAGAAAAATATATAATATTTATCAGGATAATTGTAGGTCAAAAAGAATAACGTTGCAATGGAAAATTGTAGAAATATCACAGGGAAGTGATATAAAGTGTCTTAAGTCTTTAGAATATAAACAAAGTCTCTTTTAAGCACAAAGTACCTGGTTTCTGGTGGAAAATCTCCTCAGAGGGCCACAAAAGAAGAGGTGCGTGGAAAACGGGTGTGTGCGTCGATTTCTCCCCAGCACACACGGACTTGCGTCGTTATTTTCCACGCGGGGAAGTCGGGCGTCGTTTTCCGGCGCGCGGACAGTCTCTTTCTGTGGATCGCGGGGATTACCAGATGTCCCGGGTCTGTGCGTGGATTTTCCTGCTTGTTCTCCGGCTGCGCGTCGGTCTGCGGGGCTGCGCGTCGAAATTACGATCTCACGGCAGGCGTCGCATCGATTTCTCCTCTAGACTTCGATCTGCGGGGCTGCACGTTGAAATTACGATCTCACGGCAGGCGTCGCGTCGATTTCTCCTCTAGAGGTCGGGCGGCGTTGTCCTTGCGAGGCCGTGCGTCGGATCTTCGATCGTCCCAAGAGCGTCGCGTCGATCAGCGTCGGAGTGCGGCGTTTTTCTCGCCGCGAAACAAGCTGTGCGTCGAAATTTTCAGCGCACGGAGCGTCCAAGTAAAAGAGAGAAGTCTTTTTGGTCCTGAGACTTCAGGGAACAGGAGGCAAGCTCTATCCAAGCCCTTGGAGAGCACTTTCACAGCCAGACAAGAGTTCAGCAAGGCAGCAGGGCAACAGCAAGGCAGCAGTCCTTTGTAGAAAGCAGACAGGTGAGTCCTTTGAGGAGCCAGGCAGTTCTTCTTGGCAGGATGTAGTTTCTGGTTAAGGTTTCTTCTCCAGCAAGTGTCTGATGAGGTAGGGCAGAGGCCCTGTTTTATACCCAAATGTGCCTTTGAAGTGGGGGAGACTTCAAAGAGTGGCTAAGAAGTGCACCAGGTCCCCTTTCAGTTCAATCCTGTCTGCCAAGGTCCCAGTAGGGGGTGTGGCAGTCCTTTGTGTGAGAGCAGGCCCTCCACCCTCCCAGCCCAGGAAGACCCATTCAAAATGCAGATGTATGCAAGTGAGGCTGAGTACCCTGTGTTTGGGGTGTGTCTGAGTGAATGCACAAGGAGCTGTCAACCAAGCCCAGCCAGACGTGGATTGTAAGGCACAGAAGGATTTAAGTGCAAAGAAATGCTCACTTTCTAAAAGTGGCATTTCTAAAATAGTAATATTAAATCCGACTTCACCAGTCAGCAGGACTTTGTATTACCATTCTGGCCATACTAAATATGACACTCCTGCTCCTTTCAAATCAGCAGCTGCCACTTCAACAGTGTATGAGGGCAGCCCCAATGTTAGCCTATGAAGGGAGCAGGCCTCACAGTAGTGTAAAAACGAATTTAGGAGTTTTACACTACCAGGACATATAACTACACAGGTACATGTCCTGCCTTTTACCCACACAGCACCCTGCTCTAGGGGTTACCTAGGGCACACATTAAGGGTGACTTATATGTAGAAAAAGGGGAGTTCTAGGCTTGGCAAGTAGCTTTAAATGCCAAGTCGAGGTGGCAGTGAAACTGCACACACAGGCCTTGCAATGGCAGGCCTGAGACAAGGAAAAAGGGGCTACTTAAGTGGGTGGCACAACCAGTGCTGCAGGCCCACTAGTAGCATTTAACTTACCAGCCCTATGCACATGAAGTGCACTTTACTAGGGACTTATAAGTAAATTAATAGTCTAATCAGGTATGATTCAAGGTTACCATGTTTTAAGGGAGAGAGCATATGCACTTTAGCACTGGTTAGCAGTGGTAAAGTGCGCAGAGTCTAAAAACCAGCAAAAACAGTGTCCAAAAAGTGGAGGGAGGCAGGCAAAAAGTTAGGGGTGACTACCCTAAGGCTGTCAGGTCTAACAATAGTATAGTAAATAAACATATTTGTCTCCAAATATCAGCTTTTCACTTTTTATAAGTACACTCGCTTTTTCTGTAAATGTCAGTCTTTCATATTTATTGTATGTTGATAAATGTCATTACCATTATATGCTTCCTATTGCCAATATGTGCTTTGACGCCCCATCGTATGGTAATCAGTGCCAGATGTAACCAGGTATGCTTCATATTTCAGTGGATACAACCATGTTCCAGGGAACCCACATCACACGTACCGCTATGTGTTCAGGAATCTCCCACCATATGCATGTCAATGCCATGATATGGCTCACTTATCCCTCATATAACATCCAATGCTTCAAAGTGCCCCAGACACCCGATATGCTAGCCAGTGCTACAATGTGCACAGGGTATTCTCCATGTGCACATCAATGCCATCATGTATGTGCCTCATGTAGCCTCTAAATGCCAGTCATTGCCCCATGTACCCATCATAACCCTATTAATATCACATTATTCCAAGAAAGATCCTAACATGCTAGTCAATATCATAATATGGTCATTCAGTGCAAACATGCCAGTGAATTATATCATATAAGGAGGGCCCTTTTTCTCAGGCCATTTAAAGCCGCCATGTGCCCCTGTTATTCCATATGTGACAGTTCTGCGGTCTGTGGCATGCCGCAAGTATTTCCTACATGTCATCATGCAGCAAGGTAACCACTACTACACAATCAGATAACTGATCAATGATGCCATTTTGAGATGTCATTAGTGATGTAATTTAGCATTTTATGACCCCTAACTTTTTGCCTCTGTTTTCCAGGTTGTTGATGTGTCCTGGACTCTGTTTTTGCTGTTTTTGTTACTCTGGGCACTTTACCACTGCTATCCAGTGCTAAAGTGCAAGTGCTCCTATACAAAATGTGTATGTCATTGGTTCATCCATGATTGGCATATTTGATTTACTGGTAAGTCCCTAGTACAGTGCACTAGAGGTGCCCAGGGTCTGTAAGTCAAATGCTACTAGTGGGCCTGCAGCACTGGTTGTGCCACCCACCTTAGTAGCTCTGTAAACATGGCTCAGATCTGCCACTTCAGTGTCTGCGTGTGCAGTTTTAAACTGCCAATTTGACTTGGCAAGTGTACACACTTGCCAGGTCTAAACCTTCCTTTTCTTACATATAAGACACCCCTAAGGTAGGCCCTAAGTAGCCCCATGGGCAGGGTGCAGTGTATGTTTATGGTAGGACATATACCAATGTGTTTTATATGTCCTAACAGTGAAATACTGCCAAATTCGGTTTTCACTGTTGCAAGGCCTATCCCTCTCATAGATTAACATAGGGGCTGCCTTTAAATATGATTAAAGTGCAAATTCCCTTTGGGAGCGGATAGACATGGAGTTTGGGGTCTCTGAGCTCACAATTTAAAAATACATCTTTTAGTAAAGTTGATTTTAAGATTGTGGGTTTGAAAATGCCACTTTTAGAAAGTGGGCATTTTCTTGCTTAAACCATTCTGTTACTCTGCCTGTTTGTGGATTCCCCGTTTGGGTCAGCTTGACAGTTGGGCTGTTTGCACCTCTCTCTAGACAGTGACACAGAGATAGCTGGGGTGTAGCCTGCATATCCTGATGAGCCATTTGTGCTAGATCACTCCTGGAAGCCAGGAGGGACCTCTGCCTGGAGAAGAGATGAAGAGCTGCCCTGCCTGTGACTGTGCTTTGTGGAGCTATCCTGCAGTTGCTGCTTCTGCCTGGTGAAATAGGACAAAGACTGGACTTTGTTGTGCATTCCTGCTTGTGAAGAAATCTCCAAGGGCTTGTCCCGAGCTTGCCTCCTGTTGTTGAAGTCTCAGGGCCATCAAAGACATCCCCTGCCAGCACCTGGACTCTCTGCTGAGACTCCTACCCTGCCAAGTGGTGCCCTATCCAGTTCCTGGAGCCTTCACAGGCGAACAGTGGCAGACCAAGCCTGAAAATCCATGCAGAGATCGTCATGCGGGGAAATTTCTGACGCAACCTCCGGATTCGGCTGAAGAAACGACGTGCCACCGGCTCCGCGGCTGAAATCGATGCAGCGCTTGAAGCATGGCTGGGAGATTGTAGGAGGCTGGACTGGCTTGTAGTGAGTACCAAGGGGTACTTGCACCTTGCACCAGGCCCAGTTATCCCTTATTAGTGTATAGGGTGTCTAGCAGCTTAGGCTGATAGATAATGGTAGCTTAGCAGAGCAGCTTAGGCTGAACTAGGAGACGTGTGAAGCTACTACAGTACCACTTAGTGTCATATGCACAATATCATAAGAAAACACAATACACAGTTATACTAAAAATAAGGTACTTTATTTTTATGACAATATGCCAAAGTATCTTAGAGTGTACCCTCAGTGAGAGGATAGGAAATATACACAAGATATATATACACAATAGCAAAAATATGCAGTATAGTCTTAGAAAACAGTGCAAACAATGTATAGTTGCAATAGGATGCAATGGGGAAACATCGGGATAGGGGCAACACAAACCATATACTCCAAAAGTGGAATGCGAACCACGAATGGACCCCAAACCTATGTGACCTTGTAGAGGGTCGCTGGGACTATTAGAAAATAGTGAGAGTTAGAAAAATAACCCTCCCCAAGACCCTGAAAAGTGAGTGCAAAGTGCACTAAAGTTCCCCTAAGGACAAAGAAGTTGTGTTAGAGGAATAATGCAGGAAAGACACAAACCAGCAATGCAACAACTGTGGATTTCCAATCTAGGGTACCTGTGGAACAAGGGGACCAAGTCCAAAAGTCACAAGCAAGTCGGAGATGGGCAGATGCCCAGGAAATGCCAGCTGCGGGTGCAAAGAAGCTTCTACTGGACAGAAGAAGCTGAGGTTTCTGCAGGAACGAAAAGGGCTAGAGACTTTCCCTTTGGTGGACGGATCCCGCTCGCCGTGGAGAGTCGTGCAGAAGTGTTTTTCTGCCAAAAGAACGCCAACAAGCCTTGCTAGCTGCAAATCATGCAGTTAGCGTTTTTGGACGCTGCTGAGGCCCAGGAGGGACCAGGAGGTCGCAAATTGGACCAGCAGAGAGAGGGGATGTCGAGCAAGACAAGGAGCCCTCTCTAAAGCAGGTAGCACCTGGAGAAGTGCCAGAAACAGGCACTACAAAGATGTGTGAAACGGTGCTCACCGAAGTTGCACAAAGGAGTCCCACGTCGCCGGAGACCAACTTAGAAAGTCGTGCAATGCAGGTTAGAGTGCCGTGGACCCAGGCTTGGCTGTGCACAAAGGATTTCTGCCGGAAGTGCACCGGGGCCGGAGTAGCTGCAAAGTCGCGGTTCCCAGCAATGCAGCCCAGCGAGGTGAGGCAAGGACTTACCTCCACCAAACTTGGACTGAAGAGTCACTGGACTGTGGGGGTCACTTGGACAGAGTCGCTGGATTTGAGGGATCTCGCTCGTCGTGCTGAGAGGAGACCCAAGGGACCGGTAATGCAGCTTTTTGGTGCCTGCGGTTGCAGGGGGAAGATTCCGTCGACCCACGGGAGATTTCTTTGGAGCTTCTGGTGCAGAGAGGAGGCAGACTACCCCCACAGCATGCACAAGCAGGAAAACAGTCGAGAAGGCGGCAGGATCAGCGTTACAGAGTTGCAGTAGTCGTCTTTGCTACTATGTTGCAGGTTTGCAGGCTTCCAGCGCGGTCAGCAGTCGATTCCTTGGCAGAAGGTGAAGAGAGAGATGCAGAGGAACTCGGATGAGCTCTTGCATTCGTTATCTAAAGTTTCCCCAGAGACAGAGACCCTAAATAGCCAGAAAAGAGGGTTTGGCTACCTAGGAGAGAGGATAGGCTAGCAACACCTGAAGGAGCCTATCACAAGGAGTCTCTGACGTCACCTGGTGGCACTGGCCACTCAGAGCAGTCCAGTGTGCCAGCAGCACCTCTGTTTCCAAGATGGCAGAGGTCTGGAGCACACTGGAGGAGCTCTGGACACCTCCCAGGGGAGGTGCAGGTCAGGGGAGTGGTCACTCCCCTTTCCTTTGTCCAGTTTCGCGCCAGAGCAGGGCTAAGGGGTCCCCTGAACCGGTGTAGACTGGCTTATGCAGAATTGGGCACATCTGTGCCCAACAAAGCATTTCCAGAGGCTGGGGGAGGCTACTCCTCCCCTGCCTTCACACCATTTTCCAAAGGGAGAGGGTGTCACACCCTCTCTCAGAGGAAGTTCTTTGTTCTGCCATCCTGGGCCAGGCCTGGCTGGACCCCAGGAGGGCAGATGCCTGTCTGAGGGGTTGGCAGCAGCAGCAGCTGCAGTGAAACCCCAGGAAGGGCAGTTTGGCAGTACCAGGGTCTGTGCTACAGACCACTGGGATCATGGGATTGTGCCAACTATGCCAGGATGGCATAGAGGGGGCAATTCCATGATCATAGACATGTTACATGTCCATATTCGGAGTTACCATTGTGAAGCTACATAAAGGTAGTGACCTATATGTAGTGCACGCGTGTAATGGTGTCCCCGCACTCACAAAGTTCAGGGAATTGGCTCTGAACAATGTGGGGGCACCTTGGCTAGTGCCAGGGTGCCCTCACACTAAGTAACTTTGCACCTAACCTTTACCAGGTAAAGGTTAGACATATAGGTGACTTATAAGTTACTTAAGTGCAGTGTAAAATGGCTGTGAAATAACGTGGACGTTATTTCACTCAGGCTGCAGTGGCAGGACTGTGTAAGAATTGTCAGAGCTCCCTATTGGTGGCAAAAGAAATGCTGCAGCCCATAGGGATCTCCTGGAACCCCAATACCCTGGGTACCTCAGTACCATATACTAGGGAATTATAAGGGTGTTCCAGTAAGCCAATGTAAATTGGTAAAAATGGTCACTAGCCTGTTAGTGACAATTTGGAAAGAAATGAGAGAGCATAACCACTGAGGTTCTGATTAGCAGAGCCTCAGTGAGACAGTTAGTCACTACACAGGTAACACATTCAGGCACACTTATGAGCACTGGGGCCCTGGGTTACCAGGGTCCCAGTGACACATACAACTAAAACAACATATATACAGTGAAAATTGGGGTTAACATGCCAGGCAAGATGGTACTTTCCTACACAACCCCCCCCCAAACGAAGGACAATAAGACTAGCCATGACCTGATGAGTCTTCATTGTCTAAGTGGAAATATCTGGAGAGTCCATCTGCATTGGAGTGGCTACTCCCAGGTCTATGTTCCACTGTATAGTCCATTCCCTGTAGGGATATGGACCACCTCAACAATTTAGGATTTTCACCTTTCATTTGTTTTAGCCAAAGTAGAGGTTTGTGGTCTGTCTGAACAATGAAGTGAGTGCCAAACAGGTATGGCCTCAACTTTTTCAGAGCCCAGACCACAGCAAAGGCCTCCCTCTCAATGGCAGACCAACGCTTTTCTCTAGGGGTCAACCTTCTACTAATAAAAGCAACAGGTTGATCCTGGCCCTCAGAATTAAGTTGTGATAGGACTGCCCCTACTCCTAATTCAGATTCATCAGTTTGGACATAGAATTTTTTAGAGTAACAAGGGCTTTTCAGGACAGGTGCAGAGCACATGGCCTGCTTCAGCTCCTCAAAAGCTTTCTGACAGTTTGCTGTCCATAATACCTTCTTAGGCATTTTCTTGGATGTGAGGTCATTAAGAGGGGCTGCAATGGAGCCATAGTTCTTAATGAACCTCCTGTAATACCCAGTGAGGCCTAGGAAGGCTCTCACCTGAGTCTGAGTGGTAGGGGGAACCCAATCAATAATTGTTTGGATTTTCCCCTGAAGTGGTGCAATCTGTTCCCCACCAACAAGGTGTCCCAGATAAACCACCTTACCCTGCCCTATCTGGCACTTTGAAGCCTTGATAGTGAGGCCTGCCTTTTGCAGGCCCTCCAAAACTTTCCATAGGTGGACCAGGTGATCATCCCAGCTGGAGCTAAAGACAGCTATATCGTCCAAATATGCTGCACTGAAAGCTTCCAGCCCTTGCAGGACTGTGTTCACCAACCTCTGAAAAGTGGCAGGTGCATTTTTCAAACCAAAAGGCATTACAGTAAACTGGTAATGTCCTCCAATGGTAGAAAATGCAGTCTTAGGTTTAGCATCTTCTGATAATTTGATCTGCCAGTACCCTGCAGTCAAATCAAAAGTGCTTAGATACTTGGCAGATGCCAGTGTATCTATGAGCTCATCTGCCCTGGGAATAGGGTGAGCATCAGTTTTGGTTACCAAGTTGAGACCTATATAGTCTACACAAAACCACATTTCCTTCTTTCCATCTTTGGAATGGGGTTTTGGTACCAGTACCACAGGAGAAGCCCATGGACTGTCAGAGTGCTCAACTACTCCTAGTTCTAACATTTTCTGGACCTCTTGCTTTATGCAGTCCCTGACATGGTCAGGCTGCCTATAGATCTTACTTTTGACAGGTAAACTGTCTCCAGTATCTATAGTGTGCTCACACCAAGAAGTGGTACCTGGCACAGTAGAGAAGAGTTCAGAGAATTGATCTAGGAGATTTATGCAATTGTCTTTCTGCTCAGCAGTAAGACAATCAGCCAAAACTACACCTTCCACAAGAGCATCTTGTTCTGTGGAAGAGAAGAGATCAGGTAGAGGATCACTGTCTTCTTCCTGTCCCTCATCAGTTGCCATGAGCAGGGTGAGATCAGCCCTGTCATAGTAGGGTTTTAGGCGGTTGACATGGAGCACCCTAAGGGGACTCCTGGCAGTGCCTAAGTCAACTAAATAGGTGACTTCTCCCTTCTTTTCAACAATTGTGTGGGGACCACTCCATTTATCTTGGAGTGCTCTTGGGGCCACAGGCTCCAAGACCCACACTTTCTGCCCTGGTTGGTACTGAACCAAAACAGCCTTCTGATCATGCCATTGCTTCTGGAGCTCTTGGCTGGCCTGAAGGTTTTTACTGGCCTTTTTCATGTACTCAGCCATCCTTGATCTGAGGCCAAGTACATAATCCACAATATCCTGCTTAGGAGCTTTTAAAGGTTGTTCCCAACCCTCCTTTACAAGTGTGAGTGGACCCCTAACAGGGTGTCCAAAAAGAAGTTCAAAGGGGCTGAAGCCCACTCCTTTCTGGGGTACCTCCCTGTAGGCAAAAAGGAGGCATGGTAGAATGATATCCCATCTCTTGCGGAGTTTTTCAGGGAGACCCATAATCATGCCTTTGAGAGTTTTATTAAATCTCTCCACCAGTCCATTTGTTTGTGGATGATAGGGTGTTGTGAACTTGTACGTTACACCACACTCCTTCCACATGGCCTTTAAGTATGCAGACATGAAATTGCTTCCCCTGTCTGATACTACTTCCTTTGGGAAGCCCACCCTGGAAAATATTCCCAGGAGGGCCTTTGCCACTGCAGGTGCTGTAGTGGTCCTTAAAGGAATAGCTTCAGGATATCTTGTGGCATGGTCCACAACCACCAAGATAAATCTATTGCCTGAAGCAGTAGGAGGGTCAAGGGGGTCAACTATGTCAACCCCTACCCTTTCAAAGGGAACCCCAACCACAGGCAGTGGAATAAGGGGTGCTTTTGGGGTGCCACCTGTCTTGCCACTGGCTTGACAGGTTTCACAGGACTTACAAAATTCCTTTGTGTCCTCAGACATCCTAGGCCAATGAAACAGGGGAACAAGCCTGTCCCAAGTTTTCATTTGTCCTAGGTGCCCAGCTAAGGGAATGTCATGTGCCAGTGTTAGGAGGAACTTTCTGTACTCCTGAGGAATCACTAATCTCCTGGCAGCTCCAGGTTTAGGATCCCTATGCTCAGTGTACAAGAGGTGCCTCCCAGTAAACTCTGTGAGAGTCACTGACATCCCCATTAGCCTGTTTGACAGCTTGCTGTCTGAGACCCTCTAATGTGGGACAGGTTTGCTGTGCCACACTCATCTCCTCTCTGGCGGGCCCCCCTTCACCCAAAAGCTCAGCAGTGTCTGCTTCCAGCTCCTCTGGAGTAGGTTCTGCACAGGGAGGGAATTCTTCTTCCTCAGAAGTAGAATCCACTGTAGAGGGAGGGATAGTAGGAAGTGGTTTGCTTCTACTAGCCCTAGCTTTAGGGAGCACTTGGTCCATTGTTCCAGGATCCAAGCTTCCCTGTCCTTTTTGCTTTTTGGCCTGAGCCCTTGTCAAAGCAAAAATATGCCCTGGGATGCCCAGCATTGCTGCATGGGCCTCCAACTCCACATCTGACCAAGCTGATGTCTCCAAATCATTCCCTAATAGACAGTCTACAGGTAAATCTGAAGCTACCACAACTTTCTTTGGACCAGTAACCCCCCCCCCCAGTTGAGATTTACAACAGCCATGGGGTGGCTAAGTGTGTTGTTGTGAGCATTGGTTACTTGGTACTGGTGACCAAGTAGGTGTTGTTCAGGGTGGACCAGTTTCTCTATGACCATAGTCACACTGGCACCAGTGTCCCTGTAGGCCTGAACCTCAACACCATTTATTAGGGGTAGCTGCTTGTACTTATCCATATTAAGGGGACAAGCAACTAAGGTGGCTAAATCAATAGCCCCCTCAGAGACTAACACAGCCTCTGTGGCCTCCCTAACAAGGCCAACCCCAACTAAGTTACCAAAAGTGAGCCCAGCTACTCCCTTGGATTGGCTATTAGTAGGTTTGCTCCCACCACCACTGCTATTAGTAGGGACACTAGGTGTAGCAGTAGGGGTTGTAGTGGTAGGAGGCTTGGTGCCTTTCTTTGGACAACTGGGATCTGTTGTCTAATGGCCTTTTATTTTACATAAATAGCACCATGGTTTCTTTTCCTTGTTCTGATTAAAAGAGGATTTGGGCCCACCACCCCCACCAGAGTGTTTTTGTGGGCCTGATGAAGACTCATTTTTAGATTTGTCCCCACCCTTGTCAGAAGACTTACCATCCTTCTTTTTGTTGCCATCTTTGTCACCCCCTGTATGAACTTTTCTGTTTACCCTTGTTCTGACACATTTGTCTGCCTTCTTTCCCAATTCTTGGGGAGAGGTCAGATCAGAGTCCACAAGTACTGGTGCAACAAATCAGACACACAATTATTAAGAATATGCTCTCTCAGGATTAAGTTATACAGGCTTTCAAAGTCAGTAACCTTACTGCCATGTAACCACCGCTCCAAGGCCTTCACTGAATGGTCAATGAAATCAACCCAGTCTTGTGAAGACTCCTTTTTGGTCTCTCTGAACTTTATCCTGTATTGTTCAGTGGTTAAGCCATAACCATCCAGGAGTGCATTCTTAAGAACTTGGAAATTATTAGCATCATTTTCTTTCACAGTAAGGAGCCTATCCCTACCTTTTCCACTAAATGATAGCCATAGGATAGCAGCCCACTGCCTTTGAGGGACATCCTGTACAACACAGGCCCTCTCAAGTGCAGCAAACCACTTGTTAATGTCATCCCCCTCCTTATAAGGGGGAACTATCTTGTGCAGATTCCTGGAATCATGCTCTTTTGCAGGATGACTATGGGGAATACTGCTGCTGCCACCACGGGTTTCTAAACCCAGTTTCTGTCTCTCCTTCTCTACTTCTAAAGTCTGTCTATCCAAATCCAGCTGTTGCTTCTTGAGCTTCAGTCTGGTTTGTTCCACTCTCAATCTATTGAGTTCCCTTTCTAACAATCTGTCATCAGGGTGGGTGGGAGGGACATGCCTTGAAACAGAAGTATGGTGAGAATGGACATAAGGAGACCTGTCCCTTACAGAAGCCACCCTAACAGCTTGGCTAACAGAAACATCACTACCAGTATGGTGAGAATAAATGCTTTTGCTATGATGTGAGACAACACTATTTATATGGTGTGGCTCATCATCATTACCAACTATGCTAGACTGTCTAGTAATGGGCAGGCTAGGAAGTTTCTTTCCTGAATCTTTTCCTGGGGGAGTCCCTGGATCAGATTGAGAACCATTAGCTACTTTTTCTACAGATTGGGCACTTATGGCCTTATCCTGTACTCTAAGCATGTTAATTAACAGTTCTAAGGAAGGATTCTTCCCTACACTCAAACCTCTCTCTATGCAGAGATTCCTTGCTCCTTTCCAGCTAAGGTGATCATATGCAAGTTTGGACAGATCAACATTTTGGCCTGTGCCAGACATTTTTAGAGAGAGTTAAAGTGATAGTAAAAGAAAAAAAAGTTTGTCAGAGCTTTTAGAAAGACAGAGAAAAAAACTTTTTAGAACTTTTTTGAAAGTTAGAAGTACTTTTCAGCACTTAGAAAAGAGTGAAAAGAGGAAATGCAAAACTTTTTGGCTATGTGTATATACACTGACCTTGTTTTGTATATTTTTCTCTTATGAAAAGTACAATGACAAGAGTGGTAAGTAGTCTCAAAGCACTTATCCCACCGCTGCACAACCAATGTAGGAGGCTGGACTGACTTGTAGTGAGTACCAAGGGGTACTTGCACCTTGCACCAGGCCCAGTTATCCCTTATTAGTGTATAGGGTGTCTAGCAGCTTAGGCTGATAGATAATGGTAGCTTAGCAGAGCAGCTTAGGCTGAACTAGGAGACGTGTGAAGCTACTACAGTACCACTTAGTGTCATATGCACAATATCATAAGAAAACACAATACACAGTTATACTAAAAATAAAGGTACTTTATTTTTATGACAATATGCCAAAGTATCTTAGAGTGTACCCTCAGTGAGAGGATAGGAAATATACACAAGATATATATACACAATAGCAAAAATATGCAGTATAGTCTTAGAAAACAGTGCAAACAATGTATAGTTACAATAGGATGCAATGGGGAAACATCGGGATAGGGGCAACACAAACCATATACTCCAAAAGTGGAATGCGAACCACGAATGGACCCCAAACCTATGTGACCTTGTAGAGGGTCGCTGGGACTATTAGAAAATAGTGAGAGTTAGAAAAATAACCCTCCCCAAGACCCTGAAAAGTGAGTGCAAAGTGCACTAAAGTTCCCCTAAGGACAAAGAAGTCGTGTTAGAGGAATAATGCAGGAAAGACACAAACCAGCAATGCAACAACTGTGGATTTCCAATCTAGGGTACCTGTGGAACAAGGGGACCAAGTCCAAAAGTCACAAGCAAGTCGGAGATGGGCAGATGCCCAGGAAATGCCAGCTGCGGGTGCAAAGAAGCTTCTACTGGACAGAAGAAGCTGAGGTTTCTGCAGGAACAAAAAGGGCTAGAGACTTTCCCTTTGGTGGACGGATCCCTCTCGCCGTGGAGAGTCGTGCAGAAGTGTTTTCCTGCCGAAAGAACGCCAAAAAGCCTTGCTAGCTGCAAATCGTTTGGTTAGCGTTTTTGGACGCTGCTGAGGCCCAGGAGGGACCAGGAGGTCGCAAATTGGACCAGCAGAGAGAGGGGACGTCGAGCAAGACAAGGAGTCCTCTTTGAAGCAGGTAACACCCGGAGAAGTGCCAGAAACAGGCACTACAAGGATGCGTGAAACGGTGCTCACCGAAGTTTCACAAAGGAGTCCCACGTCGCCGGAGACCAACTTAGAAAGTCGTGCAATGCAGGTTAGAGTGCCGTGGACCCAGGCTTGGCTGTGCACAAAGGATTTCCGCCGGAAGTGCACAGGGGCCGGAGAAGCTGCAAAGTCGCGGTTCCCAGCAATCCAGCCCAGCGAGGTGTGGCAAGGACTTACCTCCACCAAACTTGGACTGAAGAGTCACTGGACTGTGGGGGTCACTTGGACAGAGTCGCTGGATTCAAGGGATCTCGCTCGTCGTGCTGAGAGGAGACCCAAGGGACCGGTAATGCAGCTTTTTGGTGCCTGCGGTTGCAGGGGGAAGATTCCGTCGACCCACGGGAGATTTCTTCGGAGCTTCTGGTGCAGAGAGGAGGCAGACTACCCCCACAGCATGCACAAGCAGGAAAACAGTCGAGAAGGCGGCAGGATCAGCGTTACAGAGTTGCAGTAGTCGTCTTTGCTACTATGTTGCAGGTTTGCATGCTTCCAGCGCGGTCAGCAGTCGATTCCTTGGCAGAAGGTGAAGAGAGAGATGCAGAGGAACTCGGATGAGCTCTTGCATTCGTTATCTAAAGTTTCCCCAGAGACAGAGACCCTAAATAGCCAGAAAAGAGGGTTTGGCTACCTAGGAGAGAGGATAGGCTAGCAACACCTGAAGGAGCCTATCACAAGGAGTCTCTGACGTCACCTGGTGGCACTGGCCACTCAGAGCAGTCCAGTGTGCCAGCAGCACCTCTGTTTCCAAGATGGCAGAGGTCTGGAGCACACTGGAGGAGCTCTGGACACCTCCCAGGGGAGGTGCAGGTCAGGGGAGTGGTCACTCCCCTTTCCTTTGTCCAGTTTCGCGCCAGAGCAGGGCTAAGGGGTCCCCTGAACCGGTGTAGACTGGCTTATGCAGAATTGGGCACTTCTGTGCCCAACAAAGCATTTCCAGAGGCTGGGGGAGGCTACTCCTCCCCTGCCTTCACACCATTTTCCAAAGGGAGAGGGTGTCACACCCTCTCTCAGAGGAAGTTCTTTGTTCTGCCATCCTGGGCCAGGCCTGGCTGGACCCCAGGAGGGCAGATGCCTGTCTGAGGGGTTGGCAGCAGCAGCAGCTGCAGTGAAACCCCAGGAAGGGCGGTTCGGCAGTACCAGGGTCTGTGCTACAGACCACTGGGATCATGGGATTGTGCCAACTATGCCAGGATGGCATAGAGGGGGCAATTCCATGATCATAGACATGTTACATGGCCATATTTGGAGTTACCATTGTGAAGCTACATATAGGTAGTGACCTATATGTAGTGCACGCGTGTAATGGTGTCCCCGCACTCACAAAGTTCAGGGAATTGGCTCTGAACAATGTGGGGGCACCTTGGCTAGTGCCAGGGTGCCCTCACACTAAGTAACTTTGCACCTAACCTTTACCAGGTAAAGGTTAGACATATAGGTGACTTATAAGTTACTTAAGTGCAGTGTAAAATGGCTGTGAAATAACGTGGACGTTATTTCACTCAGGCTGCAGTGGCAGGCCTGTGTAAGAATTGTCAGAGCTCCCTATGGGTGGCAAAAGAAATGCTGCAGCCCATAGGGATCTCCTGGAACCCCAATACCCTGGGTACCTCAGTACCATATACTAGGGAATTATAAGGGTGTTCCAGTAAGCCAATGTAAATTGGTAAAAATGGTCACTAGCCTGTTAGTGACAATTTGGAAAGAAATGAGAGAGCATAACCACTGAGGTTCTGATTAGCAGAGCCTCAGTGAGACAGTTAGTCACTACACAGGTAACACATTCAGGCACACTTATGAGCACTGGGGCCCTGGGTTACCAGGGTCCCAGTGACACATACAACTAAAACAACATATATACAGTGAAAATTGGGGGTAACATGCCAGGCAAGATGGTACTTTCCTACAGAGATCAATGCACGTGACTGGAGAAACATTATGCTGCATTGCTGACGGAGGCTGGTAGCGTCGCAAGCCACACAGCACGGTTTTGCTACCACCGTGTGGCAGGATTTTCGACACAAACCTTTCTGGGCGTGGAAAAATGATGCAACGACTGCCTGGACCCGGGTGCTGCCTGGATAGATGCATCGCTCCCTTACGGGGAGGAAAAACGACGCACGCCGGTCCGACCAGAGAAGGAGAAACGACGCATGAGCTCGCTTGCGGGTGAGAAATCGATGCATCGCTTACCTTTTTCGACACACACTTGTGTTATTTTAACACAACCCAGGTGCTCTTCAACGCTAACAGTGTTTTACCTGTTTACCAAACGATTTAAGACTCTTTTTGCTTTTTAATTAATAACTTGACTTGTGTATGTTGTATTCTTGTCGTTTTGGTCTTGTTTCGTTTAGATAAATATTTTCTATTGTTCTAAACCTGTGTTGTGTCATTTTGTAGTGTTTTCATTAAGTTACTGTGTGTGTTGGTACAAATACTTTACACCTAGCACTCTGAGCTACCAAGCTACCAAGGGGGTGAGGAGGGGTTAGCTGAGGGTGATTCTCCTTTACCCTGACTAGAATGAGGGTCCTTGCTTGGACAGGGGGTAACCTGACTGCCAACCAAATACCCCATTTCTAACAGTAAAGCTATTTGTAGGGTATGATAGACAAATGTTTACTTAAGCATAATGGACGATAGTTAAGACAATGGTTTTAAGATTTAATTTTGTAACCATAACATCAATTCAACTGTGTTTTTTTCAGCAAATTTCTAAATCATTTTAAACATATGTTAGGGGCTTACAAACAAAGCGAACCATAACATAAGTTTAAACTTTATTACTTTCAGTCAATTTCTTGATCGTTTCTTTATCATATGTCACATGCAACTGTTCCATGCACTAATCTATTTACAGGCCAATTACCACTGTGCGTGGCCTTAATCCATGGACAGCAGGGGTTGGCCATGGAGGCTGACTAAGGGGTTGGCCATTAGGGTTGGTCACAGTAGGGTTCAGTCATGCTCCACACCTACACTGTGTGGATGGCCTAGTTCTTTGAAGGTTCTTTGTGTGACCTTCCTACCAGAGCCAAGTGGTTTGGGGATGCACCCTTTTAGTTCCTCTTAATTTTCAGATCTTACGATCAAAACACTGAGTCTACCAATGCATCTGCATCAGATTGTTCTCTCTGCAAGCAATCATTAATCAGAGAGCACTGGTCTGTGAAGCTAGCTTCAGGTTTTACAGGACCGCAATGGCCATCGGGAGAATACGCTCCTTACTTCCAATCAAGTTTAAACCAGTGGAAGCTCCACCGCTATGGCGGAGGAGTGTCACCCACCTCCCCACCAGTAGCAGCAGCTGCAAACCTTTTACTACAAAACAATAATAATAAACTACGTTTATTTTCGTTTTGTAGTATAAGGGTCAGGGCATTGGGGATGCCAGCCATGGAGGGGAGTACACACACACTCCCCTCTGTGCGCATGTGTGTTTGGCCGGCAGTCTTGGAGACATGAGCACTGTACTCTCTCTGCACTGTGTTACCGGGCTGGAGAGAGCAGGCACATGCTCCCATTCTGCCTGGGAGAGTCTGGCTGGGCGCCCCCAGCTAATCCTAACGCTGCTCTGAGCCTGTGCCTGCAGCCTGCCTGCACCAGAGAAGCGGTGCGGTGGTGACAGTGGCGGTAAGTGAAGGCAAGTGTTTCTTTTTTAATTAAATTAATTCCTCCCCCCTCTCACCCCTGCACACATCATGCCGCCCCTTCCCTTCAAAGCCTGCCAGCCACTCCTGGTTTAAACACCTTTTTTTAATTTTGGTGTTGCAGGAGTTATATAAGCCTGGTTTTGCTGACCTTTCCGCATTAATGGTCCGCACATCACTTTACCTTAACTGAAATTTGACAGACAGTTAGCATGCTCAGATTACAATTGGTATTCTCAAAAGAAAGGGACAGTTAAATCTTCATTTGCTATTAAGTTTGGCACTGGTAATTATTATGCAAATATTTTGTTAGAAGAGAGGAAGGATTAGTTTTATTATGGTGTGTCAAGTTTTGTGCTAATCCAAATAGAGGGGAATAGATAAAGGGGAGAGTCATTCTGTGACAGTGTGGCAAGTAGTTAGAAAGTGTAGGTATATAGAGGTTTGTGAAGATCGAATGGGGCAAAAATGAAAGGGGACTGTAGAAATGATGGGAAAAAAAGGATGCGAGGGACTTGGCTATCTCAAAATGGCAGGCCCATGGGAAGAAGGTAGGGACAAGGCAGGATCTGACCTGGAA
This sequence comes from Pleurodeles waltl, assembly GCF_031143425.1. NCBI lineage: Eukaryota > Metazoa > Chordata > Amphibia > Caudata > Salamandridae > Pleurodeles > Pleurodeles waltl. Next base: position 205,129,175 of record NC_090442.1, on the reverse strand, counting down.
GAGGTTTTAAACGTCAGCATGGCAGAACAGATGGGAGTGACCTGGAGGAAAGGAGGTGCATGAGATGCAACACAGCAGAAGGATCAATGGGAGGATAGAGCCCTCCCCAGGGACATTATGATTACATCATTACCTTTTATAAGTGTAATTCCAATTGGGAAGTGATGGGACCCCCAAGTTTAATATCTCTGGAATCTCAATTTAAAATCACAACTTATGGTGAAGTTGGATTCTACATTGCAATTCTGAAAATACCACTTTAAGAAAGTTGGTATTTTCTTGCATTAGCCATTTGGTGCCTGCTGCCTGTCTCTTTTCTGAGGCCGGGGACAGCTGGGCTTTGTGCATTCTCACTAGACAATCACACATAAAAGGAGATTAGGTTGACTGATGGGCCATCCAAAGCCTGATGGGCCATCCTGGGCAGGAAAGGGAGGGAGGTTTTGACAAGTACACCTGAATAGGCTGTGTCCTGACCCCACACAAAGAATTGCATACTTCTCTGTAGTGAGTCTGGAGACAGGGCAGGAAGAACAGAAATTGTGAGTGCTTCAAAGGCCTCTCTTTGAAGTCTACTGCGCTTCAGAGGCACACCTGGGTATAAGTATCAGTCTTCAGACACCACTGACTGAGTTTACTTCTGGAACTGTAGATACTCTACCCGTAAGAAGGACTGCTATGCAGAAAGGACTGCCACTCTGCTAGACTGTTATTCTTCTGGACTCCTGCTCTGCTGTGCTGTCCTGCTGCCCTCCTTGTCTGGAAGTGAGAAGGACTGAATCTGCATCTCTCCAACCCAGAACCAAAGTGTTTCCAAGGGCTTGCTGGCTTTCCTCATGTTTTCTGAAGTCTCAGGGACACAAAATACATCTAACTCACCTGCTACAGCACCTAGACTCTGCCAACTGTGAGTCTTGCCCTGCCACATTGTGCCACTCCAGTCATAGGCCCTTGAAAGTAAGTAGAAATTGCTTCTCCAGTTAAATCAATGCATCGCCACCGCTGTGTGGATCCGAACTGGCGCATTGCCAATGTTGTGTGGCTCAGATTGGATGCATCAGCCCTCATTGCATGGATTGGAGGTGATGTATTGCCTCTACAGCGCGGATTAACCTTGGTGCATCTCTTTTGGAACCAATGCATCTTAGACCTGATGCATTGCCACAGTTGCATGGAAAAATCAATGCATCTTTGCAACTGCATGGCATGAAAAGGATCATTGCATCACCTCCACTTTGGAGATCAACACAAGCGCATCACTTCAGTCTGCTCCCCAAATCCTCAACGTCGACACAACCAGGATTAAGGTACTTTTGCTCAACGGGCCTCAATATACGTGGCCCGCACTCCATCACAGTCAGCCTGAACTCTTGATTTTGACCTGGATTCAGCACAATCAAATATCCCCAGTTGGCACTTCTTGTTTTTAAGGGTTATCTCACGGTTCATACTTTAAAAAATCATAACTCATGTTCTACTTATTGCGTTTTTGACACGTTGGTCTTGTTTTATTTAATACATTTAAATTAAACTCTATTTCTCTAACCAGGTGTGCTATCTTTTTGTGTGGTGTTTTCACTGTTTTAGTATTTGAAATGTTGCACAAACACTTAACACATTGCCTCTTAAGTTCAGCCTGTCCGCTCTGTGCTAAGCTACCAGAGGGTGAGAACAGGTTAATTTAGGGTGTGTTGGTGACTTACCCTGACTAGATTTGTGGTTCCTGTTTGGGCGGGGTGCATAGCTCTTGTTAAAAATTGGGTATCCAGTTGTCAGAGATATGCACCTTGTCCAAGGAGGGATCATAATCCTAGTCAGGGTGAGTCACAACACAACACAAATTATCCTGTGCTCACCCGCCAGTAGCATGGCATAGAGCAGGCACGCTTAACTTAGAAGGCAATGTGTAAAGTATTTCAACAAAAACACATACATTAACACAGTGAAAATAACATAAAAAGTACTCCACACCAGTTTAGGATAATAGATATTATTTATCTGAATAAAATAAGACCAAAATGCTACAAATCCAATATGCACAAGTCAAGATATTACTTTTTAAAGGTTTAAATGAGTCTTAAGGGGTCATTCCAACCTTGGCGGTCGGTGTTAAAGCGGCGGCTAAACCGCCAACAGTCTGGCGGTAAAAAAAATGGAATTCCGACCCTGGTGGAAACCGCCAACAGAGACCGCCACTTCAACACACCGCCCGCCACGGCGGGACAAACAAACAGCGGGCCAGTCACCGCCAACAGACAGGCGAGAGTCAATGTACCGCCCACCCCATCACAACCTACCAATCCGCCACCTTTTCCGGGGCGGTAGCCCCGCCGAAAAAAACATGGCGGAAACAGCCATTTCGAACAGAAAACGCTCACCTCCATACACCCCACGAGGAATCTGGACAGCATGGAACCCAAACTCCACATCCTCCCAGCGATTGTCTACCTGCTCCTCTACCAGGAGCACGAACGCTGGCGCAGAAGACAACAGTGAGTACTGCACCTACGACACAGGGGAGGGGGGAGGGAAAAAATTACGGGGACACACATACGCGACACACCCACCCCCACCCTCACCCACTACAACACACACATCAATGCACAGCAATACATCACAGTATTACCCCCCAAACCCCCCGGAAGAATGCAAAGACAAAAGGAAATGATTCTAAACATTGGAATATATTGTATCACTGGCTTAAAAATATATCACACATCTAAAACCTTTATATACATAAATTTTAAAGTCCGATCATTGTAGCAGGCATTGTCCGTGGACCACTGGGCCCAAATCACATGGGCAAAGCCCACACAGGATACCTGACTCCAACGGAGAGAACACTGCAGGGGCATCAGATAGCAAAACTACAGGCACCTCAGGGGGAAGGGAAGGGGGGGCACCTCAGCCAGATGAGTCCACAATGCCAGATCCACGATGGGCCTCCATGGCCACTGTTCCATCCTGGGGAGTGCAAAGCCACAGTCTCTCAAGTCTCTACAGTGGGTGGTTTGCCCACTGTTCCATCCTGGGGAGTGCAAAGCCACAGTCTCTCAAGTCTCTACAGTGGGTGGGTTGCCCACTGTTACATCCTGGGGAGTGCAAAGCCACAGTCTCTCAAGTCTCTACAGTGGGTGGCTTGCCCACTGTTCCATCCTGGGGAGTGCAAAGCCACAGTCTCTCAAGTCTCACAAGTGGGTGGCTTGCCCACTGTACCAACCTGGGGAGTGCAAAGCCACAGTCTCTCAAATCTCTACAGTGGGTGGCTTGCCCACTGTACCATCCTGGGGAGTGCAAAGCCACAGTCTCACAAGTGGATAACAGTCTCCACTGGTTCTGGAGGGGGACTGGTGCCCAGAGTGCTTCGTGCAGCCCTGCCCGACACAGAGGCGGGCCTGCCCCTTCCGCCAATGGGCCAGAGGTGCTTGAGACGGCGGTGCCCTGTTCAGCGGTGCTTGAGACGGCGGTGCCCTGTTCAGCGGTGCTTGAGATGAAGGGCCCTGTTCAGCGGTGCTTGAGACGGCGGTGCCCTGTTCAGCGGTGCTTGAGACGGCGGTGCCCTGTTCAGCGGTGCTTGAGACGGCGGTGCCCTGTTCAGCGGTGCTTGAGACGGCGTTGCCCTGTCCAGTGGTGCTTGAGACGGCGGTGCACAGTGCAGCGGTGCTTGAGATGAAGGGCCCAGTTCAGCGGTGCTTGAGACGGCGGTGCACAGTGCAGCGGTGCTTGAGATGAAGGGCCCTGTTCAGCGGTGCTTGAGACGGCGGTGCCCAGTTCAGCGGTGCTTGAGACGGCGGTGCCCTGTTCAGCGGTGCTTGAGACGGCGGTGCACAGTGCAGCGGTGCTTGAGATGAAGGGCCCAGTTCAGCGGTGCTTGAGACGGCGGTGCACAGTGCAGCGGTGCTTGAGATGAAGGGCCCTGTTCAGCGGTGCTTGAGACGGCGGTGCCCTGTTCAGCGGTGCTTGAGACGGCGGTGCACAGTGCAGCGGTGCTTGAGATGAAGGGCCCAGTTCAGCGGTGCTTGAGACGGCGGTGCCCGGTTCAGCGGTGCATCGGATGAGTGTCCAGCTCAGCGGATCCGGCCATGGCATGGAGGCCATTCGCCACCTGACCTGTGGCTGGCGGTGCCTTCCTGCCCATCTGTCGTGTGGCTGGCGGGGTCCTCCTGGGCTGCAGTACCGGGCATGTGGGTGTCCTCCTGCCCACCTGGGATGGGGCAGGCGGGGCCCTCCTGGCCAGCTGGGCTGCTGGCGGACTTGTCGGGCGTACTGCCTTTCCCAGCCTTCCCTGTTCGCCTGTGGCCCTTCCCCACCTTTGGCGGTGTGCCGGGTGGAACCACACTTCCTGCCGGAGCCATGGTCGGGATTTTGGTCCCTGGTGTCTTCGGCCTCTCGCGCCGGCCACTGACAATCTTCGGATGTTTTACCGGGAGTGGGCTGGCCGTGCCTTGGCTCCTTCCTGAACTGGCTGCCCTTGAGGGTGGGGGACTCCACAGTCCATGGCACACTGTCATTCCAGGTCCCGCTTTTGTGGTGGCTGAGGTGCTGACTGGAGTCCTATGAGATGGACGGGGTGGGGGAGTTGTAGGAAAGAGGTCAAGTTTGGAAAGGAAAACCAATTTAGGAACAGAGGGACGGGTAGGTGTAGTGGGTATGGGAGTGGAGGAAGAGGTTGTGGTTGTAGGAGTCTTCAGTCTGGTGTCTTTGGGTGCAGGTGCTTGGGCTGGATGCTGTCGTGAGGTAGATGGCTGTTGGGTGGGTGGCTGCCTGCGTTTGTGTAGCTTGGAAGAGGGGGTCACAGACACAGTGAGAGAGGACACAGGGGACGTGTAAATGGTAGTGGGGGTGGTGACTGCACGTGTGCGGGGGGTTCTGGTGGGTGTGCTGGTGATGGACGTAGTGGCTGAAGATGTTGTGCATGCAGGTGTGAGTGGAGACGTGACAGGGAGGGAGGAGGGAGACGAGGAGGAGGGGGACACAGTGGAGGCAGGGGGTGTTGGTATGTCTGTATGTGGATGTTGCTTGTGTGAATGCTTGTGTGATGTGTGGTGCTTATGTCTGGATGAGCTTCCCTTGGGTGTTGAGGTGTGTGCAGGCTGGTCTGATGGTGTGTCTGGGATAGGCAGAGGTACAGGTGATAGGGTATGGGTGGAGGAAGTTGGAGGGGGGATGCTAGAGACAGGGACAATTGCTGCCATCAGTGCTGAGGCCAGAGTGTTGAACGATCGCTGATGGGCAGCCTGACCCGAATGAATGCCCTCCAGGTATGCATTACTCTGGTGCACCTCCCTTTCTACACCCTGGATGGCATTCAAAAGGGTAGACTTCCCAACAATGAGCGTCCTCAGGAGGTCAATGACCTCCTCACTGAGGGCAGCAGGGGTGACAGGGGCAGGGCCTGAGGTGCCTGGGGCGAAGGAGATGCCCACCTTCCTGGGTGAGCGGGCACGGGGCAAACGTTGAGGGGCTGCTGGGAGGGCGGTGCTGGTGCGCTGGGTGGCGGCTGCACCTGTTGTTGCGGGGGGCACGGATGTTGCCGCCACCACAAGGGAGCTCCCTTCAGAGGATGAGTCCGTGTCACTAATGTCTGCACGAGTCCCCGCTGTGGAGCTCCCCTCGCCCTCCGTCCCACTGGTGTACTCGGAATCCGTTGCATGGCCCTGGAGGGCCATGTGGGATGCAGCTCCCTCATGCTCCGATGCCACTTCTCCTCCGCCTGATGATGCTAATGCACACATGAACAGGAAGACCACAAAAAAGGGGGGGGGGGAATAAAGGCATGTTGAGTGCATGCATTGGCGACACAGTTGGCGGAGAGGACAGACTCAGCAGCCCCCTGCACTACGCTGCACACTTGGGGTCCACTACTCAATCCGTGGGACATGGCCTACAAGCCTATGGACGACAACTGCACACATAGATGACACAGGGCCATGGATAACTGTACTTGGCACCCTACAGAGGTGGGGGGCGGGGGCACAGGGCCATACCTTACGGAGGGGCCTAGTCTTCAGAAATCGCCCTGGCCTAGGGATACCCACAGCCCTCCTCCCCCACCCAGACACCTCCACTGCACGCAAAGTCAGCAGAATGAGGTTGTACTCACCCCCTTGCGTCTGCTGTGATGTCCTCACGCGCCCATCCAAATCGGGGTAGGCCACCGCCAGGATCCGGGACATCAGGGGGGTCAAAGTACGACTGGCACCCCTCCCACGTTGGGAGGCCATCCCCAGCTGAGCCTTCGCCGTCTTCCTGCTCCAGCGTCGGATGTCCTCCCATCTCTTCCGGCAGTGGGTGCCCCGTCTGTGGTGGACCCCCAGGGCCCGGACGTCCTTTGCGATAGCACGCCAAATGGCTATCTTCTGGTGGGCGCTGACCTATGTGAAATGTACAGGGGGAGAAAAAGAGTCATCACCTTCTGCACCCTCAATGTGAGTGGCCCCCCATCCCTACCCTTGCCATGTGGCACATCCTGTCATCCGTCGTCTGATGCATGCCTCATTCGCTCCCCACCCCACCATCTTTCATCCACCCGACTCAACACAGGCATTGCCCACAAAGCATGGTCCCAGTGTACTTACCTGTTGGTCTGGAGGACCGTAGAGTAGCGCATACTGGGGGAGGACCCCATCCACGAGTTTCTCCAATTCCTGAGCAGTGAAGGCAGGGGCCCTTTCCCCAGTCGCATGAGCCATTGTCTCTTCCATACCGAGGTCACAGCAGCACTTGCAGTGTAGGTCCTCTCCTGTCAAAGATCAGGTATCGAGTGATTAAGCCGATAAAAAATGGCGGTCACGCCCGCGGCGGTGCGTACCGCGACCGCCGGCGCACATCGTCATTGGCTCCTGAGACCCATAGGGTTCAATGTTAACCAATGCTGCTTTACGCCGCGGTCTTCGAACGCCTACTGCCACGGTGTGCCACGCCAGTGCATTGAACTCACATCCCATTGTCACACTTCACAGGTCAGGCAGCCGCCATTTCAAGGGCCCACATGGCTTACTTTTAACTGCGTCACACATACCTAGGCCTTGCATCAACACTCCTACAAACCATTCAATGCATTGGGAATTGTGTTTGGTGCAAACTGTGGTAACGTACCTGTGGGCTGATTGACTCTGTGCTCCCTGTTGTCCTACATAGGCACCGTCCGCTGGGACATGCGAGGAGATGGAGGAATCTTCCCGTGTACAGACCGCTGGTAGACCTGTCAACAATGGAGGAAAGACGTGTCATACTGACATACAGGCTTGACCGAGCTACTATTCAGGAACTGTGTGCCCAGCTGGAGCCAGACCTGACGTTACCCATCCGCCAACCCACAGGGATCCCACCTCTAGTGCAGGTGCTGTCAGTACTCAATTTCTTTGCAAGTGGGTCATTTCAAACAACAGTGGCCATATCATCAGGGATGTCCCAGCCTATGTTTTCCAAAGTGTTGTCCAGAGTGTTGTCTGCCCTTCTGAAATACATGCAGAGCTACATTGTTTTCCCCGAGGTGGAGGATTTGCCTACAGTGAAAGGTGATTTCTATGCCCTTGGACATATCCCCAACATCATAGGTGCCATTGATGGGACCCATGTGGCTTTAGTACCCCCCAGCAGGAGTGAACAAGTGTACAGAAACAGAAAGAGATATCATTATATGAATGTACAGATGGTGTGTTTGGCAGACCAGTACATCTCCCATGTTAATGCCAAGTTCCCTGGCTCTGTGCATGACGCGTACATCATGCGGAATAGCAGCATCCCTTACGTGATGGGTCAACTCCAGAGGCACCGTGTGTGGCTAATAGGTGACTCTGGTTACCCCAACCTGTCCTTGCTACTGACCCCAGTGAGGAATCCCCGGACAAGGGCAGAGGAACGGTACAATGAGGCCCATGGGAGAACTAGGAGAGTGATCGAGCGGACCTTCGGCCTTCTGAAGGCCAGGTTCTGCTGCCTCCATATGACAGGTGGATCCCTATTGTACTCACCAAAGAAGGTGTGCCAGATCATCGTGGCCTGCTGTATGCTTCACAACCTGGCTTTGCGACGCCAGGTGCCTTTTCTGCAGGAGGATGGTCCAGATGGTGGTGTTGTAGCAGCTGTGGAGCCTGTGGAGAGTGAAGAAGAGGAAGCCGAAGAGGACGACATAGACAACAGGAACACAGTAATACAGCAGTATTTTCAATGACACACAGGTAAGAGTCCAACCCGTCATATTACATATACTTAACCCCTACTACCTCTCTACTGTCTGACCTTTTCCCCCAGTGTATGGTAACTGAGTTGTGACTTTCCCTTCCAATTTCAGAGATGTGGCCCCCAGTGTGTGACATCTGCTTTGTTTCCCCATGGAATACAGCTGTGTGACAGTGGTATGTTGGCATCACAATGTAAATATGCATTTTCGGACGGTAATGTCTAATACATTAGTACAAAATCACAGCCAGACTCCTGATTGTTTTGTGCAATAACTGTGTTTATTTCAGTGCTCTATATTGGTGGGTGATTGCAAATCGGTGAGGGGTGATGGTGGAGGATTGTCCATGGCAGAGTCCAGACTATTAGTCTCACAGGTGCAATGTCCAAATGCCTGTGGAAAGTGGAGCATGGGCAGTATAAGAATGGACAGGGTGTCAATGTGGGACAGTGGGATGACAATCAGGGAGGTATCCTTTCCTGGCGGGGGTCTTGGCATCTTACTCTGTCTTCTTCCTGGATCTCAGGGCCCGCTTGCGGGGTGGTTCTCCTTCTGCAGGGGGTGGGGTGCTGGTGGCCTGTTGGTCCTGTGGCGGGGCCTCCTGTCCACTAGCGCCGGCAGAGGTGGTAGGCAGTTCTTGGTCCATGCTAGTGTCAGGGGCCCTTTGTCCTGCCACAGTGTCCCGCAGTGTGGTGACTACCTGATTCAGAGCCCCTACAATGGTGGCCAGGGCGGAACTGATCCCCAAATACTGTTCCTCCTGCATGCTCTTGGTCTCCTGAAACCTCGCCAGGACCGTCGCCTTCGTCTCCTGGGAGTGGTGGTATGCTCCCATGATGGAGGAGAGGGCCTCGTGGAGAGTGGGTTCCCTGGGCCTGTCCCCCCCGTCGCACTGCAGCCCTCCCAGTTCCCCTGTTTCCCTGTGCCTCTGTCCCCTGGACCGTGTGCCCACTACCACTGCCCCCAGGTCCCTGTTGTTGTTGGGGTGGTGGGTTAACCTGGGTGCCCTGTAGTGGTGGACACACCGCTGATTGACGTGTCCTGGGGACTGAGGGATGGGCCCGCTGGGTGGGTGCTGTGCTGGTGTTCCCAGAGGGAGGAAGGTCTGCTATGGGCTGTGGCTGTCTGAGGGGAACCAACTGTCCCGAGGTCCCCGATGGGCCGGGCTGGTCATCTAGATCCAGGTCGACAGAGGTGCTGTCCTCACTGTGGGCCTCTTCTGGGGGAGGAGTGGACATTTGTGGACCCTCCTGCGTGGTGACGTGGCGTTCGGGTCCTGCAGGGGTATAAAAGTATGGTTATTGCATTTGTGTGTGCCATAGCGTGTAATGGGTGGGTGCCCTTGTACCCCAGTGCTGGCATTCCTGTGTGGGGGCTTTTGTGACAGTGATTTGGTGGGGGATGGGTATGTGCAGTGAGCATGCTTTGGTGATGGGTGTCCATGCTTTGTGGTCGCATGCAGGGCTTGGTGTTGGGATGGGTGGGCTGTGATGTGGAGACATTTGCAAGGAGCAGGATGTGATGGGGGTGAGGGTGAGGGTGGGGGTATGAGTTGGCATGCTGGTGGGGTGGGGGGATGAAGTAGTGAAGATGAGACTTACCAGAGTCCATTCCTCCAGATACTCCTGCGAGGCCCTCAGGATGCAGGATCGCCAAGACTTGCTCCTCCCATGTTGTAAATTCTGGGGGAGGAGGTGGGGGTCCGCCGCCAGTCCGCTGCACCGCGATGTTGTGCCTGGATACCATTGAACGCACCTTCCCCCGTAGGTCGTTCCACCGCTTCCTGATGTCGTCCCTATTTCTTGGGTGCTGTCCCACAGCGTTGACCCTATCGACTATTCTGCTCCATAGCTCCATCTTCCTGGCAATGGTGGTGTGCTGCACCTGTGTCCCGAAGAGCTGTGGCTCTACCCGTACAATTTCCTCAACCATGACCCTGAGTTCATCCTCTGAGAACCTGGGGTGTCTTTGCGGTGCCATGGGGTGGTGTGGGTGATGTGTGGGGTGGATTGTGTGGTGATGTGTATTGGTGTGTTGTGTGAAGTGCGTGGAAATATTGCTGGGTGAAAGTTAAATGCGCGTCTGGGTGCTCAGTTCTCTTTTTCTCAGTGCGTGGTCCCGATTCTGTAGAAGTGGGTGTTTGTGGGTGATGTGGGTGTGTGTTTTATATTGTTTTGGGTGTGTGGGAGTAGTGTGTGTATGTGTATCAGGTGTGTGTTTTTCGATTTGTCCAATGTGGATGTGTTTTGTAAATGTGTGTGTATTTTGAGCGCGGCGGTGTGTACCGCCAATGGAATACCGCGGTTGAATGACCGCCGCGTGGATTCGTGTGTCGTGATAGTGTGGGCGTATTTCTGTTGGCGTGACGGTGGAGGTTTGGTCATCGCCAGTTTCTCGCTGGTCTTTGGTGTGGCGGACTTTTGTGGATGTCTGTATTTTGGCGGTTTGCCTGTTGTGGGTCAGAATGACCGTGGCGGTTTACCGCGCCGCGGCGGTATGTTGGCGGTCTTCTGACAGCGGTAAGCGGCTTTTACTGCCAAGGCTGGAATGACCACCTTAGTTATTAAGCAGTGGTTGCATCCTTTTAATACACAGTACCTTGGGTGCGTCAAAATTAATGACGCAAAGGGGCTGCAGAGGAGGAGATGCATGGAAAAGTAAGGTGATGCGTTGGATTTTCCAGCGTGGCAAAGACCATGTGTCGTTTCTGTCCATGCTGCAAGGTGATGTATTGATTTTCAGGAGCACAGCCTTGGTTTCTCACTGCAATGGGGGGATGTATTGACGCCCAGGGACAATGCTATGAGAATCCAGGACGTGATGGTAGGAAGGAGCGGGTGCTGTGTTTATCCAGTAGGTGATGCAGTGATTTACCAGCCGTGAGGCAGGCGCTGCGCTGATTTCTGCATGTGTTGCATCAATCAGGTAGGCAACACAGTAACATTCCAGCCAAGAGGCAGGCACTGCGTCAACTTCTGCAGGTGCTGTGTTGATTTTCTGTTGCACATGCATTTTATTCTCGTTGAAGAAGTCTTTGTTGGCCCTGAGACTTCTGAAAAAGAGGCAAGCTCAATCCAAGCCCTTGGAGTGCACTTGTGGAGAAAGGCAGAGGCCTTCCAGCAGGTTCAGAGACCAGAATGCAGCAGGGCAACAAACAGGAGAGAAGTCCTCTCAGCAAAGCAGTCCAGATGTGACCTTTGGGCAGCCAGGAAGTCCATCTGACAGAGTCCAGTTACAGGTGCAGAAGTGTTTGATTTGGAGGGGGTCAACGATCCAGTATATATACCCAAAAGTGCCTTTGAAGTGGAGAAAACTTCAAAGAGTGGTTTTGAAGTGAGCAAGTTCGTCTTTCAACCCAGCCCTGTCTGCCAGGAGCCCTGTGGGGGTTATCAGTCCTTTGTGTGAGGGCAGGCCACTGGCCTTTGAAGTGTAAGAGAGAGACCCTCCACCCTTACCGCCCATGGAAACCCATCTGTATGCAGATGAATGCAGTATTTATGGCTGTTTGGGTGAAATACATCAGGGGAGCTGTCAACCATCACAGACCAGACGTGGATTGGAGCTAGGCTGTACGGCACTGATGGCATTAGGTGCAGAGAAATGCCTACTTTATAAAAGTGGCATTTCTGAAATAGTTATGTTGAATCCAACTTCACCAGTAAGATTTCTCACTACGGACAAAACATGAGTTGTTGGAGACACACACAGAGAGGAACATGGCGGTCTGCTAGTCGCGCAGAACGTGGTCTCCGCCCTCTGCTCCTTTCACCGCCGGCTCCCCCGCTGCAGGGACGAGTTACGGTCCGCTTTTCCTTTTCTTTTGTTTTTATTTTTCTACTTACCTGGCGCCCGTGGCGGATGGGCGCTCCATGTCCAGGGGATCCCTTTGAGCAGACGAGTCCGAGGCTCCCGCCACGCTGGATCCAAGCTGCCTGGTCGCTTCGCCGGCACAGAGGGGAAGTGGCCAGGCTTCGCTTCGAGGGCAGCAGAGGCAGAGTCAGCGCAGGCTTGTTCCTGGCTCTGCCTTGCCTGAATCAGGATTTCTGAGTGGAGCTGGCCTCGGAGCTCCCTCGTATTGGTGTTTCCGGTAAGGATGTCTGGCAATACCATTTCATGCCTCAGGCCTCTCATCACTGGCCTTCCTGTATGACACCCAGGCGCCCATCTGGGCCGGGGGCCAGAACACGGCTACGGGGGCAGAAGCTGTCTGGTTCGAAGTCCGGGTTGGATCCCCCAGCTACTTTTCAAGCTTCATCAGCACTGCCCCCACCAGGTGCCGGGGTAAGGAGCAAGTGCGCTGCTAAAGGTAAAGCCTCTATACTTTCTTTGCCCCCACGTTTACAAACTGAGGGAGGGATTTTTCCTCCAAATTCTCGACTCAAAGTTACCCCCTCCCTTCGGTCTTTCTTTAAAGTATTAGACCAGTCCAGCGCTCTACAAACTGCCCCACTTCCCTGGTAAGTATAGAGTGAATATGGCTAATATGGCGGGAGTTCTCCCCCCCTCGCTTGTTTTATCACACAGCCCATCTATGCAGGAGGCAGAATAGGATAGTAGGGGGGGCTTCTGTGCTTCTGCACGAGTCAGAGTCTGAACGAACTAATTAACCCATAAAGACTCCCTCCTCCAGTCATTACTGCATGATATGAGAGACAAATTTGCTGTTTCTGAATCCAACCAAGCTAAAATCCAGGGGCTCTGTGATGGTCTTGATGCAAAAATCACTAATCTAACAGAGAGGCAAGGGGCTATGGAATCCTCTATCTGTGCACTACAGGCAGATGTGAAGTTGAATACTCAGGAGGTCCAAATGCTGAAACGAAGTGAGAAGAACCTGAGAGAGAAACTAGAATCCTTGGGAAATCACTGCAGGAGGAATAACCTCAGATTCTTGAATATTCCAGAAGGTGTGGAAGGGGAAAATATTAAAGAGCTTATAATATCCTTGATCAAAGACCATATCCCGACGGTGACCTCCTTTGATCTGGCTTTGGAAATTCAGAGAGTCCACCGGGACCCTTTCAAGAGAAATCCTAACAAGGAGAAACCTAGAAAGGGACTGGCTCATTTTGCCTCATATCGAGTAAAAGAATTGATTCTTGCAGAAGCTTTCAACGTCCAGGGCTTTCGGCATGGGGGTTGGTCGTTCCTAATAAGATCTGATATGTCTAGGGCAACGCTAGATCGACGTTGGGAGCTGGGGAAAGCTATGCAGGATTTTAAGTCTTTGGGTGCTACTCCACAATTGAGGTTCCCCGCCACTCTGAGGGTAATGTGGAAAAATAAAATGTATAATTTCCGTGATCCCCAAGAAGTTAGGGTTTTGATTGATCAGATAAAAGGGAAGAGCTAGCGGGCTGCGGAGGGCTGGGGCCCAAGGGTAGTATGAGCCACCCAACATGGTTTCAAGGAGGCTTCCGCAGGGAGGGTCTGGGGAAGGGTAGTGTGTCAAGTGTTTCAACGATCCGACTAAGGTCACACCGGGTGGGGAGCAGATGGGAAAAAATTTAAAAAATTGAGTCCTCGCACAGCTGTACAACTGTTGGGGTCAGACAAGAGCCTCTTATTTGGATAAGGACATGAGGATGGGACCCGGCGATACTTCTAAACTTAAAATTCTGACCTGGAATGTAAATGGCCTCAGAGTGAGCAGCAGAAGAAGGAGAATTCTAGAGTTCCTAAGACTATCTGATAGCCAGATCATTCTCCTGCAAGAGACCCATCTAAGATATGAGGACTGGATGAGTATTCTTAAGTCGCAAAAGTGGATCACCCACTTTGCTTGTACTAATCAATCCTGCAACGTGAAAGGGGTAGAGATTATTGTAAAGAGCAAAGTTCGAAGTCAGCTGACAGATGTCAGTGCTGACCCTAGGGGGAGATGGGTCTTGGCAAATATCAAGTTAGGAGGGGTCCAACATACTCTGGTATCCTATTATGGTCCTAACGTGGATGATCTGGGCCCACTCAGGGATCTCTATGAGCAACTGATTGGAAGAGCTCAGAATTTGATAATAGCTGGTGGAGACTTTAATGTTTTGCTTAATCCTTCCTTAGATAGGTCTACCCCCAGACCGGCCATCAGTATGCCCAATATGAGAACCTGTTTGCATAACATAATGGAATATTTTCGCCTGATTGATCCTTGGCGAAACAGAATGGTTCAGACCAAGGAGTTCACGTTCTCGAATAAGAAACTTGGGCATGCTTCCAGAATTGACTTTTTTCTGATAGATGTAAAATTTCGAATTAACCTAATGGGAATCTCTCACCAGCCAAGCCATCTCTCGAACCACTCAGCTGTTCAGCTGATTATAAACTTTGCTGACTCTCGTGCATGTACCAGATGGATACTGGATCGTTCTCTCCTGGGGGAAGAAGAGATTGTTCTAAAGTTGATAAGGGACTCTAAGGAACTCTTTGAGATCAATTTAGGTTCCGCTTCAATAGCCACGGTGTGGAGAGCCTATAAGGCTTTTATTTGTGGAAAACTGATTAGCTATGCTGCTTTCAGAGCCAAGAGAACCAGAACCACAATAGAGACTCTTGAGGGTAAACTTCGTATCTTGCAAGCCCAAAGACGATCCTCCCAGGACGCAACAACGCACACAGATTTACAGCACCAAATCCAGGAAGTGCAAAATTCACTTGCGGTCTTTTTAGAATCAGTTGTGAAGAGCAAATGGGAAGCTAGTAAACTGGCGCATTTTGAGTATGGCGAAGGCTGTGGCAAGTTATTAGCATGGAAGACAAGGTCCGACAAGGTTAGGAATAGGATTAAAGGAATAATACTAGGTGAAACGGGCAGAACCTCCTCAGAAGATCAAGACATCGCAGGAGAATTTCTTAAGTTTTTTTCTACACTATACAGAGATGACTCAGGGACCTCAGCGGAGGCAATTGAATATTGGTTGAACACGCCGAAGTCAACGCCCTACTAAAGAAACCTACGGCTGACCCGAGCGACCTGAAAAACTTCCGCCCCATCTCTCTTCTGCTTTTCCCAGCCAAGGTAATAGAGAAGACCGTCAACAAACAGCTGACCACCTTCCTGGAAAACAACAACCTGCTCGACCCCTCACAAACCGGATTCCGAACCAACCACAGCACGGAAACCGCCCTCATCTCAGTCACTGACGACATCAGAACCCTGATGGACAACGGTGAAACAGTCGCCCTCATTCTCCTCAACCTCTCGGCTGCCTTCGACACCGTCTGTCACCGCACCCTAATCACCCGCCTCCGCTCCACCGGGATCCAAGGCCAGGCCCTGGACTGGATTGCCTCCTTCCTCTCAAACCGTTCCCAAAGAGTTTACCTCCCTCCGTTTCGCTCAGAACCCACCGAGATCATCTGCGGCGTACCTCAAGGCTCATCGCTCAGCCTGACACTCTTCAATGTCTACATGAGCCCCCTCGCCAAAATCGTTCGCAAGCACGACATCATCATCACCTCCTACGCCGACGACACCCATCTTATACTCTCCCTCACCAAGGACCCCGCCAGCGCCAAGACCAACCTACAAGAGGGTATGAAGGACGTTGCAGATTGGATGAGGCTCAGCCGCCTAAAGCTGAACACTGAAAAAACGGAAGTCCTCATCCTCGGTAACACCCCGTCCACCTGGGACAACTTCTGGTGGCCCACGGCCCTCGGCACCGCACCGTCCCCCACAGACCACGCCCGCAACCTCGGCTTCATCTTGGACCCTCTTCTCACCATGACCAAGCAAGTCAACGCCGTGCCCTCCGCCTGCTTCCTCACCCTCCGCATGCTCCGCAAGATCTTCCGCTGGATCCCCGCCGGCACTAGAAAAACCGTAACCCACGCTCTCGTCACGAGCCGGCTGGACTACGGCAACACCCTCTACGCCGGGACCACAGCCAAACTCCAAAATCGCCTGCAACGCATTCAAAGCGCATCGGCACGCCTCATCCTCGACGTACCCCGCAACAGCCACATCTCCGCACACCTGAGACACCTGCATTGGCTCCCAGTCAGCAAAAGGATCACCTTTCGACTTCTAACCCACGCACACAAAGCCCTCCACAACAAGGGACCGGAATACCTCAACCGACGCCTCAGCTTCTACGTCCCCACCCGCCTCCTCCGTTCCTCTGGTCTCGCACTCGCTGCCGTCCCTCGCATCTGCCGCTCCACGGCGGGTGGGAGATCTTTCTCCTTCCTGGCGGCCAAGACCTGGAACTCCCTCCCCACCAGCCTCAGGACCACCCAGGACCACTCCGCTTTCCGGAGACTCCTAAAAACCTGGCTATTCGAGCAGCAGTAACCCCCCCTTTCCCCTAGCGCCTTGAGACCCGCACGGGTGAGTAGCGCGCTTTATAAATGTTAATGATTTGATTTGATTTGAAGGGAGACACACTCCCCAGGTTAGAACCAGCTAAGAATCTGAGCCTTAATCAATGCTTTCTCCTTAGCGAGGTGGATAGTGTTATTGCTGGATTGAAATGTG
The DNA here is from genome assembly GCF_031143425.1 of Pleurodeles waltl. Taxonomy (NCBI): domain Eukaryota; kingdom Metazoa; phylum Chordata; class Amphibia; order Caudata; family Salamandridae; genus Pleurodeles; species Pleurodeles waltl. The sequence continues at coordinate 205,112,517 of NC_090442.1, read as the reverse complement.
GGAAGGCTCCCGGTCCAGATGGAATACCGGCCGAAGTATATAAACTCCTTAGAGACGAGCTTGCACCAGTTCTGACTCAGTTGATGAATTTGATTCTTATAGTCTCCTCTCCGGTTCCGTCCTCTTGGAATGAAGCTACTATAACCTTAATATTAAAGCCCCAGAAAGACGCTAGAAGATGTGAGTCCTATAGACCTATTTCATTGCTCAATAATGATTATAAAATGTTTGCACAAATACTTGCCAGGAGGTTAGATACTGTGATCAGTGATTTTAGTGCACATTAATCAGAAAGGATTCATGAGAAACCGACATTTAGGGGACCTGACTCACGATTTAGTCGCCGCAATCGACTTGGCAACGACTATGACCATGCCTCTAACCATAGCAACAATTGACACTGCCAAGGCTTTTGACAGAGTGAGTTGGCTCTTTCTGCAGGCGGTAATGGACCGCAACAATTTGGGAGATAACTTTCTTAACGCAATCAAAGCTATTTATAAGGCTCCTTCTGCTCAGGTTCTGGTTAACGGCATCCTATCCTCACATTTTAATATTGAACGGGGCACACGCAGGGCTGCCTTCTCTCTCCTCTTCTCTTTAACCTTTATATTGAACCGCTGGCTAGGAGAATCAGGGCAGATCAGAGAATTATAACCTTTCAGTAGCATGATTGGGTCTTGAAGGAAGCCCTACATGCGGATGACCTTCTGATATATACACAGAACCCTCAATGTGCTATTCCGGCACTCTTGGAAATTATTGCTAGCTTTGGAGGAATCTCAGGTTATTCAGTTAACACAGATAAATCTGAAGTAATGACCTGGAATGGCCCTCAAGATAACCCATTAGAGAAAGACGAAATTCGATTTCTAGGGGTTAAAGTGGTCAAGAACCTGGCAGAGATGGCCCAATGAATTTTGTGCAGTGTCTGAGGGAAACAAAGAAACTACTCCTCCAATGGTCACACTCACGTCTCTCTATATAAGCTGAACAAATCTAATAAAAATGGTGGTACTGCCAAAATTCACATTTATTTAAAATGCTATCCCATTATCTTGTAAACCTGAAAGGCTAAGGAAGCTGCAGGAGGATTTAGTTAGCTTTATTTGGTCTTATACAAACCCCAGAATAGCTTGGAAAAAATTGAGAAAGAAAAAGCTAGATGGGGGAATTGCACTTCCGGATTTTCAGCTTTACTACTGGGCATTTCAGCTGAAAAATATCAGATCACTCCTCTCCAAGGAACATCTATCTTCTCGACTACAGGCATTGACAGGGTGCTTCCGGGACCAGGGTATACAGTTTCTTTATAAATTTGACCACCCCAGATATTACGAAAAAGTTAGACTAAAAGTTCTTTATAATGCCTGCAGTATCGGGTATGCAATAAGAATGAGACTGGGCATCCAATATTACAGTGAGTTGGCCGCAATCTGGAATTCTCCCTGTACCCCGATATGTCTCCAGGATGTATTAGCTAAGCCACTCAGACAGGGAGGAATTGTGCAGTGGGGACAGCTAGTCAGTGGGGGCTTCGTTAGTTCTTGGGAATCTCTATTCGAAGCAACCAATGCTAAATTGTCTAGATTCAAATACGTGCAGATTAAAGGCTGGGTGAATGGAGAACCGGAGGCCGGGTGTTCTACGGGTTGGGAGAGGGAAATCCCTGGTCCACACAGAAAAAAAAGAGGTTTCAAAGTGGTATTGGGCACTTATTCAAGCTGAAGACACATCTTCTTCTCCCTCTACAGAGGGCTGGGATCCTGTTTTTCCTGCACTAGATCCTCTTTATTACTGGCGGACCTCTATGAAGATTCTTTGGTCTGTGGTTAAATCTGCCCCGTTGTGGCGGAACCATTTGTTCACTGTATACCGGGCTTACTGGACCCCCAAAAGGCTTGCTAGAATAGCTTTCCAAGGAAAGGGTAATTGCCCGAAGTGTGATCAAGAGGGAGCTGATGACATCCATCTTTGGTGGCAGTGCCCAGGGATTCATATTTTTGGGAACAAGTGGGTAAGTCGATTTTGTCTATTATAAATAGGCGTAATGAGATAACTCTACCAATGGTTGTATTTGGGCTATATGAGGCTGACGAGAGGTGTTTGCACTATAGATTGAAGAGACCCCTGAGGCATCTCTTCTTTTACTTGGTTCTGATAGCCCGTCGGGAAATATGCATTAAGTCGATCTCTAGTCTCCCCCCCACCCACAGGGAATGGCTGTTCTCAGTTATGAGAATCTCTGACTTAGATTGTAGTAATGGTTCGGATAGGTGCCTCAGAATGTGGGAACCCTTTTGGCTTTCTATAGAGCAATCTCCTCCAGGCATTAGGTCAGTGTGAATTAATTAGACACCACTTGATTTAACTCTGGAGACTTGATTTTGGTAAGAGTCCAATGATTATGTCCTAAGACCCAAAAGCTAGGAGGATGGGGGCTGACTGGTTCTACCCCCCCTAAGGTTGATGGGGGCCGCTCGTTCCCTTAGCATCGTAGGAGTACCAGGGTGATGACCAAGGGTGGGGCATGCTGCGGCTTCTCTTGTCTGTCTTTTGTTATATATGAGGACTCAGGAAAAAAAAAGAAAAAAAGATTTCTCACTACAATTCTAACCATATCAAATATCACAAGGCTAATCCTCTTAGATCAGAAATCACCACTTAAAAGCATATAAGGGAATTTCTAATTCTGGCCTATGAGAGGAGTAGGCTTCAAATGAGTAGAAAACGACTTTGGGAGTTTTTTTACTACCAGGACATATGAAACTTATAAGTACATGTTTTGCCTTTTATTTAAGTAGCAACCCGCCCTTTGGGTTAACTAGGGCCTGACTTAGGGACACTTATATGTAATAAAAATGGAATTTAAGACTTGGGAATTGCTTTTAAATGCCAAGTTGAAGTGGCAGTGAAAGTCCCACACAGGCCTAACAATAGCAGACCGGAGACATGTTTAAGGGGCTACTTATGTTGGTGGCACAATCAGAGCCGTGACCCTACTAGTAGCATTTAATTTACATGCCCCGGGCACACCTAGAGCACTTTACTAGAAATGTAAAGTAAACAAGTAAATTAAATATGCATTTTGGGTATGAGCCAATGTTACCATGTTTAAGGGAGAGGGCACAAGCACTTTAGCATTGGTCAGTGGTGGTAAAGTGTGCCGAGTCCTACAACCAGCAAAAAAGGGGATCAGAAAAACGGATGAAGGAAGGCAAAAGGTTTGGGGTGACCCTCCAGAGAGAGCCCTTTTTATAACACAACCCACTTCCAGCCTAAATCCAGGGTCCACTAATCAATACCTTGATGGACTTTCCTCCTTAGGGCGACAGAACATGGAGAATGGCCTAGTACTGCAGGGACACTTGCCAGTTTTATGCCTTTATGAACTCAGTTGGTTCCCTCTGTCTATATCATCTGGGGCCTCTGAACTGACCCATGGGGAACCCTTCTCCTCATCTGTGGACGCAATCTGTGAATCTCCTAACCTTAATTTGCTCACAGATGTATCCCTGTAGCCAGAGAGTACCACCATGGCCAAATAAGTGATGTGGCCCATTCCACTCCTTGGGTCTGACGTCTGTCACCAATGCAAGGAAAACTCTGTCCATAAGTACAGTAACCAACAGAGGTCACTGACAGCTCTCAATGTCAAGAGCTAGGCCCGAGGTCATCCACTGCTAAGGGGAGGCTCTTGGCAAGGCCATTGGGTAAGCATCCCCTCTAGCCTTGGGGCTGGCAGGGAGTTCCCTATGGGCTCCTGAGGTTTCCCTGACCTCAGAGGCATCTCAGAGTGGGGGTGCTGTAGCCCCAGGGGTTTTCCACCCTACTTCCTCTCTACCTCCCTCTCGTTTAGGGGTGAAATCCTGACACTGGTCAATCAACCCAGGGTCTGTACCCTGATGTTGAGCAGGGGACATGAGTGAGTGCTCCCTCACCTTGCCCCCATATCTGGGCTCCCAGACACTTCTCTGGGGAGTGAACTGTCAGGGCACCCATAGAGGCCATCCTTCCCAGTCCTCCTACCACCAGGGGTAACACATTCCCCAGAATGGGCATCTGAGGACTAACTATGACCCTCCTCTGGGTCACCTCCCCATCCCACTCAAGGGTACCAGGGCGATAGGATGCAATAAATTCTCCCCATGGGCTGGAGTCACTCTACACACCTGGCCAGTGTACTGCTCTGTTGAAACTAGTCTCTCCACCATCATGGTATGACTAGTCCCAGTATCCTTCAGAACAGTAACTGGGGCCCCATTCACTTCCACCTGGTGAAAGTGATGACCCCCCCACACTCTCTGGGATCACCAGCTCACGCTTTGAGTCTATCTCCCAACTGAGGGAGATTATGGCATGGTGTATGACCTGCCCCTGGACACTACCTACCCTGAAGGCCATATTGGCCACCCCTGTAGAGGTCCCACTAGCGGGTGGTTTCTTTGGACAGACAGAGTCCCCCTGTTTGTGTACTAGCTGGAAGCACTCAAAGCAGCAGCGTTGGAAATGGAGTGGCCCGGGCCACTGCCCACCAGAATTACCACTCTGATTCTCAGATTGAGCATGAGGACCCTTTCCTCCCCCTTACTCTGGGGCTTGCCTGGGTCACCTTTAACCTTTCCTTCGCTCTTCTGAGGGAACCTGAACCACCCTTCTTGGGATCACCCCCAGGTACCTTCTTGGACTCTCTGGTGCTAGTCCAGAGGTCTGCTTCCTCAGCAAGCTTCCTGGGATCAATCAATTTACTGTCAACTAGGTGCTGGCGCAACTCTGTATTTCAGATACTGAGCGAGTGCTCTCTCATGATTAAATCCAACTTAATCATTGACTTTGCTGCCCCACACCCAGCCATTCAGTGCCTTACTAGAGTGATCGATGGAATCTACCCGGAATTGGTTTGGGAGCTTGTTACTGTCCCTGAATCTTGGGGGATACTTCTCAGGGGTCAGTCCAAATTTGGCAGTCAAAATGGCTTTCATTGGAGTGAGCCTGGTCTCGTCAACAAACTCTAGTGTTAGAAGTGTGTCCCTTCCATGTGTTGACATGTGTTTCCACAGGCCTCCCTCCCCCCCCATTGCTCTTCAGGAACGGAACCCCATGTACCATCAGTGCAACTTCATACGCAGAAAACCACTTATCAATGTCATCTCCCACCACATAACTGGGCATACATTTCTTGGTTATGCGAGCCTTCTTGTCTCCATCAGGTACTGGGCACATGCTGTCATCATCACTGCTGGAATCTGCCTGCATGGCCTTGAGCTCCAGCTCCTTTAGACTCAGTGTATGAGCCAGCAGTAGTTTCTTTTCTGCCAAGGCTCTCTTATTCTCTCTTTCAGCTTGCTTGGCTTCCCTCTCAGCCTCTATTTTTAGTCTTGCTAACTGCAGTTGAAATTCTCTCTCCACTCTCCTTTTCTTTGCAGTCAGGTTGTGATTTGAGACACTGCTCCCTGCCCTCACAGGTAGCACAATTTCAGGGGTGTCCCCCTCCACTGCTGCAGGTAGCTCCTCAGAAGAGCCAGTCCCAGGCTCCTCCAACTCATCATATCCCCAGGTGTGGGACTCTGCCCAGGCCCCCAGATCCTTTTGGGACTCCACTTTCTTGGTGGCTCCTTGAGTAGGTACACCCATCCCTTTGCAGAAGCTTCTCAACTGGCTAACACTGTACTCCTCCAGCTTAACCAGCTCAAACTCCATGGCTCCAATTGCAGAACCAGCCAGGGACATGATGTATAGGATGAGTTAAAAATGTGGCGCAGGGAAAAATTGCAGAAATTGTTTTTTGAAATGGTCTTGAAATGTGTCTAGGTAGTGTACATGTAGCAATTGTATGACACTGTACAAACACAAGTCCCATCCTCACTGCTGACACCAATGTTAGAAAGTGTGTCTCTTGTTGGCAGATTTATGCACCCTGTCCAAGTAGAGACCACAATCCTAGTCAGTGTAAGTCATAACACAACCTAAATTATTCTGTTTTTACCCTCCAGTAGTTTGGCACAGGATAATTTAGGTTGTGTTGCTAGGCCTATGGTTGTTTAAAATTAAGGACTTTGGAGGATGCTGGTTCCAACCTGGAACTGATAATGTAGAATAGGTCGTGGAAAATATATATAGAGATATGGATGCATTACCATCCAAATATCCAATATATATTAGACAAACTCACCAAGGTACTCTTGCTGAAGTAATAGACCTTGCTTGCGCCTACCACAATTCATCAGAGTTTTAACCGCATACAAGACAAAGTTGCTGCTTGAATGCAGATTTACATTAAAGAAATGAAAGACAGGAGGCGTTTGGAAAAACAGGAACACTTAGGGGGTCATTCCGACCCCGGCGGGCGGCGGGTGCCGCCCGCCGGGCGGAAACCGCCCAAACACCGCCCCGCGGTCAAATGACCACGGGGAGCATTCCAACTTTCCCGCTGGGCCGGCAGGCGATCTTCAAAAGATCGCCTGCTGGCCCAGCGGGAAAGCCCCAGCAAAGATGAAGCCGGCTCCGAATGGAGCCGGCGGATTTGCTGCGGTGCGACGGGTGCAGTTGCACCCGTCGCGATTTTCAGTGTCTGCCAAGCAGACACTGAAAATCTTAATGGGGCCCTGTTAGGGGGCCCCTGCAGTGCCCATGCCAGGGGCATGGGCACTGCAGGGGCCCCCAGGGGCCCCACGACACCCGTTCCCGCCAGCCTCTTCCTGGCGGTGTAAACCGCCAGGAACAGGCTGGCGGGAAGGGGGTCGGAATCCCCATGGCGGCGCTGCATGCAGCGCCGCCATGGAGGATTCCCTGGGGCAGGGGAAAACCGGAGGGAAACCGCTGGTTCCCCTTTTCTGACCGCAGCTTTACCGCCACGGTCAGAATTGCCCCGGAAGCATCGCCAGCCTGTTGGCGGTGCTTCCTCTGCCCTCTGCCCTGGCGGTTAGAAACCGCCAGGGTCAGAATGAGGGCCTTAGTTTATTGAAACGCAGTTGGGAGGAGAGCAGTACAGAGTTGGGATCCGATGGCTGTCAATCAAAGTTGCAGAGTTGTGAGTGCCATTATACACAGTTCTTGAAAGGTCATAAAACAATTATATGCATTCTTTGGAGAAAGGAATCCAGGCCTGATCACAAAGTCATAAATCTGACCATCTGATAAAGCTCCTAGATGGGTCTCAACCTTACATGGACATATCGTGGGTCAGTAGGTAACATGTCCAGATGTCCAGCATGGGGAGCGTGTGATCACTATTGTTGAGTGTGTGTATTGTATTCTGATTGGCTGAATGCTCCTAGCTTCATGTGGCATCTAACATTTATGGTGTCTTGGGAATGTACACCACTCCGACAAAATGTATTTTAATGGGGACCAATCTCCTATGACTATTGTGGTGTCGCTGCCTATCTGTGGGATCAATCTGGGTTCTTCCTGGTCACGCATTTGTCTATGGGCTGCGTGTCACCCAACCTGTGATCTGTCAGTCGGCTGCTTCAGTCCTAGGTCTCAGGGCTTGTCTGACCACGTATTTCTGACTCAGGGTATCGGGTGGAATTGACAGCAGTGAAGCAAGCTTATTGTTATGCGCACACATATTGTGGTGCACATTGACACTGTTTTTATCAATATCAACAAAGTAATTCGGGAACACCTGTAAGACCTTGCTATAAGTGTATAGGCAGAAGTGGATGGGAAGAGAAAACTATGGGGAAAATCTTCTCATGTCAGTCCATTAAGTATAGGATTGATTAGTGAGGAGTGACCCACATAAAGAGCCAACCAATGAACCAATGAAATTTGGGCTACCTCGAGGTTGGGTCCCATGTATAGGAAAAAATTGTATACATTATAAAAAATAAGACCAGCTTGAGGGACAGGAAGTTGAAACCCTAATGGATTCAACGTGTAAATTCTCGGTGATCAATGTAAGATGAATGCAACTTAAGTTCTTGGAAAAAATTGTTTAGTACAGATTACTAAAAATTACTGGTGTGCATGGAGAAAGTCATTCATATGAAACCATACTTGTGGTCCTGTCTAAAGGAGTTTACAAGTTTCATTTGACAGTGTAGGTGGTTACATAGAACAATATAATCGTTACTGGCAGTCCCATGTTTGAGGAGAGGCTCGAGGAACAACTATGCTTACAAGAAATATGAATGGTTATGAGGGGTTCCTCTAGAGGACCCTTTAAAGAGGTTAGAAACAAGAAGAAAAATAACAAAAAAAAGGAGGTGGGCTAAGAAAGAAAAGAATGTAGGCTATTTAGGGAGATAATTGAACAATCACACACTTCTCCCTCATGCAGAGAAGTTCAATGTGAACATCACAGAAGTTTCCAGGCAGCCAATAAGAAGACCCTTTCTTAAGAAATTTATGGCAACGAGTAGTTGTGACATAGAACCCACAAACATTACGATCATATGTTTAAAAATAAGGGGCTTTTCTACAGAATATTTGGGGGAAAAGAAGTGAAACATTCACACCTGTTTAGAGAACAAGTATTATGCTTGTTGCATGTTAAAGTTGGAGTCATTTTGGTGAGGTCAAAATGAGAAATATCTGTTAGAGAAATTCTGTTGGCTGTGGACATTCTCAAAAGTGACAAGCTATTTCCAGAAGTGTTGAAAGTCCCGGTTTTTTAATCCATCACAGAAGGGGAATGCTCATTTTCAGCCCCTAACAGTCATAGATATACCTTTGCACCAGTGGGTATGGATTTTATAGGACCATTCATTCCAGCTTCAAAGAAGTATAATAACATACTGCTATGGTAGACTATGAAACAAGGTATAGAAGATATTCCCCTCTCTAGTATCACTACATCTATGATAGCCCAAGCAATGGTTTGTTTTTTCAAAATTTGGATTTCCAAAAGAGACTTTAACATACCAAGAGATACCATTTATGTCTAAATTGTATCGAGTACATTTGGATGTTAGTTTATCATCCACAGATCGATAGATTAGTTGAAAGATTCAATAAATCTATAACATCTTTAACAAGGAAAGTAGTGCTGGAAAGCAGAAGAAATTGGGATAGGAAACTATGAATCATTGTATACGCTATCTACTGACATCTCCAAAAGTCTATGGGATTCTTTCCCTTTGATGTGGTCTTTTGCAAGTCTGCTCTGATTTGTGTTAGATATGGCTATTGAGCATTTGAAGGATCAGGGAAATAAAGAACAAATCTATTAGAATACACCCTATGTTTAAATAAAAACAGTTTAAGCATTCTGAGGGAACCAGTAAAACTCAATTAAATATTGTCTCAAAAGAAACTAAAGAGCTGGAGTGATGAAAATAACACACATTGAGAGGATTTGAAGATTGGGATAACGTATCAGTTCTATTGCCATCTACAGAAAACAAGCAGTTGGCTAAGTCTCTAAAAAACCTACAGAGCATTAACCAAGTCACACAGAGGTGAATTGTCTCAGTGGGCACGGATAGAGAAAATATATCAACCTTTTACAAAAATGGAGGGAAACTGAAGAGGTGATATCACAGTCATCTATACCAAAATACTTGGCAACTCTCGGTAGCTTGGAAAATGAACTACCCTCCTAGTGTCTGGAAAGAAAATCAAGCAAACGAAGAAAGAATTAAGGACCATATGTAGGAAAGTGAGGCGTTGTGATTTCCAAATAGCCAATTTGAAGAAATCGCTATTACAGAATTGCAAAATGAGATGTATGTAAGAGTATATTCCACTAATGGCAATCTCTACAAAGTCACAATTAGGAAATCACAATTTTGGAATTTCCAAAATTGCGATTTCCTAATAAGAAATTGCACTTTAGGAAAAGTTGCATTCTAGCTGAAGAATGATTATGTCCGACCAGAAAGGTAAGAAATAGAGGGTGTGGCCACAACCCAGAAGCCTAAGAAGACGCTGGAAGGAAGGAGTGCACATGTCACACCACTGGCAAGACAGTTTGATTGCTGCCATGGAGAAGGAGCAACATCTGCAAAGACACAGGCACAGGCAGCACATGTCATGCTTTGATGCCTTCATCAATAAATTGATTGACAGTATCAATGACTACTCTTGTATGGAGAACTGTCAACATACAAAATAGCAAGGGCACTGCTGTCAGGATGCTATACCTGGCCTAGTACAAGTAACCACAGCCCTTGAAAACATACAGACACACAACCTCCCTGTCCGCAACATTTTGTCGCCATCTGAGAGTAAAGACGGCTCGAGCATCAGTGCAATATCTGTGCAAGAAGGATGCTGTGCCAGATGTACATGCCAAAACACATCAGGATCTGACATGTCCCCTCTTCCACAGGCCAGTCTAGCCAAGAAGGCAACAAACCCCAGAGGCCAAAAAAATGTAATTAAGTGAACACTCAGAAAAATGAGTCTACATTGTTTTTTTCATATTTTGTTGCATTGTTGACACAGTAGTACATCAATCAATCAATCAATCAGGATTTGCAAAGCACAGCTAATCACCCGACAGGGTATCCAAGCCCTATGGATACAGCTGATTAAGGGGCGATACAGTGTCACAACCTGAATAAAAGGTGATCTTTCAGTTATGCACAAAGCATTACAGTCGTGTGATCTCTTATTATTAGATGTGGTACTCATCCTTACCTCAAAAACAGTAGCTGGTGATCTCTATTCATTGAGTATAAGCCTCTGCTGCGCGTGTCCCATCCTGATGAACCTGCATGAGGTCTGGCTCAGATTCGGGCTCTTTGCTGATGTTGTTCAGACCCTTCCTCATGGCAATGTTGCATAGAATGGCACATGTGGTAATGATTTTACAACATGTCTTCGATCTGTAAAGCTGGCCATGTAGGATAACGTAAGCATGAAGATGAGAGGTAGAACAATAAGTCAAAGAAATAATGAAAGCAAAAACAAAGAACCATATTATAGTGCTTGATGTGCAACAGTAGCATTAGTGCCAAAATCAGTTGGAAGTATTAGATTTTGTACTGATTTTCAGCAGATGAATCAGATTGCTCAGTGTGATACTTATCCCCTGCCTGGAGATGGCAAGCTGATTGAAAAAGTAGGTAAATCCAAGTGTTTCGAAACAAGTCACTTATTTTACCAACAACCAAATAAAATGCAGTATTTGTGGCACTGTTAGGGTTGTATCAGTTTACAATTCTTCAGGTGTTAAGGGAGTGTAGGAACTATTATGGTGGTCATTATGTCCCTGGCGGTCTTCTGACCGCCAGGGATCATCTGGCGGTATGACCGCCAACAGGCTGGCGGTACATCCCGCCACAATTTGAGGTTGGCGGGTTGGCTGCAGCCACTGGGCTGGAGAAGTCTATCTCCTGCCCGGCAGCCGACTTAGTACCGCCCCATGGCATTATGATCCAGCCTACCACCATGGTTTTCGTGGCGTTAGCAATGTCACAAAAACCATGGTGGTAGGCCTTACCAGTCACAGGGAATTCCTTCCCTGTGACCGGTAGGTGGCTCCCCCACCCCTCAACATTCACATGATGCCCCCACCCCTCCCCATTCAAACTCAACCCCCACCCATCCGATACACAAACTAAACCCCACCCCACTCTGATCCACTCACTCACCCCCCATACATGCACACACCTGGCCCCACCCTCCACCCTCCACAGCCACATATGCACACATCACCCCCCCTCTGCTACCCCCACTGCAGTCATAGCACCCCACACTCCCTCTCCGCATACACGTACACAGACATCCACACGCACCAGGCCTACACCCATTCACTTACACTGACATACACGCATTCATTCACACACTGACATACACTCATTCATTCACACATACTCACACACATTCTTACACAATCACACTGACATGCAGACACGCACTCACTTTACCTTTCTTACAGGCATTCACTCACACGCATACAACCACAATAGAATCACTTCTGCTTCCTCCTTTCTATGGGGTTGCGGGGTGACTACCTGTAAGAATAATCTGCACAGAGGCATTGACGTTCCCTGTTGCTGTGGGAAGTTCTGAGCCTTACCTGTGTATAACCTTAGCGGGTAACCCCAGTGTAATTCTCCATTACTGATCCGTTCCCTGTTTGTTCACACTAAGGTTGCTCTGCCTTCACTATCCTGTTTCTGTGCTTTTCTATGGCTGTTCATTCACGGTGTATGCCTTTAGCTACCCTTCTGCTTAGGTACACTACCTCCATAGGGAGATATTCTGTGACCTCAAGGGGTGCTCTGCCCAGAGTCTTGACAGGACCGTGACACACCCTAGTACACAGCTATTCAAAGTACACAATAGTTGAAGTGATCGACTACACAGCATTTGCCAATGTAGCACCAGTACTCGAGAAAGTTTTCGCGCTGCTCAGCCTCCCAGAAGAGATCAAGACAGACAACGGACCACTCTTCCAGGGATCTGAATTCAGAGAACTGGTCGTGAATGTTTGGGAATATGACACCGCCAAATTAAACTTCAGTGGCTACAGGCAAACAGAGTGTCTGAGCTTCTCATGCACACTCCGAAAAAAGCCACCCAGATCGCCAGAGTAGAGGGAACCAATTGTGAACTCCAGTTATTTCTATGAGAGTACCGAGGGACAGCACTTTGCACCACACGGTGTCCCCCCATCATTGGTGTTAAGCGGACTCACAAGCGACACAATCCTGGTCCATCCAGGTTGGTTGCCACTGCCTTATGATCCAGAGGACACCCAAGCCTGATGCACACAAAACAGTGTGCGTGCAAACCTGAAACAATGAGCAATGACACAACACTTTAGGCAGGGAGACAAAGTGATCATCAAGGACAGGAGACCTGGGTGGAAGTTTTGAACACCTTTAGGGCCGAGGACATGGACAGTGCTCAACTTGGCTGGCACAGTGATCACCACCCAAAAAGTTAATGAATAAGTAACCAAGAACATCTCATGGTTCCGGAAAGTCAACCTTCCAGGATCACAGGCACATGATGCTGAAGAAGAGAGCACTATCTTGGACACCTGTGGGATGCCCTATGAGTCATCCCCGTCAACCCCACACCAGAACAAACCAACGGAGAAGAAATAAACAACACTGGGGCAAGAAAACCCAGAGGTAGAGAACCATTCATGTCACCAGTGGTATGACCTCCGTCGGATTCTCACACGAGCCAATGGATCAAAGACTTTGTATATAATGATGAACATTGACACAAGGGTGAAGGATGTAGTTAGCCACCCAGGACCATCCCGCGGCTACACGCTACCCAGGATATGGCAGATGTGGCCAGAGGCAATATAATAGCTGGGCAGAGACTGTACATGGTCTTTCACCCACCCAAATGACCTGTGAATCTGTGTAAGTTACTTGCTGGGTGTAAGGCATAGTGTCCAGCAGTCAAGCCGCCAGATCTGCTTCACCCTGAAACGCAGGTGATCAATAGCAACAATAACTATTCTAAGACTGGATTCTTTTGGTTTCCTCAATTTAATGACCTATGACAGATCCTGAATGCAGCTGACCTACAGTCCATTCGAACTAGGGACATATCCTTGTATTTCAACACCAGAATGTATTGTGACAAAAGGATAATTTTAACAGAAATTAGTGTACACTATGGGGCATTTTTAAGAAAAGTGGCTCTGCACACAGTGCAGTGCCACTTTTCTTGCACCCCTTAGCACACCTCTATGCCACCATGTGCTTGCCATATTCAAAATACAGCGCACCATGGAGGTAGTTAGGGGACTAGCATCAGTATTTTTTACACTAGTCTGCAGCTTTGCAGGATTAGCGTCAAATATTTTGACGCTAATCCTGCAAAGCCCATTGAAGCCCATTGTAATAGATGGTGTGCCTCCTTTTAACGCCTGCTCTCAGCAGGCATTAAAAGTGCAATTTTTTTACCCCCCAATTAACAGGGGAAGGCCCCCTTTGCATACATCATGCCTGGCACAGGCATAATGTAGTGCAAAGGGTTACAAAGTGGTGCAATGTATGCATTACGCCACTTTGTAAAACATAGCGCAGCAATTTGGGTCTCATTGGGCCACATGAATTTAAAAAAATAGATGCTAATGTGGCGCATGGAGGTGCTAGGGGCTCTTAAGGATGGCCCTATATTCAAAAGACTTTAGAAACTTCACAACGGGACATGAGATTCTCAAAGACCTAGGGCCTGATTTAGAACTTGGTGGTGTTACTGCCAATCCACGCTGGTGGCAGACGCAAAAAGACCATCAAGTCAACAGTGTTCTGCCCGTCATATTTAGGGGTATTGTGGCTGATTGCAGACCGCCACAATGGAGTGTTCTTCTTAGCTGTCAGGCAGGTGGGATCCAGATAGTACAGATGTATAAATGGTGTACTGCCAGTCGTTTGCTGATGGAGGGAGGATAACTTTGGACCCAAAGGACAATGGACAATTGCAGTGGCCACGGAATACAGATAAGTCTCACACACACACACAAACACACACACACACTCTACCTTTAACATATGTGCCCCCCTGCATCACATGCGACACAACACACCACATACACACCATTATCTATTGCCATTCCAACACACCACATACATGTCACAAACACACATTGACATGACACAACATACAAACAATATTGATGCTGTCCCACACACAATACATCGACAATCACTACACACTCATCTACACAAACACATGCACGCACAAGCAGAACTACACACATCTTGACAATGACTGCCACACGACAACATGCACCTGAAAGTCGCATTCAGCACCACAACACACAACACAACATATACAACAACATCCATGCCATATGCAACTGGCACACATACTGACACAACCATATCATCCACTACATCTCCCTCCACCGCACCTAACCAATCGCATTGCACACTTACTGAATCACACTCACAACTCGATGCACAACATGACAGGCACAGGTCCCTTTGCAACGTTAACACATAAACACAGTTGACAAGTGTAATTGTACCATCATTGTGGTGCCAGCATTCATCTTGCAATGAATATTGACATCATAATGATAGTTGTATATGTGTTGTGTGCCAGTGTGTCCTTATCCATGTCTGACCCACTCGTGTCCCCCACACATACATGTCATAATAATTAAAAAAAATTACTGTGTGACATGTACATGTCTGCAGTGGTCCCATTCTCATGTGCAGTGACCCCCCTAACATGCAAAGCCAATGCGGGTGTCCAGCGATGAGGGGGTCATGTTTTCTCTGTGGTCCTATGGCAACAGTGACAGAGGGTCCAGCCAAGTCATGACCAGCCAAAAACTGAAGTAGATTTGGAAGAAAAGGTACATTTTCACCCCTTCCCCCCCATTCCGCCAAGTCAGAAAGGGAGGTTGGACCGCCACTTTTTGCTTGGCGGTAAGGCACATGAAAATCTGCTCAGTGTTGCTGGAGTCCCAACATCGATCACAAATTCCTATGGCGCCATCGACATGGATGGGAATACTTGGCAGAGTCAACAGGACTTGCAATCTATGGAACCGCCAATTTCTTAATCTAGCAGACATACCATCATGGCAGTGGATGTGTTTTTGAGACAGAAAACCACTGGTGGGACCATTACCCCAAGACCAAAATCAGGCCCTTAGTTTGCTACTACCTCACACAGTCTCTGGTTATTGACTGGTACAGAATGGTGCAAAAAGTATGTTTGAGTTACTAATAACTTTGGCACAGTTTGATGGATTTGGTAAAATTTGACAGGGACTAAGGCGGTCAGCGGTCGCCGCCCGCCATGCGGTTCCCGCAGAATGACCGCACCGCGGTCAAAAGACCGCAGCGGTCATTCCAACTTTCCCGCTGGGCCGGCGGGCGACCACCAAAAGGCCGTCCGCCGGCCCAGCGGGAAAGCCCCTGCAACGAGGAAGCCGGCTCGGAATGGAGCCGGCGGAGTTGCAGGGGTGCGACGGGTGCAGTGGCACCCGTCGCGATTTTCACTGTCTGCAAAGCAGACAGTGAAAATCTTTGTGGGGCCCTGTTAGGGGGCCCCTGCACTGCCCATGCCGGTGGCATGGGCAGTGCAGGGGCCCCCAGGGGCCCCACGGCACCCGTTCCCACCATCCTGATTCTGGCGGTGGACACCGCCAGAAACAGGCTGGCGGGAAGGGGGTCGGAATCCCCATGGCGGTGCTGCAAGCAGCGCCGCCATGGCGGATTCCCTGGGCCAGGGGAAAACCGGCGGGAAACCGCCGGTTCCCCTTTTCTGACCGTGGCTTTACCGCCGCGGTCAGAATAGCCCAGGAAGCACCGCCAGCCTGTTGGCGGTGCTTCCGCCGCCCTCCGCCATGGCGGTCATGGACCGCCAGGGCCAGAATGACCCCCTAAGTGTGTTTAACCTTCTTTTAATGTTTTTACATTTGTGATAATCCATCAAGGAGGGCGGAGCTAAAACTGGTACTGCAAAAAGTGTTTATTTGCTCATAACATTTGCACTGTGTGATTAAGCTGCACGAAATTTGGCAGAAGCTTGTAAGTTTTTAGTTTGGATTGGTATGTCAAATTATGTGCCAATCCAGCAAGGTGTGGGGCAAAGGTGAGGGGATGGCCAATAACTTTTTCAATTGCCTGTAACTTTACCATTGTTTGATGAACCTTCATGAAATGTGGCAGACACCAAGTTATACACAGGATTCCAGTTTGTGTGCAGATTCAATAGGGGAGGAGTTCAGGCCAAGGACTCTGATGCTAGCCCTACTCTTACCTCTTTCAATCAAAGAAGATCTGCAATTAATTCTAGAATCTGATGAGACAGTAAGGAGAAAAAGGGGAAGGGAGGGAGAGAGAAAAGAAACGCTACATAAGCATCTTGACCAGTTGGCCACAGCATCATGGTCTGGTGGAAGGCTTGCCACAAAAAAACTTTTAATCATATAAAACAAAGTTCCATTCATTTAAAGGCATTGATGTACAAAGGAATACGATGTCTTTAAGTAACAGTAGCATGGCTTACCAGGGTTGGAAGGTAAGAGGCCATGAATAGTTGCCAGACAATCAGGATACAGCTGGGAACCAAATATGAAGGTTCATGTCCATTAGTCGAGATGCTGTGAACCAGGATGGCTAGGAGAATTTTAAGTCAGGTCAGGTATTGTAGGCAGATAGCAAGCGCAGTCCAGTATTTGTGGAAAAAAAGTTTAGCCTGAGCTGCCTTAACCATCCAAGGGAATCAAAGGGGAGCAAAACAAAAAAAGGGAGCAAAACAGAAAAGTTGCATGTAACTCCAAAAATGTGAACTGAGCTCCGTATTGAATGTTCTTTCTTTTTCAGAATGTTCTCCCTCTTCCAGAGTATATCTGTTCTTTCCACCTTCCCTCCGAGTGATGGTCTGTGTTACCCTGTGACCGTGCCCTCTTTCCCCACCCCAGGCACCAATGGGCTATTTGCCACAGTCTCCAAGGCTGACCCATTAGCTTGTATTGTGGAGTCTGAGAAATGTTACTGTTTCCTTGCAACACTAGAAACAATCTCTGTAGAGCACTAACTCCAGCATTTCGGACAATACCTCCCACCAAAGGACCGCTCCATCACTCCCTCAAATCAAGACTTGGGGGGTCATTCTGACCCTGGCGGTCACCGACCGCCAGGGCCAACGACCACGGAAGCACCGCCAACAGGCTGGCGGTGCTTCCTGGGCCATTCTGACCGCGGCGGTAAAGCCGCGGTCAGAAAAGGGGAACAGGCGGTTTCCCGCCGGTTTACCCCTGGCCCAGGGAATCCTCCATGGCGGCGCTGCTTGCAGCGGCGCCATGGGGATTCCGACCCCCTTCCCGGTTTTTACCGGCGGGAACGGGTGTCGTGGGGCCCCTGGGGGCCCCTGCACTGCCCATGCCACTGGCATGGGCAGTGCAGGGGCCCCCTAACAGGGCCCCACAAAGATTTTCAGACACTGAAAATCGCGACGGGTGCCACTGCACCCGTCGCACCCCTGCAAATCCGCCGGCTCCATTCGGAGCCGGCTTCCTCTTTGCAGGGGCTTTTCCCGCTGGCCCGGCGGGCGATCTTTTGGAGATCGCCCGCCGGCCCAGCGGGAAAGTTAGAATGACCGCCGCGGTCATTTTTCATATTTCTGGTCGGAATGACCCCCTTGGTTTGTTATTAAAAAATGGTGGGATGACCAGATTGGGTGGGTTGAATAAATGAATGACTTGGGTTTCCAAGATCTATCTGAGGCATCATACCATTTCTAGGACACTAGGGGGGTCATTCTGACCCTGGCGGTCAGTGTTAAAGGGGCGGCCAACCCGCCAACAGGCTGGCGGTCCAAAAAATGGAATTCTGACCCTGGCGGGAACCGCCAACACAGGCCGCCGCTTTAACACTCCGACCGTCACGGCGGCACAAACAAACAGCGCAGCGGTCACCGCCAACAGCCAGGCGGCAGACAATGTACCGCCCACCCTATCACGACTCACCAATCCGCCACCTTTTCCGGGGCGGGAGCCCCGCTGATAAAAACATGGCGGAAACAGACATTTCCAATGGAAAACGCTCACCTCGACACACTCCACGCGGAATCTGAACAGCATGGAACCGGAACTCCACATCCTCCCAGCCATTGCCTTCCTGCTCATCTTCCAGGATCACGAAGGTCGCCGCAGACGACAACGGTGAGTACTGCACCTACGACACAGGGGAGGGGGGAGGAGGAAAGTTACGGGCACACACATACGCCACCCACCCACCCCCACCCTCACCCCCACCAAAATACCTACACACCAATGCAGATTAAAAAGTCAGAGTGACACCCCCAAACCCCCAAAACAAAAACAAAAATGCAAAGACAAAAGGCAATGATTGTAAAAATAGAACTATACTATAGCAATAATGAAGTATAGCGAACTTAGCATTATATACAGAATTATTACACATCTAGAACGATATATATACAAGTAGCAAAAGTCCGGCACATTTTTGCAAAGTTCAAATGTCCGTGGGCCAATGTGCAGCAACACATGGGCAAAGCCCACACACGAGATCGAGTCCATTGGAGAGAACACTGCTGGGGCATCAAAATAATAAAATACTGGCACCTCAGGGGGAAGGAAAGGGGGGGCACCTCAGCCACATGAGTCCACGACGCCAGATCCACGAAGGGCCTCCATGCCCACTGTGCCATCCTGGGGAGTGCAAAGCCACAGTCTCTCAAGTCTCTACAGTGGGTGGATTGCCCACTGTGCCATCCTGGGGAGTGCAAAGCCACAGTCCATCAGGTGGATTACAGAGTCCACTGGTCATGGAGGAGGCATGGTGGGCAGAGTGCCTCGTGAAGCCCTGCCCGACACAGAACCGGGCATGCCAATGGGCCAGCGGTGCTTGACAGGAGGGCCCAGTGGAGTGGTGCTTGACAGGAGGGCCCAGCGGAGCGGTGCTTGACAGGAGGGCCCAGCTGAGTGGTGCTTGACAGGAGGGCCCTGTTCAGCGGTGCTTGACAGGAGGGCCCAGCGGAGCAGTGCTTGACCGGAGGGCCCAGCGGAGCGGTGCTTGACAGGAGGGCCCTGTTCAGCAGTGCTTCTCACGGCGGGCCCTGTTCAGCGATGCTTCTCACGGCGGGCCCTGTTCAGCGGTGCTTCTCACGGCGGGCCCATTTCAGCGGTGTTTCTCATGGCGGGCCCTGTTCAGCGGTGCTTCTCACGGCGGGGCCCTGTTCAGCGGTGCTTCTCACGGCGGGCCCTGTTCAGCGGTGCTTCTCACGGCGGGGCCTTGTTCAGCGGTGCTTCTCACGGAGGCTGTTGGCATGTCTGCATCTGTATGTTGCTTGTGTGAATGCTTGTGTGTTCTGTGGTGCTTATGTCTGGATGAGCTTCCCTTGGGTGTTGAGGTGTGTGCAGGCTGGTCTGTAGGTGTGGATGGGATAGGCAGAGGAATCGGGGAGTGGGACTGGGTGGGACTGGGTGGAGGGAGTTAGAAGAGGGAGGCTGGAGACAGGGACAATCGCTGCCGTCAGTGCTGAGGCCAGAGCGTTGAACGATCGCTGCTGGGCAGCCTGACCCAAATGAAGGCCCTCCAGGTATGCATTGCTTTGATGCACCTCCCTCTCCACACCCTGGATGGCATTCAAAAGGGTAGACTGCCCAACAATGATGGTCCTCAGGATGTCAATGACCTCCTCACTGAGGGCAGCAGGGGTGACTGGGGCAGGGCCTGAGGTGCCTGGGGCGAAGGAGATGCCCGCCTTCCTGGCCGTGCGGGCACGGGCTGAAGGCCGAGGGGCTGCTGGGAGGGCGGAGCTGGTGCGCTGGGTGGCGGCTGTACCTGTAGTTTCGGTGGGCACAGATGTTGCCGCCACCGCAAGGGAGCTCCCATCCGAGGACGTGTCGGTGTCACTGACGTCTGCACGGGTCCCCGTGGTGGAGCCCCCCTCACCCTCCGTCTCACTGGTCATGTCGGAGTCCGTTGCATGGCCCTCCGGGGCCATGTGAGATGCAGCTCCCTCTTGCGCCGATGCCACTTCTCCTCCGCCTGATGATGCTAATGCACACATTCACAGAAAAACAAAGAAAATTGGGGGGGGGGGTGGAGAAATAAAGACAAGTTGAGTGCATGCATTGGGGACACCGTTGGCGGAGAGGACAGACAGAGAAGCCCCCTGCACTACGCTGCGCACTTTGGGTACACTACTCATTCACTGGGACATGCCCTACAAGCCTATGGGCGACAACTGCCCACACAGAATACACAGGTCCATGAATAGCGTTACTAGGCACCCTACAGAGATGGGGGGCGGGGGCACAGGACCATACCTCACGGAGGGGCCTAGCCTACAGAAATCGCCCTGGCCTAGGGATTCCCACAGCCCTCCTCCCCCACCCAGGCACCTCCACTGCGTGCAAATATAGCTGAATGTGCTGGTACTCACCCCCTTGTGTCTGCTGTGATGTCCTCAAGCGCCCATCTAAATCGGGGTAGGCCACCGCCAGGATCCGGGACATCAGGGGGGTCAAGGTACGACTGGCACCCCTCCTAGGTTGGGAGGCCATCCCCAGCAGAGCCTCGGCGGTCTTCCTGCTCCCGCGGCGGATGTCCTCCCACCTCTTGCCGCAGTGGATGCCCCGTCTGTTGTGGACACCCAGGGCCCGGACGTCCTTGGCGATGGCACGCCAAATATCGATCTTCTGATGGGCGCTGACCTATGTGACATGTACAGGGGGGGAAAGAAACATCATCACTTTTCTGCATGCTCGATGTGAGTGGCCCCCCCTCCACAAACTTGCCATGTGGCACATGCTCTCATCTGTCGTGCCATGCATTCGTAATTCGCTCCCCTCCCCTCCATCGTACATCCACCCCACTCATCACAGGCATTGCCCACTATGCATTGGCCCCCGTGTACTCACCTGTTGGTCTGGAGGACCGTAGAGTAGGGCATACTGGGGGAGGACTTCTCCAACTCTTCGGAACTGAAGGCGGGGGCCCTTTCCCCAGTCGCAGCAGCCATTGTCACTTCCAGACCGAGGTCACAGCAGCACTTGCAGTATAGGTCCTCTCCTGTTGATGCTCAGGTCTCGTGTGATTAAGCAGAGAGAAAATGGCGGTCACGCCCGCGGCGGTGCGTACAGCTGCGGTGCGTACCGCGACCACCAGCGCACATCGTCATTGGCTCCTGAAACCCATAGGGTTCAATGTTAACCAATGCTGCTTTGCGCCGCGGTCTCCGACCGCCTACTGCCACGGCGTGCCACGCCAGCGCAATGACCTCACTTCACATTGTCACACTTCACAGGTCAGGCAGCCGCCATTTCAAGGCCCACATGGCTTAATTCCTACTGCGTCACACATGGCTAGGCCTTACATCGGCACTCATACAAGCCATTCAATCCAGAGAGATTCGTGTACTGTGCAGGCTGTGGGAACTTACCTGTGGGTTGATTGACTCTGTGCTCCATGTTGTCCTTCCTAGGCACCGTCCGCTGGGACTTGCGAGGAGACGAAGGAATGTTCCCGTGTACAGACCGCTGGTGGACCTGTCGACAATGGAAGAACGACATGTCATACTCACCTACAGACTCAACACTGCCACTATACAGGAACTGTGTGCCCAGCTGGAGCCAGACCTGATGTCACCCATCCGCCAACCCACAGGGATTCCGCCTCTAGTGCAGGTGCTGTCAGTACTCCATTTTTTGGCTAGTGGATCATTTCAAACTACAGTGGACATTTCATCTGGGATGTCTCAGCCTATGTTTTCAAAGGTATTGTCCAGAGTGTTGTCTGCCCTGATGAAATACATGCGAAGCTACATCATTTTCCCTGAGGTGGGTGACTTGCCTACAGTGAAGGGTGATTTCTATGCCCTTGGACACATTCCCAATATCATTGGTGCCATTGATGGTACCCATGTGGCTTTGGTCCCCCCCAAAGACAATGAGCAGGTGTACAGGAACCGAAAAAGTTATCATTCGATGAATGTCCAGGTGGTCTGTTTGGCTGACCAGTACATCTCCCATTTAAATGCCAAGTTCCCAGGGTCAGTGCATGACGCGTACGACATGCGAAATAGCAGCATCCCTTATGTGATGGAACAGCTACAGAGACAGCGTGTGTGGCTAATTGGTGACTCTGGTTACCCCAACCTGCCTTGGCTATTGACCCCAGTGAGGAATCCCAGGACAAGGGCAGAGGAACGGTACAATGAGGCCCATGGGCGTACTAGGAGGGTGATCGAGCGGACCTTCGGCCTCCTAAAGGCCAGGTTTAGGTGCCTGCATATGACAGGTGGATCCCTAATGTACTCACCAAAGAAGGTGTGTCATATCATCGTGGCCTGCTGCATGCTTCACAAACTGGCTTTGCGACACCAGGTGCCTTTCCTGCAGGAGGATGGTCCAGATGGTGGTGTTGTGGCTGCTGTGGAGCCTGCGGAGAGTGAAGAGGAGGAAGACGAAGAGGACGACACAGACAACAGGGACAGAGTGATACTGCAGTATTTCCAGTAACACACGGGTAAGAATCTACTCCTGCATTTTATTATATCTGTAACAGTACTGGCTCTCTACTGTCTGACCTGTCACTCCAATGTATGGTAACTTAGTTGTGAATTTGCCTTCCTATTTCAGTGATCTGGTCCCCACGGAGTGCCCTCTGGTTTATTTCCCCATGGACTACCGCTGTGTGACACTGGTATGTTGTCATCACAATGTAATTGGACATTTTTGGTTGGTTATATCGAATACATTTGGTTTAAAAAAATAAATAGCAGACTCCAGATGGTTTTTGTGCAATAATTGTGTTTATTGAAGTGCAACAAATGGTGTATAGTTCAAAAAGGGTGATGGGTGATGGTGGAGGCATGTCCATGGCAGAGTCCAGAGTCTCGTTCGCACAGGTGCATTGTCCATATGCCTGTGGAAGGTGGAGCAGGGGCAGTTCATGGTTGGACAGGGTGAACAAGTGGGACAGTGGGATGTCATCCGGGTGGATCCGTGCATGGCGGGGGTCGTGACATCCTACTCTGTCTTCTTCCTCGATCTCAGGCCTTTCTTGTGGGGTGGTTCATGTTCTGCAGGGGGTGGGGTCCGGGTGGCCCGTTGCTGTTGTGTCGGGGCCTCCTGACCACTAGCGCCGGCGGAGGTGGTGGGCTGTTCTTCCTCCATGCTAGTGGCAGGGGCCCTTTGAGGGGCCACATGGTCCCGCAATGTGGTGACAATCTGGTTGAGTGCCACCACGATTGTACCCATTGCGGAACTGATGCTGCGCAGTTCTTCCCGGAACCCCATGTACTGGCCCTCCTGCATGGCCTGGATCTCCTGGAACCTGGCCAGGACCGTCGCCATCGTCTCTTGGGGGTGGTGGTACGCTCCCATGATGGTGGTGAGGGCCTCTTGGACAGTGGGTTCCCTAGGCCTCTCCTCCCCCTGTCGCACAGCAGCCCTCCCAGTTCCCCTTTGTTCCTGGGCCTCTGTCCCCTGGCCGGTGTGCCCACTACCACTGCCCCCAGGTCCCTGTTGTTGTTGGGGTGGTGGGTTGCCCTGGGTGCCCTGTAGTGGTAGACACACCGCTGCTTGACCTGTCCTGGAGACAGGGGCATGGGCCCGCTGGGTGGGTGCTGTGCTGGGGTTTCCAGAGGGGGTAGGTCTGCTGTGGCCTGTGGCTGCCTGAGGGGAACTGACTGTCTAGAGGTCCCCGATGGTCCGGGCTGGTCGTCAGGTTCTAGGTCGACAGAGCTGCTGTCATCACTGGGGGCCTGTTCTGGGGGTGGGATGGACATTTCTGGACCCTCCGGGCCGGTGTGTTGGCGTTCGGGCCCTGCAGGGGTAAAAGAGTATGGTTATTGCTTCTGTGTGTGCCATGGCATGCGATTTGTGGGTGCCCTTGTCCCCCAGTGCTGGCATTCCCTTGTGGGAGGAGTTGTGAGGGTGGTTTGGGGGGGGGGATGGGTATGTGCAGTGGTCATGCTTAGGTGATGGGTGTCTATGGTTAGTGTTGGCATTCAGGGGTTGGTGTTGGTTTGGGTGCGTTGTGCTGGTGAGACATTAGCAGGGAGGATATGTGCTGGGGGGTTGGGGGTGAGGGTGGGGGTGTGGGTTGGCATGCTGGTGGTTGGGGGGGGGAAGTAGTTGAGATTAGACTTACCAGAGTCCATTCCTCCGCCTACTCCAGCGAGGCCCTCAGGATGCAGGATGTTCAAGACCTCTTGCTCCCATGCTGTGAATTCGGGTGGAGTGGGTGGGGGTCCGCCGCCAGTCTTCTGCACAGCGATGTTGTGTCTTGACACCATCGCCCGCACCTTCCCCCATAGGTCGTTCCAGCGCTTTCGGATGTCTTCCCGATTTCTGGGATGCTGTCCCACAGCATTGACCCTGTCGACGATCCTTTGCCATAGCTCCGCCTTCCTGGCTATTGCGGTGTGCTGTACCTGTGTGCCGAAGAGCTGGGGCTCTACCCTGATTATTTCCTCCACCATGACCCTGAGTTCTTGGTCCGAGAACCTGGGGTGTCTTTGGGGTGCCATGGGGTGGTGTGGATGAGGTGTCGGGTGGTGTTTGTGGTGATGAGTGTAGTGGTGTGTGGTGTTTTGTGCGTATATGTAGTGTGGGGGATGATGTTGGGTTCCTGTGTGTGTTGTGGTTTGCCTTCCCTGTGCTCTCTCTCTGTGTATTGCGCCTTGTCTCTGAATTTCGATTTGTGGGGGTTTGTGGGTGATGTGGGTGTGTGTTTTATATCGTATTGATTGTGTGGGAGTGGTGTTTGTATGTGTATCAGGTGTGTGTATTTGTAATTGTCCAATGTGGCAGTGTTTTGTAGATATGTGTGTATTTTGACCGCAGCGGTGTGTACCGCCAATGGGATACCGCGGTTGAAAGACCGCCGCGTGGATTGGTGGGTCGTAATGGCATGGGCGTATTTCTGTTGGCGTGACGGTGAAGGCTTTGTCATCTCCAGTTTATCGCTGACCGCTGATGTGGCGGCCTTCAGTGGAGGTCGGGTTTTTGGCGGTTTGCCAGATGTGGGTCAGAATGACCCTGGCGGGTTACCGCGGCCGCGGCGGTGTTATGGCGGTCTTCTGACCGGCGGTAACTGCCTTTTACCGCCGAGGTCAGAATAACCCCCTAGATATTGTAACTGCCTTCTGACTCGATGGGAATCAAGAATATCTTATATTTCATATTCATATTTAGGTGACTCATCAATTACAATTTGAGGAAGTGGCACCCTGCCTCTGTTGGTTGCTTTCTTAACTCCAGAGATGTGAACTACTGGGTCTATGTACCATCCTGCTGGAACGTTTGGGCATATAGCAGATTTCGGCCCTCATTACAACCCTGGCGGTCGGTGTTAAAGTGGCGGTAATACCGCCAACAGGCCGGTGGTAAAAAAAATGGAATCACAACCACGGCGGAAACCGCCAACACAGACAGCCACTTTAACACTCCGACCGCCTTGGCAGTAGCAACAAACACCGCGGCGGTCACCGCCAACAGACAGGCGGAAGACAATGTACCGCCCACGCTATTACAAGGCACCAATCCGCCAGTTTTTCGGGGTGGTCCCAACCACATCAAAAGCACGGCAGAAGCAGTCTTTGGAAGGGAAACCACTCACCTTTCGACACTCAACGAAGAACCAGGATGCCATGGAGCCCGAACTACAGGTCCTGCTGATGCTGGTGTATCTACTAATGCACCAGGAATATCAAAGAAGGCGGCGGCGACGACCACGGTGAGTACTGCACCTAACACACAGGGGAAGGGGGGAGGAAAAAGAGAGTGACACACACACGCAACACGTAACACCCCACCCCCACCCTCACCCACAACACCATACACACAAACATATGCAGCAACATTACATGTACACCCCGTAACCCCCTGGAAGAACGCAAGGACAAGAGGAATGGAGTGGGATCAGTGATATTTAGAAAATGCAGATAAAGTTCTGTGGGTACTTTGTAAACAACAATATATACAAATATTTACAATATGTACAGAGGGCCGTACACTGTCCTTTGCAAACGTCCGTCGTCCAGTGGGCCAAAAAAACATGGGCGAAGCCCACATTTGTCTCCTGCCTCAAAACGGAGAGAACACTGCAGGGGCATCAGGTCGAAAACACACAGGCACCTCAGGGGGAAGGGGAGGGGGGCACCTCAGCCGAAAGATGGTACTACGCCACTGCTCCTGGAGGGGGCAACATGCCCACTGCTTGGTCCTGGGGAGTGCAAAGCCACAGTCTCTCAAGTGGGTGGGTTGCCCACTGCTTGGTCCTGGGGAGTGCAATGCCACAGTCTCTCAAGTGGGTGGGTTGCCCACTGCTTGGTCCTGGGGAGTGCAAAGCCAGTCTCTCAAGTGGGTGGGTTGCCCACTGCTTGGTCCTGGGGTGTGCAAAGCCACAGTCTCTCAAGTCTCCCAAGTGGGTGAGTTGCTCACTGCTTGGTCCTGTGGAGTGCAAAGCCACAGTCTCTCAAGTCTCTCAAGTGTGTGGTCTGCCCACTGCTTGGACCTGGGGAGTGCAAAGCCACAGTCTCTTTGGTGGGTGACATGTTCCACTGGTTCTGGAGGGGGCTTTGTGCCCAGTCTGCTTCATCCTGCCAAGGAAAGTGATAGTGGATGCATATCTCCACTGGTTCTGGAGGGGGCCTTGTGCCCAGTGTGCCTCATCCTTCCAAGGAAAGTTATAGTGGATGCATATCTCCACTGGTTCTGGAGGGGGCCTTGTGCTCAGTGATGCTGCACCTGGGGTGTGGCAGTTGCCATTCCCTCACCTGGGTGTCTGAGCCGCAAGATGTACAGGGAACAGGTAGCATGATACTCCATGGAGGCAGAGCCACACTCCATCCTGCGGCGACTTAGGCTGCAAACTGCTGGTAGTGCTGGTGCTGGTGGTGGTGCTTCAAGTGGTGGGTGGAGGGTCGAGGCCGCCTCCTGCATCCCCGGACGGCTGCCCACTTTGGATGCTGCTGATGACAGATGCAGTGGCACTGGCACTGGCTGGGCATGTGGCGGTGCAGATGGCGGCGCAGGTGGCGATGTCTGCAGCGGAGATGCTGCCGGTGCAGGCCGTGGTGCAGGTGCTGGTAGTATTGGAGGGAGACACCAGGCCATCTCCTCCAGCCTTGGACGACTGTCCACTGGGGATGATGCTGCTGACTGTTGTTGTGGCAGCGGCGGTGCAGGTGGCAGTGCATGTAGCGGGGCAGATGGCAGTGCATGTGGCGGGGCAGATGGCGGTGCAGGTGGCGGTGCCTTCCGCGGTACAGGTTGCTGGACTGTCAGTACTTATGGTGGGCACCAGTCCCTCACCTGGAGGGTCCGAGGCATGAAGTGCCTTGCCTTGGGTTTTATTGCCCTTCCCCACCTTGCCAGATGCTGCTGGGACCTTGGCACTGGCAGATGCAGTTTTGGAGGAGACCTTGCTGGGTGGGTCCTGCTTTTTGGCCGTGATGCTTGCTAGCACCCTCTTTACCTTGGCAGGTGGCGAAATGGGTTGGTCCTTTGCAGGGGTTGCTGGCACACTGGCAGCCCTGACGGGTGCCTCCTTTGATCCCCTTCGACTTTCAGGTACCACCGCAGATGCCAACCTTGTGGCTGAGGTGCTGGCCTGGGATCTTGACACCCTGGTCCGAGGGGAAGGACGGGGGGGGGGAGGCATAGGTCAAAGTGTAGTGAATCCTAGTTTGTTTTAATGGGATAACAGGAGTTAGCTTAGCCTTTGGCTTGCAGACTCGTGCCCCCGTCACCTAGTGACTTTTAACCTACTTAGCGTGCTCTGTCTTAGCCCATTTAATTATTTAATTCATCTAAGATGGCTGCCTTGTTTATAGTTAGGCCACTTGTTATGCTTTGCATTATCAGTGCCACCGCGCTAAGGCGTCAAGATCAAGTGACAAAGACAAACAGTAGGTGTTCACACTTAGGGACTTTCCCTCTCTATACTTTCGAGGGATTTGTTTATAATAATTGCCGCCCCAAGCATGTCTGTTATCTATTGTTTGGGAACACACCTACGTCAGGGGTCCTGGTAGATCTGTATAAATACATCGCACTTTAGACAGATAATCAGAGGGATTCCAACCAATGGGCATCACCACCATCGCTGATATCGATGCTGCACGTCGTCTTGACGCTGACCCAGTCTTCGTGTCCTTGCGGAGTCTGAGATAGAGACCTTATTCCAAGGTAACAAGGGTTGGGGGCTCCTCTCATGGACATGGCATTGGCAGATTAGGTTTAACATACCCAGCTCTCCTTTAGGTAGGAGGTTAGGCCTATCATATTAGGGTATTAGGATATATTACACATATTGGGGGTCATTCCAACCCTGGCGGTCGGTGATAAAGCGGCGGCCAACCCGCCAACAGGCAGGCGGTCAAAGAAAAGGTATTCTGACCCTAGTGGGAACCGCCAACACAGCCCGCCACTTTAACACTCCGACCGCCACGGCGGGACAGACAAACAGCTCGGCAGTCACCGCCAACAGCCAGGCGGCAGACAATGTACCGCCCACCCTATCACAACTCACCAATCCGCCACCTTTTCCGGGGCGGGAGCCCAGCCGATAAAAACACGGCGGAAACAGACTACGAACGGGAAAACGCTCACCTATACACACTCCACGAGGAAGGAGGACAGCATGGAGCCCGAATTACACATCCTACCGGCTATTGTCTACCTGCTCATCTACCACGAGTACGAACGCCGGCGCAGACGACAACGGTGAGTACTGCACCTACGACACAGGGGAGGGGGGATGAGGAAAGCTTACGGGCACACACATATGCGACCCCCCCCAACTATCTACACACCAATGCAGAGCACCAAGTCACAGTGACACCACCCAAACCCCCCGGAATAATGCAAAGACATAATTAAAGTGAGAAACAACATTTATGTATATAAGAGGTTCTTTGAAGTCATGGTAAAATAGCAATATGAATGTAAAAAATCAAGTAAGAACATTGCGAAACCGATAAACATAGGCAATAAGTCCTGCACCGTCACCTAAATTTCCACTGTCCGTGGGCCAAAGTGTATCAACACATGGGCAAAGCCCACACAGGAGACCTGAGTCCGTTGGAGAGAACACTGCTGGGGCATCAGATGACAAAACTACAGGCACCTCAGGGGGAAGGGAAGGGGGGGCACCTCAGCCACATGAGTCCACGACGCCAGATCCACGAAGGGTCCACCATGCCCACTGTGCCATCCTGGGGAGTGCAAAGCCACAGTCTCACAAGTCTCTACAGTGGGTGGATTGCCCACTGTGCCATCCTGGGGAGTGCAAAGCCACAGTCTCACAAGTCTCTACAGTGGGTGGGTTGCCCACTGTGCCATCCTGGGGAGTGCAAAGCCACAGTCTCACAAGTCTCTACAGTGGGTGGATTGCCCACTGTTACATCCTGGGGAGTGCAAAGCCACAGTCCATCAGGTGGATTACAGAGACCACTGGTCATGGAGGAGGCATGGTGGGCAGAGTGCGTCGTGAAGGCCTGCCCGACACAGAACCGGGACTGCCAATGGGCCAGCGGTGCTTGACAGGAAGGGCCCAGCGGAGCGGTGCTTGAGACGGCGGGGCCCAGCGGAGCGGTGCTTGACAGGAAGGGCCCAGCGGAGCAGTGCTTGAGACGGCGGGGCCCAGCGGAGCGGTGCTTGACAGGAAGGGCCCAGCGGAGCGGTGCTTGAGACGGCGGGGCCCAGCGGAGCGGTGCTTGACAGGAAGGGCCCAGCGGAGCGGTGCTTGAGACGGCGGTGCCCAGCGGAGCGGTGCTTGACAGGAAGGGGCCCAGCGGAGCGGTGCTTGACAGGAAGGGCCCAGCGGAGCGGTGCTTGATACAGCGGGGCCCAGCGGAGCGGTGCTTGACAGGAAGGGCCCAGCGGAGCGGTGCTTGAGACGGCGGGGCCCAGCGGAGCGGTGCTTGACAGGAAGGGCCCAGCGGAGCGGTGCTTGAGACGGCGGGGCCCAGCAGAGCGGTGTCTTTCTGCACGGCGGGGACCTCTTCAGCGGTGTCTTTCTGCACGGCGGGGCCCTCTTCAGCGGTGTCTTTCTGCACGGCGGGGCCCTCTTCAGCGGTGTCTTTCTGCACGGCGGGGCCCTCTTCAGCAGTGTCTTTCTGCACAGCGGGGCCCTCTTCAGCGGTGTCTTTCTGCACGGCGGGGCCCTTTTCAGCGGTGTCTTTCTGCATGGCGGGGCCCTCTTCAGCGGTGCCTTTCTGCACGGCAGGGCCCTCTTCAGCGGTGCTTGTCCAGTCATCCAAGGGAGCCAGACCTGGCCAGGACTCCCTGCTTAGTCGCCCTCCGACTGTGCAGTTGCTGGACCCTTCTGTGACGGAGTCCTTGGCCCGTGGGTGTCCTCCCTCACACCCGGGATGGGGCTTGTGGGGCCCTCCTGGTCCGCGCCCCTGCTGGCTGACTTCTCCGCCCTGCTGCCCTTGCCCTCCTTCGATGAGGCTCTCTGGCCCTTGCCTGCCCTGGATGTTGTGGCAGGTGACGGCCCAGGACTTTGCTCCTTGGGGGCAGCCGTGTCAGTCTTCTCGTGGCGGCCCCTGATTTTACGGGTCATCTTCCCAGGGGGGGGGCTGGCTGTCCCCTTGCTGCTGGCCGATGTATCAGTGCTGGGAAAGGGTGGACTCCAAAACCTGTGCACAATGGTGTCACTTGAAGCAGGGCTGGTGGTGGCTGAGGTGCTATTGGGACTCTTAGCAGATGGAGGGGGTGGGTCAGGTGGGGCAAAGAGGTTAAGTTTGGAGAGGTAAAGTTTTTTAGGACCAATGTAAAGGTAGGTGTAGTGGGTATGGGAGTGGAGGAAGAGGATGTGGTTGTAGGAGAGTCAGGTGTGCTGTCTTTGGGTGCAGGTGCTTGTGACGTAGGCTGTCGTGAGGTGGTTGGCTGTTGGGTGGGTGGCTGCCTGCGTTTGTGTGTCTTGGAAGAGGGGGTGACAGACACAGTGGGAGAGGACACAGGGGACGTGTAAATGGCAGTGGGGGTGGTGACTGCACGTGTGCGGACTGTACTGGAGGGTGTGCTGGTGATGGAAGTACTGGCTGATGGTGGTGTGCATGCAGGTGTGAGTGGAGACGTCACAGGGAGGGAGGAGGGAGACGAGGAGGAGGGGGACACAGGGGTGGTAGTGACTGTTGGCATGTCTGCATCTGGGTGTTGCTTGGGTGAATGCTTGTGTGATCTGTGGTGCTTATGTCTGGATGAGCTGCCCTTGGGTGTTGAGGTGTGTGCAGGCTGGTCTGATGGTGTGGATGGGATAGGCTGAGGAACAGGAGACAGAGACAGGGTGGAGGCAGTTAGAAGAGGGAGGCTGGAAACAGGGACAATGGCTGCCGTCAGTGCTGAGGCCAGAGCATTGAACGATCGTTGATGGGCAGCCTGACCCGAATGAATGCCCTCCAGGTATGCATTGCTCCAATGCACCTCCCTCTCTACCCCCTGGATGGCATTCAAAAGGGTAGACTGCCCAACAATGATGGTCTGTAGGAGGTCAATGACCTCCGCACTGAGGGCAGCAGGGGTAACAGGGGCAGGGCCTGAGGTGCCTGGGGCAGAGGAGATGCCCGCCTTCTTGGGCGAGCGGGCACGGAGCGAAGGCTGAGGGGCTGCTGGGAGGGCGGAGCTGGTGCGCTGGGTGGCGGCTGTACCTGTAGAGGCGGGGGGCCCGGATGTTGCCGCCACCGCTAGGGAGCTCTCTTCCGAGGACGTGTCGGTGTCGCTGGTGTCACCACGGGTCCCCGTTGTGGTGCTCCCCTCGCCCTCCGTATCACTGGTGACCTCGGTGTCTGTACCATGGCCCACCGGGGCCTTGTGAGTTGCAGCTCCCTCGTGCTCCGATGCCAATTCTCCTCCGCCTGATGATGCTAATGCACACAGAGAGGACAGACACAGGAGCCTCATGCACTACGCCGCGCAATCGGGGTACACTACTCAGTACTTGTGACTAGGCCAACAGGTCTATGGACAACATATGCGCACATGGGTGATGCTGGACCATGAATTGCTGTACTTGGCACCCTACAGAGGTGGGGGGCGGGGGCACAGGCCATGCCTAAAGGAGGGGACTACACTACAGAAAGCGCCCTGGCCTAATGTCACCCACAGCCCTCCTCCCCCACCCAGACGCCTCCACTGCGTGTAAAGATAGCAGAATGTGCTGGTACTCACCCCCTTGTGTCTGCTGTGATGTCCTCACGCGCCCATCCAATTCGGGGTAGGCCACCGCCAGGATCCGGGACATCAGGGGGGTCAAGGTACGACTGGCACCCCTCCTACGTTGGGAGGCCATCCCCAGCAGTGACTCGGCGGTCTTCCTGGTCCCGCGGCGGATGTCCTCCCACCTCTTTCGGCAGTGGGTGCCCCGTCTGTTGTGGACCCCCAGGGCCCGGACTTCCTTGGCGATGGCACGCCAAATGTCGACTTTCTGATGGGCGCTGACCTATTTGACATGTACAGGGTGGGAAAGGAATTTTCAACATTTTTCTGCATGTTAGATGTGATTGCCCCCCCCTCCCCAACCCTGCCATGTGGCACATGCTCTCATCTGTCGTGCCTTGCACTCCTCATTTGCTCCCCACCCCACCATCTTACATCCACCATACACAACCCAGGCATAGCCCATTCAACGTGCACCCAGTGTACTTACCTGTTGGTCTGGAGGACCGTAGAGTAGCGCATACTGGGGCAGGACCCCATCCACAAGTTTCTCCAACTCTTCTGAAGTGAAGGCAGGGGCCCTTTCCCCAGTCGCAGCAGCCATTGTCTCTTCCAGACCGAGGTCACAGCAGCACTTGCAGTATAGGTCCTCTCCTGTGGATGATCAGGTCTCGAGTGATTAAGCAGATAGAAAATGGCGGTCACGCCCGCGGCGGTGCGTACCGCGGCGGTGCGTACCACGACCGCCGGCGCACATCGTCATTGGCTCCTGAGACCCATAGGGTTCAATGTTAACCAATGCTGCTTTGCGCCGCGGTCTTCGACCGCCTACCGCCACGGTGTGCCACGCCAGCGCAGTGACCTCACATCCCACTGTCACACTTCACAGGTCAGGCAGCCGCCATTTCAAGGGCCCACATGGCATGATTTCTACTGAGTCACACAGGCCTTGCATTGCCACTCATACAAGCCTTTCAATGCATAGCGATTCGTGTACTGTGCAAGTTGTGGGAACGAATCTGAGGGTTGCTTGACTCTGTGCTCCATGTTGTCCTTCCTAGGCACCGTCCGCTGGGACTTGCGAGGAGAAGGATGAATCCTCCCGTGTACCGACCGCTGGTGGACCTGTCGACAATGGAAGAACGACATATTATACTTCGATACCGACTTGACCAAGCCACTATACATGAACTGTGTGCCCAGCTGGAGCCAGACCTGATGTCCCCCATCCGCCAACTCACAGGGATTCCCCCTCTGGTGCAGGTCCTGTCAGTACTCCATATTTTGGCAAGTGGGTCTTTTCAGACAACAGTGGCCATGTCATCAGGGATGTCTCAGCCTATGTTTTCTAAGGTTTTGTCCAGAGTGTTGTCTGCCCTGATGAAATACATGTGGAGATACATTGTTTTCCCTGAGGAGGGTGATTTGGCCACTGTGAAGGGTGATTTCTATGCCCTTGGACATATCCCCAACATCATTGGTGCCATTGATGGGACCCATGTGGCTTTAGTACCCCCAAAAGACAATGAGCAGGTGTAAGAAATAGAAAAAGTTACCATTCGGTGAATGTCCAGGTGGTCTGTTTGGCTGACCAGTACATCTCCCATCTAAATGCCAAGTTCCCTGGGTCAGTGCATGACGTGTATGTCATACGAAATAGCAGCATCCCTTATGTGATGGAACAGCTACAGAGACACCGTGTGTGGCTAATAGGTGACTCTGGTTACCCCAACCTGCCTTGGCTATTGACCCCAGTGAGGAATCCCCGGACCAGGGCAGAGGAACGGTACAATGAGGCACATGGGCGAACTAGGAGGATTATAGAACGGACCTTCGGGGTCCTGAAGGCCAGGTTTAGGTGCCTGCATATGACAGGGGGATCCCTCATGTACTCACCAAAGAAGGTGTGTCATATCATCGTGGCCTGCTGTATGCTTCACAATCTTGCATTACGACGCCAGGTGCCTTTCCTGCAGGAGGATGGTCCAGATGGTGGTGTTGTAGCAGCTGTGGAGCCTGTGGAGAGTGAAGAGGAGGAAGACGACGGGGACGACACGGACAACAGGGACACAGTTATACAACAGTATTTTCAGTAGCACCCAGGTAAGAATCACCCACGCCATTTTACATTTACTTCTGGCCTCCTGCATCTCTACTTTCTGGTTTTCCCCCCAGTTCCTTTTCACTGATTTTTGACTTTCCCTTCCCTTTTCAGAGCTGTATGACCCACAGCGTGACTTCTGCTTTGTTTGCCCATGGACTAATGCTTATTGACACTGGTATGTTGTCATCACAATGTTAATGAACATTATTGCACCGTTATGTGTAATACATTTATAAAGAATACAAGCAGACTCCTGACATTTGAAGTGCAATTGGTGATTTATTTTAAGTGCTGCGTATAGGTCCATGATAGTAAAACGGTGATGGGTGGGGGTGGAGTAATGTCCATGGCAGAGTCCAGTTCCCAGTAGCACAGGTGCATTGCCCATATGCCTGTGGAAGGATGGAGCAGGGGCAGTTCAAGGTTGGACAGGGTGACAATGTGGGACAGTGGGATGACATCAGGGGGTATCTTAGGCTGGCGGGGGTCTTGGCATCCTACTCTGTCTTCTTGTGTGATCTCAGGTTCCGCTTGCGGGGTGGTTGATCTTCAGCAGGAGGTGGGGTTCTGGTGGCCTGTCGTGGTGTGGGGGCCTCCTGTCCACTGGCGCCGGCGGAGGTGGTAGGCTGTTCGTCGTCCGGGCTGGTGACAGGGGCCCTTTGGGGTGCCACATGGTCCCGCAATGTGGTGACTATCTGGTTGAGGGCCAGGACGATGGTCCCCATTGCCGTACCGATGTTCCTGAGTTCGTCTCTGAACCCCATGTACCGTTCCTCCTGCTGTGCCTGGATCTCCTGGAACCTGGCCAGTACCGTCGCCATCGTCTCCTGGGAGCGGTGGTATGCTCCCATGATGGTGGTGAGGGCCTCTTGGAGAGTGGGTTTCATGGGCCGGTCAACCCCCTCTCGCACAGCAGCCCTCCCAGTTGCCCTGTTTCCCCGGGCCTCTGTCCCCTGGACGGTGTGCCCACTACCACTGCCCCCAGGTCCCTGTTGTTGTTGGGGTGGTGGGTCAGCCTGGGTGCCCTGTAGTGGCGGACACACCGCTGATTGACGCGTCCGCTGGGTGGGAGCTGTGCTGGTATTCCCAGAGGGGGTTGGGTCTGCTGTGGCCTGTGTCTGTGTGTGGGGAACCGACTGTCCAGAGGTCCCCGATGGTCTGGGCTGGTCATCAGGTTCTAGGTCGACAGAGCTGCTGTCATCACTGGGGGCCTGTTCTGGGGGCGGGATGGACAAATCTGGACCCTCCTGGCCGGTGTGTTGGCGTTCGGGCCCTGCAGGGGTAAAAGAGTATGGTTATTGCTTCTGTGTGTGCCATGGCGTGCGATTTGTGGGTGCCCTTGTCCCCCAGTGCTGGCATTCCCTTGTGGGAGGAGTTGTGAGGGTGGTTTGGGGGGGGATGGGTATGTGCAGTGGTCATGCTTGGGTGATGGGTGTCCATGGTTTGTGTTGGCATTCAGGGATTGGTGTTGTGTTGGGTGGGTTGTGCTGGTGAGACATTGGCAGGGAGGATGTGTGCTGGGGGGTTGGGGGTGAGGGTGCGGGTGCGGGTTGGCATGCTGGTGGTTGGGGGGGGTGAAGTAGTTGGGATTAGACTTACCAGAGTCCATTCCTCCGCCTACTCCAGCGAGGCCCTCAGGATGCAGGATGTTCAAGACCTCTTGCTCCCATGATGTGAATTCGGGTGGAGTGGGTGGGGGTCCGCCGCCAGTCTTCTGCACAGCGATGTTGTGTCTTGACACCATCGACCGCACATTCCACCGGAGGTCGTTCCAGCGCTTTCGGATGTCTTCCCGGTTTCTGGGATGCTGTCCCACAGCGTTGACCCTGTCGACGATCCTTTGCCATAGCTCCGCCTTCCTGGCTATTGTGGTGTGCTGCACCTGTGTGCCGAATAGCTGGGGCTCTACCCTAATTATTTCCTCCACCATGACCCTGAGTTCTTGGTCCGAGAACCTGGGGTGTCTTTGGGGTGCCATGGGGTGGTGTGGGGTGGTGTTTGTGGTGATGAGTGTGGTGTGTGTGTGGTGGTGTGTGGTGTTTTGTGCATGGATGTAGTGTGGGTGATGATGTTGTGTTCCTCTGTGTGTTGGGGTTTGCGATAGCTGTGCTCTCTCTCTTTCTCTCTCTCGCCTTCTCTCCGAATTTCTAGTAGTGGGGGTTTGTGGGTGATGTGGGTGTGTGTTTTATAGTTGATTGGATGTGTGGGTGTGGTGTGTGTATGTGTATCAGGTGTGTGTATTTCGAATTGTCCAATGTGGCTGTGTTTTGTAAAGGTGTGTGTATTTTGACCGCGGCGGTGTGTACCGCCAATGGAATACCGCGGTTGAAAGACCGCCGCGTGGATTCGTGGGTCGTAATGGCATGGGCGTGTTTGTGTTGGCGTGACGGTGGAGGTTCGGTCATCTCCAGTTTATCGCTGACCGCTGATGAAGCGGCCTTCCGTGGATGTCGGGTATTTGGCGCTTTGGTAGTTGTGGGTCAGAATGACCGTGGCGGTTTACCGCGGCCGCGGCGGTAGAATGGCGGACTTCTGACCGGCGGTAAGAGCCTTTTACCACTGAGGTCAGAATGACCCCCATTATGTCTTATGTCTTTTATATGCTGTTGCAAGATGGTGAGGGTCTTTCTAATAATGACTCTTGTCTTCACAATTCTGTTTCTTGCACTGTTCAATATCCTAATCATTGCAGCCCATGCAACATATCGCAGATTGCAGTTGTGTTAAATAAAAACTATTGAAACTTTACTGCATCTTTGTTATTGCCTCTGTTTGAATGAGATGTAATATATCTGTGAGAAAGGGGTAATCTCCGTTTAACCACGACACTCCCTGAGATGTCTTGTTCTTGAGTCCATGCGTAAAGGCTGCCACAAATCACCTTTTATGATTGTTTTTGGTGAGGTGATACTAGTGAGCCGGAAGGGTTGGGACAACAGTTGCGACTTGTTGTAGGATAGGCATTGTCGCCTGCAAACAAAAGTCCTTTCATCCTTAAACCAGCAGACTTGCCCAGAGCAAGAGTCCAAACTATGACATGGCGCCACCAACGATGGTGTTTAGGCACTAATTTACGGATACCCCGACTATCACTGTCTCACAGACAACAGGTACCCTAAGTACCATTAAACAGAGACGTCCGTGGTCTTTGGGAAATTCCTCCTCAACTGAAAAGGTAACACCTGATTAAGCTGTAGGTTGTTCGAGCTCGAACTCATAAAAGGACTTTGCTCCCCATTTGGTGTTCCGTTTTTCTAAACAAAAATGGCTAACACCATTGACCTTCCTGAAAATGCTAGACAAGCACTAACACAATATTTATTAGCGCATGGCCTCACAGAGGATGGCGGGGATGTTACTCTTATAATAGAAGCTAATGAAGCATACCAAACAGAAACATTTTACTGTTGGGTCACCTTTCCTGAGGTGGACCAAAGAACATATACATTCCACACATATGAAATTGTGAACATACCTCAACGGTACTGAGCATACCAGTATCATGAAATATCGTTCACATACCAAGAGCATCAGAACTGGTTTGAAGGCGCCCTACCACATATATTACAAACAGTGAGGCTAGGTTCTTTAAGTAATGACGGACCGACGTGGCCTATGTTTGCCACATACAGACCTCACCCAGGCATCCCAAATATGCCAATAGCAGAGCTGCGAGATCTATATAATGAATTAGTGACATTATATAGACAACTGTTTCAGTTTGTAATGCGAACATTGAACACTACACCAGCGCGTCCAGCACTGCCAGCAGCTGGTGGATACCAGTTGGCTACTGGGATTAATCCACAAACAATACATACTATTATGGTTAAAGTACCCACAGAACAAGAAAACATACCGTTCTGGATTGCCAAGAAAAATAATCAGCTGGAAGCTGTGTTTCCCCATACGGGACCACAGGAAAAACATAGACTGCTCACTATGTGCTTGCCCTTTGGGATGGTTCCCTCGGTGGATGACTGCGCCACATGGGATACAGCCTTCGCTGCCATATATACTACCACACATGGTACCCCGACACTTGCCAGTTTACCAGAAGTGTTAAAACAAATACAGAATGAGCACGGGGCTGCACCAGGCTTGGATTTGGGGATGAAATTAATGCGTAATTTTGACGTAGTTTCCTCAATAATACTCAGTAATATTAAAGGGGAAGCGGTAGCACTGGCAATACGCCAGCGTCTCCGTGAAACTCCACACTTGGAACAAGAGAGACAGCTACCAAAAATAATTTCCGACACCTATACTAGTATAGGGCGGGTTAGTTTGGGAGCCAAATTTGAGTTACAAGGTACCACCCTTAAGGGAGGTAGAAAGCAGGCACAAGAGGGCTCTAAAAAGCACTGGGAAAAACAAAAAGATTTCAAAGATAGAAGAAATAAGAGAGCTGATTCTCCACACCCGTAGAACTCCGAAAGGAGATTCAATCTCAGAAATAGAGAGAACATCAAAACTCCTGACAGATATACTGATTCACGTCCCTCTCGTTCCTTTCAGGATGCCCCAGATAGACGTAGCGAGAGAGGGGGCCGTCCTGATCGACGTCCTGAATACTTGAAACAAAAGAAAGACTTGCCGCAGTCTACAATAAAAAAATAAGAAAAGACTCCTCAGTAAAAGCCACAGTTTAAAAAGAAAAAGGTGGCAGCACTGACAGCTGAAAATGCCAGTACACTTGAGAACACTGCTGAGGAACAAGAATTGGGCAGTGACTCTGTTAGACAGCGCAGCAGAGGTCACGATATGTTGCCAGAGTCTGAAAGATCATCTGGATGCGACACCAACTAGCGATTTTATTGCAGTTGAAACTGCGGACGGCTGCGTTCTCCCACCCGACAGGGTTTATAATTTAAAAATACAGATAGAGGGAGAGGTGGAGCGCACCATTGGTGTGATATTTTGGGATGAGCTTACTAGTGACATCCTATTGGCCGAAAGAGACTGGCCACCTGAACATGTCCGTAGGCTCCCGCATGGGGAAGATGTAATTTTGCCTTCTTTCTCCGATCTTGTTCCGGAAGCAGAAAAAGAAACCTATGCTGCTGAATGGGCTTTAGCGCAGGCACCTGCGTTAAACCGCAATCATGTAAGTTGGGACAAGGAGTCTGCTTGTCATGTTATTCCCGTTAGGTCCACACCCCAACCACAGCCACAATATCCTGTTAAACATGAAGCTAAAGCCCCGGTGAGGGAAATACTCACCCAGCTTGAGTACCAGGGACTAATTGAGCACTGTACATCTGCAATGAATAACCCGTTATTCCCCGTTGCAAAGCCAGACCATTCATACAGAATAATCATTGATTATAGACATTTAAATAGTCATAGACGCACATATGCTATACAAAATTCACATAGCACAGCACTAATAAATAACACAGTGCGTAAAATATATAAAACAACATTAGACATATCTAATGGCTTTTTCTGCCAGAACTTAGCACATGAAAGTCGGGTCTTGAGGGCGTTCTCATTTGGCTCTCAGAAACGTTTTTGTCATTTACCTCAAGGCTATAAAAACAGCCCGGGGCTATTTTCAGCTATTTTCAGCCAGTGTTACATCAATATTACATGATATTGATTCCGAGGCGTTATCCTATGTGGATGACATATATCTCACAGACGACGACCTCGACATTCATCTTGTAAGGGTCGATCGGATCATTTTGGGATTTGCAGACCTCGGTTACAAAATCAACTTTAAGAAAAGTAAGATCGCCTTTCTCAGTGTATTGTTCCTGGGATATGAGCTATCGAACGAGGGAAAGAGCCTGGCCCTGCACTTTCTAGAGAAATGTGCTCAACTGCACCCTCCTAACACCCTTAAGAAACTACAGTCATTACTAGGTTTCTTTAACTTTGGCAGAACATACATTGCAGACTATGCACAACGTATCAAGCCACTTTATGACTTGGTTCAGCCCAATTTTTCTAGCAGACACTGGACAGTTGAACACACACGCATTATTAGGGGAATGCAACAGGACATGCTAGAAGCTAAACACTTGCACACACGTAACAATAAAACAAATTAGGTCATCAGAATAATTGTTGGTGCCATTGGATTTACTTATGTCAACTTCAAAGAATGGGACACAGTACCCATCGCATATAAATCACATTTATACTCTAATGCAGAGCAGTGTTTTGCACCTACAGAAAAGATTCTGACTGCAGTTCAGATGGCCGTCATAAAAGAGAGGCCACTTGCCCAGGGGAAACGCATTATTGTTGTTTCCCCAGTGCCGGCCTTAGAGGCTGTCACTAAAGCAAGCGTTCCCAATGGTAAAGCATTACATCCACGTTGGATTCAATAGGCAACGTCTCTGACCGCCACTGATGTCGATTACATTTTTGATCCAAAACTTCAGACACAAGAGTTTCTCCAGTACGAACAGGAGTACCCCGCTCCTCTAAATATCCTACCACTAGACAGATACCATACTGTCATATACACTGATGGTTCAGCACAACCGGCTGTAGGTACTAAACATCAATACTCAGCCACTTGTGCAGCCGTGAGCGGAGTGATGAAAGATGGAGTCTTCTACCCTCACAATACCTACACGCAGACCCTAGGGGACTGCACAGCTCAGTTGGCTGAACTTAAAGCTCTTATACTAGCGCTAGAACACACAGAGCCAGGAAGCCTGACTTTAATAGTCTGCGACTCATACTACTGTGTCCAGTCATACAATGATTACCTTAATCATTGGAAGCTGAACGGGTTTAGAGATTCGAAAGGGAACACCATTAAACACAAGACATTGTGGGGGAGGGTGGCTGATCTTAAGGATTAGCTACCGTGTGTCCATGTAATACATACATTGGGCCACCAACGTGTAGGAGTACACGTTACCGGCAACACATTGGCTGATGAAGCGGCCAAAGCAGCAGTAGCTACGGCTTCTGTGGCTGCAGTGACTCGTTCACAAACGAGATTGGATAATGAAATACTGACTGCCGTGAAAGCTTCGGCTGCAGGCAAGCCCCTTCCAAAGGGATACCCTACAAGCTATTCTTACCATATCAGTGCACAGAATGTTGCCTATGCAACAATTCCTGGGGTTGGAGATTGAGTGATCCCCAACGAAGACCAGAGATTAGATCTAGTAAAGGCAGCACATGAGGGTGTCGTTTCTGCTCATGCTGGAACATCGGCCACAATAACACTCTTACAGAAATGCTTCTGGTGGCCTGGTCTATGCAGGTGGACAAAGAAATATGTCCTTTGCTGTGAAATTTGCCAGCAGATGAAGGGTTCTAATATCAAACGCCCACCGCAGACATCCCTCTTAGTGTCCAACAGGCCACTACAGTGTGTGTACCTGGACCATTGCGGTCCCCTACAGCCTGATGGTGCATACAAATATATTCTAGTCACTGTAGATTCTTGTTCTAGATTCCTGTGGGTATGGCCGCAGCGGTTGGCTGACGCTCGAACAGTTATAAAAGACTTGCTAATCTTTATCGGTACATATGTGGTTGCAGCATTCCATTCGGACCAGGGCCCTGCATTTGCCTCTGAGGCATTCAGGGACACCCTGGGGACGATGGGTGTTGAACTCCATTACTCCTCACCATACCATCCTGAGGGAAATTCGGTCGTGGAGAGGCAGAATCGTGATCCAAAGCAGTCCTTAACAGCTCGAGTATTAGGTTCAGGCCGCAGTTGGCTACATCACCTATATGGGGTCCAGAGAGCACTGAATAATTGGCCAAAACGGTCCTTGGGGGGACGCACTCCTTATGAGGTTCTCTTTGGGATACCTATGTATGTCCCAGATCTTGATGCCTCTGGTTTGGTGGCAGCAGAAACACCATTTGACATAAATGAACATCTCACTGTCTTACAGGAGCTTCAGCAATTTCATGATGATAAATCATCTACCAGTGCTGCCACCTTAGGAATAAGGGATTTAGCGAAAACTTCGACTAAAGTTGGGGATCTGGTTCGTGAGAAGACCACTGTGAAGAAGGAATTCGGTCCATCATACAGAGCACCTGTACCGGTCTTGGGAATTCAAGGTACCAGGACTGTCATCTTACCGCCACTGTCTGGTTCTTGAACGAACAGATTAATTTCCATTGATGACATCAAATTACACCATGTGGCCGATACAGTAGACCAAGTGGTCCCTTGGGTGGTTCCCGATCCCCTCTTGCTACCCAACAGGACATACATCTACAGAGTAGGATGAACAACACTACTACGGGCTATGCAACAATGTCCAATGCTGTACCAGACACCTC
Organism: Pleurodeles waltl; assembly: GCF_031143425.1. Classification (NCBI taxonomy): domain Eukaryota; kingdom Metazoa; phylum Chordata; class Amphibia; order Caudata; family Salamandridae; genus Pleurodeles; species Pleurodeles waltl. The sequence goes on along the minus strand of NC_090442.1, from coordinate 205,069,606 downwards.
CTCGACCATGGGGAGGGCGGAAAATTAACTTTTGCAAGTTCCAGTCCCCACTTCAATGACAATTCCTGTCCCAGATTTGGCTGTTTTTTACACCAACACATCACAGAATGATGACACTGTCTACCAAGAGCCTCCACGCGAAGTGGACCGAAGTACAAATAATGCACCGGCTCCAGTGTTTGCAGAGACTGCCTCTGGCTATTTCATAGACACTGATGACTTTTCTTCAGACTCATCCACTACTGTGATTGGCAATGTTTCAACGAAAAGTAAGCTGTATCAATGGCTTAAAAAGAACTATTTAATATACCTGTGGATCTACTTATGGTTCTGTCTGACATTTTCAGCATTATTTTTATGGGTTGGCTTTGTGACTGTTTTCTTTTTGCTCATAAATGGTCACTATATTCCTGAACGCTCCTCTGTTGAGCCTGTTGATGAAGTTTTAACTCCATATCATTCCTCGCATAAGGTCTGAAGAGACTTGTCCCTTGTAAATATTACAGCAATACCGATTTCTGATGGGATTGTGTGGGACAAAGTTCCCTTTGATATATACAGGCCTACAGAGATTATTCAAATACCATACGTGTTCAAAATATCCATGACAGATGCAATTACACCTGATGTTGTCTCAGATGATTGGGATGTCCAAACAGTTGATTCCATGATAACTGAAATGAAGGACTATTTCGCTTTTGAAAGTAATGATGTATATGAACATACAATGAATTATGGGGAAATGTTCTGTTATAACAATTGGGGACATTACTACCTACACTGTGCCACTAGACACAGACCAGTATTAAACTACACACAGTGGGAACACTGTTCAACACCGTCAGTGGGGAGCCCAAAATACTATATTGATAAATTTACATATTTTTCTGGGCATGACACAAAAAACGCGGAGTCGTATTATTTTAAATTACCTGCAGCACAAATTAGGAAAATTTTGCGAACTGATACAAAACTGATTTATACAGATCCATTTGTTGCCCGGCTCACAGTTGAAGGTTACGAATACTGGAAAAGCACTATTGACTTGAAAAGTGTATGGGGAACACAAGATTGGAAGATGCAGGGTAGGGAGTCTTTATTTTGAGCACGCCCGATTCCTGTGCAAATGATTTTCTTAAATGACACTATTCAGCAGACATCCTGTGTGGGGTTAGCAAAAATTAAAGACATGAATACGCCCAGTATCCCCACTCCGGAAAGGTTTAAAGATTGGCAATATTTCCTTAATATCACCGGGGAAAGACTAGATGCAATGGTTAAGGCTGGTACCTAGAATTCTTCACTTTCTAGTCCCGGCGGGTGGTTAATATGGGCAACGGTCACTAATGAGTGTCAAGCGTGTTTTTTGAACTCTTCAGGGGTTTTTTCAATAACAAGCCAGACCCTCGCTTTGTACCGGGTCAACATGCAGGTATAATTACAACATATAGGGGGTCATTACAACATTGGCGGTAAAAGCCGCTTACCGCCGTACAGAAGACCGCCAATACACCGCCGCGGTCGCGGAATTCCGCCACAGCTATTATGACCCACATCTCGGAATCCGCCGAAATTCAGACACCCATACAAGTCCGCCACACCAAAGGTCAGTGTTAAACTGGCGAAAAACAAAACCTCCACCTCCACGCCAACAGAAACACGCCCATGCTATTACGACCCACAAATCCACGCAGCGGTCTTTCAACCGCGGTATTCCATTGGCAGTACACACCGCCGCGCTCAAAATACACACACATCTCCAAAACACCGCCACATTGGACAATTCCAAATACACATACCTGACACACAAACACCACTCCCACATACCCAACACAATATAAAACACACACCCACATCACCCACAAACCCCTACGACCAAAAATTAGTCACGAAGGCCAGAGAGACAGCACAGAATAGACAATTCCACCACACAGAGGCACACAACACCATCACCCACACAACATCCACGCACAAAACACCACACACCACTACACATCACCCCACACATCAACACTGACACCGCCCCACACATCACACACACCACCCCATGTCACGCCAAAGACATCCCCGGTTTTCCGAGGAGGAGCTCAGGGTCATGGTGGAGGAAATCCTACGGGTAGAGCCACAGCTATTTGGCTCACAGGTGCAGCACACATCCATAGCCAGGAAGATGGAGCTCTGGCGCAGAATAGTCGACAGGGTCAACGCTGTGGGACAGCATCCAAGAAATAGGGAGGACATCAGGAAGAGGTGGCACGACCTACGGGGGAAGGTGCGTTCAGCGGTCTCCAGTCACAACATCGCGGTTCAGCGGACTGGTGGCGGACCCCCACCTCCTCTCCCACAACTAACAACATGGGAGGAGCAAGTCTTGACCATCATGCATCCAGAGGGCCTCAGAGGAGACGGTGGAGGAATGGACACTGGTAAGTCGAATCTTAACTATCATATCCCCCACCCTACGTGCATGCTATCAAACACCCCCACCCCCACCCCCTCCCCTATCACTCCAAATCCTCACATATGTACTAATAACACAAACTACACATCCCAACACCAAGTCCTGCATGACACAACTAAGCATGGACACCCATCACTAAAGCATGCTCACTGCACATACCCAGAACATCCCCCAACCATCATCACACAAGCCCCCACATAGGAATGCTTGCACTGGGGTACACGTACACACACCCATTGCACACCATGACACACGCACATGCAATAATCTTGCTCTTATGCCCCTGCAGGATCACAAAGGACCGTCACCACACCGGAGGGTCCAGACAACTCCACTCCACCCACAGAAGATGCCCACAGTGACGATAGCAGCTCTTCCCTACTGGATCCTGATGACCAGCCCGGACCATCGTGGGCCTCGGGACAGTCGGTTCCCCTTGCACAGGCACAGCCCAACACTGACCTTCCACACTCTGGTAACACCAGCACAGCACCCACCCAGCAGGCCCAAACCTCCGTACCCAGGACACGTCAATCAGCTGTGTGTCCACCACTACAGGGAACCCAGGATAACCCACCACCCCAACAACAACAGGGACCTGGGGGCAGTGGTAGTGGGCACATGGTCCAGGGGAAGGAGGCACAGGAACACAGGGGAACTGGGAGGGCTGCTGTGCGACAGGGGGCGGACAGGCCAAGGGAACCCACTCTCCACGAGGCCCTCTCCTCCATCATGGGAGCATACCACCACCCCCAGGAGACAATTGCGACGGTCCTGGTCAAGTTTCAGGAGACCCAGCGCCTGCAGGAGGACCAGTATTTGGGGTTTTGGGAGGAGCTCAGGTCCATCAGCTCTGCCTTGGGCACCATCGTAGGCGTGCTGAAGGACATACAGCAGACCTTGAGGGACACCGTGGCACTCCAAGGGGCCGCTGACACTAGCATGGACGATGAACTGCCCACCACCTCCGCCGGCGCTAGTGGACAGGTCGCCCCGCCACAGGACCACCACACCAGCACCCCAACCCCTGCAGACAGACAACCACCACGAAAGCGGTCCCTGAGATCCAGGAACAGGACAGAGCAAGATGGCAAGACCCCCGCCAGGAAATGAGACCACCCTGATTGTCCTCCCACTGTCCCACTTTGTTACCCTGTCCATACTTAAACTGCCCCAGCTCCACTTCCTATGCCCATATGGGCAGTGCACCTGTGGGACTAATAGACTGGACTCTGCCATGGACATTCCTCTACCATCACCCCTCAGCATTTTACAACCCCCCTCCATTTTTGAGCACTTAAATAAACACCCTTGAACCACAAAACAATCTGGAGTCAGTCTTTGATTTGGTAAAATGTATTATCAATGACAGTGTGTGAGAAAACAGGGCTGATTGCAGAGGCCCCCTAACTTTTTGCCCCCATTTTCCACTTTATGCTGGTGTTTTCCTGACTCTGATGGTGCCCTGGGTACTGCTAACCAGTCCCAGGGCCTGTGCTCTGTGTAAAATCAATATGCAAATTAGGCTAATTATAATTGGCTAAGTTAACCTACCTATAAGTCCCTAGTATATGGTAGGGCATGTAGGTTTAGGGACCACAGCATAGGTAGTGCACCCATAGGTGCACTGCTGAGGTGCCCAGTGTCATTTTAAAGGCTGGCCTGCCTTGCTGGCTGCTTTTAAATTAAAGTTATATGCAAATTCGACTTTGGAATTAAAAGTAGTTCCAAAGTCTTAAACTACCTTATATTTACATATAAGTCACCCCTAAGGTGTGCCCTATGTGCCCCTAGGGCTGGGTGCCATGTAACTATAAGCAGGGACTTTATAAAGATTTATAAACCCTGGTGAGGTAAAAACAGCCAAATTCGTTTTTCCCTCATTGAAGTAAATGGCCTTCATAGGCTAGAATGGGGAGACTTTATTTTAAATTTTAAAGTCTCCTTAAATGTTGCATACCAAGAATTTGGTATCAAATTAATTGTTGTAATAAATCCCACAACTTCCAGTTGTTGGATTTAATATAACTTGTTCAGGTAAAAAGTTTTAGACTTTACCTAAAAAGTTGCAAATTTCAGCCCTGCATTGTTTTTGCTGCTGTGCTCTGATTGGCCAGCCTGCAGCAGCTTAGCCAAGCTGCCTTGATGAGGTGTGAAGTGGCCTGGCTTCACACAAAGGAATGTGCTTGTGGGAGAGAATATCCCCTCAGCAGATGGTGAGGCAGGAAGGCGGAGGGCTGCCAAACTGGTCTTCAAAGGCAGAGAAAGACATTTGGAGCAACCAGCAACACCCCCACATCATGCAACCCCAGACAACTAGGTGCCCCCTTGATTAGATTAGGAGAGGGCAGGAGAGGGGTGTGTTTATGATTTTTAGCCACACCAGTGGGTGGGCTCAGCCAGATGTAACCTCCAAAAATCAGATTCAGACATGTTGGATTTTTAGAGAATGTTGCCTTCTGGGATGGATTTTTGCCACACTTCCCAGGAAGTGGTCATCACAGGCGGACGACCCTGTACCTGATTGGAGAACCAGGACCCCCCTGCTTTTCACCCAGGAGCAAGGATAAAACTGGCAGACCTGCACCCACACCTCAGATCCCCACCAGATTTCAACAAGAAAAGAACTAAAGGAGAAGAAGGACTGCCCTGCTGGACCCCTGGCCTGCACCTGGAACCTGCACTCAGAAGGACTGCACCAGCTGCACACTTGGGCTTCACCACAAGAAGGACTTTGCCTGGCTTCAACTGGTTCAAGGAGGGACTCCCTGTTTGCTACAGGTGAAAAATTGCTATCCAGAGTCCCCTGCACCAACTCCTGAAGAAAGTGACCAGCTGACCACTGTCCAGTGGCCAAAAAGGGGTTTGCGCCAGGTGCATTCTGGGAGTGGTAGTCCGCACCCCCCAAGGACCATCTCAGAACTTCTGGACCCTTGGGGTGAGCTGTGGACCCCAAAAGAACCTTAAAAGAACATCTGGGTGAAGCCCCAGAAGTTTGGAGAAGATTTGAGAATTTTTGTAAAAAAGCTCCATAGAGGGACCGACCCGCCGCGGAAATTCTAGCCAGCTTGCCTCAACCGCGACCCGGCCTGATTTGGTGGTTCGTCCCGGTAAAGAAAAATCTCCGAAAAAGAGACTAAGGGGTGATTCTAACTGCCCGCCAAAGTTCCCCCAACAGAATACCGCTACGCGGTCAGAAGACCGCCGCGGTTATTCTGTGCAGACACTGAAAGTCTTTTAGGGGCCCTCTTACGGGGGCCCCACGACACCCCTCACCGCCATCATGTTCCTGGCGGTCACAACCGCCAGGAACAGGATGGCGGTGAGGGGGTCGGAATTCCCATGGCGGCGCAGCAAGCTGCGCCGCCATGGAGGATTCCACAGGGCAGCGGAAAACCGGCGGGAGACCGCCGGTTTTCCGTTTCTGACCGCGGCCATACCGCCGCGGTCAGAATGCCCTTGGGAGCACCGCCAGCCTGTTGGCGGTGCTCCCACGGTCCCCAACCCTGGCGGTCTCGGACCACCAGGGTTGGAATGACACCCTAAGTCCGAAGGTAAAAAGTTGACCGGGACCTCCCAGCCATCGTATCCGAGAAGGGCTCCATGGACGTCGGATCAAGATCCAGGTTTACCCCGTTCGAAGGATTTTCACCTCGAAAAAACGACTAAGTCCGAAGGTAAAAATCTCCACCGAGGAATCCAGCATTGCGTATCCGGAGAAGGGCTCCAGGAGGTCGGATAGGACTGGCAGGTTCGTCCCGCTGAAGAAAATCTTCAAAATAAAGACTAAGGGGGTGATTCTAACTTTGGCGGGCGGGCGGCGGAGGCCGCCCGCCAAAGTTCCCCCAACAGAATACTGCTATGCGGTCAGAAGACCGCCTCAGTTATTCTGTGTTTCCCGCTGGGCTGGCGGGCGACCGCCAGAAGGCCGCCCGCCAGCCCAGCGGGAAACCCCTTCCCACGAGTGGAAGTGGGAAGGGTGCGACGGGTGCAGTAGCACCCGTCGCGATTTTCAGTGTCTGCAATGCAGACACTGAAAATCTTTTAGGGGCCCTCTTACGGGGGCCCCTGCAGTGCCCATGCCTTTGGCATGGGCACTGCAGGGGCCCCCAGGGGCCCCAGGACACCCAGGATGGCGGTGAGGGGGTCGGAATCCCCATGGCGGCGCAGTAAGCTGCGCCGCCATGGAGGATTCCTCAGGGCAGCGGAAAACCGTCGGGAGACCGCCGGTTTTCCGTTTCTGACCGCGGCTGTACCGCCGCGGTCAGAATGCCCTTGGGAGCACCGCCAGCCTGTTGGCGGTGCTCCCGCGGTCCCCGGCCCTGGCGGTCAATGACCGCCAGGGTCGGAATGACCCCCTAAGTCAGAAGGTAACTTTTTAACCGAGGCCTCCCGCGACCTGTAGCCAAGCAGGGCTCCATCGCGGTCGGCCTGAAAGTTTGACTTTGCCCCGGTCGAGGTGCAACCAGATGACCCGATTGGCGCTTTTTGTTTCTAAGCGCTAGAAAAATAATAATTCTTTAAAAATTCATATCTCCGGTTCCCTTTATCCGATTTTATTCGTTTTGGTGTCATTTTAAAGATAAAAATATAAACTATTTTTATAAATTGGTTTTGGATTTTTAAACTGTTTCCTGTGTTTTATTTAATTACTGTTTTGTGATATTTGAATGCTTTACACACTGTCTCCTAAGTTAAGCCTTGACGCTCGTTGCCAAGCTACCAACGGTTGAGCTGGGGTTAATTTACTGAGACCTAACTGGACCTAAGTGGAGGTTAGTGGCTTGTTGCTAGTTGTAGGTACCTACCTGCCCCTACCAATAACCCATTTTCCAACACAGTGTCAAAATGCGTTTCTAGTTGTAAAGGCAACATACCTAAGTCACACATCACAAGTCCTTGAACGATGCATGCAGATGACACACGTTGGTAACCACACCTGTGAAACCGTAATGGAAAGGTACAACTCAGTTACCAAATAATGCTATGAAATTACACACAGGATAGAGGAAGACGTGTGACAGTAAATGTAATGGTAAAAATGAAAATGTTCTCACCTGTGTGTCACTGGAAATATTGCTGTATGACTGACTCCCTGTTGTTGTTGTCTTCTTCCTCAGCTTCCTCCTCATCACTGTCCACAGGCTCCACAGCTGCCACAATACCGTCATCTGGACCATCCTCCTGCAGAAAAGGCACCTGGCGTCGCAATGCAAAATTGTGAAGCATCGAGCAGGTGATGATGATCTGGCACACCTTCTTCGGTGAGGAGAATAGGGAACCACCTGTCATATGGAGGCACCTGAACCTGGCCTTCAGGAGGCCGAAGGTGCGTTTGATCACCCTCCTAGTCTGCCCATGGGCCTCATTGTAGCGTTCCTCTGCCCTGGTCCTGGGATTCCTGACTGGGGTCAATAGCCAGGACAGGTTGGGGTAACCAGAGTCTCCTAATAGCCACACACAGTGCCTCTGGAGTTGACCCATCATATCAGGGATGCTGCTATTCCGCAGGATGTAGGCGTCATGCACTGAGCCAGGAAACATAGCATTTACCTGGGAGATGTACTGGTCTGCCAAACATACCATCTGTACATTCATTGAATGATAACTCTTCCGGTTCCTGTACACCTGTTCACTCCTGTGGGGGGGGACCAGAGCTACATGGGTCCCATCAATAGCACCTATGATGTTGGGGATATGTCCAAGGGCATAAAAGTCACCTTTAACTGTAGCCAAATCTTCCACCTCAGGGAAAATGATGTATTCCTTACGTGCTTCAGCAGGGCAGACAACACTCTGGACAGCACGTTGGAAAACATAGGCTGGGACATCCCTGATGCCATGGCCACTGTTGTCTGAAAAAACCCACTTGCAAGGAAATGGAGCACTGACAGCACCTGCACGTCAGGGGGGATTCCAGTGGGATGGCAGATTGGTGACATCAGGTCTGGCTCCAACTGGGTACATAGTTCCTGGATAGTGGCACGGTCAAACCTGTAGGTGGCGGTTAAATGTCGCTCCTCCATTGTCAACAGGTCCACCAGCGGTCGGTACACCGGAGAATTCCGCCATCTTCTCAATTGTCCCAAATGACTGTGCCTAGGAAGGCCAACAGCGACCACAGAGTCAACTTTTTTCCAGGTATGTACCCACAGTTACACAGAACACGACACCAAACACAGAACCCTTCCTGTATGTGTGTTGGGTGTAGGCCTAGCTATGTGTGACGCAGAAGTAAATGAAGCCATGTGGGCCCCTGAAATGGCGGATGCCTGACTTCTAAACTGGGACAATGGGATTGTGGGGTAACTGTTCTGGTGTTACACACCGTTGCGGTAGGCGGTCGTAGACCGCGGCGCAATGCTGCATTGGTTAACATTGGACCCTATGGGTCCCAGGAGCCAATGAACAAGTGCGCAGGCGGTGATGATACGCACCGCCGCGGACGTCACCGCCGCGGGCCTCACCGCCATTTTCTATCTGTTCAATCACTAGATACCTGATCTTCGACAGGAGAGGACCTACACTGCAAGTGCTGCTGTGACCTCGGTCTGGAAGCGACGATGGCTGCTGCGTCTGGGGAAAGGGCCCCTGCCTTCACTGCTCAGGAGTTGGAGAAACTAGTAGACGGGGTCCTCCCCCAGTACACGCTACTCTACGGTCCTCCAGACCAACAGGTTAGTACACAGGTAGCACGTTGTATGGGCTAGGCCTGGGTGGAGAGGGCTGGTTGTAAGAGGGAAGGGGGCAGAGTTCAGGGAATATTAATGCATGTGAATGAATGTGCCACATGGCTAGGGTAGGGAGGGGGGACACTCACATCGACGGTGCAGTTGGTAATGACTTCTCTTCTTCTCTTGTGCATGTCATGTAGGTCAGCGCCCACCAGAAGAAGGACATTTGGTGTGCCATCGCTAAGGACGTCCGGACCCTGGGGGTCCACCAGAGACGGGGCACCCACTGCCGGAAAAGATGGGAGGACATTCGCCGCTGGAGCAAGAAGACGGCGGAGGCTCAGCTGGGGATGGCCTCCCAACGTGGGAGGGGTGCCCGTCGCCCCATGACCCCCTGATGTTCCGGATCCTGGCGGTGGCCTACCCTGAGTTGGATGGGCTCTTGAGGGCATCACAGCAGACACAAGGGGGTGAGTACAACCCCATTCTGGGTACTTGGCGCGCAGTTGAGGGGCTGGCTGAGGGAGGAGGGCTGTGGGTGTACCTAGGCCAGGCAGAAATACGTAGGCTACGCCCCTCCGTAATGCAGTCCATGTGGCACTCCACCCCACCGCAGTAGAGTGCCAAGTACAGGTATACATGCCCCTGTGGCATCCATGTGTGCATATGTCCACCATAGCCATGTAGGCCAGATCCCAGAAATTGCATCTGTAGAGGCCAGGAGCACGGCGTAGTGCAGGGGGCTGCTGTGTCTGTATTGTCCGCCAATGGTAGCGGTATGGCATGCACTCAACCTGTCTTTCTTCTGTCTTCCCCCCCTCTTTTTGTGCTCTCCCTGTTCTTTTGTGCATCAGCATCATCAGGCGGAGGTACAGTGGCACCGGAGCACGAGGGAGCTGCATCCCACATGGGCATGGAGGGCCACACCACGGACTCAGAATGCACCAGTGGGACAGAGGGCGAGGGGAGCTTCACGTCGGCCACTGGATCACCAAGCAGCGACACGGACTCGTCCGCCGATGGGAGCTCTCTTGTTGTGGCGGCACCATCTGTGCCACCCACTTTCACAGGTACAGCCACCATCTCCCCTACCAGCACCGCCCTCCCAGCAGCCCCTCAGAGTTCGCCCCGTGCCCGCTCACCCAGGAGGGTGGGCATCACCTTCACCCCAGGCACCTCAGGCCCTGCCCCAGTCACCCCTGCTGCCCTCAGTGAGGAGGCCATTGACCTCCTCAGGTCACTCACTGTTGGGCAGTCTACCATTGTGAATGCCATCCAGGGTGTAGAAAGGGAGTTGCAACACAGTAATGCATTCCTGGAGGGCATTCATTCTGGTCAGGCTGCCCTTCAGCAAACCCTGCAATCTCTGGCCTCAGCACTGATGGCAGCCATTGTTCCTGTGTCTAGCCTCCCCCCTCCAACCTCCTCCACCCAGACCCAATCCCCTGTACCCCAGCCCATCCCAAGCACACCATCAGACCAGCATGCACACACCTCAACACACAAAAGTAGCTCAGGCAAACATAGACACCACACATCCCACAGGCACTCACACAAGCATCACCCACATACAGACACAGCAACATCCACTGCCTCCATTGTGTCCCCCTCCTCATCGTCTCCCTCCTCCCTCCCAGTGTCGTCTACACTCTCACCTGCATGCACTACATCTTCAGGCACCAGGACTCGCACCAGAACACCCAGCACCACACCCCGCTCACCTGCAATCACCACCTCCACTCCCATTTACATGTCCCCTGTGTCCTCTCCCAGTGTGTCTGTGATGCCCCCTCCCAAAGTACACAAACGCGGGCACCCACACACCCAACATCCATCCACCTCACGACAGCCTCCAGTACCTGCACCTGCACCCAAAACACCTAAAGTGACACCTCCTACAACCACCTCCTCTTCCTCCAGTCCCAGACCCCATCCAGCTACCCATCCCAGTGTTCGTCAGAAACTGTCCCTTTGCAAAGTTGACCTTTTTGCCCCCAACCCCACCCCTCCAATTCATCAGTCCCGTCATAGCGCCTCAGCCAAAAAGCCTCCAGTACCAGTGGTGCGTGTTCAAGATGTGTGGAGTGCACCGGCCAAGGCACTTCCAGTCCACCCCCTGTAAAGGCTCTGAAGTTGGAAAGTGGCAGACGGGACCATTTGAAGACTCCTGGAGGCAAAACAACTCACAGGGGTCCCAGGGGGATTGCAGAGTCAGCTGTGACTCCTCCAAAGGTGGGGAAGGGCCAGAAGAAGTCTGCACAGCCTGGTGTGAGCATCACGGCGGAGAAGGGCAGCATCCTTCCCGGCGCCTGGGACGCCACCGCCAGCACCGTTGTCACTGGTCAGGAGACCACCGCCAGAGTCATTGCCCAGGAGGGCCCAAGTATCGTCACTGGTCAGGAGACCACCACCAGAGTAATTGCCCAGGAGGGCCCAAGTATCATCACTGGTCAGGAGACCACCGCCGGAGTCATTGCCCAGGAGGGCCCAAGTATTGTCACTGGTCAGGAGACCACTGCCACCGCCGGAGTCATTGCCCAGGAGGGCCCCGGCAGCCACAGCCCGCTGGGCAATGAGGGACCGTCCTGCCACACACCAATGCACAGTCCAGAGAACGTCATGCCACACACCAATGCCCAGTCCAGAGAACGTCATGCCACACACCAATGCCCAGTCCAGAGATGGCAAAGCACCACTGAACAGTCCAGAGACCGCCATGGCAAAGCACCACTGAACAGTCCAGAACCGCCATGGCAAAGCACCGCTGAACAGTCCAGAGGCCGCCATGGCAAAGCACCGCTGAACAGGGCATGCACCGCTGAACAGGGCAAGCACTGCTGAAGAAGAAAAAGACCGCCACATCAAGCATCGTTATCCCATGTGCAGCTGGGACAGTGACGGGACAGGAACTGTCACAGGGAGACTAATCCAGTCTGGGCACCAGTCCCCCTCCAGAACCAGTGGAGAGATTCATCCACTCTGTCCGTCCTTCACAGGATGAAGCACTCTGGGCACCAGTCCCCCTCAAGAACCAGTGGAGAGATCCATCCACTCTGTCTGTCCTTCACAGGATGAAGCACTCTGGGCACCAGTCCCCCTCCAGAACCAGTGGAGGCTGTTATCTACTAGAGAGAGACTGTGGCTTTGCACTCCCCAGGATGACACAGTGGGCAACCCACCCACTGTAGAGACTTGAGAGACTGTGGCTTTGCACTCCCCAGGATGGTCCAGTGGGCAACCCACCCACTGTAGAGACTTGAGAGACTGTGGCTTTGCACTCCCCAGGATACATCAATGGGCATGGAGCCCCGTCGTGGATGTGGCGTGGTGCTGTAATCTGGCTGAGGAGCCCCCCCCCTCTTCCCTTCCCCCTGAGGTGCCTGTTGTATTTCTCTCTCTCCGTTTGTGGACAGGTATCTTGTGTGGGCCTCGCCCATGCATTTTTGGACTAGTGGTGCACGGACATTGATATGTGCATATCTGTACTACTTCTCGTAATGTATATACTTTTGAATGATTTTATAATATATCTGTATATATTTGAGACATGTATATTGATACATTACAATGTTGGAACTGATTTCGTTTTGTCTTTGCATTCTTCCGGGGGGGTTGTGGGTTGTTACTGTGATGTTTCTAAATCGATTGGTGTGTGTGTTGTACTATGCGAGGGTGGGGGTGTTGCGTGTGTGTCCCCCTGACTTTTGCCTCCCCTATGTCGTAGGTACAGTACTCACCGTTGTCTTCACCGGCGCCGGCGTTGGTCTTCGTAGATGAGTAGGAATACAAGGGCCGGTAGAATTTGTAATTCCGGCTCCATGGTGTCCTCCTTCCCCGTGGGATGTGTTCAGGTGAGCGTTTTCCCATTGCAGAAACTGTTTCCGCCGTGTTTTTTATCCACGGTGAATCCGCCCCGGAAAAGGTGGCGGATTGGTGGGTTGTGATACTATGGGCGGTACATTGTCTTCCGCCTGTCTGTTGGCGGTGACCGCCGCGCTGCTTGTCTGTACCGCCGTGGCGGGCGGTGTGTTAAAGTGGCTGTCTTTGTTGGCGGTTTCCGCCAGGGTCATGATTCCATTTTTTTGACCACCGGCCTGTTTGCGGTATTACCGCACCTTTAACACCGTCCGCCAGGGTTGTAATGACCACCATAGTGTGGGTAAACTGTGCCAACAGTGGGTACAGACTAACACGTTAGCTGCAGTTAAGAAACATCTGAACACTCTTTCTGAGGATGTAGACTTGCAGGATTTTCTACTAGGTCCTAGGAAACAGCGCTCAAAAAGGTTCCTATATGCTATGTATAATGAGATCTGGAAACTTTCCTAGATAGAAGCTGCTGCACGTTTGAGGCAATTAGATAAGGAAAACTTAGAGAAGGCTTTAGCAGTTGCCGACAACGGCATGAACACTCTGTCCAATAGGATTTATTCACTATCAAATATAGTGTTGTCTGCTATGGATATTAGTCAGACAGACTTGTCCCGGTTATATCATAAACAAACACAGCTACGTTCCATCATGCAGCTGGGTTGGACATTACAGACGCTGAAAAATGGCCACATTTCATGGAAATATATTAAAGGGAGTGAATTATTCACTGCTTTTAACCTTTCCGTGGAACAACAGACAATGGTTAAAAGGGAAGCTAGTTTCACCATGCTTCATGTAGAGAAGTTAGACAAGTTGCCCTTCATGGTAGCAGAGAGTCCTTCGACTATTTGGCTCTTACATGGCATAATTAATTTACCCATTTCGACCTTTCGTTTCTCAAGCTGCCTGAAACATCTTTCAGTGGGAAGGTATGAGCAACTAGGCAATAGCTATATTAAGGAAGAGTGGGAGCTGCCCTTTGATTATAAATGTCTGAACGGCGAAACAGAGGTCTTCCTTAGCGGAAACGAATGTGAGACTACTGTTAGTCTTTCAATGATATGTCAGCAGGTGTCCCTTCACGGCCTTTGCAATGCAAGCGTCGCAAACTTGGCCTGTTTTCTGCAGGGAATTCCCGTCCCTTTGATTCGACCGGTATTTCATGTACTTTCCAATGGAAGTTATGTGGTACTGAACGATCAAAGTTGTTGCGGGATGTGACCAGGAATTGCCTTCGCAATCTCGGTCTTGAAGGTCGTTACGTGTTGCGGACATGTTTTATTCCCTCCCACAAGAGAGATAAAAGTATCTGACATGTGGCCCCACATAGATACTATTAATGTGAACTAGGACAAGCTGAGCAGGCTAAAGGCGCTATAGTTTCAAAAACAGGTCGCCTTGACATCCGCTAGAGAGACGTATGCTCTCCAGTTATAGAGATCATCAGCCGAGATACAATCCTTATTAAATACCAAATTCCCCAAGCACTTTGGAGAACTGGTATCCAGAATATTCAATGCTTCAAGCACTACTGGGATTGTCCATTTCTTTAAGGCTGTCGGGTCTGGTTTCGTGTCCATCTTCTAGACTGTCTTCGGAGTCATTCCATCAGCCATCCATTCGCTCTTTTCAAATGTGTTTGGTGGCTTTCGGATCATTTTGGCATTGATTGGCAGACTACTACTGCTATTTCTTCTGATTTGCAGTGGTTGTTTTTTTCCAGCTACGCAGAGCAATGGAGCCACTCCCACCAACTCAGCTGTGCCGTGAACGCATGGTTCGGATCTTCGGTGCACCCTTGCTGGTGGAATTGGAGCATGATTGGTCGTTGTCATTTCGGCCCCTTCTCTGGTGCGTACAACCAGTTTTCCGCTGCGTGTGGTGCCTCTTCGAACATCTGCCTATGGTCTGTCTTGCTATTGCACCGACATCTCCTGTGGATCACAAACTGCTGATGTCCCTGATAAGGGTTCATACACGGTCATGCCCCTTGAGACTAAGGTTGCTCCGCGAGGCCACCTATGAGCCTTCTGTTCTAATGTCTACCATGGACGATGGAACTGCAGCGGATGATTTTACATTAGAGGCTACTGCTCACTACTGCTCTGTGGATCCGTTTGTCCGCCCAGTGCTCGATTTAACATCAGATGATGTGGACTCATTTTTGAGGTCCTTGGTTGGTGACTTCGATGACACTCTTTGAGATCATGACTACAGCAAATGACTTGATGAAATGGCTTGCCATTTCCATATTAAAAATATGCATTCAAATTGACTTTTTTTGACACATTGTATTTGTCATGGTTGATATTAACATCTCTGTGTGTATTTTAGCTGAACTGTTTTTACTCCCTTTTAACGCATTTTAAAGAGTTTTTTAGGTAGTTTTTATGCTTTTTAGCTTTTTAGTTCAGAGCAATTTTAGCATTTGGGTTCCTGTACCTTCGTCATACCTGTTACGGCAATGGGGAGGGTGTAGTGAATCCTAGTTTGTTTTAATGGGATAACAGGAGTTAGCTTAGCCTTTGGCTTGCAGACTTGTGCCCCCGTTACCTAGTGACTTTTAACCTACTTAGCTTGCTCTGTCTTAGCCCATTTAATTATTCAATTCATCTAAGATGGCTGCCTTGTTTATAGTTAGGCCACTTGTTATGCTTTGCATTATCAGTGCCACCGCGCTAAGGCGTCAAGATCAAGTGACAAAGACACAAAAACAGTAGGTGTTCACACTTAGGGACATTCCCTCCCTATACTTTCGAGGGATTTGTTTATAATAATTGCCGCCCCAAGCATGTCTGTTATCTATTGTTTGGAAACACACCTACGTCAGGGGCCCTGGTAGATCTGTATAAATACATCGCACTTTAGACAGATAATCAGAGGGATTCCGACCAGAGAGCATCGCCATCATCGCTGATATCAATGCTGCACGTCATCTTGACGCTGACCCAGGCTTCGTGTCCCTGCGGAGTCTGAGATAGAGACCTCATTCCAAGATAACGAGGGTTGGGGGCTCCTCTCATGGACCTGCCATTAGCAGATTAGGTTTAACATACCCAGCTCTCCTTTAGGTAGGAGGTTAGGTCTATCATATTAGGGTACTAGGACATTTTACACATCTTGGCGGTCATTCTGACCGCGGCGGGCGGCGGTCGCCGCCGAATGACCACTCCGCGGTCAGGAGACCGCGGCGGCCATTCTGGCTTTCCCGCTGGGCCGGCGGGCGACCGCCAAAAGGCCGCCCGCTGGCCCAGCGGGAAAGCCCCTGCAACAAGGATGCCGGCTCCGAATGGAGCCGGCGGAGTTGCAGGGGTGCGACAGGTGCAGTGGCACCCGTCGCGATTTTCACTGTCTGCCAAGCAGACAGTGAAAATCTGTATGGGGCCCTGTTATGGGGCCCCTGCACTGCCCATGCCAGCGGCATGGGCAGTGCAGGGGCCCCCAGGGGCCCCACGACACCCGTTCCTGCCATCCTGTTCCTGGCGGTAAGAACCGCCAGAAACAGGGTGGCGGGAAGGGTGTCGGAATCCCCATGGCGGCGCTGCAAGCAGCGCCGCCATGGAGGATTCCCTGGGCCAGGGGAAAACCAGCGGGAAACCGCTGGTTCCCCTTTTCTGACCGCGGCTTTACCGCCACGGTCAGAATAGCCCTGGAAGCACCGCCAGCCTGTTGGCGGTGCTTCCGCGGTCCCCGGCCCTGGCGCGGGTCGGAATGACCCCCCTTATGTCTTATGTCTTTTATATGCTGTTGCAAGATGGTGGGGGTCTTTGTAACATTGACTCTTGTCTTCACAAATCAGTTTCTTGCACTGTTCATTATCCTAATCATTGCAGCCCATGCAACATATCGCAGATTGCAGTTGTGTTAAATAAAAACTATTGAAACTTTACTGCATCTTTGTTATTGCGTGTGTTTGAATGAGACATAGGGGGTCATTCCGACCCTGGCGGTCCATGACCGCCAGGGCCGGGGACCGCGGAAGCACCGCCAACAGGCTGGCGGTGCTTCCAGGGCTATTCTGACCGCGGCGGTAAAGCCGCGGTCAGAAAAGGGGAACCGGCGGTTTCCCGCCGGTTTTCCCCTGGCCCAGGGAATCCTCCATGGCGGTGCTGCTTGCAGCGCCGCCATGGGGATTCCGACCCCCTTCCCGCCACCCTGTTTCTGGCGGTTCTTACCGCCAGGAACAGGATGGCAGGAACGGTGTCGTGGGGCCCCTGGGGGCCCCTGCACTGCCCATGCCACTGGCATGGGCAGTGCAGGGGCCCCCTAACAGATACAGATTTTCACTGTCTGCTTGGCAGACAGTGAAAATCGCGACGGGTGCCACTGCACCCGTCGCACCCCTGCAACTCCGCCGGCTCCATTCGGAGCCGGCATCCTTGTTGCAGGGGATTTCCCGCTGGGCCGGCGGGCGGCCTTTTGGCGGTCGCCCGCCGGCCCAGCGGGAAAGCCAGAATGGCCGCCGCGGTCTCCTGACTGCGGAGCGGTCATTTGGCGGTAACCGCATGGCGGGCAGCGACCGCCGCCCGCCGCGGTCAGAATGAGCGCCATAATGTATCTGTAAGAAAGGGGTAATCTCTGTTTAACCACAACACTCCCTGAGATGTCTTGTTCTTGAGTCCATGCGTAAAGGCCGACACAAATCACCTTTTACGATTGTTTTTGGTGAGGTGCTGCTAGTGAGTCGGAAGGGTTGGGACGACAGTTGCGACTTGTAGGATAGGCATAGTCGCCTACAAACAAAAGTACTGTCATCCTTAAACCAGCAGTCTTGCCCAGAGCAAGAGTCCAAACTACGACAAAAGTTTGCAAGGAAAGGTTTTTTAGACACACTGGGATGGGAAGATGGAGAGAGTTTGGGAGTGGAGGAAGTGGGAGTGTTTGTAGGAGGTGTACGTCTGCTGAGTTTGGGTGAAGGTGCTTGGGCTGGATGCTGTTGTGAGGTGGATGGCTGTTGGGTGGGTGGGTGCTTGTGTTTGTGTACTTTGAGAGGAGGGGTCACAGACACACTGGGAGAGGACACAGGGGACGTGTGCATGGTTGTGGGAGTGGAGACTGCTCGTGAGGAGTGTGTAGTGATGGGCGTCCGGGTGATAGAGGATGTAGTGCATGCAGGTGTGAGTGGAGATGAGACTGGGAGGGGGTGGACAAAGAGGAGGAGGGGGACACGGTGGAGGTAGTGGATGTTGCTGTGTCTGCATGGGCATGGTGCTTGTGTGAGTGTCTGTGAGATGAGGTGTGGTGCTTATGTTTGCCTGAGCCACTTTTGTGTGTTGATTTGGATGAATGCTGGTAAGAAGGTGTGCTTGGGATAGGTTGGGGATGAGGAGTTTGGGACTAGGTAGAGGAAGTTGGAGGGGGAAGGCTAGACACAGGGACAATGGTTGCCATCAGTGCTGAGGCCAGAGCCTGAAACGCTCTTTGTTGGGCTGCCACGCCAGAGTGAATGCCCTCCAGGTATACATTTGTTTGTTGCAAATGCCCCTCGACACCCTGGATGGCATTCAGAATGATTGACTGCCCAACAGTGAGGGATCTCAGGAGGTCAATAGCCTCCTCAATGAGGGCAGCAGGGCTGACTGGGGCAGGGCCTGAGGTGCCTGGGGGGAAGGAGATGCCCACCCTCCTGGATGAGTGGGCACGGGAAACACGCTGAGGGGCTGCTGGGAGGGCAGTGCTGGTAGGGGGGTGGCGGCTGTACCTGTTGTTGTGGTGGGCACAGAGGTGTCCGCCACTGCCAGGGAGCTTCCATCGGAGGAGGAGTCGCTGTCACTGGTCTCCCCTCCTGTCCCCTTTGTGGTGCTCCCCTCGCCCTCCGTCCCACTGGTGCCTTCACCCTCAGTGGATTTGCCCTCATGGGCCATGTGGGATGCAGCTCCCTCTGTCGCCGGTGCCTCTGCTCCTCCACCAGATGAGGCTAATGCACACAAGGACAGGGTGACAAAACAAAAAGGGGGGGAGACAGAGGATACACTTGGTCAATGCCAGCAACACCAGTACCGTTGGCGTACACAACACACAGGGATAAGCCCTATGCCCTAGGCAATGCCCAACCAGTCACTAAGGTAGTCACAAGCCCATGGGGTACAATGGCTAACACCAGCATCTGCACACCTGACGCCCACAGGACCCTACCCAGTAGTATATGCCAACTTACACCATTGGGTTTGGAGTGCTTCAGACCCTGCACACAAGGGACCTACCCTGCCATGATCGCTCTGGCCTAGGGTCACCCACAGCCCACAAACCGCACCCAGCTACCTCCTAAAGCGCGCAAATTCAGAAATCTGAATCTGTACTCACCCTCTTGTGGCTTCTGTGATGCCTTCAAGAGCCCATCCAACTCCGGATAGGCCACCGCCAGGATGCGGAACATCAGGGTGGTCATGGTGCGACGGGCACCCCTTCCACGTTGGGAAGCCAGCTCTGCCGTTTTCTTCATCCAGCAGCGTAGGTCCTCCCATCTCTTGTGGCAGCTGGTGCTCTGCCTGTGATAGACCCCCAGGGTCTGCACCTCCTGGGCGACAGCACGCTAAATACCCTTTTTCTGGTGGGCACTGACCTAGAGGGAAAAGACAGGTGGAAAGGAAATTACTCACCCATCCGGACCGGCATACTCATTGCCCACCAGTTCCCACCCATGCCCTGACGCACATACACTGACCACCTCTCAGGCCAGGATGCCTCAGCACCCCCCAACATGTGGCCTACATCCACACCACTCAAAACATGTATTGCCCACACATCATGCACTCAGTGTACTCACCTGTTTGTCTGGAGGACCGTAGAGTGACGTGTACTGAGGTAGGACCCCATCCACCAGTTTCTCCAACTCCTCCGCAGTGAAGGCAGGGGCCCTTTCCCCAGACACTGTAGCAATTGTCACTTCCAGACTCAGGTCACAGCAGCACTTGCAGTGTATGTCCTCTCTTGTTGAAGGTCAGGTAGCAAGTGAGTGAATAGTTAGAAAATGGCGGTCACATCCGCGGCAGTGCGTACCGTCACCGCCGGCGTACATCGACATTGGCTCCTGGAACCCTTAGGACCCAATGATAACCAACGCGAAGTTGCGTGGCGTTCATCGACCGCCTACCGCGATGGCGCACAACGCCAGCGCACTTACCTCATTTCCACTTGTCCTTCCTCACAGGTCAGGCAGCGGCCATTTCTGGGGGGGCACATGGCATGGCA
Organism: Pleurodeles waltl; assembly: GCF_031143425.1. Taxonomy (NCBI): domain Eukaryota; kingdom Metazoa; phylum Chordata; class Amphibia; order Caudata; family Salamandridae; genus Pleurodeles; species Pleurodeles waltl. The sequence goes on along the minus strand of NC_090442.1, from coordinate 205,049,407 downwards.
CATAACTGCGTCACAGCTAACATTGGCCCATCAACTGACTCTCGACTTCACATACTGCTTCTGTGACCTAACTTCAGCAACAGTTGTGCATTCTATGTGGAAATATGACTTTCTGCTCACCGTTCTCCTCCATAGGCTACAACCGCTGAGGCAGATGATGAGATGGCGGCATCCTCCGGTGTACAGACCCCTGGTGGACCTGTCGACAATGGAGGACAGACACATTATTATCACATACAGACTTGATTGTTCCACAATTCAAGAGCTGTGTGCCCAATTGGAGCCAGACCTGATGTCAGATATCCGCCAGCCCACAGGAATACCCCCTCTAGTGGAGGTTCTGTCAGTGCTTCATTTCCTGGCAAGTGGTTCATTTCAAACTACTGTGGCCATGGCATCAGGAATGTCTCAGCCAATGTTCTCCAACGTGTTGACCAGAGTGTTGTCTGCCCTGCTGAAACACATGCGCAGCTACATTGTATTTTCCCAGGTGGAGGATTTGGCCACAGTGAAAGCTGACTTCTATGCCCTGGGACATATCCCCAACATCATTGGTGCCATTGATGGTACACATGTGGCATTTGTTCCCCCCCCCCCCTGGAGAAATGAACAGGTTTACAGGAATAGAAAAAGCTATCACTCGATGAATGTGCAGATGGTGTGTTTGGCGGACCAGTACATCTCCCATGTGAATGCCAAATATCCTGGCTCTGTGCATGACGCCTATATCTTGAGGAATAGCAGCATCCCTTATGTGATGGGCCAACTCCAGAGGCACCGGGTGTGGCTAATAGGTGAGCCCAAGGTCCCCACCCACTATAAGAAGGTGTCTGGGTACGGGGTTGTCCCTAAGGGTTAGTGTGTGTCTAACAGTTGTCCCTCGATATTTACAGGTGACTCTGGTTACCCCAACTTCTCATGGCTACTGACCCCAGTGAAGAATCCCAGGACAAGGGCAGAGGAACATTACAATGAAGGCCAGGTTCTGGTGCCTCCATCTGACTGATGGATCCCTGTACTAGATCATCTTGGCATGCTGTATGTTGCACAACCTGGCCTTGAGACGTAAGGTGCCTTTTCTGTAGGAGGATGAGCCTGGAGATGGTCTTGTGGCAGTGGTGGAGCCTGTGGACAGTGAGGAAGAGGAGGCAGATGAAGAAGATGTGGACAACAGAACTAACATTATACAGCAATACTTCCAGTGACACACAGGTAAGAGACTGAAACTCAAATTTACATTACAGTAAACGTTTGGACATTGTACATGGCAGCCTCTTACCCTCTGTGTATGGACACTGAATGTTCCCTTTGGAATCTCTATTTTCAGATCTGTGTGCCCCATTCTGGCTACTGTTATATGTACTGCTACCCACCAAAGGTCATCCTGTGGTATATTTCACTGAACGTAGACGTTGCAATGCTTTGATAATGTTGTAATAATACATCTTTCTAATCATTACACTGACTCCAGTATGGTTTCTGTTTCAAGGGTGTTTATTTTTTGTGCAAAATAGTATGGGGGTAAGTTCAAGGGGCTGGGGTGATGGTGGAGGAATGTCCAGTTAGATTCCAGTCTATTGGTATCACAGGTGCATTGTCCAATGGGGCATTGGAAGGGGAGCAATGGCAGTTCAAGGTGGACAGGGTGACATACTGGGACAGAAGGGTGACAATCAGGACAGTCTTATTTCCTGGTGGGGGTCTTGGCAATGTTCTCTGTCTTCTGCCTGGATCTCAGGAACTGTTTGTGTGGTGGTTCTCCTTCTGCAGGAGGGGGGTGCTGGTGGCCTGTTGGTCCTATGGCGGTGCCTCCTGTCCACTAGCGCCGGCGGAGGTGGAAGGCTGTTCCTCGGTTTGGCTAGTGTCAGGGGCCCTTTGTTGTGCCACTGCGTCCCTCATGGTCTTGCCCATGTCAGCCAGCACCCCTGCAATGGTGACCAGGATGGTGTATATTTTAATTAGGTCCTCCCTGATCCGCAGGTACTGTCCCTCCTGCAGCCGCTGGGTCTCCTGCAACTTGGCCAGTACCTAGCCCATGGTCTCCTGGGAATAGTGGTGTGCTCCCATGATGTTTCAGAGTGCTTCATGGAGGATCAGTTCCCTGGGCCTGTCCTCCCCCTGTCGCACAGCAGTCCTCCCAGCTTCCCTGTTGTCCTGTGCCTCTGTCCCCTGAACTGTGTGCCCACTGCCACTGACCCCAGGTCCCTGATCGTCCTGGGTTTGTGGGGTTGCCTGGGGTCCCTGTAGTGGTGGACACACTGCTGATTGGCATGTCCTGGGGACAGTGGCATGGGCCCGCTGGGTGGGTGCTGGTGTTTCCTGAGGGGGGAGGCTCTGTGGTGGGTTGGGACTGTCCCTGATGGGCCAGGTTGGTCATCGTGATCCAGGCGTGCATAGCTGCTGTCATCACTGTGGGCCTCTTCTGGGGGGGGGTGGCTGGATGTAGCGGCACCTCCTCTCCGGTGACGTTGGGAAGGGTTCTTGTTGGGATGCAAATGCATTGTTAATGTATTTGTGTGTGCCATCTTGTGCAATTGGTGTGTTTCCCTGTATGATTGTGTTTTCCCTGTCGGCTTGGCCTTGTGTGAGTGGTGATTTGGTGGGCTGGGTGAGTCTCTCTATTGGGCATGCTGGGATGATGGGTGTCCATGCAGGTCTGTGATGGGCTTGGTATTGGGATGGGTGGGGTGTGATGGTGGGGTATATGTGAGGTGGTGGAGTGATGGGGGTGAGGGTAGGGGTTCGGAGTTTGTGATGGCATGCAGGTAGGGTGTGGGATATAGTAGTAAAGATATGACTTACCAGAGTCCAGTCCTCCTGCTACTCCTGCGAGGCCCTCAGGATGCATTATTGCCAAGACTTGCTCCTCCCATGTTGTTAGTTGTGGGGGAGGAGGTCGGGGTCCACCTCCAGTCCTCTGTACAGCAATCTGGTGTCTTGAAACCACAGAACGTACCTTCCCCCGTAGGTCGTTCCACCTCTTCCTGATGTCATCCCTTGTTCTTGGGTGCTGTCCCACGGCGTTGACCCTGTCCACGATTCTCTGCCATAGATCTTCCTTGAAATGAATGTCTGCTGCAACTGTGATCCGAATAGCTGTGGCTCTACCCTGATGATTTCCTCCACCATGACCCTTAGCTCCTCCTCAGAAAACCTGGGGTGTCTTTGGGGTGCCATGGATGTGGTGTGAGTGATATGTGTGAGGATGTGTGAGGTGATGTGTGGGGTGATGTGTTGGGGTGTATACTGTGATGTGCGTGGATGGTGTATGGGTGATTGTGTTCTGTGCCTCTGAGTGAGTGTGTGCTCTTTGGTTGTCTCTCTGTGCTTGGTCTCTTTTTTTTTTCGTTGTAAGGGGGTGTGGGTAGTGTGGGTTTGTGTTTTATAGTGGTATGAGTGTGAGGGTGTGGTGTGTATGTGTGTCAGGTGTGTATATTTTGAATTGTCCTATGTGGTGTGGTTTTGTAAGTGTGTGTGCATTTTGAGCGCAGCAGTGTGTACCGCCAATGGATTACCGTGGTTGAAAGACTGCCGCGTTGGTCCATGGGTCGTGATGCTGTGGGTGTATTCCTGTTGGTGTAACGGTGTGGGTTTTGCTATCGCCAGTGGTGGACTTCTGTGGGTGTCTGTATTGTGGCGGATTTCTATGTGTGGGTCATAATACCCGTGGCGGATTACCGCTGCGTTCACGGTATCATGGCGGCTGTTGGCACAGCGGTAGATGGCATTTACCGCCAGGGTTGTAATGAGGGCCTTCATGACTAAGCCAGTGATTTTAAAAGGGTCCACACATCTGGAAGGTACCATAGGGTAAGAATCTAAATAGATTCTTTGAGGATAGCTGTAGAAGATAATTCAGTTTGTAGTGGGGACCACCCTGTCTATGTCGATCTACAAATCTTATAGTCTGCTTTGGTTCTCTTAAGCTTTTCTATTTTATTCAAAATACTCAGTAGTAGGTACTGAGGAGTGAGAAAAATCTCTTGGCCACATACAAGGATAATAACCATACGAGCAAAGAAAAGAGAAACACTTAAAGCACTCTGGGGGAATGTTAAAATAAAACTCAGCTAAAGGAAGCCATTGTGACCAGTATTCTTGGTGATCTGTTACAAAACAATTGAGATATTGTTCTAGGGGCTTGATTAACGCTCTTCATCTGACCCTCTGTCTGATACTGGTAACCTATAGAATGGAAGTGCATTCTGATCAACTGAGTGGTTAATTCTTTCCAAAATTTGGAAAGAAACTGGAAGGCTCTATCTGAAATGATGGCATTGTGCGGTCCATGAAGGCGACTGATTTCTTTTTTTTTTTAAACCTGGGCTAATTAAAAGGAATTAGGCACCACAGTAGGTGGAATAAAATCAGAAGTCTTCGTTAGATAGCTACAACCTAAATTGTAGTGTATTGTTCAGGAATAGGAAGCTCAATGATTAAGCCTATTGATTTATGAGTCCAGGGTTGCCTCGGAGTGAGCAAAAGTTTAGGTTAGACCACTGGATTTACTGTTAATGTCATATTACATTATGTTGCATAGATATATAAAGCTCACATCCACCACTGGAGCAACAGAACTAGTACTTCAACTACACACTCTAGGCTGATTAGTCATAGGCCAGTCTAGAAAGCTAAGTCTTCAGAAGTTTCCAAAATGTGAAATAACAGGAGGCAGACCTGATGTCAGACAGAAGGGAGAGTATTCTAGATACGAGGGGTAAGTATCAAACAACTGTGAGGCACTTTTTCTCTGGTAAAATCTCCTGTATTTCCTACTATTGGAGTGCTATAACAATATTATACAAGATGTCCACAAAGCCTACTCAGGGGGTCCATGACTGCTTACAAATCTAAATAATGTTAATAGATCAATACATTTTCTATGAATGTGAAGGAATTCAACTTTGGAGGCTAAAAATTAAGTTAGCGTCGCCAGATTCATTCATGGAAGTAGTGCAAGTGCATCAAATATAATATAGTATGGACAGCAAGTGGCCTCAATTGAATTTGAAAAAGCTCCAACTTCTCTATTAAAATCAACATTTTGATTTATTTTATATTTGTTCAGGAATTAAACAGAATATTTCATCATTTGTGTATTTGTTAACTGATTGCTTGTTTCCATACTTTTTATGGGCTTTTTCTTTGTGGTTCAAATCATTGAAAATGCCCGGGTCATGGACTTCCAGTAATAACTCAATGGAGGTCCCAGATTCAAATAATGATTCAGTGCCATCCACAGAAGTGAAAGAACCATTGGTCCAGAAGATCCCTGAAGATGGGGCATTGCAAAGGCCAAGTAGCATTATTAGTGGCAATAATGGGTGTTGAAAGCTGTTTTCAACGTTCTGGATGCACACTTGATTATATGCTCTCTGTAGCTGATCTTGGCATCCTTTAGTGGATCTAAGAATACTGAAATGAGAGGCTGTGAATACTGATTTCTGTAATTTAGTTCAATTCTCAGAAATCTTTACATGAGCCTAACTCCCTTCCTTGTTGTGAAACAAAGAAATAGATGCCCATGTTGGAAGCATGGAGTTTCTAATGCACTTCTTTATATTCTTGTCCAGATATTCCATAGGCATCTGATCCTTTTAAGGCTTAGAGGATTCATTCTTCCATGCAGTAAATTGCCATCAGGAACTAGATCAATGGAGCAATTATTGGATTAATGCTTATGTAATGTATTGACTCCTTTTTTGCTGCTAAATTTATCCTTGTACTGTTGATGAGCAGCAGGAATCTGCATTTATTCCTCCAATTCTGTGAAGTAAAACACAAGTTGTGCTGTACCATAAGATTAGCACAGGGTAAGCAAATATTTCTGCAGGAAAAGTGAATAAATAGAAGGGTTTCTTGGTGTCAATCAATTTGGAGATTATTCCTTGTAGCCATGAAGTTCCTAATACAATAACGAAAGCAGGGGCATCAACTAAATCAAAACTTAAACACTGTATATGTTCATGTAATTTGGGTATGATTAAGGGCCTGATTTAGATCTTGTCTGCATTACCAACATTCCCCCTTGGTGTCGGATTCGAGAACACAGCCAAGTCAACCATGTTCTGCCTGCCATATTTAGATGTTACAATCCTGCAGCCGGTATACTGGCAGTGGATTGCTGATGGAGGGAGACCATCCCTGGACCCTATGGACATTGTACAATGGCAGCAGCTATGGAATAGAGGTAAATCACACACCCTGTACCTTAGCCATATGTGCCCACTGTGAGAAACCTTGGCTGATTGCAGAAGCCCCCTAATTTTTTGACCCTATTTTTCACTTTTTGCTGGTGTTTTCCTGATTCTGATGGTGCCCTCGGCACTGCTAACCGGTCCCTGGCCCTGTGCTCTGAGGAAAATGGTTATGTAAATAAGGCTAGTTATAATTGGCTGTGTCAACCTACCTTTAAGTCCTTAGTATATGGTAGGGCATGTAGGTTTAGGGACCCCAACATAGGTAGGGCACCCATAGGAGCACTGCTGAGGTGCCCAGTGCCATTTTAAAGGCAGTCCCGCCTTGCCTGCTGCTTTTAAATTAAAGTTACATGCAAATTCGACTTTGGAATTAAAAGTACTTCCAAAGTCTTAAGCTACCTTATGTTTACATATAAGTTACCCCTAAGTTGTGCCATAAGTTCCCCCAGGGTTGGGTGCAGTGTAACTATAAGCAGGGACCTTATGAAATATGTTTTATAAGGCCTGGTGAGGAAAAATAGCCAAATTTGTTTTCCCTCATTGTAGTGAATGGGATCTATAGGCTAAAATGGGGAGACTTTATTTTAAATTAATAAAGTCCCAAAATAAGCGAAATATTTCAAGTTTGGTATCAAACGTCTTTTTATAATAAATTCACAACGTGCCATTGTTGAATTTAATATAACTAGTTCAGGGAAAGAGTTTTAGAACTCTCCCTGAAAGTTACCAACTTCAGCTCTGTAGTGCCCTTCTCTGATTGGCCAGCCTTCTGGCAGCCTGGCCAGGCTGCCTTGATGAGGTGTGAAGTGGCCTGGGCTGACGACAAAGGAAGTGCCTGGGGGAGGAGATCTGCCTCAGCAATTGGTGAAACAAGATGCGGGGAGAGCAGCCAAACTGGTCTTCAAAGGAAGGTAGGACATTTGGAGCAGCTCAGGACCTCCCCCATTTCCTGCAAACCCAGAAAACCAGGTGCCCCTTTGATTACATTAGGAGAAGGCAGAAAAGGGGTGTGTTAAGGAATCTTAGCCACACCATTGGGTGAACTCAGCCAGACCTAAACTCCAAAATTCAGATTCTGCCATTTTGGATTTTCAAGTAATGTTGCTCCCTGAGATTGATTTTTGCCACACTTCCCAGGAAGTGGTCATCCAGTAAGGTGGTGGCCTGCCTGTGATTGGACAGTTTCCCCTTCCCTCTCCTGCTTTCCACCCCCAAAAGCAAGGACAAGTCTGACAGAGCTGCACAGGTACCTTAGATCCCTACAAGGACCAATGTCAGCAGACCCTCCTGGACCCCTGACCTGCACCTGGACACTGCACTCTGAAGGACTGAACCAGCTGCACACTTGGGCTTCACCACAAAAATAACTTTGCCTGGCTTCAACTGGTTTAATAATGGACTCCCTGCTTGCTACAGGTGAAAACTAGCTTACCAGAGTCCCCTGTATCAAATCCTGAAGACACTGACCAGCTGACCACTGTCCAGTGGTCATTTTGTGGTTTGAGCCAGGAGCATTCTGGGAGTTGGAGTCCTAACCCCCAAGGAGCAACTCAGAGCTTCTGGGACCTTGGGGTGAGTTGTGGACTCCTAAAGAACCTTCAAAAACCCTTCTGGAAGAAGATCCAGAAGTATGGAGAAGGTTGGAGAACTTTTGGTAAAAAGCTTCATAAAGGTACCAACCCGACGTTGTGAGTCAAGCCGGCCTGCTTCAACTACAACCAGGCCTGACTTGCAGGTTTGTCCTGCTGAAAAGCTCAGGAATCCCAGACTTCCAGGATTTCACTGGGGGTTCCTGGAAAGGCAATCCGAAGACGTTGACTCAAAATTGGCCTGCAGTGGAGGATTGTCTGCCGTCGGAAGGTAAAAGGTCCAAAAAAATGAAAAAGACCAAATGTAAAAATTTGACCGGGACTTCCCACACAGTGTATTTGAGAAGGGCTCCAGGGACGTTGGATCCAAATTCAACTTCGGCCTGGATGAAGATTTCCGCTCTGAAAAATCATAGATAGAATTCTTCACTGAGGTCTCCTGCAACGTGTATCCGAAGAGAGGTGTAGAGAGGTCAGATAGGATTGATGACTTCCTCCGAACATAAACTTTTGACCGAGGCCTCCCGCTTACATCTCAGCTGGCTTTAACTTTTGACTTTGCCCTGGTCGAGGTGCGACTAGATGTCCTGAGTGGCGCTTTTAGTTTCTGTGTGCTAAGAAGCATTTATTCTTTAAAGAATCAGAACCTCAGTTCCAATTATCCAATTTTAATCATTTTGGTGTAATTTTAAAGATAAAAGTATAGTCTATATTTATGAATTGGTATCAGATTTTTATTGTGTGTTATGTTTTACATTTTTACTGTTTTGTGACGTTTAAATGCTTTACACACCTGTCACCTAAGTTAAGCCTTGTCGCTCGTTGCCAAGCTACCAAGGGTTGAGCTGGGATTAATTTATTGAGGCCTAACTGGACCTAGTGGGTGTTAGTGGCCTATTGCTAAGTGAAGGTACTTAACTTCCCTTACCAATAATCCCCTTTCCTAAATCCACCAACACAACACACAACACAACAGGTACATTTTGCATGGTGCGGGGTTGGGTGCTTATAGGGGGATGGCCTTAATTAATTTGCAAAAAACTTTTGTATATACACCTTTTGTATTTTTGCACATGTATTACTTTATCTAAATATATATAGGTGGTCATTCTGACCCTGGCGGTCTTTGACTGCCAGGGCGGAGGACCGCGGGAGCACCGCCGACAGGCCGGCGGTGCTCCAATGGGGATTCCGACCGCGGCGGTAAAGCCGCGGTCGGACCGGCACCACTGGCGGGGTCCCGCCAGTGTACCGCCGCCCCATTGAATCCTCCGCGGCGGCGCAGCTTGCTGCACCGCCGCGGGGATTCCGACCCCCCCTACCGCCATCCAGATCCCGGCGGGATCCGGATGGCGGTAGGGGGGGTCGCGGGGCCCCTGGGGGCCCCTGCAGTGCCCATGCCACTGGCATGGGCATTGCAGGGGCCCCCGTAAGAGGGCCCCTACATGTATTTCACTGTCTGCTGTGCAGACAGTGAAATACGCGACGGGTGCAACTGCACCCGTCGCACAGCTTCCACTCCGCCGGCTCGATTCCGAGCCGGCTTCATCGTGGAAGCCTCTTTCCCGCTGGGCTGGCGGGCGGTCTGAAGGCGACCGCCCGCCAGCCCAGCGGGAAAGTCAGAATTACCGCCGCGGTCTTTCGACCGCGGAACGGTAATCTGACGGCGGGACTTTAGCGGGCGGCCTCCGCCGCCCGCCAAGGTCAGAATGAGGGCCATAATCTACATTTCTGCCTCCCCACAATACACTATTCCACTCTTCACCACTCCACTTTACTCCACTCCAGTCAACTCCACTCCACTCTACTCCACTCTATGCTATTCCACTCTATGTAACTCCAGGTCAGGCTCTGCGGCCAACTCCTGCTGCACAGGGCCAAAGGCCATGCATGGATTGAGGTTGGGTGCATATAGGGGTTAGGATTTATATAATTTGAAAAAGCTTTAGTGTATACACATTTTTTATTTTTGAGCATGAATTTCTTTATATCCTGCTGGCGGTTGCCAATAGGTAGGTATAGTTAGGACCTAGTTTCCATTGAAAAGCGTTTTTTGACGTGCGTATATCTTGAGCACCGGTTGATGAATTTTCACAACATTTTCCCAAACAATTTGACACTCACTTCTGCTGATGCCTGGAAAGTTTTGGGGTGGTCCATCAAGCGGTGATAAGGAAAATGGGGGTCCCAATACGCTTTTTCCCCATGTTAATTGCTATAGGGTTTTTTAACATGACTACAGCCTGAACCGCTGGATGGGTTTACACCAAATTTGACAGGAAGCTAGCTTTTTGTCCAGAAAGCACCCTTTTTGTGATTTGGTGTAAATCTATTCAGTAGTTTTCTAGTTATTAAATGAAAACCAAATTTGTAGATATAGGGACCCGGTTCCCCGTTGCATCCTCCTCATATCCTCTGCAGATTCAGAGGAAAAACAAGGCCCTGATTGGCTGGCCACAATCTGACAGAAAAGTTGCGGCCACCATTTTGTTTCTCTCATTATCTGATGGGTGAGAAAGAAACAGGGTAAAAATATATAAGGGGACAGGATACAGGTTTCCTGCACCCATTTGACACATGGAGAGATTCCTTAGGGACCCCTCATGGGCAAACAATTGTCCTTTTTTTTAGTTGATCCACAGATCCTCAAATCCCCAGGGATCCTCCTCGAATCCAGGGAAAAGTAACGCCCTGATTGACCGGCCACAACCTGACAGAAATATTAATGTGTGTGTTGTAAAAACCATGTAAATTCACTGAAAAAAACAAAGGTTACAGGGACGTTATAGTTAGGTTGACATTTTACCCATACAAAACCATAGACATTCAACAGTTATAGTTATACTTACAGTTATATTTATCTGAAGAAACGTACTTGTGTCGGAAGGTACTTTGGGAAACACCTTATAGTTTCTTAACATAAGTGTAACTATGAGTATAACTTTAACTGCTGAATGTTTAAGGTTTTGTATGGATAAAATGTCAAAGTAACTATAACATCCCTGTAACCTTTGTTTTTCAGTGAAAGAAATATATACGTATATAATCTACATTCCTGCCTCTCCACTATACGCTATTCCACTCTACTCTGCGCCACTCCAGTCAACTCCACTGTAATCCATTCCTCTCTACACTATCCACTGTATGTAACTCCACTCAATGCAACTCCTCTCTATGCTGTTCTTCCACTCTATGTCACTCAAATCTGCGCCACTCCAGTATACGCCACTTCAGGGTATGCTATTCTAGAGTATGCCACTCCACTCTATCCAACTCCACTCCAGGCTACTCCACTGTACTCCACTCAACAACACTGTACTCCACTTGATGAGAGTCTACACCTCCCAACTCTACCCCACTATGCTCTACTCTATAGTATTCCACTGTACAACAAGATACTCCTCTTAATGCGACTCTAGAGCACTCTACTTTACTCTATACCACTGTACCTCACTTTACTCCACTTTAAGCAACTCCCTCTATGCCGTTACAACCCACTTTATCATACTCTACTCTACGAGGCTCTACTCCACTCTACTCCACTGTATCCTACTACTGCACTCTATGCCACTCCACAGTACACTACTCTATGCCACTGGACTCTCTGAAAGTCAATGCCACTCCACTATACCATGCCATATTGCACTCTACTCTACTACATACCACTCCACAACACTGTAATCCACCCTGTGGCACTCCACTTTACTCCATTCTACTACACTTTCTGATACCCTACAACACTCTAGTCTACTTGACTGTATGACATACCACTCCACACGTCAACACTTTATTCCACTGTATACTATACCAGTCCACTTTTTCCAATCCATGCCACTCTACTCTACAACACGCTTCTCCGGACTATGCTATGCCAGTCCACTGGACTTCACTCCACTCTACTCTACTGCACATCACTTTACTCCACTCTTTGCCACTGTACAACACTCTACTCTGCACAGCTCCACTGTGTCATACATCACTCCACTCTATGCACCTCTACTACACTATTTTCCGCTATGTCACAATGTACTCCACCTTATTCCCCTACACTACACTATACAGCCCTCTACTCTACTCTGTGTTCTTACACATCACTCTACAACACTGTATTCCACTCTACAACACTACAACACACCCCTCCACTGTACTGTGCAAGACACCACTGCAATTTACGACATTTTACGCATCTCTACGCCTTTCCACTCAATGCTACTCTCCTGTACAACACATTACTCTATTCTAGGACACTTTACTGCACTGTACACTATGCAACTCCACTCTACTCCACACTCTACTCCACACTATACTCTACGACACCACACTGTACAATACTCTCCTCCACTCTACTGTACGACATTCACTTTAACACTCCACTCAATGACACTGGGCTCTATGATTTGAAACCCATTTTTGTTAAAAAAAAAACCATTGAAAGTCATAAAAAAAACAAGGGTTAAACCTCATTTATAGTTAGGAAAACTTAATGGAATCTTTTTCTTCAAACCAATCTTAAACAACACAAACATTAGAAATTCTAAAGTTATAGTTATACATTAAAGTTATAGTTTACACAACATCTTCAAATTATTATAACTCGCACACCGCCATACACAGTGCAGTGAACTAGGTAGCAAGCACCACATTAACTGTAATTTACCAATATAATGCGTCTTACACCATGTACTGTGTTCTCACAAGTTATGTGAATTGTAACCTCATTAGTGTTGTTATGAATGCTATGATTTCAGAAGGTATAACTGACGTAATATGAAAGGGAATAAGCATTGCATGGAGAAGGCGCTTCAACCACATCTGCTGAGCCAAGTGTGAAGACTGTTGATGGTGGAACTAGATTACTACACAAACAATTTCACAAATGGTACAAGCGGGTTAGGAAACCAATCAATTGATGGTCAGGGGAGTTAGGGAAAAGATGAGAGAGACAGGTATACTCTATTATCACAGTACATCTTTCATGGAATGAAGTTGAAAGTTGAATTAGTCTATTCCAGCCAACAGTCCTCAGCAGCTCACAGACTCCCAAATTAGTTAATAGTTACCTGCATTAGAATGGAAAGTACACAAATAGTTTATAAAAAAAATAACATTGATACTGCATAAAAATAGTGCAATTGTATCTTTTGGTATTATCCTTCCAAAGAAATGGTGAAGAAGTATGGCGCTTTGAAAGAAAGAAGGCATGGAAGGTAAAAAGACCACAATTGCTTACCCTGGCTGTAGTCCGTTCCCTCTGACCCCCACCAACAAAAACTTGAGAATAGTTTGTACAAATATATACCGAAAACGTGACTCGGCCACCCATTAGCTTACACACCACCAGCAAGTCTTCAACAGGTTATTAAAAATGATGCACAACAGCACAGCAACATGAAAACTGACAAAAAATTAAAATAAAGTTACAAAAATGGATTGAACACAAACAGCCCTAGTCAATGGTTATCCCAGACACAAACTTGAAAAAGTTGCAGAAAACACATTTTTCCATGATCTCACACATCCCTAAATACACACACAAAAATGGTTTGCCAACATGGGACGGAACTCCTTCAGCCACCCCACCCCTAGTACACAAAAGGAACCTCTACATAAAAATAACCCAAATTTGGCATGGATTCATGGCCATCCGAAAGACACTAAAATAATTTAAAAAAACGTGTAGCACAGCAGAAGTGAGAATGGAAACAATACATTAGTAATAAATCAATGGACACCATGCTAGGATCCAACAATAAAACACCATGGTATAATGACAAATCTGGACATAACACAAAGAAAGTGAGGGAATATTAATACCCCCAGGCCTCCACCATCCATAAATGTCCTTTGATTTTATATTCTTAGCTCTTAATATCACATACACAGATACCTATTTGCACTCCTATAGTCCGAACTCCAAGCCATCAAGCAACCATCAAAATTTAGAAAAATAAAAAAAATGAACATTATAGAGGGCTCCACAGCAAACTATGTAATGCTGCAATATAAAAGGTGTCATTTTAAGTAGGGCATCCCTAATGGCTTTGTCAAAGATCAGAATACCAAGATATAAAAAGTGGGCCTATTGGCGTTGCTTAGAAGTCCGTTTATCATCATATATAAAGCACACCTATTGTCGTTGTCAAAATATAACCAATAACTATAATGAAATGTATATTTCATTAATTCATACAGTGGAATGTTTAATAACATTAATTGCATTAAAAAAAATTTTATAACGTTTTATTTGAAAAATCACCACATCTTTGAGTTTTTTGACAGTTGTCAAGCTACAAAGTGCAGACATATGCTCTGCACTTCAGCTGAGGAGCATAACGCTCCGGATAATACTGTTTTCAAAATATTTAGTAAGCTCTCCATGAGTCATGTATTTAATGACCTCGGAGACTTACTGTTTTTTTTCTTAAAGTTCTGTAGGTACAGCTACAACCCCTGCAGCCTCCCACAACATTTACAAAATTATTGATGGTACACCAATCTCTCAAAATGTAAATAAGAATCCCTTGCAGGACTTTATGGGGTGTTCCATGTTTAGCGCAGTGGATAAAAAATGCATGGCTTCTGCCATTCATTTATTAATAATGTTTTTCTTTATTTCTTTTAGTTTTGAGATTTAGCCACAGAAATACAAAATTTGATTTGTTAAATAGTTTTGTTAAATAGACCCAATCATAAATGTCGAGCTCTCATACATAGAATAGTAAGTCACCTGTTAAGCATTTATGAATATTACTTTGTACATCATGTAATTAAAAATAACAGCAAAAAATAGATCAATCCTCCCTCATCCATCGTCCCAGGATTTACATACTTTCAAAAATCTCCTTATAGTTCCAACTTGCAGTGCATAGAGATTCTTGCTTGATTTAACCCTCTGCATTTTTATATTCCATTGGCTCAAGGACAGGGTTTCACTGGATTTTCAATATGTAAGTATTAGTGATCCTGCCACCAACTTAGAAATAAAAAAGAATTGATGTTGTCCCGTTGACATTCCTGGTTGTTAGTTCACAATGCCAAAGAGAGTGCCATATGCACTGTGAGTCAATTTCAACTTTAATTTGAGACTAACCTTTAAGAAGATCTCATCCCAACATTTCCCCACTCTCATGATATACTTAACTCCTTGCACGTCATAGACATAATGGTTACGTCCATGGCTGCGCCTGTGTGGCGCCATTGGACATAACCATTACGTCCATTTACCGGCCCTTGGGGGAAGCGCTAGCGCTCCCCCGAGGGCCGCCCCCTCACCCCTCCAGGTCAGGGCTGGAAGGGGAATCGCTTCCCCTTCCTCCGCCTACCCCCCCAGTGACGTCTGATGAGGTCAGCACGCAAGAGCGTGCTGACCTCATCAGAGGTCACCTCCCATTGCGCTGGAAGCATGCTTCTAGCGGGATTGCAAAAGACAAATGCTCAGCATTTCTCTTCCGCTCGGGAGGAGGGGGCCAGCAGAGACATGAAAGGAAAGGAATGGCCTTTCATGCCCACTAGACACCAGGGATTTTTTTTTTTAAATGCACATAAGGGGAGCGGCCCCTTGGACAAGGGCCGCTCCCCAGGGTGGGCAAATAACTTTCATGCCATTAAGCCCCCCCAGGGGGCAGAAAACCTCCTAGACACCAGGGATTTTTTTGTCTTTTCTTTTTTTTTCTTTTAAACTTGTGTTCCCCGGTGCCCACCAGGGGCACCCCATTGGGTTTAGCATGTTGGGGACTCTGGGGGAGTCCCAGGGCCCCTGCAGCCCAGCCTGTTCCCACCCTCAATGCAATTGGGGACCAGTATTTCTCAGACCCTGCAGGAGTAAGAGCAGGGGCAGGGGGAAACTTAAGTGCTCCCAGCCAGAGGGAGCAGCTTTCTTCTCCCACCAGGTGGGAGCACAATACACTTCCCTGTCCATGATCTTGCAGACAGGGAAACCAAAGTGTTTCAGGAGTACAGGGTAGGGGTATGTATTTTGTCACATACACATATTAGTACCATGCTGAGTATGGAATGCGATAATTTTTGATAATATTGTCTTCTAAAATTGCCCTTAGACTTGCCTATATAAGGGTAGCACTATAAGATATCTGTTAGGTCTTGTCTTAACCTGAAAGAGAACAATTTTGGTGGGTCACAAAATGATATTGAAACCATATAACTAATATCTTCTTGTATGATTTATGATGAGTTATTCCCTTGTCTCTCTCTACTATCAGCTTCTGTGATACAACAGCCCCTGGTGTCCACCTTGAGAACCTCAACACTGATGACATGAGGGGACTCCCTGGCAGCAAGTTTTTAGACCTCTACCATCCCACAGTACAGTAAAGCAGGACACCTATGACTTTAGCCTCAGCATCTCATCGTAAGTCCTTTCAATAACTCATTTAGCTCAGTTTGTAAGTAAGTCAACTCTTGAAAGTATTCTTATTGGTGTTTTTTGCTTTTCTTTCTTGTATGTATCTCTAATGAGTCAGCATTTGTGATCATGATGTCTTTTATGGATTGTCAATATCCATTGAACATAATTTGCATCAGAATGAAAGATACTTTGGAAACACTAACTTCAAGGCACAGGTTTGGTCTCTAACCTCCTTTGCTATCTTCACAAATCAGATCTCCATGGCTTGAGCTGTTACATTTACATTATTGAGATATAATATTCCATCCAGGGAGAAATGCTTAATTTCATATGTTTCTTTGTGTTCAAATTGTTCTAGTTTTATTATTTATTTGCAGACCAGTATTTATTAAAGTATGTTGTTAGAATTTAGATTCAAAATGTTATTTGATGTACTTCAACTGTTGACATCTTCTTTCATGGTCTAATGCTGCTCATAGTGAAGATCATGTTTACCAACAGTAGTCTAAAGTACAGTATGATATTCATGCAATTGGGGCTGCCTCACTTAAAGGAGTAATTCAGGTGATGGACAGACAGACCTGTGCTTGAATATCTTTGAGCTTTTAGGGACAAGACTGCAAGGCAACATGCCTCGGCTATAAAGCATGATTGAGGCAATAAGCATAAAATGCCAATGAAAACATATGTAAGAAAAAATACAGAGGCACCTCAAAATAGGAGGGACACACCACCTGTCAATACCACACTTCTGCCACAACACCCTGCCCCACCTCCACCTCCACCTGCAGCACCTCCACCACCTCAACCTCCAACATCTCCAACTCGACCACCACTCACTCAACCACCCACAACACAAGCACAGTCTCAATCAATCTCACCCCCAGTGTTGCATAGATGAACTAGAAGTGTGAAATACCCCAAAATAACTTTATCATGTGTGGAAAAGCAGCAACTCTATCCCACACAAAGTCAGTGTAACCGTTTTTGTGAAAATAGAAACCTGTATATATTTTTTATAAGAAATCTGTGTCTAGCTTTTCATCTGTTTTGAATGTTGGATGTTCCAGTTACTACATACAGAAGAGTTATATCTGTTTATGTTACACTTTCAAAGTATAACACATTTTTAAATTAGGCCTGGACAGAGTTCGAAGAGGAAAGAAAAAACTCTGTGAACTCCCCTTAACTCCACAGAAGTGGGTGGAGTTGTCTGTTCACGCTGATTAATGCAAGTCGTGTGCTCCGCATTGCTGTTGCGAATGGCACCATGTGGTCACCCTTGTGTGCACCTATCTTGTTTTTCCTCTTTCTGTGCATGGTGCTGGGCCTACCTCAATCCCAACTTTAATTTAACCATCCTGCCTTTATCTAACTAATCCTCCCCTGTTTTGCATTTATTTCCTTTGTGTGTGTATTTGAATATTTTATGTTTTGGCCTTTTTAAACATTTCTGTGACTTTTTTGTTCCTTTATTCATTTTCCCCTAAGTTCTCCTAAGTAATTTCTCCTGCTCTATTCTTTCTTTTCCCACTGTTTTTTTTATATTACCCCCAGCGGCATGGCAGAACGTGGGGGACAAGGCAACACCAGTGCAAGGAGAGTGATAAACCACACACTGTGTGGGCCCCGGTTCTGCCAAGAGTGTAGCCTTGTGCCATATTTAGTGAGGAGGAGCTGGCCGCCTTTTTTATGTGTAACACCACCTCCCCTCCATGCTGACAGCAGGCGGCAAGCCCAGCAAGCCTGGCAGGCAGGCAGGTAGGCAGGTGTGCGGAAGGGTGCACAGTTGAGTCTGTCAATGCACTCATGTTTGGTGCATCCAACAGCAGCTGATGCACGACTGGGCTGATATCATTGACTGGAAGAGGGACCTCCTCGACCTGCAGGGCATCCAGGTTGTGGGGCTTGGTGAGTACTAGTGATTAATGATTACTAATTTTGTTGTGTCATGACCTATAAGGCTATTGTTTTTTGCAAATAGCATGCTGCTCACACTCAGAGGTAAATAATGTTTGTGTAATGTTAAGAATATTATGTGATGCAATTTGAGCAAGCCAGGTGCTCGGTTTTGCTTGTTGCTGTAGATGCTTGAATGGGCTCGTTATGCTAATTCTGCTGACTCCTCTGTCCTCCTGTCACTAAGGCAGTGGTAGTATGGTAGTAGTAGAAGTAAGTAATATGTATCAGTGAGTTAGAGTTCTCGGTGTCTTTCTTTTTATGTAGCTCATACAGTCACAAGCATTCTTCAACTGATGTATGCATGCATTTATGCAATGAAAAAAGGAAAGCTGACTGAATTGGTCCATAATAAGGGGTTTGAGAATGTGATTTGTGAAGCCAAGATCATTCTTCGCAATGCATTATTATTTCCAAATGTAGTTTAGGAAATTTGAAATAGGTCTTAGGTAAGGTGTCGGAAATGAGGAATAGGTCACCATGATCATATAGTATTAGGCAATCTGGTTCAGAAACATAGTGCAATGTCAATTTGTTACTGCGTTTGCCTGTCAAAATATTTTCTGGGAGATTAACTGTACCACTACGCTATCTTTTGCAATCTTCTTTATTTCTTACATCAGCATTCAAGGGCAAGAAGAGGGAATTGGATTGTCAGGCCGAGGAGGGTGCCGCCACCAGTGCCCTGGTGGGTAGAAGTTCCACCATCACCATTAGCACCTCCTTTCTCTTATGCTGTGACTTCTTATTCAAATGCTCTTCATTCTATTAAATGTTTATTCATTTCATCCTACCATGCATCCTTTTTTCTCTCTATTTCTTGTTTCTGTAGCTGACTTACTTCTGTTTCTGTAATCTGTAGCTTAAGCTTTCTTCTGCTTGGATATGCTGTCCCTCTACCCTAACCTTTATAATACCCGTGTAGTAAAATAGCATTTTGGCATGTACCAGTGCTATTTTGCAGTTTGGTGATCTATTCATTGAATCGATAAATAGGTTTGCGAGTCACTATTTGGATAGGGCGTGCAGAGGGCGTCCCTTCCAAATAGCTAGTCACAGTGCTATGTAAGACCGTTTTGCAACATTTAATGCAGTTGCAAAATAGTTGCAGTTACCACCAACTTCAAGTTGCTGGTAACCCATTCACAAGCGCATAGGGGTTCTCTTCCCGTTTGTGAATGGGAGAAAAAATATTTTTCACCCATGGGTCCCTTTACTGTTTGTGAATGGAAGAGAAAGTATTTTTACAGAGCAGGTAGTGGTCCCACAGACCACTGCCTACTCTGAGAAAAAAAAGAAAACTTTTAATTTTTTTGTTTGAAATGCATCCCGTTTTTCTTTCACGAAAATGGGCTACATTTTAACAAAAACTGTTTTATTTGAAAAGCAGTCACAGACATGGTGGTCTTTGGTCCCCAGCAGGCCACCATCGCTGTGAGTGCGGCCATTCCCAATGGGGTCGCAAATTGGGACCTACCTCATGAATATTGATGAGGTATGTCATTTGCGACACCAATGAGAATCACTAAATGTGTCTGAGATACATTAGCCCATTTCTTTTGGCAAGTCTGTAGATGCAAGCCACAAAAAATCACAATTAGAGATTAACAAATTAGAATTGCCATGTATCTGGCCCTAGATTAGGTAGCCTACTGTGAAGATTGCAGACCCACGCAAGCTCTTCTTCACTTGTTTGTTGAGAAGTATTTCTATTTCTTGCTCATGCTCGAATGATGAGAGAGTGACCAAGATAATGGTGAATGACTCCCCAATGTTGTATTGTATTATCCCAGCAGTTTCGATGACACTGCAGCATGGCAGTAAAGTAGTATGAGGATGGTCCTACTGCATTTGCCAAAACTGCCAACTGAAACATAACTATATGTCCTTCATTGACCAATGTATTCTACCCCTTCATTGCACTTGAAATGGCTCACAGTCATCATATTTTCTCTGCCCCTCCATTACCGTAGGCTTGATTACTGTATATAGTTTTCTAACGTTGTCAACCAGCAAAATGCCCACAGTGATATTTTAGATAGGAGAGGATATAGTGAACTCAACTATAGTCATGTGTTGTGGTTGTATTGTTAAATAACCGCACAGACCACCAGTGCCCGGGCCAGAACCAGTGTTCCAGATGCAGAACCTGAAGGGGGAGTCTCTGAGGCAGCAGGGATGGGTGATGGTAAGTCACATTTTTTGGTTATTGACAATTACTAGTATACCCGCTTTATAAGTTAAGTCAGATAGATGCCACCCATCCATCATCATCTATGACCTCCTTGCCCATATCACTTTGTGAGCCCACTTAACTGCAGCATGGTTTAATCCAGGCAGTGCAGTGCCGGCTGTGCTATGTATGTCTGTTTCTTTTAATGTAGCATTTACAAAGCTTTCGATAGATTGCAAACAGAAACAAAAACAAGGTGTCTTCCTCTTCTGTCTCAGTGCCCACTCAATCACCTCCCTTAGTACCAGCCATATACGTTCCTAACTTTTGTCCACATTGAGAAAAAACATTTTGGCATGTGCCAACTGTTACAGCCCAGACAAATGGTTCATAGTTCATATGGCTT
The DNA here is from genome assembly GCF_031143425.1 of Pleurodeles waltl. NCBI lineage: Eukaryota > Metazoa > Chordata > Amphibia > Caudata > Salamandridae > Pleurodeles > Pleurodeles waltl. Next base: position 205,028,715 of record NC_090442.1, on the reverse strand, counting down.
CCATAAGGATTTACGCCAGTTCAAATTTGACATTCATAAATGTTCAGTTTCAACTACAGTGGCTGATTAGACCTAAGCCACATCACCAGTGAACACCCCTTGTATTCTAAGCAAAACATCTCCTGTACCTATCCAGACTTTTTCCTGTACCTTGCCCTGCTGCAGACTAAGGGCCTGATTGAGAGAATTTGAGAGAGAGGATTACTCCGTCACAAATGTGACAGATATCCCATCTGATGTATTACGCATTGTAACACGGCAGACATGATATCTGTCAAGTTTGTGACTAAGTAACCATTCAGCCAAACAAAATCAGTCCGTAACTCAAGTTTCCTTTACTGTATTTGATTTAAATGATTTGTGTTTGAGGGTGAGGTCAGGAAGTAAAGTGGGATTAAGTGTTTGTGATTTTGTCTTTTGCGAATGGGACACTTTGTGATGAGCATGCCCCAAAAAATCTATATAGCTTGTTCCTTTCCCTGTACTGTAGTGCATTGTTTTTCCCATTGTCTACCTAAGTGCATTGTTTCTCCCACTTTCTACCTGTCTACCTAAGGATATCTATTAACTGCATGTTATACCTGGCGTGTGTGACATATAATCATCATCTGCCGCTTGTAGTCAGGGTAGAATTGAAAGGCATTTGGAGAAGAGCATGACCACTGGAATCAAAGATGATTTTTGCAGACTGCAGAGACTAGCAAATTTGTAGTGTACCGGATGCAGTAGCTCGGGCACTTTCAGTCCTTTAGCACAACAAGAATAGAATACCTGTATTCCATAGTGAATGATGCTTCAATCATTAAACAAAGCTATTTTTATTTTTTCCACACAAAGTGTCTGTGTGGATTAATTTTTTTAAGAAATCCTTTACCAGAAAAAACACAGTTTTCTAATATTATGCTGCCTCCTTTCAGTGGGTTTCTGAGGCATGTGTTGTAATTTTGTCCCTCCCTGTGGCAGACTTTCATAACCATCACATCAAAAATTACATTGGCCCTAAGAGACCTGCACTATGTAATTAAAAAAATTGTTTGCACAGAACGTTCTTCACAATTTGTATTATTATTTTTTTTTTTTCTTAATATAGCTACTCCTGCTGACCCACCGCAATCACAGTCCCAGCAGGAGATCACAGCCCAGCTCCGGTGGCAGATTCTAGAGGCCACCAGGAAACACCCCCACCAGGGGCTGGTGAACGAGGAGGGCCTGGCACATGCCCCTGGTCCTAGACCTGGGACACGCCTCAAGGGCCACACAGATTATCTTGAGACCCTAATTGGAAATTCACTCTTTTAGCCCTTCTAATTTATTTGTTTGGAGCGAGGGAGTTGTTGTAGGTGGAGAGGGTGGAGTTTGGGTGGGGTGTTTTTAGAAATTGGACATTTATTTTGAACATTGGTTGGGGATGAGTAAAGATGTGGGAGAGTGGTAGGGCTGTTGTGGGTGGAGAGGGTGGGTTATACAGTTAATTATTTATATTTGTATATGTTAGTAAAGGGGAATTTTTTACAATCCACTTTATGTCTGAAGTGTTTTTGTGTTTTACTTTTAACTTCACAGCCTTTTTCCTCAGCCTGTATTTTTAATCTATATTTATCTAAGGAGGGTATGTTGCCATCCCCTATTGGCCTACAGAAACATAGATAAAAAGGCAAACATTTACAATTAAATAGTTAAATACTAAGTAAAGTTGTTCACTTCAACCCATAGTTTTCATGCCTGAAAAGATGAGTCATGGTCAGTGGCAAGTTCGAACACCTTACTGAAGGGTTTCCTAATGTGCCTTCTTTATGGTACTGCTTGCACACTAACAGAGAAGGCATGACAGTGAGTTCCCACTCCCACCTAGGTGATCTGATCTCCAACTACAGGATTAATCAAAAAGATCACAGGCAACTAAATTGAAAGAAAAACAGTGAGTTAATAGGTTATACATATACATCTATACTATAGCTTTAGTAAGACTGAAGACAGACTACTACCTCCATGACACATCAAAGAATACCTCATATCAAAAACTAGCAATAGTGAATTATTCTGAACACTGGTGAGCACGGAATCTGAAAAACATAGTTATGTAATCCTCATGTCATAAAAAATGTATTTAAAGTCTGTATCCTATATTTGACAAGGTTAAGCGCTTTATTGACACAAAACTAATGCCTGAATGATGATGTGTTAACTTTAAGGAATTAAGTTTGTTCTTACTTATGCAATGTTGGGTAAGTGGGACTGGTGTGAGCTACTGCTCAGGTAATAGAACATCCAGCAGTGAGTTGGTGTGGCACTGAACCACATCCACCACACTGAGGCCCTCATTCCGACGTTGGCGGAATCTGAACCGCCACAGCGGCAGCGGTCTATTGACCGCCGCCAGGGTGACGGTGCAGATGGCCAAATAACAAGTGTGGTGGTTTGGCCTGTGCCAAACCACCATATTCCTGTTGCTACCGCCAAGGTGGCTGGACCCGCTGGGCCGGAGACGAGCATCTCTGACCCGGCGGGCCACCCAATAACGCCGGCGGTATTCTGAGTCACCATTCCGTAAGGGATTCCGTGGCAGGAGCACAGCCGCAAAATCCCTGGCAGAAAGGCTACCGGCAACAAGAATTTGCATTCCTGTTGCCAGTAGATGACTCCCCCCCACTCCCAGTAGTGACCCCCCTACACCCCCTAGTAGAGACCCTCCCACCCTCCAGCCCCCCAGTATAGACCCCCACCACCCGATCCCCATACTGCATCCCGCCCCCAAATACACACACCCTGACACACACTCACAACACCCTTACAAACATGCGTACACACACACATCACCACAATTACACACAGACACACGCACACACAAACACTCCCCTCCCTACCCCCATGCATTACACGCATACACACACTCACACACACCCATTCACACACCCCACCCCCCTCCCCTTGCATAGAACACCTTGTCTGACGAGGTGCTCCTCCCTGAGGGGACTGGACCTGGCTTTCCGACCACCGGCCCCGCACAGCCATCACAACACCACCAGGCCATATTACAGGTCGTAATACGGCTGGTGGAGTCCTTTGGTGGTCCCGCCTCTGTACCGCCGACCGCCAGCACAAATACTGGAGGATTTCCGCCCAAAATGAGGCAGAAGTCCTTCAGTACTCGGAATATGGCAGTCGGTGGATCACCAGCACTGGCGGTCCTCTTGCGGCTGCGACTTCAGCAGTCTCACCAGAAGACCGCCGAAGTCGGAATGAGGGCCTAAGTGTGGGATCTATTTGGTATGAATTGACTTAAGACACACCTCAATAAATCGCACAGCCTGGGGGAAAGGGGTCAGGGGTTTGATGAATAGATGGGGGCTTGGGGAAAGGTGAGACAAAAAAGTCAAACACAACAACAATATTCATCACCGGGATGAGCAGCATATCATCATCAATCAGTTCTGGAAGGAAATGAATGAAGGAATGAGTATGACACAGTTCAATTAAATGCATTGTAAACAGTGCTTCTGTTCCAGAGACCCAAGGTATTAGATATCCAAATGTTCTTTCATTTCCTTTGAAATGGAGGAGTGAACTAAACCCACCCAGTTCTAAACAAATGTGATTGTTAAAAGAATGTTCGTCACTCTTGGGTGCCTGTCTCAAAACCGGTCCGGTAGGTGTGCAGGAGTGTTGAGCTCATCTTTTGCTTTTTGTTTTTGTACGAGAGGAGGAGGTGGATTGTATAACAGAAACTGTATTGGAGAGTCAAGGAGAAGGACCAAAGGAAAGTAAGCTTCATGAGGGGTGTACCAAGAAGACTCAGAGGCAGAGTCAAAAATAAGAAGACTCATAGTTTCATTTTTGCCACCAGTGAAAGACAGAAACTCATCAGCATTTCCTAAATAAATGCACCTCTTTCCATAACTTAGTACCAGGTCTCAGAGTTATGGTTTCCATTTGAAGTCAATAACTTCCTTCTTCTAGCTGTTGTTAATGAGGTATTTCCACCCTGAGACCTTCTATCCTTCTCCTGACTCTGAGTAAGTCTGTCCCAGTCCTGACACAAGCAAGATAGATGTGTAGTACACTATGGTTTAAGAACAAGTAGAGAAACAGAATTGTCGTATGTTGTATTGATTCATGTTTGTTAACTAAAGGGACTTGTATCGTCTCTGAAGAACCTGAGAAAAGTAGTGGACTGTGCAGGTAAATTTTCACTGACTAACTTTGTAAATGCCAATCACCTTCAAGAAAAATGATTACCCATAACACAGCAAACATTCATCAAAATCAAGTTACTAATAATTGAACACCCTCCCTCCCTGTCTGCCACCACATAAATCATCAATCATCACTCACAATCACTCACTCATTGTTGCAATAGTTGTACGTAGTTATAGTTACCACTTCCAATACAACACGGTTAAGTTGGTACACAATTGTCTTTTTGATACAGTCAACATATTGGAATTTGGTATTGGCACTCTTGTAAATAAATGATCTTCTGGGGCAGACCTGCTAAGTGATGCAGAAAAAGGCATGCGATGGAGGCAGGCATTTTCTCCATATGTCATGAAGGCATTGTTGTTGAGTCTTCTTCACTGCTCATTGGTCCAACTCCAATCCAGCCATATATGTGACTAAGAAATGGTGGAACAGCATAAAATTAAATCCCAAAACAAAGAAACTTCCACTAGTTTCTTTCTTTTTTTTTTCTTTTGCAAAGAAAGGCGTTCAATGAGAAATAGTTAACTAATTCTATGGTGACACTGTCATACTCAGTCCAGGAAGTAGAATTCAAACTCAGACTCAGGTGGTTAACTCAGAAGTTGGTCAACCAATACACTTGATTCTGACCAATCATCTTTCTAGTCCTGCTGCTGTGTTTCGGGAAGGGTGTAATCAGGTGGTATGAAATGTTGGTATATTTTGATCATGGTTAATTTCTCTACATTTTGAGGTAAGAGAATGGTTGTTATCACTGTAACAACTGTACCAGCTGCAGTGAACAAACACTCAGCAGACACTCTGGCTACAGGACAAGCCAGATACTTTATTGCCAGCCTGCTGAGCTCTACCCATTGGCACATCTTCCCATAACAATACACCAATAGGTTTTGATCCACATACACTTCTGAATGGTCATTGGTGCTGCCACTTGCTCAACCCCTTTTGCCTTTGCCTCTAAACTGGACTTAAGACCTGACACTTGAAACCCAAGCCAATGCAGAGATTGGGTCTGATTCTTCTGTTGCTGTTGTTGCCAATGTTCTTGTTGCTGATGTTGGCTGCTGAGAGACAAGACTGTCTTCTCTAGAAGTTGAAGGCGGCACCCCAGAACTGCAGAGTGGGACTAAGTTCCAGCCATTCTTTTTCCTGGTCTCCGGCTTGCTGAACAATCCACTTCCTGTTTTTTGAAACATACTCTTCAGAAAAAGGAATTCAAGTGGTAGGAGTTTTTTGTACTCTTTGGATCAGATAATGTCATTTTGCAGCCTTGCATTACAAGTCAAGATTAAGCTCTCAAACAAGGCACGCGCTTTGGAATTTTCGTTCACGACTCAGATTGAGAACCTTTCAGGCACCTTCTTTAACCAGTCCTGTAGCAGATGCAACAACGGGATAGCTTGGCCCATTGTTCTGTCCTCCTTGCTAACTTCCAGCGTGAAAACCTCAACAGCATCAGTGTCAGGCATTTAACTAGGGCTCATTTCTCTGCATTCATGCTCATAGCTTTCCCAATTACACCCCTCCTCTTTAAATTACATAGTCATTGATCCATCTGCACTACTCAAACAAACATTGAAACATATAATAATTTGAGTTCCAACGTGTTGGCACCTCCTGTATTAGGGATTTAACTGCTACTCTATTAGCAGGCTGAATAATCCGCAGCTGCTTCCAGGCTTTAAAAGAATGACTGAAATGAGTGCAGATTTGTCTGTAGGTGGTCAGTATGTTGCTGACTATGTCTTCTTTTTCGAGAAACTCCTGAACAACCAGGTTGTTGCAATGTGTCAAACACAGGACAATGAAATAGCCACCATCTGCACATGGCCTTGACTATGTTACTGCCATTGTCTGTGGCAACAAATACAATTTGGAGACATCTGGGTTGCAGCGATTCCAACACATTGCTAATAAATTTGTCCAAGATGTTTGTAGCTGCATGTGATTTCTGCATGGTGAACATGGCTACTGTTGCATGCCACCAAATGCTCTTAAAAAGTTCTTCAGGGCCAAGACCTGTAGATAGCTTTTGCTTTAACCCCACAAAAAAGTTCCAGTGTTCAGTGATGCACATGTAATCAGTAGCCTGACATCTGGTCCACATGGCTGTCGTCAGCTGGATAGTGGACAACACTTCACTGCAAAGCTTGTCCAACCAATTGCAGCTCATAGTGTTACAGCACTAGAACAGCATCTCTGGCAAAATAGGTCTGACATGGAACCTACCATTTTGGGGAGATAGCTGCCAGAAATTCTAAGATTCCCACTCCTTCCATGACAGAAAAATGGAGGTGGTCCAGCGCTAACATTTTTGTCAGCTTCCCATTGCATAAACATGCCGTTGAGTGGTTTCAGTCATAGAGCCCCTCCTACCTAAACATGCTTGTAAAAGTAGCCTGGATATTCTTCTTTTCTGGGCCCACTGAAACAGGTGACTTTAGAGAAGTAGTTGGTAACAGACTCAATATGTGTTGTGGGGTAGTTTCTGTGTGCCATGTTGTCTCTGTCTGACTCTGAGTCTTACTGTGCTATTGTGAGATGGCTGAGGTGGGTGATTCTAGTGCACTGCTGGGGACAGGGCTGCTTTGCATGAAGATATCACGCTCTTCTTCCTCACCTCCCACCATGATGGGACCAGTTATGGTTGATGTTTCCCAGCTCTCCTCACCTTGACCACCACATCCAGCAATTTTTTTAAGGTGCTCCTCCCACCACATTGTACAATGTTTTTTCATATGAGTTGTTTGGCCTCCAGTACCATAATGTGTACCTGGCTTGCCCCCAACGAACACTTGCATAGCAAATTGAGCATATTTTAATGTTCTCCTCCTGTTTGCTAATTGTAAAAAGTTCCCAATAGGGGAGAAGTACTTCCTTACTGGGCCACTGCCAATGCCTGAAGACGAACTAGAGGTAGGTGGGTGTATCGTTGATTCCTTCTCTGCAGTATGCGCTGCTACTGAGGTAGGGGTTGGTGCAGGTCTGGGCTGGGGCTTTACAAATATTCCAGCTGGTGGTGCTACCTATGCCCCATCCCTTGAAGCAGGCTGAATAGTAATGTGAGACTCCTCTGTGCCAGCTTCCACAATGACTGGCTTTGTCGTCGTCATTCTCCTCATCATACTCTTTCAAGATTCTAAGGCTTTCAGAAACTTTTCTTTTCTCTTTCCTCTCCTGGTGTCTCCTGGACTCTGCTGGGGTCCACTCCATGTCCCCAACATCATCATCATCATCATCATCATCATCATCATCATCATCATCAGAAGTGGTGCTTGGAGAAGATGGTGGAGTAGTACCCTTCCTTTTTCATGTTAGAGATCTGGGAGCCATTGGTTCTAAAAGAGGACGTTCTTGCTCAGCAAAAAGTTCCACCTGCTGTTCCACTCCAGATTCAGGAAGATCTATTATTGCTGGCTGCTGTCCACCTTGCTCTGTTTGCTGAAATGATTGGGCACTACTTTGCGAAAGGGACAAATCCAATTCAGCATCATTGCTCGCCAGTGTCGCCATGAATGCAGTGGCTGCCTCATTGACAGACATGGTCTTGGGCTTAGGTTGGGGTGGTGCTGTTGATGTGGGGGTGGTGCTGCTCCCAGGGTCCTTCCCGGAGTCCACTGTGGCAGACACACATCTCCCGAAAAAGATTGCAGTCGGTACACCACTGGTGGAAATCTGCTTCTTCTCACTGACCATTTTCCTGGGAGCAACTTTCTTTGGGGCCATCTTAAAACTCTCAGTTGACAGTGGCACTAAGCTGCACAAGCAGAAGAGATTGGAAGACTGAAATCACTGTACAGGCCTTCTCTTTGGCAATACTGCAAGTGATGTCTTTTCTTTTGTGCACCACAACCAAGGTGTCCAGGAGAAAATGGAACTATACACCCAAATAAACTGAATGCTGTAGTGTGGCTGTGGCCTATGATGGGTATATGGATGGATGGATCAAGGCAAGATGCTGAATTTAATAAATTGAAAGAATCAAATAAAACTAAAAAATATAAAATACAAATTAAAAATATATAATAAAAATTAAAAATATTAAAGTTAAAACAAGAAACTAAATTAAAAAAACAAAAAAACATTCAAATTGAAAAATTAAATAAAAAAATTAAATAAAAACAAATTAAAAACTTAAATTAAACAAATGTTAAAAAATTGCTGATGCTTGCATGGGAGGGCAAGAAGAAAGAAACGTATTGTGAGGAAAGGGCGTGCAAAATGAAAAATGAAAAAAAGGAAGGAAATGATATAAACAATGTTCATCAGAATTATATTCTTTTAGTATACATATATTACAACGATCCCCAAGCATATCAATAAACTAGTATCACATCAATCCAAGCAAGCCTCCAGCAAAGGTACACTCGTTGAATGCACAAAATGGCCGCCATTCACCTGGTCAAACAACAACAAAAGCGAGCAAGGAGGCATGGGGAACAAAGAACACATGCAAGCCTATGGCAAAAACACACTGGCTGGATACACAAAATAGCTGCCAGCCACATGGTCAAACAACAACTGTTAACAAGGAAGCATGGAGAACAAACAACACATGCAAGCCTATGGACATTGACTGCACAAAATGTCTCCTGGCAACACGGCATGGAGAACAAAGACAAATGGTGGATGATGACAAACATACTCACACACACCCACACACACACCCACACACACATACACACTGGTCAGAAAAAAGGAGGCATGGTGGCAACACTAAAGAAAACACTAACATTAATTCAGCAATGCAAAACACGAAAATTAACTGAGCTATAAAAATTTACAACACACATTCTCCTATGCCATCAAATATTACTCTGCAATATATACATATTTTGCAAAAAAAATTAATGCAAAGAATAGCCAACATTTTTAATATAAACCAATGCCATTCCTGCCCTTAGTGAAGTTGTAAAAACATATACCACAGAAACATTTATTTCATGCACTGATGACTAGTAGTACTGGGCCTACTAGCGAGATGGCCCTCTGGAAGTGTAGGCCACACAGTAAAATAAATGAATATTGTAAATGTAACAAACATGGAGAAAGGTACTGAGCTGTGAACAATTTTCCTTTACAAAAGATGAAAAATCAATGAAATGCAAAGAAAAGATAGCTAGGCCTCTACTTAATCTCCTGTCCACCCACCACAATGAAATTTAAAAATAAAAAAAAAGTACCAAGAAATACTGATGCATGACTTATCAAACAAACAACACCCTTATACAATAGTTTTTGAGCTTACTTGTGTGATATAACAAAAACAAATTCCTTAAATCCAAAGGTAGATATCCAGGAGACAAAGAGTGTGATTGTTCCATCTCGAAATCCAAGTGAAAAGTGACCAGGAGTTGGATAAAGCCATGGGAGGAGCCTGCTGAACAGGAACAGTAAGTTGGAGTGTCTGGGGCACTTCCTTCCTGTTTATGAAAGAAAAACGCTTCTCATACTAAAAAAGAACATGTCCTTTAGAGAATAAAATCCATTCAAAAACCTCTTTTTGACTAGATTTCAATGCATCTTGAGTAGAAAATTTACTTAAGGTACGGTCGACCTCACAGCGGCACTTTTTTTTGCTACTATTGCGACTAGAAGTTGCACGAGCGGGTGCAAAGTCTCTTGCATGCTCACTAGCAGCCCAAGAATATTGTGGCACTTGCATGCGAGCACCAAAAAACAATCTCACATGCGCAATTAGAAAAAAACTCTGCACAGTGCCTCATATCACATGATTCGGGAACTCCACACTATGCCGCATAGCGCAAAGTGTCTAAATTGCTAAAACTCCATGAGCGGAGTGGAGTTTTCTGCCTGGGCCTATTAAAAATGTCATTCTGAAACTGAAACCATCTTTTATCTCAACATTTCTTTTGGCTAACATGCAATGCATTCATCTGCAAAATTTGATAACAAGAAGAAAGACATCATTATTTGAATTGGAAGTATTTTTATAACAATAATAAATGACTTCGAGTTGACTGTCTAGATAATGAAAACACATCAGGAAATGTCAAGGGGATCAGTCTGTATTCAGAGAGAAAAACCAAAGTCCAACATCAACAAATTGTCCAAGCAATTAGTGAACTGTCCAAAATAAAATCATTCCTTTAAGCCATAGGGGGTGCCATTTTCCTGGCTTGAGGGCAAAGGTCCCTGGCAATTCTTGGCCTTTCTCCCTCTCTGTCTTCACCACAACAACTGTGAAGTCCTCCTCTAACACAGATGGCGGGTCATGGCAGGACCAAGCCCCCCCTATTTGTGGCTTCCTCCTTTGACCTTGAGTGGTGATTCCCACCTCGCAGTTGATGATTCTCTTAATTGCCCTTATCCTGCTTTGATTAATCTTGGCCAACCTAGTCCACTAAAACGGAGTGTGAAAAACAGAGAAATTTTGAATTATTATGTTGAGTTCTGTCAGAACTTGTATCTGCCATGTGTGTTTACAGGAATGCAGCATACACCTCCGTGAAGCAGCCACTGGCTTAGCAGACAGCTTCCATATTGATGGAGTGTCAGCGGTGTATGTTGCAGAAAAGGTGTGCTGTGGGGGAAGTAGCTGATGGTCCACATGGGTGCAGTCAATAGCCCTGGCACACTAGGAAAGTGGCCAAAGGCACAGAATTCCCCTACTAGTCTTTGGTTTTCAACCAATGACTGTGGCGTATTGATATATTTCTGCACTCTTCTGTTGATGCATCTCAGTACCTGATGCAAGCATTGATCTTGGCTTGTCTGTGAGATACCAATGTTGTCAGAGTGATGCTCTGGAATGATCCAGTGGCCATGAACTGTAGCATAGCCACTATTTTGAAACAGGCTGAAATAGCCCAGGATCGGACTCTAAATGAATCATACTCCTATTCCCAGTCTGCAACCATATTAAGGATCACACCTGATGGGAAGCTGTATCTGGCAATGGCAGCTTTCCTGGACATCTAAAAACAGTGATCCTTTGCCTGAAGACCCTCTCCCTCTAACAATGAATCCTCAAATGAGAGGCAAACTAACAAACAAGTTCACAGACATAATGAATGCAGAAAAAGCTGTTTGGTGTATAAGTCAATTTCAGTGGCCAGCCTAGCTGTTATTGGTTGGTGTTGAAAAATGCTTCAGTATTACACAGGATTTCATATAAAGGTTTATTCATTAGGATCTTTAAAAAGGCAAAATAAAAACATTTTTTATTTTGCATTATATTTCTAAAGTAATTTGCAGGCTCCATCATTTTCTATTGGAGCGTGTTGCAGTACCTGTGGTTGGGCATGTGTAATGCTGGATTTAATCCAAGACTGAGCTATAGAACATTTATTACTATTATGGGTCATTTTTTGGCTCCAACAACTTTAGAAAGGCAATTAATGAGTAGCAATGGTATTATTCTTTAGTAAGCAGGACTTCATCCATTCCTGAACCTCTCCTTACTCCTCCTTAGATGACTCCCATTTAGTAATATTCCACATTTTCCATCCACCCCCCCTTTTCACTCCCAAATTTACTACAAAAATGTCCACTCAGGGAAGAGATCACTGAGAAACAAAATGACAGGTGGAGACAAAGACCTCAACAAGGAGGTTTGTGAATAGCATTTTTCATTATGAGAAGTACTATTGTAGTAATAGTAATAATGTTCTGTAACCTCCCTCTCAATAGCATTCTCCCCTGTAAATAAACAATTATGCATTTTGAGATAAGAAAATAAAGAGAACGATTCACTCTGGTTAAAAAAAGACAACCCAAAATGAATTTTCAAGTTGTTCATATTATTTTAAAACAACAGCTGCTAATATTATGGTACACTGCATTGTCCAAGTTGCTCTTGCAACAGAAGTATTTGGAACAAAATCTTGTTTACTCAATGTGATGAAGTGGTGTAAGCTCAGGTATTACACATCATATCTGTAACAAGAAATGGCAGAAGTTCCAGGAGATTATGTCCAGACTAAAGTATAAATCATTGATGATTAAATTATATGTTGAACATCTTTCACATGAGACACATAGATGCTATTATTGGAAGTGGTTTTAGGAAAGGAGTTGATTGTAAGGTACTTTGATGCATTAATGTTATATTGAAACAAGTAAAACAAACATATGTACAATTTCAATCATTATTTGATTAATTTAATCAAGGGGTTATATTTTGTTAGGATGTTCCGCTGAGTGCTAATAGATTAATAAACAATGCATGACTATATGATTTGTCAATTTGATTTCTAGATTCAGGACTTCTGGCTACGGTGGCAGTGGGATTTGTAATGGCTGTTTCCTTTTCCATGACTGAGTGTAACACTGACAAGGGAGTCAGAATGTAATCGGGAGTGTGAGTGCCCTTGGAGCTGTGCATTTTAAATTAGTATTTCTAATGTGTGTACTGCCATGGATGTTTGACGATGACTGTTCATACGAAGCCTGATGCATTTTGCAGATATGGCGAGGAACCAGTGCTTAATTTGTAAATGAAAAACATGCCAATGCACAAAGCCCTCCTCTTAAACACGCGGCTGCTGCAACTAAATGTGCAAGGACAGAATACTGAGGCACATAATCCTGAAGTCATCTCGGGCCTCTTCAATCCTTTTACAGCCACTCCCTGACCCTCCAGTTCACTCTTGCAGCTTTCTGCTTTCTCCCATTGTTAAACTGTTTAATTTTTCTCTTCCTCTGTCTTTCCCATGTGTGTCTTTTGCTCCCAGTAAATGCTTGAGGCAGAAAAATAAGTGCCACCGTTAAAAATAAGCACCGGTGCTCTGCACCGGAAACAGCAAGCACAAGTTAAGCACTGCACGGCACCCATTAAGGAACATATTCATTATAATACCTTATTCCTCTACTTAACTCTGATCCATGGCTGTGGAAACCTCAGGAGAGAGGGAAATAATGACAGTGAAATGTGCCGATTTTAATGGTACAACAACAAGCAGATACTTTGTCTGGAGCTAGATCAGCAGCCATTGCTGTACTGATTGTATCTTACATGTAGCTAACAAGAGGCATAGCCTCATACTGGCAGGATCCGGTAGGTGCACATCCCATCACCTCTTGCAAACAAGTTAACTTATGTTGAAGGAGACAGGTGTATACAGAAAATCAAGGTTTAAAAGAGGGTTAGCACTTACCAGATCCATGTATCTGCTAGCTCTGGGGTGCTCTTAACTGGACTGTAGAAGGTTCTGCAGAGCATTAACGATTTTGGTTCAAAATAAACCTAACACATAATAAATTCAGTTACCATAAGTAAGGAGAGAGACTGTCTTTCCCTATTGGTGAAAATGATACAGATTTAAAGGAATGAGTCGCTGTAATTCTCTAATATACATGTTTTGGTTGCAAAAACATACACAAAACTGTCAAAGTCTCTGTGAATCTCATACTGATTTCATATGTGCTACAGCCCCTGAGTCCATTTGGCTGTAGCCTATCTTTATATTTCCTTTGATTGGAAGTATGTGGAAAGAAATGCAGGCAAGAAGCACTTCCTAAGATCTTTTCAGGAAAAATACTGCTTCATCCTTTCTCTAGAATCCATTTGATCCAGGACAACTTGAGTGGTGATGATAAGAAGTGATTGGATTGTAAAAGCAATAGGAATATCAATCAATAAAATGTGAATAAAAACTGTCCATTTGTTGCCCACATCCTAACAGTTTGATTCATGCTCTGCCGGAGCTTAGTGCACACCCTCTGAATGTGATGGATCTGAAAAGATGTTTGTGGGATCTGGCAGCCTCTGAGGCAGTTCCACGTCTGAACTGGTGAGCTGGTGACACCTATGAAAAGCAAAAAAGCCTCTGATGTTTACTTAGACAAATATTTTATCATACTATGAGCTGTCCTGTGTAGCAGTAGATATAATACTGCATGAAGGTTGATATTTGAACAATGATCCTAGTTGAGAAATGGTAGGGGCAGTTGGTGGTGGAAGAAGCAGTTGCATCGTTTGCGAAACCTTGGGCCCTTGCACTTATTTATTTAGGAATTAAGCACTGCTTCATGCATATATTCTCTGTGTATCAAGCCCATTTCTCCCTAGGACTGTGTTTCCCCTGAGGTTGCTAGCACAAACTATTGATGTATACCCTAAATTATAAAAACAGAGACACCATTTTGAGATTAGCCAGGGAAAAAAGAGTGAGTAACTATCTTAGAAACAACCTTTCTGTATACCCATATTTCACCTTGCTGTATGGGTGGTCAAACTAGAGTTTCTCCCAGCCAATTGAATACTAATAACAACTAGGGTCTCACGTGCTTACTGTACCCAGCCAAATTATGCATCAATTGAGGCAGTAGGCCCCACTTTTTAACTGACCCTAAAGTGGCCATCAGATTCTGCCATGAACATGCACATAACACACTGGATGGAAATGCTGTTGCAGAGGAAGACACCTGTGGCAATATTAATGATAATGACTGAATGTCTGTACTGCATTGAGAAGCCATTCATGCCTCTCATCCTATACTATACTATAAAGTAGGTTGTGAGAGAATAGATAGAGGTTAGCAGCCAGTGGCGGAGCTGAGGCTGTGACCAAAAGGCCATTAAGGTCAGCAGAGCACCATCCAAACAAACCTTTGCTCTTATCAGTAACTATCAGTTGAACTCTCACCCACAGTCAAGATAAGCTGGATATCAGACACCTTTGTAGGTTGGAAGGAGACTGGGTACTGAACTGCACTCCAGTATTGAATGACCACTTCACTGTAGGTCATTATGGACACTTTTCTTCAGTCCTGCACTTTTAACCTGCAAATCACTGTTTTCAAGGTGTATTCGTCTATTTAGTTCAGTGGAAACAAAACAAAGTTATATCATTCAGAATGTCTTAGATCATGAAAGGGAAATTCAGAGGAGTGTTTTTAATTCCCTGGAAGGAGGTGTTCCCTTTACTCCAAGATGAGTATTCAGAATTCCAAACTTGCTCTGTATCATGTATGCTCCTAGAGGCCTGGGCTTCATGGAGGGCTTAGTGTGAGGTGCATAGTGATGAGCAGCTAGCTATGGGGGAATTCAATCTGTGAGATTCTGATGTGTGGAACCGTAACCCTCTGAGCTAGCAGCAGCTGAGCCCCCAACTTTGCAACAAGTTCTCAGAATTTTTCAAAAGCAAAATAACCTCCATGTACAGCAATGTCGATCCTCAACTGGACCACCTTATCATTGCACCTCAAATTCGCATCACCGCTGAAGAACAAAACCCTGATCTAGTGGCTTGCTGTCACCACTATTAAAATCATTGCTACCATGAAGACCATCAACTCAGGGGCTCCATCTAACCCTTGTCCTCACCACACCTTCACCAAAGGACTCCAACAGATTAACAAAGAACTAAAACCCATCCTCAATGCCTCCATCAACTCAGTCACATTCTTGGATACTTGGAAACATGCCACTATTATGCTCCTGCTCAAGAAATTATCCCCTTACACAGCCATGCTTTCGAACTACAGACCCACCTCCCTCCGAACATACCCAGAAAAGGTCTTAGAGAAACTAGTCACACCTTTACCACTGCCAAGGCTTGTTGGTTGCCAGTCTGGTAACTAACCCCCACACTCTACGCTCCAAGTACAGGGCACATCATGCAGCCTGCCTTTGACATCTGCACTGTCATGTAAGCAGTAAAATCAGCACCAGTGCAAGTCACATTCAGTGCCACGGACAGCCAGGACAACTCTGCAGGTAAAAGTTAATTGAGTGTTGTGGCCTGGTCCTAGGACCTGCACAATCTTAACCCTGCAAGGGTTCCCTGCAGCTCGACCTCCAAGAGGTCGTTTGTCACCAGTGGCTTCCGGCCATTGACCTCAACGTGAGTCCTGTTCAGCACCACAGACAGCCAGGACAACTCTGCACCCAGACACCGAGGGCCAGAAAAAACTGAACTGACAGTTGTGATCTGGTCCTAGGGAATGAAAAACCATAACCCTGTAAGGGTTCCACGTAACTTGCTCTTGAAGTACGGTTTTGCAACCAGTGATATTTGCCCATAGACTTCAATCCAACGTTTAAAAGCCAGTTCTGTTGTGATTTAATTTTGCTTCTACAATCTGTACCACAGTTATACTGATTCAATTCTGTTAATTTTGGTGTCTAAATTAGGATAAAAAAGCTCTAGTTTTATAAATGTCAGATTTCTATTGAGTTGTGTCTCTTACCTATCCTCTATGTTGGTGCTCTGAAATGCTTAACATGTTTCTCTAAGTAAAGCCTGACTGCTCTTTGTCACACTACCAGGACTGAGCTAAGGATTTACTGGTGTGAATCCAAGAACCATCTCTGGGGTATTGTGAGAGTGTTACCTGGTGAGGGCTACCCCCCACACCATATAATACTCCCCTTTCCTACAGTAGGCATAAGATGCTTTATAGGAGGCCTATAGACAGCTGTAAATCTTCCTTGGATTTGATTTCTGTAGGGAACTATTTGCATACTTGAAACACAGTAATAGTGACTCAGAAATCTAACACACAGCACAACACAAGTATTCACCTACTGAAGCGCTCTCTGTGAAAGTGAGTGGGTACAAGTGATTAATTTGTCAGAATGAGAAAAAGAAAAATCCTTTATTTCTGCAGTAAGACGCAGCCATAAAAGCAAAGTACAAGTAATAATACATCAACAAAACATTATTCAAGGCCTCTGCTGTGTATAGATTTAAAAACCATAAACAATTAATAACCTGATAAAAACAAACAAGATAAAAATATGAAAATAGGTCTATGACAAAAGAAGCCAATGTAGGGGAGTTATTCCATGGAGATCAACCCCCAGGGCAGACCCATATGGCAAATGCCCTTGAAGCAGCATTTAAACAGATGTGCCTTACGATGTCTGCATCTTAAAAAATCTTTTATTTTTGTTTGGCGATAGAACACTTTAAAAATGAACAAATACTATTACATAGTGTTGGGGAATTTAACTGTTGCAAAATCAACAGTTACTCAGCACATCTTCTGATCCCACTTACTCTAATTAAAGAAACTAGACATTTTTTAGTGTGTACCAAGTAGCACTTGCAAAAGAAGGTGAAGTGGAGCAAACTCTGGAGCGAAGACTCATTACAAGGACAGAGTAACACATTTCTGAGATCAAATTGCCATAGATGAAAGCTCAAGAGCCACCTCAGAATACCAAACCTGAATATGCCAGGTGACATCCATCCATGACAAATACAACCCCATATTAAGGATAGTTTGCAGATTCACATACTCCCTTACAGAAGACTTAGCAAGTTCACCTTCCTCTCTGAGCTGCCTTTTCCTCGTTTGACCTGGGTTAAATCTGCCTTGTTTAATTTGTCTTTTTCACACAGAATGCTACTCCCTGCCTGCACCGTGACATAAACTGCTGCCTAACACTAACAGTAAAGACCCTTGCACCATTATGCAAGAAAGCCTGCATTGTTGGGTGGACTTTACTTGGTCATGATGTTGCTCGAATGTCAATTTACCTTGAAAAAATGAAACACAAGAGGCGTTTGGCAAAACAGGAACAAGTCGTTTAGTTAAACATTATGGCAGGGAGAACAGTTACAGGACTGTCTTAAGGTACAGTTGATCTAAGCAGTGTTTTTTTAGATTTCTCTGAGCACAATAAAACACTTAAAGCATTCCTTTTAGAGTAAAGAATGTGAACAGTTGTCTTGGATTCATAAATAAGGTCCTGATAACAAATGCAGGTGGGACTCAACCTTGTGTGGACACAATTAGGGCTAATGGATAACATGTCTAGATGTCCGGCCTGAGCATTGAATGATCGTGGTGTGTTACTGTATGTGCTGTGTTCTGATTGGCTGAGTGTTCCTAACTACATGTGGCATCTGACTTTATGGTGTTTGGGAATGCACGCACCCCTCTGGCCAAGTGTACTTTATTGGGGCAAGTCTCCTTGGACCATTGTGTTGTTGCTGTGCCTATCAGTAGGACCGATCTTGAATTTCCTGTTAGCGCATTTGTTTGCTGGCTACGTGCTGTCCCACCTGTGACCTGTCAGTCAGTAACCTCAGGCCTACATCTCAGAGTTTCAGAGCCTCCCTGACCATGTACTTTGGAGTCAGGTTTGATGGAGACTTCTTGGCTGGTGAACTTGCTAATAGTGATGCGATTTTGTTCTTATGTGCAAACGTATCATGGTGTACATCAACAATGATTTTTCCAATATTAACAGTAAAGTTTCAATTCCTGCTTGCTTTGGGTGCCACATCACGCACCTCACTTATGAAGACAACCTAAATCATTTATTAGCATATATCTCTCATTAATTCCTTCCCTGTGGAGGTGTATTATACATGCACGCTCACTGATGTCCCACCAATGGAAAAATTGTATGGTCATATTATTAAATATATGGATGTACTCACACTCAACATATGTGAGGCCTCTCTGTGGCAGAGTAACAATGGATGTGCATTTGAGCCTTTGTTGAATTACTCAGCACTTATCAGTATACACAGTGGGAGGCAAGGTGCACTTGCATGTCTTGGGCACTGTTTTTTACAGTATTGGCTTGCCCTTACCCATCCCTCTGTGGCACAAGTGCGATGCTATGCCATGTTGACTGTGTACATGACTACCTGGCTAGTATAGGTACAAGACTTTGGTTTTGTTCAGTATAATTTTGATGAGCAGTGATGTTTACACAGTAGGGAATAATGCAGTACTCTTGACATTGTAACGTTGTTGATATTAGTAACACTGTTTTGACTTCACACACCTCACACATACAATGTATATCTGGAAATATTGTGTTTATTTTGTCAGTAGGTTCACACTGAGTGTCTATCAAGTAAACTCCATCTTGTTGATACAGTCCGACATGAAATTAATAAGGTACAAATTGCTCATCAAACATTGGAATGTGTGTGCTTTGTGTATGTGCACAAACAAAGACAGCATGTCCAATTAATTTGAACTCAATCTTCTTTGAATTATTAAAAATTACATTGGTGCTTGGATCTCCTATATGTAGACCTCTGAGGAGCAAACATCCAAAAATCAATTTGTTTAAGCAAATACATATTTATTTTCTTGTAGAGGTTCCTATCCTCACATTACATCATATGAGTATTCTTGACCTCATAAAGTTGCAGAAACACAAATAGAAAAACACTAAGGTACTGAGTGTACTTACAAATAACTTAACACCTCACCCACGCTCGCAAAGCACTGCACAACACTGGACCAGAATACCTCAACAAACGACTCTCCTTCTACACCCCGACCCGGCATCTCCACTCCGCTGACCTCACCCTCGCAACTGTCCCACGCATCCACAGAACTACAACCGGCGGTAGATCATTTTCACACCTCGCCGCCAAAACGAGGAACACTCTTCCCACCCACCTGTGCTAGACCAAAGACCGCCATAGCTTCAGGAAACTTCTCAAGACCTGGCTGTTCGAGCAGTAGCAACACTTCCCCCCCCTCACTTTCTCCCCCTCCCCCTCCTCAGCACCTTGAGACCCTCATGGGTGAGTAATGCGCTTTACAAATCCCCTGATTGATTGCTTGATTGAACACATGGTAAAATAGATTTATCTATGTGTCGTGACTTCAATGAGGAGAAAAACATTGCCATTTGGAAGAGTTACTTTGGATTATGGTGTTCAAGTGGACAAAATGAAGTACTACACAAACAGAGACTACTGCCTTGGGTTGAAAAGAGTGTAGCATTATGTTCTGTGCAGGACAGATTGGAAAACTCCTTTGATGCATGTTCTGCCTCCCCTGGAAGTTGTGATGTTTGAATGGGAGGTAGCTGAGATACGTTACTAGCCTCGGGCACACACACATCAGAAGCAAAGGATGTGACTCCCATGTTCCCAGCAAAAGTTGTGAGTACCAGTAAGGCTGCACAGTGGTCTCTGACAAGTGTTCGGCGGTTACCCAACAAAGCAACAACATTGCTATTAAGAGCACTCATTGTTGCTATGAAGGAGTCTATCTTGACCACCAGGAACTGGATGGATGTATTAATGGGCCCCAGCTGCCTGACACCTTCAATGGTGTCACATGCAGAAGGCTGGTGTTGTGGTTCCTTTTTCATCATGACACTAGCAATGTCAGCTTGGGATCCATCTGTCCCATGGAGTCAAGTGTAGATATCTGTAAAAGCCTTTGTAAATTCCTTATTAAGGCTAGGACACCTACGGATTCCTTCAAGAGTGCCCGCTTTGGTCTCCATCCCCGCCGGACCTCATCAGCCACCTACTGCTGGACTCCTACAACTCGCCATTGGAAAACAACTTGGGGGTCGTCCGAGTCCTCAGCTATGATGTTGGTTGATTATCCATGTCCAGTGTGTGTCGGTTCATCTGGGGACCCAACAATGTCATCTTCCCTTGCTAATTCCAGAGAAGAATTGTCAGAAGTGGCCTGGTGTTGTTGGAAGGTGTCTTCATCAATGAGGGCAGGGTGGTGTCCTCAACCGGTTTGGCATCACTGACAGGCTGATGTCCAGGAAGTATTGTTTGTCCCTTTGGAAAGAAATAGAAATGTGTTAAGATGATCCTATGATTAAATATGACACGTTATTTCTGTGACATTTGGACGTGATTTTTCTTAACTTTCAGGCACACAGAGATATGTGGAACACATTTTTCTACCATTGTGTACGGCCATGTTTCAGTATTGTTGGTTATCACATGCCAGTGCAGGAACTTTGTTCACACAAACTCAGCATTCCCTAAGGGGCCTAGTTGTATAGATTTCAGACAACGCAATGCTGCTCATCAGCTTCCTGCCCTGCCTGAAAAAGAGAGAATGGGACATATTTTACATGTTTCTCCTGTCTGCCTGCACTGTTGCAAATTTGGCTTCTTAGCACCACTATAGAGATGATTGTAGCATGTAGCCAGGGTGCCTGCATTTTCTCTGCGGCTCAGCACTGGGCAAGACAAGTCAAATATGATTGTACCTCACACTATACTGCCCTCTGCCTTTCACACAGCACTACACAACAAGCTGCCTTGTTGTACTGTCTTGTATGTAATCTGTGCATTAGTGGGCCCTTGGATACATCTTTCACAAACATCCATACCACACTACAGAGAAAAAAAACTTGCTGCACTCATGCGTGGTGAAAGGCCTGTACATGTCATAATCCCAATACGTTTGGAGAACCCTGTAGTTTTCTGGCACACGAATACAGTCAACTCTGGACTCCTCAACACTAAGAACAAAGAAGCATCCTTGAAGTGCATAGCCTCCTTCGTGATTGGTAGTATGCAACACCTCATACTCACTTTATTCCCTCAGAACCCAAGGAGCTCATCTGCAGAGTCTGGCAAATCTCTTCACTCTGGTCCACTCTCTTGAACATGTCCATGACTCCTTTGGCAATCATCTTTCAGACCCAGGAACTGTGCATTATCTTTTACACTGGTGATACACAGATCATAGATTAACTCACAGGAGCTACCAACACTACTAATAGTATTTATGTTATGCAAACTAGCAACTTGACTATCCATATGTGAGATTAGTTGCTCATGCTCAACCCGACAAGATAGAAGTGAAGACATTATGCAACATGCACTTACCCTGTTTGCACACATGACTAGGCCCAAAACCCTCAGTGTGCAACCTCCACACACAGACAGCTGTCCATAATCCTGGACACCTACCTCATCATGAGACTTCAAAGTGCATGATTCACCTCCACCTGTTTTTACATTGTTAGCATCGTCAGACATTTCTATACATGGTTCCCTCCTGACACCTGTAAGACCATCACGCAGACTGTCATCACATGTTGAATATAGTACACTAACATCCACTACCATAGAATCACTTCCAATCTGCTACACAAAAGTCAAATTATCCAACACAACACTGCCAGATTGTTACTCAGCCTACCTTGCAGCATACACATCACAAATCACCTCAGATAATTACATTGCCTGACCATTCAAACACACTGGCAGTTGAGGTTGTTCAGCCACACCTACAAAGCACTACACTACCAGGGATGCACCTATCTGACACACCATCTACGCTTCCCCCAACCAACCATTAACCTCCACTCTGCCTCACTTGTAGTCAACCACATCCCCAATATCCATATGCTCATGCCAGGATGTAGAGTGGTTTTAGACATGGCAGCCTACACCTGGCACAACCTCCACCATCACATCAGGTTAGCTGCTTCAAATATTGATTTGTGTTACAAACTGTACTCCTCACCACTTGAAGACACTCTTGGGTGACGCATTGATCCTCTACAAAGACACATTGACTGATTTTACATTACAGTACACTTTTGGCTACCTAGCCCCAACTCAAACACAGTTGTGTCATGGTGCAAGGGGGCCTGCACTGGCAGTCACATATCTACTTGAGTCCAGGTTTTCAACTTTGTTTTCTATAACTTTTAATCCTGTTCTGTTAAAGATTTAAGGACAGTACAAGTCCCAATATTGTGTGGTAATACCTTGACTGTAGCAGCACATCAGGCATGGACCTGGGAAACTTGGCCCAGCTGGACTGGACTGGTAAAATTGCTACTGCCCAAGGAAAGAACAGGTACATGAAGGATCAGTTGACAGGTGGAGTATTCCTGCCCTTTCCTGCAGCGTAGCATAGCACATCAAAGTGCAATCCAGCACAGCACAGCTAATTGTGTTGCTGCATTGGCCTGCAAGTCAGTTTGCTAATATATGGCTCTCTGTTTTGACTCACTCTGTAGTTCTTCCTGGCTCTGCACTTCAGCACTGTCCTGCACTTCCACTCCAGCTACCCACTCTGTTGGGATGTGGGATGCCACCTGCTCCTCCAAAGGGTCCAAACACCTCCTGTACATCAAATCCTCCTTGTGTCCCCAGGGAGGCCCTATAGTTCCAGTCCAGTTTTTCTTTTGGTTCTTTGCTTAAAATCATGCCAATTATTCTTGACCTCCTGAATGGAAGGCCTTCTTCCTCCCTAATGGCAATTTTGAGGTGACATAAAGGAGATGTTCATTTTTTGTCACCTCACTTAATAATCGCTGGTTGTCCTCCTCACTGAAGCTGCACTTCCTCTTCCTCTTCCCCCGGGATGATAACAAGTCTTATGGGTTGGGGTTGGTTCCCTCCTGGCTCCCTGAGGCTCCTTCTATGCTTGAGAGTAGTGTGGAGTGTTGCTGGGTTGAATGCACGTTTTTTTCAAGTGCTTCTGTGATGGAAAGCACTCCTGTATCACGCAATACTGATTTGCAGCACTTAAAGTTGCCTTATGAAACACAAATAAGGTTTGTGTGACTTAGGGAGTGTCTGTGTTGCAGCACCTTGCACCATTCCCTACACCATTGCATTGGAATATTTTACGCATCTTCGGTCCTTGCCCCATGGTGTGCCATACCATAAATACAGCACATCCATGGGGCAAGGAAATGCAGATTTTTCAGACACAACTGTGCCATGACACAGCGTTGCATCAGAACTTATAAATATGCACCTCAGTATGGGGAATTCAGGATCTGTATTCTTCAGTGCCTGAAGCAGTTCTTTTAATTCAGCCAGCTGGGCATTGCAGTATCCTAAGGACTGCATGAATGTTTTTATTGTTTGGAATTAGCCATTTTTCAATACTCCACCCACTGCTGTGGAAGCAGTGGAGTTTTGCTGTTTGGTGCCTAATGCGGGTTGCGCTAAACTACCAGTATAGACTACATAATTATACTGTTCAAGATGCAATGAGTCACTTGCACAGGGTATTCTTGTTCGTATTGAAGACATTCTTGAGTCTGCAAAGTTAGGTCAAAGACATAATCTACAGCAGTAGCTGGGAAGTGGCCCACTGTATCCATTTTGGATATAAGGCTTTCCCATTTGGGATGCTCACCTTGTTCACAGTGTTTAGGGCTGGGACGGGATTTATAACAATAATGCCTAACCCTTAAGTCAATGGTCTTTCCTTTACAACAACCGTCTGAAATACAGTCAATATCATTTCAGTGGACGCAAAACGCATTTCAACATTTAAATAGAGATGCAATTTATATGCAATAGGCACCGGCTCACCTTCATTACAAGAGACATAAGTGTATCCAGTTAAACTTGCAATGACATGTCTCACTAAATTTATTGTGTTGACACAAGTGTGTAAGTGTCTAGATGCTAGCGTGTCAGTCAGTAATGGTATGAGTATTTGTAGGTGTCCAGATGCCCAATGTTTACTGGAAAAATCTGGACAAATTAAATCAAACAATGGTTTAGTTCATTGTACATAGTCTGGTATGTATGTTGTCTCAAAATTTAGGAAGCCTAACAGTGACTGTAGTCTATGGTATTTAGTGGTTTTAAAAGAGCATATTACTCTAGAAAGTGTAGGGAAAAGTTTCTGCCTTCCTTGGAAAATTCCAGAAACAGGACACCTAGAAAAGCAATTTTTTATTTTTGAAAATGTAATTTGTAGCTGTATTTGGCAAATCCCAAATTAAATCAAACAATGGTTTAGTTCATTGTACATAGTCTGGTATGTATGTTGTCTCAACATTTAGGAAGCCTAACAGTGACTGTAGTCTATGGTATTTAGTGGTTTTAAAAGAGCATATTACTCTAGAAAGTGTAGGGAAAAGTTTCTGCCTTCCTTGGAAAATTCCAGAAACAGGACACCTAGAAAAGCAATTTTTGATTTTTGAAAATGTAATTTGTAGCTGTATTTGGCAAATCCCAAAACTACTGCAATCTACTCGCGCGAAGTGTCTGTTTAGTCTTCATCCATCGGAGAGACATGCTTCTGAGTCAATTTCATGTCAAATTGATTTTACTCGGGCAGTGAACAGTCCAGACCTGCTCTTATACCCTTGAGGGAGTTGACAAACCCATATATGTGACCTCAGGGTGCTGAAGGCAGTTAGGTCACCTGGGTGATCCTGTCCAATTATCTTTGAACCTGAGCTCTGATGGCTTACTTTCATAAGACATATTGCCAATGACCCAAGTAGAAGCCAACGTGAAAGCTACCTCAGCCATCATTAGCCCTGGCATGCTTCAGACTTATCAATAAATAAACTTTTCAAAATATCATGTTCTGGATATATCAATAAAAGAGCTTCCATCAAATAAACTGCCCCGAACTTCTCTGACAGGCTACTTCCTTTCAGAGGGATTGGGACAGCTAATCTAGTCATATGGGAAAATTTTGCCTTATTGATCTTGCACCAGGCTGAGGTCTAATATTGGACTGTGTTTAGTCTGTAGCAAAACAAGAAAGAAAGAAAGAAAGAAAGAAAGAAAGAAAGAAAGAAAGAAACAAAGAAGGAAAGAAAGAAAGAAAGAAAGAAAGAAAGAAAGAAAGAAAGAAAGAAAGAAAGAAAGAAAGAAAGAAAGAAAGAAAGAAGGAAAGAAAAAAGGAAAGAAGGAGGAAAGAAAGGAGGAAAGGAAGAAAGGCAAACAGAAAGAGAGGGAAATAATGAAGGAAATATTGAAAGAGGAAAGAAGAAAAAATGACCACAAACCGGAAGGGGTAAATAGAAGGAAGACAGAATTAAAAAAGAAATAAATAAAAGAAAGAAATGAAGAATGCAAGAAAGAAAGAAAGAAGCTAAAAGAAAAAAGGAAAAGAAATGAAGAAGGAAAGAATGAAAGAAATAAGGTTACAAAGAAAGAGCAAAGGAAAGAAGGCAAAAAAAGAAAAAGAAGGAAAGAAAGAAGAAAGGAAAGAAGCCAAAAAGAAAGTGAGAAGAAAAGAAAAGGAAAGCAGGCAAAAAACAAAGAAGGAAAAAAGAAGGAAAAAAACGTAATAGGAAAATTAGTAAGGAAAAAAGACAAGAAAGCAAGAAGGAAAAGGTGAAGAAGGCAAAAAAAGACACATGGCAAAAAAGAGAAAGAAGGAAAGAAAGAAGAGAAGGCAAAATAGAAAGAAACAAGGAAGGAAACAATGAAAGAATAAAAGAAAAATAAAGGAAGGCAAAAGGGAAGGAATGAAGAAGAAAAGAAGGGAAAAGAAGAAAGGAAAGAAAGAAGGAATAAAAATGAAAAAGGCAAAAAGAAGAGAAAGAAAAACCAAAAGGAAAAAGAGGAAAGAAGAATCAAAAGAAGGAACAATAACAAAAAATAAAAAGGAGGAAGAAAGAAAATAAAAAGCATACATAGAGAAAGAAAGAAAGAAAGAAAGAAAGAAAGAAAGAAAGAAAGAAAGAAAGAAAGAAAGAAAGGAAGAAGGAAAGAAAGAAAGAAGGAAGGAAAGAGGGTCCACATGATAATCTATTGGATACTAATACCCAAATTACACCCCACCTATATTTAAATAAAAATGTTACAAGTGTGCTGCAAATTAAACACAATAAAGCTAGGGTTTCTTTCTGTGCATCATTTATGAAAGAACTATGAAAGAACTATTTGTGAGTCCAAGAACACAATATGATATGCTGTGAATTAGCAGCAGTCCATTTCAAAAGAAATTTATAATAGCATTGGAAGAATTGATAAAGCTGAAATGAGCCATGTGCTCACTTCAAATATGTCCTAATATCACATCAGGCAACACGGGCACTAAATGGAACTATATTGTGTGTGGATATCCACCTGGTGAAAGAAAGAGGAAAATACAGTCACACAAAGTGATGTTAACCAGAAGATTAAGTGGACTGAGCCACTGCCATGCTGTATGTTGTAGTGTACAGAAGCAAAATGTAACACAACCCAGACCAATGGATGAAGAACGGTGGCTGAAAGCCCCTTTAAGTGAGTATTTAGGACATATTATTTTAGTAAGATCTAAAAGTCAATTCTAGACCTAAACATTTACACAACTTTAAGCAGACTGCATCCGAAACAAGCCCCTCCAGGTCCCTAGTTACAAATGCGAAACAAACACTATATTCACAGAATATTGTGTTGAACACAGTTATCAAAGCAGGTTTAGGAACAAAAAGAAGATTAACTGGGAACAAATCACAAAAGCATGGGAGAACAACTCAGCAACGCAAACAGTAAAGCTCCTTAGGGTCTGGCCGAGAGGTGATGTTTCAAAAGGACCAATTGAGATTTTTAATGTCAAAAAAACTTAAAAACTTAAAACTTAAAAAGTGACCACAAACCTATATGCAGGCCAACAAATGTCCCAGAGTGACGGCACCAAATATAAAGCCTCTCTACTCAGAGCCACAAATACTCAATCACACCTTGCTAAGCTTCAGAATAAACATCCGAAAGATAGTGAAGAACTTGTGCAGCAAAAGACACTAGGGTCTGAAATTAAACATAACTTCATAGTAAGTCAATTCAATGCCTGACAGAAGCAATAAAGCATAGCCCAAGACCAGATCAGTCATCGTAAAGTATGTGCAACCAGAAAAAAACCTATGGCCTGCAAACTTCCACTCCATGGAACTTATTCCACTCATATCCAAGCTAAATCTGGAAATATACAAATTAATATTGGAAATTCTCGAATTTGCAAAAAAGGGCTAGAACCGAGAACATAAATGTAGACATTCACTCTCTACCTTCCACTGAGATGTATTCACTAAACCGTATGCAGACTTTGACCTGCGTTAATTTTGCCGATGGACTTTTCAACATCCGCACTGGCGGCAGTGCTTAGTTAAATAATGCTGCAGATGCAGGTGGCAAAGTACCTGTGGGCACATTGGGGCAGGCAGTACGGCCACAAAAGGAGGCATCCCTCATTAAAATGCAATCATCGCGGGGCAAACACCTGCATCCAGAGCGTGTTGAATTTTGTCCTGCGTTTAAATTCCCGCATATCTCACTAAAATCTCCTAATGAAGAGCAGAGAAAAAATGAAAGAGAAACTGAAAACATCACAAAGAGAAATAAACAAAAAAAAACTTCTATCAAAAATATCACAACCTACACATAACCCTGATAGAAGCTGCCAAATCAGCACAGTACCTCCTAAAAGATTAAATTTGACTTATATTCTGTCCAGGAAATCTAAATTTCACCCAAATAGAGAATCAAACAATTATAAGAGGTAAAGGCATAAACATGGACCCAGTAGTGAGAAACTGGGCAATAACACAAAGACATTTTCCATGTTTTTCTCCAGTATGTAAATAGACCAGAAAAATGGGAGAGTCGCATTGGGAAACAGGGTGTATAAATGGCAAATATACAAATCAGGGGATAAAGTTGTAAAACCTAATAATTTACACATAGTGATGCAACAAGAGAATGACTCTGGTGGCAAAAATGGCTGTATCCTAGTTGGCAGAGGAACTGGTGCCACCACTGTCATGGAACCTGACCAGTCATGATGCAATAGTTCTACAGTAAACCTGGGCCTGGACCTCATGGAGAATCCCTGGGTACATTACACATTTATAATGTGACACAGAAAAGTCCAAATCAAGAAATAGCAATGGTCTACAGATATTCTGAAGGTTGAAAACTTCCATTCAAGCAAAATTTTGGATAACAGTGAAGAAAGCCTGCTAACATGTGATATCAGACTACCAGATACCACAACAGAAAGAATAATAAACATTCAAGTTTAACAAGAAGGATTCAGGTTTTTTTTTATACGTACTCTGCTTCATTTAAGAAGTCACGGCCAACCCCAGCAAATTAAAACTCCATATCCTCATCTGTAATGATTTTAATTATAAGATGAGAGAATAAGGAATCAATGATAATCAAACAACTGAGCTGAAATCGGACCTTGGGGTTTCAACAGTCCAACAACTTTTTATTAAAAAAGATACAAAGGGCAATCACCTGGCAAAATTCTATTTACTTAAGGGACTCATCTCAGTATAGAGCTCTGGTGGTGATAACAATACTGATGTACCAACTTATAATGTTGATAGAGCTGAGCCTACAGCCCATTATATTCTGCTCAGAGCAGCAGATTGGTCCAGCTGGCGTGGGCACAACAAGGCTGCTGAGGCTAGATGACTCCTCACTGTCCCCTAGTCCAAGTTCACTCGGTGTAGCACTGTGGTTACCCAGCATAGTGTCCAGAACATGTGTTATCTGGACCAGTCCCTGGGCAACATCCCGACTGCTGTGCGCTGCCTCCACCTGTGCGCCCACAGCACGCCGCAATAAGAGGGCCGTAGATGTTGCAAGGCGATTGACAGATCTACAGAATCCACCATACATCCCCATGAATCGCCTCTCATGCCTGCGGTGGCTGGCTCCCTCATGCCTTATCACTGTACATAGTTCCTTCACCGCATTGGTCAGTTCCCTGGTGTTTTCAGCTGCTGTGGTCTGTCCCTCATGCAGCTTTGACACCATCTGCCAATGCATTGCCGCCATCTTCTTATTTTGCAGGCGCTGCACCTTAAGCATAGAGGATTCTAGGCCACTGAAGAATGATGGGCCCTCACCTGCTTCCACGTGCTGTGTGCCTGCATACTGAGGCCTCCTGCAGGGTGTTGAGTGAAGCTGGTGCTCATGCATTACGGTGGATCTTGCGTCTGGAGATGGAGTGTGGCCTTCATCCTGCACGTCATCTGAGTCCTGGCTCAAATCTGGGAGAGGTACAGGCCTTGCCCTGCGTCTGATTGGCGCTATGTTCACTGACTCGCTGGTGTTGGAGTCTGATGGAGGGTGTGTCTGCATCCCCCACAACAGCACTTTCTGCTGCTGCTGGGCCTGGGCCATCTGCAACGACAATGTACAGCATGTCATTTATGTTTGTATCACAAAATGTTGCACAATGGTAATAAATGTACAGTTCCATCATATCACCATGTATTGGGTGTTGTGTTCTTCTGGGTATCGCTCTACTTAATTACAGTCCATGTGCTACTTTCAGCTCAGGGTTGTGGACTACCACTCCCATATGGCATTGTTGTGCCGCTTCTAAGATGTGGAATGGACTACTTTTCACAATGCTTTGCACTAATTGCTAGTTCCTAAGGGGCATTTCTACATACACATATGGGGTTACATTTCATTATTGCACTTACCTTTACTGGTGCTTGGTGTGCCGGATGTATCTATGTCAGTGACCCCACAACAGCTTCTGGGAGCAGTGTGGACTCCACCAGGTCTTCCATGGGGGTGGAGGGTGTCTGGGTGGATGGTCTGCCTCCTGTGCTCCTTCCCTCGTGTAGTCTTCTGGCCAGCCTCTCCTTGGCACGGGAATGCAGGTCGTACCACCTCTTTCTAATCTCCTCCACTGAGCGCTGCGCAACCCCCACTGCGCAGGTTTGTATGTCTGCCCAGAGTCTGCGCTTCTCACTCTCTGGGACCTGGAGTGAGCTCTTCCCAAACAGCCGGTCATGGCTCATCACCACCTCCTCAGTGAGCACCTCCAGTTCCTGCTCACTGAACTTCAGTTTTCGCTTCCTCTCTCCCTTCTCCTTTCCATTAGCAGAGTTGTCCATGCTGATGTTGAGCCCTGCCTTGCTCACAGACTTGCTCCCTGGGGCTGGGCTCTGTCTCTCTCACTGCTCCTTTGGGTGTGGCACCTGCAAACTGCCAGGGATGACTCACTTCCTGCTTGTGATGTCATCAGGCTGTGCCAGGTGCATGTTTTCGCAATTTGCGATTTTCAAATACCGAATCGCAATTATTTTGGGCCTCACAAATCGGAAATAGCGAATTTTAAGAAATCGCTCTTTCTGAATCGCTATTTTGATACATTCCATTTTGCGACTCAGAAATAGCGATTTTTTAAATTTCACTATTTCCAAATTGCTAATGCCGTTCTTGATACATCTGGCCCAAAATTCTTCTTTTTGATTTAACATCAAGTATGTGACTAGACATTGATTTATTGAGATTGCTGAGTGCACTTTGAGTTATGACTCATGTTCACTAACATGAAGCTAGCCTTCTCCTCGAAGAAGACTTTGACTGCTCATCCACAGCTACCACTGAGAGTCAGATGCTGAAATGGCAGTTGTCCTACTTGCTCAGGATCCATAGTGAGTATGGCCCTGGGACATCAGAAGTGAAAGGCCTCAACCACAATGGTTGGGCCCAGTACCCTCCACGGTCCCTGCAGCTATCTGAAATGGGTTCTGACACTTGGAATGAAACATCACTGAAGTCTCATGGCTGTCACATTTTTCAAAAACTTTCTGGATCCATATTCATCCCTCACAAGCCAACCTGCCTGTGGGAGACCGGGTCGGAAATAAGGTTTTGGAGGCTTGATATGGTGTGAAATTTTGGCTGTCAAATTGTGCAAAAATAATGGACAAGTATACTGTAGGATTTTCTTTCAGGGATACTGATAGTGAAAGTGATGTACACTTCTGGAGTTGTTCTGATCCTTGAAGTTCTAATCTTTCTCTTCTTTCTTTTTCCCTTTTAGGCATACAAGTGCAGGCCAGGAGTGGTGACTACGCCAGAGTCTTGTCTAATGGGAACCGAGAGAAAAAAAGGAAAATAAAATCCAGTGGTAAGTAAGCTAGAAAAGATTATGGGCATTCCCCTTTCACCCAGATACTATAAGTGAATACCTTAGTGAGCTGAAGTGACACTATAGTCTGATACAACAGATGGGAGTGGGAAAACAATTTACATAGTGGAAGAGGTGCTTGTGACATCCCTCAGAGAATCTTGACAAATAAAGAACTGTTCCCCTGCCCACCTTAATAAACTATTCTCAAGGTGGGCAATAACTTTGGCGCATTTGACAAATATTCCCAAAATGTTCTACATTATGGTGTGTGAGTCACTTCACTTGCTTTCTGGAACGTTTCAGGGTGATTCGTCAAGCGGGGGCCAAGAAAAAGGAGGGGTCCCAAATGCATTTTCCCCATGCAATTTCCCATAAGGATTTTAGATGCAAGTACAGCCTGAACCTCTGAATGGAATTGTGTCAAATTTGACAGAAAGGTAGATCTTGATAAAGAAGAGTGTTTTTTTGTAATTTGGCACACATTTGTTCATTTGTTTAGGAGTTATTAAAGTAAAAAGATCAGGGGTGGGGAGAGTTTTAAATCCACCAACGGAACTGCAGGAATTAAGTAATTCTGCATTACTCATTTAACACAGAATTACTAATAAATTCCGCCACTCCACTCCTTCATCAGAATTATTCATTCAGCAGTGCTAGGGAAGCCATGTTTTGAATGCCCTGAGGTGACTAGTAGTCTGCCTTAGGCCTCAAAAGGGTCATTTTCAGCTCAGGAGTTTAACACAAAATGAAAGACGAGAGGAGAAGAGGTAAAGGCTGCGGAAATAATTATAATTCTTGTTTTTTTCTCTTCCCTTCTCGTGATGCTCTGTGTCACTGTGTTGATGTGCTTGCATCCAGGAAGACACATAATGCACCTCTCAGCCCTGTCTATTGGTATGATCCATGTGCTAGGGCCCGTTTTGTGCCTCAACATGAATGTGCTTTGATGGCAAAAAATTACTACGGTCAGTTTTGGCATGAGGATATGAGGAGCCACTGGCTGCCCTAGTTAAGCTAGTTATTAGCCTGTCCTCCTTTTCAATTATTTCTATTATTGAGAAACTACAAATTATATCCGCAGGTGGGGACTGGCCAGTCCTTTTCTACTGTCACTCCCCTCTCGCTCCTTCTTTCCCTCACTCTCTCTTGCTCTCTCTGCTGTCTCTCAGCACATTTAATAGGTCAAATGCACCTGCACTAGTGACTAGAGCAAGCTAATGCCCTACCATCCGGATGATGAATAACTTAGTTGAAGAGCCTTCCCGATGAACACAACGCCTGAAGGAGTGCAGCTGATGCAGTCAATGAAGCTGTAGAATGCCGCAGCGTGCAGATGAATAGCCCTCATTTATGAATATACAGAGTTTCTGGGATGAATAAAAATTGAGTGTAGGTCACAATAAATAACCCTCCCCACCGTTAAATGGTAATTCAGAAACCTGGCTCTAAACAGCTGTAAATGGAAGGTTGTGCTTAGTTTTCTCAACTTTTATTAATTAAGACACACTCATATGACATATTACTGTAATAATGTGCTCCTATATTTGGGCTCATTTCAGATTATTTTGCTTTATTTTATTATCTCTTGTGTTGCTTTAATGAAAGGCAAGAGACTTTTGGCAAAACAGGAACAGTTGGTTTAATTAAACGCAGCACCTGGGAGAGTAGTACACAGTTGGGGTCTGATGACTGTCTAAAGGTACATTGGTTCGGAGCACTATGCTCTGTGTTAAGGTACAGTGTAATGGGATTGGTATCATATTGAGTGACATTTACTGCCAACCTATGGGGTTCCACTCTAAGAGGTTGTAATTTGGCCCTAATCCTACGGCGTGTGGTATCAGTGAACTGATGTCTGGGTGCCCACAGTGGTCATGTGTTGTGTAAGAGTGTTCTGTGTAGTGCATGTGGGATGCTAACATTAGGTTCAGTTTAATTGTAAGTGATGTGGGAAAGGTCCCAACGCAGGAGCTGTAGAAATGTCAAGCTAGGCTCCATATGACTAGGCAGATTACTGCTGTAATGGTGTGGTGGCTGCCTGATTTCCCTGCGACTGAACGTAGGATGCATTTGGGTTGACCTGGAATTGGTTTTGTAAAGGGGGATCTTCAGGGAACTGGCCTAGGATTATTGCTCTTTGCTCATGATATGCCTTTATGGGGCATCGGTCTGCCAAGTGACCCATTCTGTGGCACTAGTAGACCTCACTGAGGTCTGGCTGCTGCCAGCCTCCCTAGCCTCTGCCGTTAGGACTCGGTGGAAACACTCTGGGGTTCTAGAGTGGAGCTCCCTTCAAAACTGGTGCCATTTGCACCCTTGTGGCCAATGCATCTTCCTCAATGGGTGGTCTTTTTTACTTTATGTTGGGCCAGCTTAGCTCTGTCTCTTTGGGCTTTCTCCTGTTTTTCCCTGTCCTTTTCCTGTTTCTTTCTATGGTCGTGTAATATGTGGGACTGTATTTCCAACTAAGGTTTGGTGTCTAATCCTACTACACTGTCCAGTTGACTATGTATTTTGGTAGACAGCCCCTTTTTTGAGGATATTGTAAAAGAATGAAACCTGGGGGCCAGTGTTGGTCCATGGCTGTCCTGTCTCTTGTCCCCACCGTTCCCTTATTCTGTCTAGAAAATCAGTCATGGTTTCCCCATGCTTTATGCTCTCCACCATGAATCCTCCATTGTCCACGCAGTCAGGGAACATTTCCCTCAGGACAGTCTATATCTGTTGTCAGAATGAATTGATTGTGGCTCCGTCATACTCAATGTTATTCAGTGTGACTGATGTAATGCGGGCTCAGGAAAGCACCATGTTAATCTGCTCTTCGATGAGGCTGCTGAGCAGACTTTTGACATCATCCATTGCTACGTTTATTCTTGCTGTGTTTTTGTCAAATCATGAGATCCATTTTCCTGCCCTGTCTCTCAATGGGGAGCCCTGAGCTATTTTTTGTCCATCTGCGCCCATGGCACATAGATGGTCCTTGACGTGTCCTTCTGTAACAGTGGGCATATTTTGGTTTGGAGCAGCTCCCCTGTTTTTTCCTTGACGTAGTACTCCCATCTCCTCAGGCATTCCTGCATGTAGGGGAAGTTCCATTATGGATCGCCCCCTCCATGCCGGAAACAGTCTTCTGCAATGGCCATGTCCTCTGGTTCAAAGGATCCCTCCTCCAGCCAGGGTCTATCATACTGACCCTCCCTTTCAGTCCAACAGGCCAGCAAGTGGCAAAAGGGTCGTGCAAAGGCCTTGCCTCCTTTTCTGGACACTATCTCTCTGTGGATCAGTTTGTCTCACCAGAACGTTCGGGGGGGAGTTGCGGAAGTCTTCATTGCTGCCCTCCCTGTCTGTTTGTGAAGGTGCCATTCAGTTTCTTCTATGCCGTCATTGGGTGTGGAAAAGTCTATGTTGATCTCTTATTTCTTGGTCGGCCCCTCTTCTACACTAACGATCTGGTGGGGTTCTGGGCCTCCCTTCTTGTTCTACTTGAGACTCCTCATCTTGTAGAGCCCAGGGCCTTGCTCTGCTCTCCTTCAGGGGGAGGGGGAGCTGCTATGCTTTCCTTTTGTGCTTCTCAGGCAAGAGCTCTCTCTCTCTCCTCAATCTGGGCCTCTCTTCTAACTTCTACCTGGGCTGCCTCCTTCACTCCTGCTGTTTGTGGTTCTCCTTGGTGGGGATGTGCCTTCAAGCTCACTTTCTGCCTTCTCTTCTGGTGCCTGGGCACACCTTGGTGAAGTGCACCCGGTGGCTCTCCCCTCGATGTAGGAACCTGGAAGGCTGAGAACTTTTTCCTCCCCCCCACTGGTGGTGTCACTGACCAGGACCGCTATCAACCTCTCAGTCACCTGAGAGCACTCTACCGGATGGGCTGGAAAATATGCTCCCCTTGCCCCTATATCACACCTAGGGGTTAGGAATACCATCTGTGTCATGCCCACTGGCCAAGGAGTACTCTGTATCACACCAAAGGTTCATGCACGCCATCTGTGTCACAATCAGGGGTCCAAGCTGTTGGAGTTTAAACAACTGAATTCAACCAATGGGGGGGTCGAGCTTATAGGAACCCTAGCTCTGATCTGTGATAGGGAGGGAATCATCTGGGTCTGCCGACCTGGCAACCTCCAAGCCTTGAATCTGGCAACTCGCTGCCCAGCAGGGGACCCTCTGGGTCCCATAACTGGCAGATTGGTGCAACCTAGTGCAGGAACGGGTGGACCGGCAGACATCAGAGAGAGCAACTCTGTGCCTACTTTTGTGGGGGAGATGCAGAAGCCTCCCTTGCAGGATCTGGGTGGTTGCAGGTCAAGGCCACCTCAAAGATGGCCCATAGTTCTAACAGTGCCTCTCATTTAGCTTTCTTTTGCCCTGCAAATTTGGTCTGAATGTGTGTCCTTGAGTGTTCTATTATGCTTGTGTTGAAGGTTTCCCCCTGTGGCCAGGGGAACTTGTGTGCCTTAGTATTTGCATGCCATGCACAGCAGAATTTATCTAGCTTTTTAGCCTGTGTTGGGAATCTGGCTTGCATATGGATTAACGGCAACCTCATGGTGCCTTGGGAACTTCTTTTAAAGGACTGGTATAGTTATAACTTTCTTGCATTTTAAATAATCCTAAATTCTACTCTGATTATGGGAAAATATGTACACAGGATTATGTCGGCAATAACTATTAGCTACAAGCTCAACTTTAGACAGAGATGCATCAAAAAGACTTTTCACAATACATAAAATAACGCATATGAAGGGTCACAACCTAACTGAAAGTGGAATGGTTAATTAAAAACATTATGAACTGTTTTTTGCAGTGGAAAAACAGATATGAAATAACAATTTGTGAGAAAAAGCAACTTCTTTATGCACACATTAAATCATATAACAAGACATATAGGCGCTTATGACGACCCTGGCGGTGGGTGCTAAAGTGGCGGTAATGCTGCCAACAGGCTGGCGGTAAGTACCGCCAAACTATGACCATGGCAGTGATAACTCCCATAGACTGTCAATGTACCACACCAACCGCCAGGGCGGAAACAACAGCCACCACAGCAGTAGCCGCCAACAGCCAGGCAGGAGACAAAGGGGGTCATTCCGACCCCGGCGGTCATTGACCGCCGGGGCCGGGGTCGGCGGGAGCACCGACAACAGGCTGGCGGTGTCCCGCAGGGCATTCTGACCGCGGCGGTTTGGCCGCGATCAGAACAGGAAAACCGGCGGTGTCCCGCCGGTTTTCCGCTGCCCTGAGGAATCCCCCATGGCGGCGCAGCTTGCTGCGCCGCCATGGGGGATTCCGACCCCCTCACCGCCATCCTGTTCCTGGCGGTTCCGACCGCCAGGAACAGGATGGCGGTGAGGGGTGTCGTGGGGCCCCTGGGGGCCCCTGCAGTGCCCATGCCAATGGCATGGGCACTGCAGGGGCCCCCGTAAGCGGGCCCCACTTTGAATTTCAGTGTCTGCATAGCAGACACTGAAATTCGCAACGGGTGCTACTGCACCTGTCGCACCCTTCCCACTCCGCCGGCTCCATTCGGAGCCGGCTTCCTCGTGGGAAGGGGTTTCCCGCTGGGCTGGCGGGCGGCCTTCTGGCGGTCGCCCGCCAGCCCAGCGGGAAACACAGATTGGCCGCCGCGGTCTTTTGACCGCGGTGCGGTCATTCGGCGGTTCCCGCCAGGCGGGCGGCTCCCGCCGCCCGCCGGGGTCTGAATGACCCCCAAAGTACCACCCAGCATATTATGAGACAGGAAACCTCCACCTTTTCCGGGCGGTATCAACGCCAACAAAAGCCTGGCAGAAACAGAGCTCAGAAGTGAAAGGACTCACCATTGGAGACACAGGGAAGAACCGCGCCGCCATGGAACCCAAACTGCATGTTTTCCCGATGATCTTCTACGTTATGCTCCACCTGGAACACCAACGATGACGGTGAGTACAGCTGCCTGCCACACAAGGGAGGGTGGGAGTAAAATGAGAGTGACACACACACAAAACACACACCCGATGCACACACACCATACACACAACCAGCTGCACACGAAAAACAATTTGTCCCCGAAAAATGGCAGAATAATGCAAGGACAACTGGAATGGATGAAAGTGATTGTAATCAGATCAAAATCAAAATCAATAATTTGATTTGTCAATGAAAAAGATATGTATACATGTACACAAAGTGACACTGCTCAGTCCAATGTTCAAACATGTAACAGGGCACAGTCTAAGGCCCAATTCGAGTCCTGACCACATCCGGATAGTACACTGCAGGGGCATCAGTTTGCAAATAGGCAGGCACCTCAGTGGTAAGGGGAGGCACCTTGGCCGGATGCGGGAACAAGCCCACTGGTTCTGGAGGGGGCAACATGCCCATTGCTTTGTCCTGGGGAGTGCAAGGCCACAGTCTCTCGAGTGGGTGTCTTTCCCACTGTTTCTGAAGGGGGCAACATGCTCATTGCTTTGTCCTGAGGAGTGCAAGGCCACAGTCTCTGGAGAGGGTGTCTTTCCCACTGGTTCTGGAGGGAGCAGCATGCCCATTGCTTTGTCCTGGAGAGTGCAAGGCCACAGTCTCTCAAGTGGCTGTCTTTCCCACTGGTACTGGAGGGGCAACATGCCCATTGCTTTGTCCTGGGGAATGCAAGGCCACAGTCTTTCGGGTGGGTGACTCGCCCACTGGTTCTGGAGGGAGCAGCCCACACAGCAGCCCCTGGAGAGTGGCCTACATGGCGTCCGTCGGCAGTGACAGCTACACTGTGATGGTGATTGGAGAAAGCTCCTGGGCAGTCCCTGCAGTCACAGATGGCTGCATGGTTGTGGTTATTGGAGGAGGCCCCTGGGCAGCACCTGCACTCACTGATGGCTGCACATCCACAGCTGGCGGGCGGGGCCCCGTGACAGCTGGTGGTGGCGGTGCTGTTTGCCTGACAGCTTCTGCTGGCGTAGAGTGCCCTGTGTTCTTCTGTTCATGGGTCGGAGATCCCTTACCCTTCCTGGCAAGGGTAGATGGGCTCTTCCCCTCTCTGCCCGGTGGTTCAGGCTCTTTCCCCTTCCTCACAGCTGGTGCAGGCTCCTTCCCCTTCCTCACAGCTGGTGCCGGCTCCTTCTCCTTCCTCACAGCTGGTGCAGGCCCCTTCCCCTTCCTCACAGCTGGTGCAGGACTCTTCCCTCTCATCCCCGGTGGTGCTGGCTCCTTCCCCTTCAGTGTCGTAGGTCTGGTATCCTTACCAGCACGAGTAGGTAGTGCTACCACTATCCCCGTTGTCTGTTTGACTGAGGTGCTGACAGGCTGGGAGGGGTAGGGAAAAGGTCAATTTGGGAAAAGAAAAGCTTTTTAGGGGCATTGGGGTGGGAGGAGGGATGAGTAATGGGAGTGGAGGTTGAGGGAGTGGTTGTTGGAGGTGTATGTCTGCTGGATTTGGGTGCATGGGCCGTATGCTGATATGAGGTGGATGGCTGTTGGGTGTCTGAGTGCTTGCGTTTCTGTCCTTTAGGAGGGGAGACAGACACAGTGGGAGAGGACAAAGGGGTCTCGTGCATGGATGTTGTGGAGGTGTCTGCCAGTGTGGTGCTGGTTTCTGTTTGGTGTGGTGATGCTGATAGTGGATGTAGATGTAGTGCATGCAGGTGTGAGTGTGGACGTAACTGGGAGGGAGGTGGAGGAGGAGGGGGAGATGGTGGAGGCTGTGGATGTTGTCTGCAACGGTATGTTGTTTGTGTGAGTGCCTGTGGGATGAAGTGTGGCGCTTGTGTTTGCCTGTGACACCCTTGGGTGCTGCCTTGTGTGCATGCTCATCTGTATGTGTGCTTGGGATGGGTTGGGGTTGAGGAGAATGGGACTGGGAAGTGGAAGTTGGAGGGGGGACGGTAGAAACAGGGACAATGGCTGCCATCAGAGAAGAGGCCAGAGCCTGAATCGATCTCTGTTGGGCTGCCAAACCAACAGGAATGCATTGCTGCATCTGGGATGCCAGCCCCTGGATGGCATTCACAATGGTTGATTGCCCTACAGAGATGGATCTCAGGAGGTCAATAGCCTCCTCACTCAGGGCAGCAGGGCTCACTGGGGCAGGACCTGAGGTGCCTGGGGCGAAGGAGATGCCCACCCTCCTGGGTGAGCGGACACGGGCAACTCGCTGAGGGGCTACTAGGAGGGCGATGCTGCTACGGGGGTGGCAGCTGTACCTGCAGCTGGGGTGATCACAGAGGTGTCCGCCAACACCAGGGGGCTCCCATCGGACGAGGTATCAAAGTCTTTGTTGTCCCC
This sequence comes from Pleurodeles waltl, assembly GCF_031143425.1. Taxonomy (NCBI): domain Eukaryota; kingdom Metazoa; phylum Chordata; class Amphibia; order Caudata; family Salamandridae; genus Pleurodeles; species Pleurodeles waltl. The sequence goes on along the minus strand of NC_090442.1, from coordinate 204,988,959 downwards.
TCCAGTCTCCGCTGTGGTGCTCCCCTTGCCCTCCGTCCCACTTGTTCCCTCTGCGTTAGTGGACTCTGCCTCCAGGGTCCTGTGGAATGCAGCTCCCTCTGTCACTTGTGCCTCTGCTCCTCTGCCAGATGATGCTGATGCACACAAGGACAAGATGACAAAACAAGAAAAGGGTTGAGAGGATACACTAGGTCAGTGTTTCCCAAAGTGTGCGCCATGGCTCCCTGGTGCGCCATCAGAACTTACCAGGGGTGCCGCACACTTCTAGGGAACACTGAAATGCTTTCATTTTCATCCTACTGTATGGCCCCATTCTAAAAATACAACACATTTAGAATGGAGCTGTTCAGGAGTATGAAAACGAACGAATCACAGTGGAAATAAATCAAACTTGTTAGGGTTTTGCAATGTTATGTTGTACGTTGTAAAACCCATCAAGTTTGATTTGTTTCCACTGTGAGTCTCACTTTCATACTACCGTACAGATAACAAAGCTGCATGGTAGTATGAAAGAGAAAGACTTGCAGTGGAAACAAACCAAACTTGATGGATTTTACAATAGACATCATAACATTGCAAAAACCTATCAAGTTTGATTTATCTGCACTGCGATTCTTTCTGTTTCATACTACTGTACAGCTCCATTCTAAAGACAAGTTCCATTTAGAATGGAGCCAAACAGTAGTATGAAAAAGAAAGAATCACAGTGGAAATAAATCAAACTTGTTAGGGTTTTGCAGTGTTACATAGTAAATTGTAAAACCCATCAAGTTTGATTTGTTTCCACTCAGTGTTTAATTATTTATTAATAAAAACGTACCTGAAAGCTCTCCTCTGAAACAAGTGGCTGCTGCAATTAAATATACATGCACAGAACATTCAGACAGCGGTAATCCTAAAGCCATCTTGGGCCTCTTCAATCCATTTACAGCCTCTCCCTGCCCCTTTAGTGCACTCTTGCATCTTTCTCCAAATGTGGAGCTTCTCCATCCATATGTGCCTTTGTTCGCAGTAAATGCCTGATACAGAAAACTAAGGCCCATGTTTATGAAAAGTTTGAACTGCATGTGTTTCATTTTTTTATGCAAAAGCGGCACAAACTTACAAAATATATTTATATATATTTATATTTTGTAAGTTTGCGCTGCTTTTGCGCAAAAAAATAATGCAAATGTGGCACAAACTTTTCATAAAAATGGGCCAGTCCTTAAAAATAAGTGCTGGTGCCCCCCACTGGAAACCCAAAGCTCTCTTTTGAAACAAGCAGATGCTGCGTTTAAATGTTCGAGCCTTCTTGGACCTCTTTAATCCATTTACAGCCACTCCCCACTCCTTCAGCTCAATCATGCAGCTTTCTACTTTCTCCATTTGTGATGCTTTTTAGTTTTTCTCTTCCTCCACGTTTCTCATATGTAACTTTTGCTCTTACTAAATGTCTGATGCAGAAAACTGGAAACCACCTGCTCAAACTAAGCCCTTCGGAAAGCACTGGCTCAAATTAAGCACTGTTTGTACTGCAATTCTTTCTCTTTCATACTGCCATACGGCTCCATTCTAAAGATGTTAGGTTTGTATGAAAAAGAAAGAATCACAGTGCAAAAATCAAACTTGTTAGGGTTTTGTAATGTGCATTTGCAGCACTGAGTAACCCATGTGGGAATGCCATGTGGGGGTGTTATGGAAGCAACAGCTGTCAGCGTCTGGAATGGTTTGGACCAGCACGTGACATCTTGCATAATAAATAAAGAGCGTGTCCGTTCAGGCAGGGTCAGGACAGTGATGGAGTGTTACTTCTGTCTGTGTTATGCATCTACTCAAGAAAAGAGGGTAATCATGAAATTACAAAAATGTCAGCATTTAAGAGAAAAGTGTCATATATGGGACTTCCAAGTGTGGTGCTGCAGGATCTGAGATCAAAAATGCTAATGTGCTTTTTTTATTTTTATTTGCCAGGAACAAGGAAAAGCGCTATGGCAGGCAGAACGAGCGTGCCAAAAATGTTGTGCCTTGGCCTGCAGCAGCAGATTACTGGAAGTGCATACTCCAAGTCCCTAAAGACAAGTCCCTATTGCAGATTATTTTTTAGGGAGAAAAATGGAAGTGCTCCTGACTTACAACCCCCCACCCGTCAAAAAAAGTGACACAACAGGGAGCCGCAGCCAATGGCCAATAGGTCAAGGGAGCCACGGGTCGAAAATGTTTGGGAACCACTGCACTAGGTCAATGACTGCACCAACACCACCGTTGACTTACACAGCACCCTCACACACAGGGAACAGGCTTACGCGCTATGCATTGCACCACCAGTGACATGACTAGTCACCAAGGCATGAGGAGGAACACACACGGCCAACTGCAGCACACCTGGAACCCACGCAGCCCTGCCTAGAAGTGAATACTAACAAGCTAGGTTATCTGTATTTGCCATGCAACCATTACCCTGCTGAGGTCCTACACTGCTATGTCTGGCCTTAGGGGCACCCACTAACACACAACCACCACCCGGATATCACCCCACCAGCCATAAGTTGTAATGATACACCAGTGTATTCACTCCCTTGTGGCTGCTGTGATTCTCTCAAGCGCAAATCCAGCTCAGGGTACGCCACCACCAGTATGAGGGCCAGCAGGGGGTCAGGGTCGACGGGCACCCCTTCCTCATTGGGAGGCCAACCCCAGCTCGGCCTCCGCGGTCTTCCAGGCCCAGCGTTTCAGGTCCTCCCACCGTTTTCAACAGTGGGTGCTCCGCCTTCCATAGACTCCGAGGGTCCACACATCCATGCAGATGGCACACCATAATCCCTTCTTTTGATGGACGCTGAACTGTAGAGGTAATACATACAGGAGAACTCCATTAAACAAACAGTCCAGCCTGTCACACACATTGCCCAACATACCAAATCCCATCACCATTGCAACACAAATAGGCCAGCTCACAACATGTACACCGCCAACAGACATTACCCCATCCCCCACCCACCCTTACACAATGCCTTCACACACATCTCCATGCATTCATGCCACATGCATCATGCCCACAGTGTACTCACCTGTTGGTCTGGAGGCCTATATAGCAGTCCGTACTGGGGAAGGACCCCATCCACCAGTCGCTCCAACTCCTACGAAGTGAAGGCTCGGGCCCTTTCCCCTGTCACACGGGCCATGGTAGGTTCCAGACACAGGTCACAGCAGCACATGTATAGTAGGTCTTCTCCTGTGGAAGGTCGGGAAACAAGTGAGACTCAAGATAGAAAATGGCGGTCGTGTCCACGGCGGTGTACACCATCACCACCGGCATACATCCCCATTGGCCACTGTACCCCATAGGGACCAATATAATCCAACGAGGACTTGCACGGCGGTTTACGACTGACTACCGCCACGGTGCACAACGTTGGCAGAATTACCTCACTTCTACCTGTCCCTCCACACAGGACAGGCGGTCGCCATTTCAGGGGGGTGAACAGGCCTATCGATAATTTCTGCGTCACAGGATAAATAGGCACATACTTTTAAATTACACTGTCCCAAAACATGATTGCATGATTGAAAAATCCTCCGCACCATGGTGAGTATTTTAACAGGTTTATTGGTAATCAAACCGGGAGAGAGACACGCCACAACCGCCGGTGTCTGCCTCTCGAATCCTTCTCCCTTTGACAGCGAGTGGCCGTCTTCAAGTGATAACAATCTACAGCACGGGCTGCAACAGCATGCTCTGTAATGACATTACAAAACATGCAAAACATTGGAACATGACACATCTCTCATAATAATATTAAAGAAGAAAAAACAAGTAAGAAAATACAATATGTTATTGCTTGACTAAATCATCGAAGAAAACAGGTAAGGTAACAAAACATGTTATTGCATACCAAAATCATTGAATTTCTTGGGCAATTTCAACATTGACTTGTCTCGCACCCTTACTCCAGTATTATCACACTTATTTGACAAAAATTCAGCAACCCCAGATCTGGTGTTTCCATCAAATGAATGTTCCAGTCTAACACAAACTGGAACCTTCTCAACCTTCCCACGATTCCACACATTACCATCACTCAACAACAAAGTGCATCTGTACACCTTTCTCACTTCCAGAGGCTCTGAAAACTTAGACTCCCCTTTAGCATGTTTTCCACCCTTCACATCATGAACCCAGTCACCAACTTTATAATCACCCTGCACCTCATCTCCTACAACCTCCTTCCTCTCCACACCTTTAGAGAATATCGCCCTCAGACTTCTACCTCTCATGACTTCAAAAGGTGATTTCCCAGTCACACCATGGGGAGTTGTGCGGTAAGCCCAAATCAAATCTTTTACCGCCTACTGCCAATTTATTCCGTTACTGATTGCCAATTGCAATCCATCCTTCAATGTCCTGTTCCACCTCTCCACTAAACCATTGCTTTGTGGATAATAAACAGATGCCCTGATGTGCTCAATGTCATACCTACTCAGAAAGTCATTCATATAGTTTGTCACGAACTGCACTCCATTATCAGAAACAATTGTTTCAGGAATTCCTTCTGAATCAAACAAATCCATTAAAAATTTCACTACACACGTGGTGTTAACATTCTCCACAAACTTCACAACCGGCCACCTAGAAAAATAATCCACCACAACCAATTCATATTTTGGAATCTTTCCTAACACATATAATGGTCCCATGATATCAATGGCTATTTTCTTCCAAGGTCCATCAGACTTATCAGACTCCACAGGAGAATTCTTAACCATTTTCTGAGATTTGTCACTCCACGCACACAACACGCATTCCCTTATATGATGCTCCATGTCCCTGTCTAAACCAGGCCGCCAATACTCAGATCTAACCCCTCTTTTAGTCGCACTCCTACCCAAATGACCCTCATGAGCCAACTTTAACACACGTTCCTGCAACACTGACAGAACCACCAAAAGTTCTCCTCTCAACATCACTCCTTTTTCCACACACAATTCTACACTAACTTGGGGTTAATACTCTGCATCACAAGAAGCACCTCCTCTAGATGGACATCCATGTCGACAATTATTCATCACTTCTTGCAACACTACATCACTCTGAACTTCCCTCACCCAATCCTCATGAGAAATCCTACCCTCTGTCACACTACCCACATCAACACTAACCATTGCTATAAGCTCATCAGGTTCATCATCTCCATCCTGATTAGACTGTACAGGAAGTCTAGACAGACAATCTGCTAATACATTTCTCTTTCCTGGAAAATTTTCCAATTCATAATTGTACTCCAACATTCTCGCCACCCATCGAGCTATTCTAGGTGTAGCTCTTCCTGCCCCTTTAGTCAAAAACACCTTGATTAGTGGTTGATGATCTGTCCTAATTACAAATCGCATTCCCCACACATACCTGCGAAAATTATTAACTCCCCACCAACAAGCTAACGCTTCCTTTTCAATTGTAGAATAATTAATTTCCGCCAAACTCAACGGTCTGGAAGCATATGCAATAGTCACTTCTTTACCATCTCTTACTTGCAACAACACCGCACCCAGTCCCACCAAACTAGCATCAGTATTAATGATGATGCTATCCCTGATGTCAAAAGGCTTAATGGCTGGTGCTGAGGCAATCTGTTTTTTCAAGGAACAGAACTCAGTTTCACATTCATCACTCCACACGAACCGTTCTTTCAAACACAACAACTTCCTCATGTGTTAAGTCTTGTCAGCAAATCTGGGAATACATTTTGAGTAATACTCTGCCAGACCCAAAAACTATCTCAGCTGATCCTTATTTGCAGGAGACGAAGCATTCTCTATCGCATTCACCAAATTATACTTAGGGGAGATTCCTTCTTTGCTTCTCCAATGACCCAAATTTTCTACTCCAGTCACACTTATCTTACATTTTTCCAATTTAATTGTCACACCATTCTCTCTCAAAACACCCAGAACACTCCTCATTGTACTGTCATGCTCGGCTTGATCCACTCCGAACACAAAAATATCATCCTGAAAATACGTGATGCAAGAAATATCCTTCAACAAATGATGCATTGCTCTTTGGAATACAGATGACGCTGACGCCAAACCAAAAGGCATGCGTTTAAACCTGTGTGCCCCCTATGGAGTAATGAATGACGTCAACGCACTTGACTCTGGATGCAACTCTATTTGGTGGTACGCAGATGATAAATCCAACGTGGAAAACACACTTGCCCCTCTCACCATGAACAACATATCACCAATATTTGGTAAAGGATGCCTGCCTACCCAGATTGCAGCGTTTAAATCACGAAGGTCAACACACAAACGTATATCCTCGTTAGGTTTCTTAGCAATCACCACGGGAGCCAACCACTCAGACGCTTCAATCTCCTCAATCACGTCTTGCTCACACAGCCTAGATAACTCTTGCCGCAATTGTTCCCTTACCACTATAGGTACGGGACATGGTTTATGAGCCTAAGGAACAGCATTCTGCTTCAATACAATCTTATGTTTAAACCCTTTCAGTTTTCCTAATCTCTTACTAAATACTTGCGGAAATTCTTCTACAAAATTGGCATTCTGAACATTGTGTATATTATAACGTGACCCCAAAACTTGATACGGATGATTCGGATCAAGAATGATACCAAGATCCTTCTGCTGCGGCCAGCCCAAAAGATAGTACCCTCCTCCACAAAATACACCTTAGAAGTTACTGCTGTACCTTGGAGCTCCAGTGAGGCTTCCATATATCCCACCAGCCCAATTGGTTTGTTACCATAAGCCACTAAAGGTACATCTGGTAGTTTAATTTCATGCTTTGGAAATTTAGACATATTTTCTTTCCCAATCAGGGTATATCTTGCCCCTGAATCAGCCATCACCAACATAACCACACCATCAATCTTGACAACGCAATGTGGACCACTAGTACTCACAATTCCCACATCTACCAACTGCAATATAAATTGTTGGCCAGCCACATCCTCGCTATCACTTCCCACCAAATTAATCATCCCTTTATTTTTCCTCACACCCATCTGCCTACCCTTGCACACTCTAGCAAAATGTCCCTTGGATTTACACTTTCTGCAAACTTGGCCAAAGGCAGGACAACACGCATTAGTCGCAATGTGTCCCTTTAGTCCACATTTGAAACAAATTAAATCACTTTTCCCATCAAATTTAGTGAAACCTGCAGGTTGATCCATCTTCCTAAGCTTAGAACCCTCTGCACTAACAGAATTCATAGCTCCCGGAGCAGTGGACAGCTCCTTCAAACCCTCATTTGTTATTTAAACTCTTTTAATTATGTCTATAGCCTTTTATAGTGTCAAGTCCTCTGTATTCAACAATTTCTCTTGAATCTTCTTATTGTTCACTTTTAACACCAATTGGTCTCTCAACATTTCATTCTGGAAATTTTTACAGTTGCACGTAGCTGCCAAAACTCTCAACCCCGCCACATAACTCTCAACCGATTCTCCAGGTAATTGGCTTCTCTTCAAAAATTTGAATCGCTCCACAACAACATTCTTTTTCTTTCCAAAATTGGCATCCAATTGTTCCATTGCAATTTCATTCTCATCACTATCCTGATCCTCCTGCTCATCAGGATACGGCAATGTTTCAAAATATGTCTTCCTTCCGCTCCTAAGCAATGTTTTAGCATAGACAATTTCCTAGAATCTGTAAATATATCTCCGCCCACAGCCAAAACATATGCTTCAAAACCTTTTTTCCAGTCTCCCCACAATGTGTTTGGTTCGCCAAGAGAGTTTGAAAACAAACTTGGCACAGTAAAACCTTCAATCACAGCACTCATGGAATAAAATCGTCACTGTTATACAAAACTGAAATAACACAGAGTATATCAGACTAGAATAATCAAATAAAAAAAAAGATGTAACAAAAATGATATACCACAGTGGTCTTCCTAATTATCCAAATAGCACTGTAATGTAACAAAACAAATGCTTTGGAATGATCCCTCAAACAAACTCTCACATATCCATTGCTGTAGTAGAGTTGTAGAGCCACTGTACAGTGCTTGAAGAATACACCGTATATACACTGGAATTAGAAAAGACTTTCCTGTTGCTTCATTGCCTCTCTGTTGCTTGAAAACAGCCCGAGCCGGGTGCACAAAAATGTTAAGGCTCCTGCTGTTACTTAGAAGCTTTCCACACGTGCCTTCTGTTTCCTAGCAACCATTACAAGTATGACAACGCTCGATCCTTAGAGGAGTTGCTTGCGCACAGCAGTGCTAAGCAACTGACACCAATCTACAATGCGTTGCCGCTTTAGCAGCATGTTATCATTGCTTTTTCTTCTTTTTGTTTCTGCAAAATCCGCACGCACTGCTCAAAAACGAAGTCCAGAACACACCACACAGAAGATATCTCACCCCAGGAAGCGCTGTGTCCGCCGTCCAAAATGGCAATCCGTGCCTGGAACAACTAGATATCGCTGTCTCTCCTCCCGGTCAGTGCTCGCTCACGCACAGACCCACAAAACCACTAACACACCAACACATCCAACACACACTCACACAACTACTCACACTCCTACTCACACACCCAGGGTACCCAGACGTTATAGTTAGTAAATAGAATGAAAACCCACATAAGTTCACTGAATAAAACAAAGGTTGCAGGGACATTATAGTTAGGTTCAAATTTTGCACACAAAAAGCAGTTTTCTGCCCTTCTTTAATAAAATCCCAAAGGAAAAGTTTGCATGCATTGTTTTTACTGGAAAAACTGAAGAGCAGCAGCATTACAATTTTTTATAAATTTGATATGTCTGTTTTAATTTGCACATGTAAGAATGTGAATTATTAATTGAATTGGATGGTAGTCCAACACAAGTAATAAAATCACTGTCCTACTAGGTCCAGGCAAAGGGTTCAATAATGTAATACTAAGGTCAGTCCCCAGTAGCTATGACTCAGAGCAGACGTGCTTAACATTGAGAAAATTCATAAAACATTTAGCAGTACCAAAACAGGTAAAAAGTCAAAAACACAACACAATAAAAATCCAAATCCAATTTATACAAGTAGAGAACAATTTATTAAACAGAATTACACTAAAGTGACAAAATCAAAATAGAGAAACTTGAGACAAACATTTTTAAAGATTGAAGGCAAAAAGCATAAAGAAAAAGTGAAGAGACAGTCAATAGGCACTGATTGCTAATTCCTGGGACCTAAGAATGATTTGAGGTAACCTGCAATGGGGCATAGGTCAAATATACCATGGAGCAGATGACAAATACACCAAGCAAATTAGTCCTGGTCATAAATGTTACCTACTGACTTAGGGGGTCATTCCGACCCTGGCGGCCGGTGGTTTGCTGGTGGGAACACCGCCAACAGGCTGGCGGTGTCCCGCCAGCAAGTATGACCGTGGCGCAAAAGCCACGGCCATACCGCCGGCCCCTCCATTTTCCCGCCAGGTTTCCGCCTGGCAGGCATAATCCCCAGGGCAGCGGTACAAGCACCGCTGCCCTGGGGATTATGAGTCCCCGACCGCCAGCCTCTCCGTGGCGGTAGACACCGCCATGGAAAGGCTGGCGGTAAGGGGGCGCACGGGCCCCTGGGGGCCCCTGCACTGCCCATGCACTTGGCATGGGCAGTGCAGGGGCCCCCAGGCGTAGCCCCGTCGCGCATTTCACTGCCCGAATTTCGGGCAGTGAAATGCGTGACGGGTGCTACTGCACCCGCTGCACATCAACATTGCCGCCGGCTCTATTACGAGCCGGCGGCAATGTTGATGTGCCATTTCCGCTGGGCCAGTGGACGGTAACGCTGTTACCGTCCGCTGGCCCAGCGGAAATGTCGGAATAGGGAGGCATGAATACCGCCGGCAATGGCGGTATTCTGTCTCCCCCGGCCTCGGCGGTCTGGAAGAAAGACCGCCGAGGTCGGAATGACCCCCTTAATCTCTGTAATGAAAGTTGACAGTCTCCTGCAGGGAAATGTTGCAGGCTGAAATTGGCCAAAGTGTTCCCAAAGCTTAGTAGCTGCCCGACAAGGTCCAGCTGAAGCTATTAGTTCTGACGGGAAAAGGGAAAAGTGGGAGAAATTCAAATTTTACAGCCAATGATGTACTCTTGTTGGATAAATACTTTTTTGAGATTTTGCCAATGTTTCTATCTCCAGAATAAGTGCCTGATTTAGAGCTTTAGAACATAAAGCACTAGTAATTAGGCGGATTGGATGTCCATCACATTTGTGGCAGAGTGCCCATCTTTCAGAATCTAAATGACGACCTTAGTCTATTTCTGGAGCTCAAAACTCTCCAGAAGTGCAAGTCTGAAGCTATATCTGACGAAGTACCTTCAAAATCAGACATCTTTGATGTGAGGTTCTAGTGACACTCTGAAAGTCATGGAGGATAAAAAAAATTCCAAGTCCCAACTTTTCAGAGTTTCTGGAGTAGCTCCTCTTGGTCACTTCTAAGGCACTCAGGAACTCAGAAATAGGACTTAGGGGGCCAGGACTCACTCCAGTAGAAAACACCAGAATGGTCTAGTTGACTTGCTATTTGTTAGCTGGGTCCTTCTAGAAAAATACCTTTCATAGCTTGTTGAGTCCCTGTAGTCACACAGAAGGATAGCCAACTAACCCTTGGAGGCCACTTTCTTTCCTTGATACAAGTGGGATCAGGTCCAGCACCTCAGGTCTCCTCACAATTGTCAGACAGCAGGTCCAGCCATCTTCTGCAGGTCTAGAATGTGTCTCATTACTAGATCCATTTTTGTACAGTTCAGTATCCAAAAGGTGGAGGTAACTCATGTACACTCCCTAACCAATGGGGGAAAACCCTACCTACTTTTACAGCATGTTTATCTTTCTGCAAACTAACGCAGAGTACACTATCCTAAGGGAATTCAAAGATGGCTCAGGTCTTCTGCTCTTGAAAGGAGTTTGTGTACCAATCACAGGTGTGTTTAGGGAAATGAGCAGTCCCCTCCTCCTAAGCTACACAAAAACGGTTCTGAGGCCAACTTACCTTCCCACTGAGATGAAGCCAGGCTGACCACCATGGGTCCAAGGATCAAAGGGTTTTCCTCTCCCATGTCTCTTCTTATTCCACACTATGAATGGGCAGGCCTCATCTCTGCTCCTTCAAGTTAATAAAGTTCACGGAACCTCCCCAGCTGCCCGACCTAAGCTGACAGGGATCACATTTTTCACACTCAGCCTATCTTGTTGCCAGCCCTGGACCATTGCTCTGCCCTGACTGAGGTTTTCAGACCTCATCAAGGTCAAGCACTGAGAGGGCCTGCTCCCGGAAGGCCAATGCAAATAGAGCTTCTGTCATAGAAAAAGACAGGTTTCTAAAAGTTACCATTCCTAAATATTTATAAAACAACATTTTTAATAAATAAAAATAGTGCTTGAAACATGTCTGTAGGTTGTCTCAAAACCAAATAGAATTAAAAATTATACTCTAGTTTCATCATATGACAGTCAGAGACTTCTATACTGAAAATTGCTTATGGGCAGTTGTCACTGCAGGGACATGCCAACATTAAATTTCGGCATCTCCCACTTTTAAACACCAGGCCCCCTACAATGTGGGCTGCAAGGCCTAATTAGGGGTGACTTATTAATATTTAAAACAGAGATTTTCCCCTGGCAAGAAAAGATTATTTTGACAGGTTCAACAGCAGATTTAAACTTCAGCAACCAGGCTACAGTTGTAAAAATATATGCGATCTCCTGGAAGCAAATAGATGTGTTTCACGGACACCCCCAGAATTCGTACTCGATCTAGCACACCTTGCATTAACAAGGAACTATTTCGAATTCGAAAATCCTTTTTATCTACAAATTCAGGGGACATCCAAGGGCAGCACCTTCGCTCCTAGTCTAGCCTGTCCGTATGTAGACAGCTTCGAAAAACAGGTGGTTCTCCATGATGATAACCCATTCCTGGGGCAGATCAAACTTTGGAAACGGTATATAGATGACATTCTACTCATCTGGACAGGCACCAGAGACAAGGCCCTTGCCTTCTCGAACTGGCTCAACATGGCAAACCCTTTTCTAAATTTCACTATGACTATAGGCGATAACCAACTGCCTTTCCTGGATCTTCTAATCTATGAAAGAAATGGATCTCTGGCTACAGAGGTCTACCACAAACCTACAGATCGCAACATTCAACTGCAATTTCAGAGCTTTCACCCGAGATCCCTGAGGGAGAACCTCCCCGTATGACAATTTTTACGTATGCAACGGAACTGCTCGAACCTATCAGACTATAAAAAACATGCCAATAATCTGTCTACTAAACTGCAAGAAAAAGATTACCCTGCACATCTTGTCAAGAGCACGGAACAACAATAGAGACCAGTTGTTACAACCCCGCGAAAAACAAACCCAAGACGGAACAGATAGTGTGTGTGACTACGTTCAACCCTCTATCTAATAAGATCAAGAAAATTATCAGTGATGACTGGAAATTACTGACATCCGGTGGCCTCCCCTTTCAGCAACCGCTGCATGCCTTCAAAAGAGCCACCAATATATGCGATATGGTGGTCCACACAAGACCTACCATGAAACCTCCAAACAAACAGGCAACACTTTGGCATCTACCACCTCCAACAGGCCACCACCCGTGTGGCAAATGTAGCGTGTGTAGGTTCACACAGAAATCTACCACGGTAGACCTTGGTTTAAAAACGCCGTGGGTACTGATATCACTTACAAATTGTAACAGTAAGAATGTAATCTATATGATCAAGTGCCTCTGCCTGCTTCAATATATCGGAATGACAACGAGGAAGGTCAGCACCCGCATTTGTGAGCACAGGAGCTCTATCCGGTGTAAACGTGACACCAGAAAAACTCACAAGCCACTTTATTACGAATAACCACTCCTCAGACGAATTGAAATGGACTGTTCTAGAGCAACTGCCTTCCACGACAAACAACGTGTCGCAGAAGTTACTGTACTATGAGCAATGTTGGGTCTGGAGACTACGCACGGACACCAATGGACTAAATGACGACATCCTGTGGTCCTCACTTAACAAGTGACTTCATCTCGATGACACACACCAATAACGAGTTTGGGGTCTTCACCTTTGGATCTATATAACATAGTCCCATGGACAACTCCCAGCCGGGAACTTCCCCCTCACTTCCCTGGTTCTTCTCTTCCTTTCTTTTCTTTCTCTCTTTTGTCTTTCCCCCCCCCAAAACCCCCACCCCCCTCCTCCCTTTCCTTCTGTCTCCCCCCTTTCCTTTATTATGTGTCCATGTCCATCCCTTCCTCCCTCTGTCCCATCTCCTTCCTCCTTTTTTTCCCCCTTTTATCCCTCCCTTTCCCCCTTGTCCCTCTCTTTTTCCCTCCTCACACCCCTTTTTCCCCCTCACTTTCCCTTTCCCCTTTCTCCTCTTTCTTACCCCTCCCTCCTCCCTCTCTTTTCCCACCTGCCTTGTTCCCCTTCCCCATATTTCTCACCTTGATTGCCCTTGTCTCTTTTCTTCCCCCCACCTTCCCCCTTCCGCCTTCACCACTTCTCTCTCTTCTTCTTCTCTTTCCCCCATTCTTGTTGTCCCCCCTTTTCCTCCTCCCTCCCCCTCACCCCCGAACTACATGTCCCAGCCTCGTGGGCGCATCGCGGCATCAAGTAATTCAAACACGCTGATGTTGCGTGGCCTGCCACGACCCGGGTCCCGGAATCCAGTCCAGGCCGGAGGCGGTGAACGCGCAACCTGCGCTCCGCCTTCACATTTGTTTCCTGGGCTTTAAATACCGCTGCCACACTGGACCATTTACATCAAGCGGTCCAGTGAGGGGACGGATTAGGCACACAGTGAGCGCCTCCTTTGATGTTTTGAGTGGAGATTCTACCTTCCATACCCGGAGGCCACCAACTTCGGCGCAGATAAGATCTTTTCACTGCTCTAGGCCAGACATTTACCTTATTATTACATTGTGAATAGTTATTCCTATACTTACCGCCTTCCTATCCTACCTTTTTTTCTTATCCTGAGTGTGTGACTATAACGGGACACTCCCCCTCCTGGAGTCCTGGGGCTAGGAGCCTTTAGGTATAGGTTAAGATGTTCTCCCTTCCGTTTCAGGTACGTGTTATACACGTATACATTGCTGACTTTTGCTTGCTGTGTCATCCTTGCGTGTGTTTTGCTGTGCAGTGTTGTGCTTCACAAACGTTAATTTTGCTTTTGTTTCCCTCAGGCCTCCACTAGGTAGTTCCTTGTTTCAGGTAGGCCCCATATCACTTTTTACACCATTCCACCCACACTCCCATTGAACGGAGCAGGTTTTCCTTGCATTAAATGACTTTAAGGGATCCTAGGCCCTGAAGAATGCCCCTAGACCTTCCTTGGCTCATTTTAGAGGGCAGAAACATGTTGGCCATTTATTTTTAGATAGGTGACCCAGTGAGTCCTTACTCTCACAGAGGTGTCCCATCCCTGTTCTTAATCACACCAACAAACACCACTATTAAAAGCGTACTTTCACACAGGTGACTGTCTAGATGTTTTTACATTTACCCTAGTTCAGCTGGATCTCACATTTTCCAGACAGTAAACATTTACGCACTCTCTCCTGTTCTTTTAAAGGTGAGGTTGAGTCCGCCCAGGTGGCATTGTCCAACCTGGGTGGGGCTAGGTGGTCAAATGATGAAGCATGACACTATATAGTTTGTGAGACCACATAGTCCGTAAAGGAAACACCCCCCATCATCACTACACGACCCTCCACAGCACTTAGGGCCAGATGTAGCAACCCTTTTGCGAGTGGGTTTGCAATGCACAAATGCATATTGCGCGTCGTTACCGACTCGCAATATGCATTTGCGACTCGCAAATAGGAAGGGGTGTTCCCTTCCTATTTGCGAGTCGGAGTGGTATGCAACTCCATTTGCGACCGCGTACGCGGTCGCAAATGGAGTCGCAGTTACCATCCACTTGAAGTGGATGGTAACCCACTCGCAAACGGGAAGGGGTCCCCATGGGACCCCTTCCCCTTTGTGAATGGACCCCAAATTATTTTTTCAGGGCAGGGAGTGGTCCAAGGGACCACTCCCTGCCCTGAAAAAACCGAAACAACAGGTTTCGGATGTTTTTGAAATGCAGCTCGTTTTCCTGTGAGGAAAACGGGCTGCACTTCAAAAAAAAAAAAAAACTTTATTTAAAAGGCAGGTCGCTAACATGGAGGCCTGCTGACGTCAGCAGGCCTCCATGTTAGCGAGTGCCTATACTCGCAATGGGGTCGCAAACTGCGACCCCATTGCGAGTTGCAGAAGGTGTCTGAGACACCTTTCTGCATGTCAAATTGCGACTTGCAATTTGCGAGTCGCACAGACTCGCAAATTGCAAGTCGCAATTTGATTTTTTCCTACATCTGGCCCTTAATCACCATCTACTCATCAAGTGAGTTTAAGGAGCACCAGGGAACCCTCCCCTGTGTGCTTCTCCTTATTATAAGTGAACCCCATACTCTTTTGTGTCACTACAGTTGTAAACCCGAATTAATCTTTTCCTTGTAATGGGTGATGTCGCCCATAGCTGACATTTAGCTTTCTATGCTGTAGGGGCCATTTCTACACTATGCAATGTGGCCTTATAGGAGTTGTAGATATGTCAATAGGGACATTTTCTCACAGTATGATTTAAAAAAATATATATTTAATTTTGTGAAGCAGGTTAACTGGTATTATGGTATCTCAGCTCCAGTAAAAGCTGACTGCTTTTACATACATACAAAAATAACATAAAAATACATTTATTTATTTGTATATACATGGGCAAAATGCACTAAACTGTATTTAGGAGAACAAAATCGCAGATGCACCATCATTGATACATTTAGTTCCAATAAGGAGTTTAATAATAGAGCTACTGCTTGATAGTCTTTCTTAAGGGCAAACAGAATGTTCATGTCTAATATGCTTAAACAAACTGTTCTGTAATCTTGTGACCAGCACAGTAAATCTTCAGTGTCCTCTGGGTTGAAATGTTATTATTGGCCGGGAGTGCATCATTTGCTGAGCTGTGAGATCTCACTAGTCAATTCCAAATATGTTTCTCTGCAAGATAGATTGGTCCTAAGACATGCAGGCATTTGAAGGCTAAGGTCAAAATGTTGTTCTTGTTCATTCATTTGTGCTCTGAAGCCAGTGAGTGCATTTTAGGAGTGCTCTCTTTTTTTATAGGACCGAAGACAAGTCACAAGGCAGCAGTTTTCCTCTGCTTCAACCAATGTAGCTGACAGTGGGCATTTTCTCAGTTCAAATTAGCATTGACTAGTTCTCTCACAACCAAAGTACATCACCCGGTAAAGTGAGCTTAGCTCACACCTGTGTCAATTTTTGACACAAGACTGCACTGACCTCCTGGTCAACGTCTGCTGACCTCCCCAGCTCCTCTGGCTACTGCTGCTGCCTCTGCCTTTGCCTGGGACGAACTGAGAGCCTCCTGACTCTCAGTTTGAGACCATCCTCCACCCGCAGGTTCGTCCCTGCGCCTCATCCCTGGTGGCCATCACAAGTAAGTATTTTTCTCTCTGTCGCTCTTTCACTCTTGTTTTTTTCTGCCTTTTCTCACTCATTTTTCCTTTTCTTTTCCATCTCTCCTCCTTTCCTCTGCCCTCTTTCATTCCTGCTTTTCTGCCTTTTTTCACGCATTTTTCATTTTTTTCCATCTCCCCTCCTTTCCTCTGCCCCCTGCGCCGCTCCAGCCCCTGCAGGCCGCCTCCCCTCCCGCGAAGCACCTTTCCTGCCCTCCCAGCTGACCGCTTCCCCGCCCCACTCCTCTTCTTAATGGCGGCCACAGTGCTGTTAGAGGGCAACTGCACTGACATCCTGGTCAGCGTCTGCTGCCCTCCCCAGCTCCTCTGGCTGCTGCTGCCTCTGCCTTTGCCTGGGATGAACTGAAGGCCCTCCTCCACCCACAGCCTTGTCCCTGCACCTCATCCCTGGTGGTCTAGTGGCCATCACAAGTATTTTTCTCTCTGTTGATCTTTCACTGTTGCTTTTTCTGCCTTTTCTCACTTGTTCTCCTTTTCTTTTCCATCCCTCCCCCTTTCCTCTGTTCTCTTTCACTCTTGCTTTTCTGCCTTTTTTCACTTGTTTTTCCTTTTCTTTTCCACCCCCCCTCCTTTCCTCTGCATCCCTCCCGCACGGCTCCGGTTCCTGCAACCCTGCCCTTCTTCCCCCTACAAAGCACCTTTCCTGCCTTCCCGCCTCCCAGCTAACCGCTCCCTCTGCCCCCCCTCCCCTTCTTAATGGTGGCTGCAGCGCTGTGAGGGCAACTGCACTGACCTCCTAGTCAGTGTCTGCTGCCCTCCCCAGCTCCTCTGGCTCCTGCTGCCTCTGTCATTGCCTGGGCCAAACTGAGAGCCTCCTGACTCTCAGTTCGAGGCCATCCTCCACCTGCAGGTTCGTCCCTGCGCCTCATCCCTGGTGGCCATCACAAGTAATTATTTTTCTCTCCGTCGCTCTTTCACTCTTGTTTTTTTCTGCCTTTTCTCACTTGTTTTTCCTTTTCTTTTCCATCCCTCCTCCTTTCCTCTGCCCTCTTTCACTCTTGCTTTTCTGTCTTTTTTCACTCATTTTTCTTTTTTTTCCATCTCACCTCCTTTTCTCTGCCCCCATGCCGCTCCAGCCACTGCAGTCTGCCTCCCCTCCCCCACAACGCACCCTTCCCGCCCTCACAGCTGACCGCTCCCCCGCCCACCCTCCCCTTCTTAATGGCTGCCACAGTGCTGTGAGAGGGCAACTGCACTGACATCCTGGTCAGCGTCTGCTGCCCTCCCCAGCTCCTCTTTGCCTGGGATGAGCTGAGAGGCTCCTGACTCTCAGTTCAAGGCCTTCCTCCACCCGCAGCCTCGTCCCTGCACCTCATCCCTGGTGGTCTAGTGGCCATCACAAGTAAGTATTTTTCTCTCTGTTGCTCTTTCACTCTTGCTATTTCTGCCTTTTCTCACTTGTTTTTCCTTTTCTTTTCCATCTCTCCTCCTTTCCTCTGCCCTCTTTCACTCTTGCTTTTCTGCCTTTTTTCACTCATTTTTATTTTTTTTCCATCTCCCCTCCTTTTCTCTGCCCCCCACGCCACTCCAGCCCCTGCAGCCTGCCTCCCCTCCCCCACAACGCACCCTTCCCGCCCTCCCAGCTTACCTCTCCCCCGCCCACCCTCCCCTTCCTAATGGCTGCCACAGTGTTGTGAGAGGGCAACTGCACTGACATCCTGGTCAGCGTCTGCTGCCCTCCCCAGCTCCTCTTTGCCTGGGATGAGCTGAGAGGCTCCTGACTCTCAGTTCAAGGCCTTCCTCCACCCGCAGCCTCGTCCTTGCACCTCATCCCTGGTGGTCTAGTGGCCATCACAAGTAAGTATTTTTCTCTCTGTTGCTATTTCACTCTTGCTATTTCTGCCTTTTCTCACTTGTTTTTATTTTATTTTCCATCTCTCCTCCTTTCATCTGCCCTCCTTCACTCTTGCTTTTCTGCCTTTTTTCACTCATTTTTTTTTCCATCTCCCCTCCTTTTCTCTGCCCCCCATGCCGCTCCAGCCCCTGCAGTCTGCCTCCCCTCCCCCACAACGCACCCTTCCTGCCCTCTCAGCTGACCGCTCCCCCGCCCACCCTCCCCTTCATAATGGTTGCCACAGTGCTGTGAGAGGGCAACTGCACTGACATCCTGGTCAGCGTCTGCTGCCCTCCCCAGCTCCTCTTTGCCTGGGATGAGATGAGAGGCTCCTGACTCAGTTCAAGGCCTTCCTCCACCCACAGCCTCGTCCCTGCACCTCATCCCTGGTGGTCTAGTGGCCATCACAAGTAAGTATTTTTCTCTCTGTTGCTCTTTCACTCTTGCTATTTCTGCCTTTTCTCACTTGTTTTTCCTTTTCTTTTCCATTTCTCCTCCTTTCCTCTGTCCTCTTTCACTCTTGCTTTTCTGCCTTCTTTCACTTGTTTTTCCTTTTCTTTTCCATCTCCCCTCCTTTCCTCTGCATCCCTTCCGCGCTGCTCCGGTCCCTGCAGCCCTGCCACTCTTCCCCCTACAAAGCACCTTTCCTGCCCTCCTGCCTCCCAGCTGACCGCTCCCTCTGCCCCCTCCCCTTCTTAATGGTGGCCGCAGCGCTGTAAGAGTGCAACTGCACTGACCTCCTGGTCAGTGTCTGCTGCCCTCCCCAGCTCTCCTGGCTGCTGCTGCCTCTGTCTTTGCCTGGGTAGAACTGAGAGCCTCCTGACTCTCAGTTTGAGGCCCTCCTCCACCGGCAGGCTCATCCCTGCGACTAATCCCTGGTGGTCTAGTGGCCATCACAAGTAAGCATTTTTCTCTCTGTCGCTCTTTCACTCCTGTTTTTCTGCCTTTATTCACTCATTTTTCCTCTTCTTTTCCATCTCTCCTCCTTTCCTCTGCCCTCTTTCACTCTTGCTTTTCTGTCATTTTTCACTTGTTTTTCCCTTTTCTTTTCCATCTCTCCTCCTTTCCTCTTCCCTCTTTCACTCTCGCTTTTCTGCCTTTTTTCACAAATCTTTTCTTTTCCTTTCAATCTCCCCTCCTTTCCCCTGCCCCCTCCCACACCACTCTGGCACCTACAGCCCTGCCCTCCCGCAAAGCACCTTTCTGGCCCTCCGTTCTCCCAGCTGACCGCTCCCACTCTCCCCTTCTTAATGGTGACCGTACACAGCTGGCGTACCCCTGGCGCACCAAAGGCAACCCCATCTGCGCCTGTCCATGCCGGGACCACGGCCAGTGCCAGGAACCCTGGATCTCCATTAAACGCCCCCTGGCCTGCCTCCGTTACGATGCTGAGACCATCCTTCACCTCAACACCGGACATCTCAGCGACTGCTTTATCATTTCCCCCAAGACACCTTTCATCTGCAGGAACTGCAACCTCAGCGCCAGCCTCAACAAGCTGAAGGTACTCTCCACATACAGAGATACCAACAGTCTCCACAATCCCATCAACTGCCTGCTCCTGGACATCCACTTCCTCCACAAACACGCCACCGAACTCTGAGACTTGATCGACACTGCCTGACCAGACATCGCCTTTCTTACCGAGACCTGGACCAACCCCACCTCAGAACCAGACATCACCATTGCCATTCCAGACTGATACAGCATCCTAAGGAGAGACCGGCCCTCCCGCCCGAAAGGAGGACTCACCATCATACACAAGTCCTCACTATGTGTCAAGGTAGTCCCAGAAGAACAATGTACCTCCATGGAACATCTTCACTTCCTGGTCCACTCCAACCACAACTCCTCCATCCACGGCACCCCAATGTACAGGCCACCGGGCCCGTGCCCAGCTTTCATAAACAACGTTGTAGACATCGCTACCCCCTAGCCCCTGGTTTCAGATGACTACCTCCTCTTTGGCGACCTGAATTTCTACCTCGAGGACTGTGCCAACAAAAGCACCACTGCTGTACTCGACAACCTTGCCACCCTCGCCCTCAGACAGCTGATCTCTCAACCCACACACATCACAGGACACACACTGGACCCCATCTTCACCTGAAGCAACCGGATCCCCATTGAGACCATCTCCACTCCAGACTGGACAGACCACTGCTGCATACACTTCACAGTCACCACACCCAGCAGCCACACCCCCAGAACCCCCCACAGGAAATTGAATGAAATCACCAACGAGCAACTCACCTCATCTCTCGCCAAATTCCTCCCTCTGATGACACCAACACAGTAGCGCGCAATCTCAATGCATGGATCACCAAATTCGATGACACTCTAGCCCAATCCAGCTGACATCAGCCAAACATTTACCTAAGAACAAAACTCCAAAGAATCAAAGCGTACCCACAGACATTTAGAGAAAAAAATAGAGGAACAGCCAAACCAGTGAGGACCCCGCTTCCTTCAGTGCCGCAACCGCCACCCACAGCCAAAAAATCAAGAACGCAAGGAAGGACGCTCTTCAGGAATGCATCAACTCCTCCACACACAACTCTAAGGAACTCTTCTCAATCACAGATCTCCCATCTGAAGCCACCAGCATGCCCCCATCACAGGACCTCTACAACAAACTTGCCACCCTTTTCCACCACAAGATCCATGACATCTACGATAGCTTCCTCCCGGAAAATCCTGGCACTGGAAACCAGTGACCAATTCACCCCCACACAACCCACCCAGACCATCCACAGCTGGTCCACGCTCACCACAGAGGAAACAGTCAGCATCATGAACAGAAACTACTCCGGAGCCCCCACGGACCCCTGGCCACACCACATATACATCAGAGCCCTGAGTTCCGGAACACAATTAACTGCTCCATCAACACTGGCACCTTCCCTGAGGACTGGAAACACGCCAAAATATGCCCTCTCCTGAAGAAACCTTCAGCCGATCCATCAGAACTAAAGAATTTCCGGTGCATCTTGCTGCTACCCTACCCCGCCAAAGTACTGGAGAAAGCAATCAAGTCACAATCACGGAATTTCATTTAGGCCAACAACCCCCTGGACAGCTCCCAGTATGGCTTCAGCAGCAACCACAGCATGGAGACAGCCCTCCTGGCAGCCACCAATGACATCCGATTTGTTAGATCTGACAGCCTGAGGGTGGTAACCCTCAACTTTTTGCCTGCCTCCCTCCACTTTCTGACACTGTTTTTGCTGGTTTTAGGACTCTGCGCGCTAACCAGGGCTAAGGTGCATATGCTCTCTCCCTTTAAACATGGTGGCATTGGCTCATACCCAATTGGCTTATTTAATTTACTTATAAGTCCCAAGTAAAGTGCACTATACGTGC
The DNA here is from genome assembly GCF_031143425.1 of Pleurodeles waltl. Lineage (NCBI taxonomy): Eukaryota > Metazoa > Chordata > Amphibia > Caudata > Salamandridae > Pleurodeles > Pleurodeles waltl. The sequence goes on along the minus strand of NC_090442.1, from coordinate 204,967,212 downwards.
CCAGGGCGTGTAGATTAGATGCTAGTAGTGGGCCTGCAGCACTGATTGTGCCACCCACTTAAGTACCTCCTTAACCATGTCTCAGGCCTGCCATTGCAAGGCCTGTGAATGCAGTTTCACTGCCAATTTGAATTGGCATTTAAAAGTACTTGCCAAGCCTAAAACTCCCATTTGTCTACATATAAGTCACCCCTTAGGTATGCCCTATGTAACCCCTAGGGCAGGGTGCTGTGTAGGCAAAAGGCAGGACCTGTACCTGTGTAGTTTACATGTCCTGGTAGTGTAAAACTCCTAAATTTGTTTTTACACTCCTGTGAGGCCTGCTCCTTTCATAGGCTAACAGTGGGGCTACCCTCATATATTGTTTGAGTGGTAGCTGCTGATCTGAAAGGAGTAGGAAGGTCATATTTAGTATGACCAGATTGGTAATACAAAATCCTGCTGACTGGTGAAGTTGGATTTAATATTACTATTTTAGAAATGCCACTTTTAGAAAGTGAGCATTTCTCTGCACTTAAATTCTTTTGTGCCTTACAATACACGTCTGGCTGGGTTCAGTTGTGTATCCACTCAGACAAACCCCAAACACAGGATGCTCAGCCTCACTTGCATAAATCTGCATTTTTAATGGGTCTCCCTGGGCTGGGAGGGTGGAGGGCCTGACACTTACATGTCAAAGAACAGTAGCCTGACCTCACACAAAGGAGTGCCACACCCCATATTGGGACCCTGGCAGACAGGATTAAAATGAAAGGGGACCGTGTGCACTTCTAAGCCACTCTTTGAAGGTTCCCCCACTTCAAAAGGACATCTGCCCCTACCAACTCAGACAGTTCCTGAAGAAGAGAACCTGAACCAGCACCTGCAACCTGCCAAGAAGAACTGCCTGGCTGCCCAAAGGACTCACCTAACTGCTTTCTGTGAAGGACTGCTGCCTTGCTGTTACCCTGGTGCCTTGCTGCTCTCTCGCTGTGCTGAGAAGTGCTCTCCAATGGCTTGAATAGAGCTTGCCTCCTGTTCCCTGAAGTCTCAGGACCAAAAATACTTCTGCCGTCATTACAACCCTGGCGGTCTAAGACCGCCAGGGCTGTTCTGACAATTGCACTGCAAACAGGCTGGCGGTGCAATCCTGCTAAATACGACCGCGGCGGAATCGCCGCGGTCACACCACCGGGAACGGCAGTTTTCCGCCACGTTGGTCGCGGTGGTTGTAATCCCCCAGGGCAGCGCTGCCGAGGGATTACGAGTCCCCCTCCCGCCAGCCTTTTCATGGCGGTAGGAACCGCCATGAAAAGGCTGGCAGAAAGGGGAGTTGCGGGGCCCCATGGAGCTTTTCACTGTCTGCATAGCAGACAGTGAAAAGCGCAACGGGTGCAACTGCACCCGTCGCACCGCCTCAACACCGCCGGCTCCATTTGGAGCCGGCTCCAGTGTTGCGGCCGACATCCCCGCTGGGCCGGCGGGCGGAAACTCGGTTTCTGCCCGCCGGCCCAGCGGGGACCCTATAATGGCCACCGTGGGAGTGCAGCCGCATTGGCGGCCGCACAGCGGTTACAACTTGGCAGGCGGCAGTTGCCACCCACTAATGTTATAATGAGGGCCTTCATCTCTACAAAAAAAGCTCCTTGTGCGGCGACAATTGACAATCGACGCACAGCCTGCCAGAAATGACATATAGCCTGCATCGTGGTGTAAAATTCACTGCACGCCGAACCAGCATGACGCAGCCCGACTTCGCAAGGAGAAGATCAACGCAGTGCCAGCGTAGCGACCAGAAATTTGACGCACGCCCCACTGGATCAACGTACAGCCAAGCCGGAACTACGCAGCCCGACTTCCAGAGAGGAATCGACACAGCACCTAGAAATTTCCATGCAACGTCCACTGGATCGACGCAGCCCCTGTGTCGTCATCCTGTCAGTGCCGGATTTCAACTCATCATCCCCTGGGCATCCGATAACCCTGCTACCCGAAGAGGATCCATGACCGAGCACCGGAAATCGACAGACAGCCGTCCCTGCGTGGAAAATAAACGACGCATCACCAAGTGCGGCCTGAGAAATCAACGCACACCTTCCTGTTTTCCACGCATCACCTCCTCTGCATTTTTTTGCAGAGATTTTGAACGCAAACCAGATACCTTGTGCTTGCAAGAGACATTTATTACTTTTAAGAGACTAAAGACACTTTATATCATTTTTACAGTGGTATCTCATCATATACTTATTGCATTTTAATCGTTTTGACCTGTATCTTGCCAGATAAATAAGATATATTTTTCTAAACACTGTGTGGTGTATTTTTTTTGGTGTTCTACTATGGTATTGCATGAGCTATTGCACAAATACTTTACACATTGCCTTCTACGTTAAGCCTGACTGCTCAGTGCCAAGCTACCAGAGGATGGGCACAAGATAATTTGGATTGTGTGTGACTTACCCTGACTAGAGTGAGGGTCCTTGCTTCGACAGGGGGTAACCTGACTGCCAACCAAAGACCCCATTTCTAACATTGGTGATCAGCGGTGAGGATCGGAGTTGTATTTGTGCAGTGAAATACAATAGCTAAGTGTTCACTACCTACCCACACTTGAGGTAAACTTGATTTTTTAACTTTTTCTGCAATTTCGTTTTCTATCTGACATTTTTTTAACTAAAATCCTCATTCAACATGTCTCTGGCTGGGTCTCAAGCTGGAGATGAACATTTTGGCCTAGCCATGCTGGAGACATATACTGTCAAACAGCTGAAAGGGTTCTGCAGGGATATGGGAGTACCTACCCAGAAGGCCTCCAGAAAGGAGGAATTCCAAATGGCTCTGAGGGCCTGGGCAGAAGCCCATTCTGATGAGAATGTTGAGGAGGAGGGTCCAGAGGAGGACCCCTCAGAGGATTGTTTGCCATCAGTGGAGGAGGTTAGCACTGTAATTGTGCCCTCTGCCAAACCAGGGAGCGGTGTCTCTGATCATGGCCTGACCGCAGAGGAAAGGAGAGAGGAGAGAGAATTCCAATTACAAATGGCAAAGTTAAAAATTGAAGCTCAACAGGAGGAAAGGAGGGAAGAGAGAAAAACCAAAGAGGCTGAGAGAGCTGAGGCTGCAGCTGAGAGAGCCTTGGCTGAAAATAAACGTTTGCTGGCTCTTGAACTGAGTCTCAAGAAGCTGGATATCAAGGCAAGACAGTCTGAGTCCAGCAGTGATGGTGGCAGCATACATGCAGAACCTGTTGGGGAGAGAAAGGTTTGTATATCCAAAAATGTGGTGCCAAGTTATGTGGTGGGAAATGACACTGATAAGTGGTTGGCTGCCTATGAGGTTTCACTAAGGGCTCATAGGACCTCTGAGGAGCAATGGGGGGCGGCCTTGTGGTTTTATGTACCAGCAGTGGGGAGGGGCACACTCCTTACACTAGATCCACATGATCAGAATGTCTATGCACCCATGAAAGCCGCTTTACTGGGCAAGTTTGGGCTGACTCCTGAAAAATACCCTCAGAGGTTTAGGGACATTACCAAACGTTCCACACAGTCTTGGGTAGACTGTTTTGATTTCTCCAATAAGACACTGAATGGATGGGTGCGATGCAGCAAAGTAAATGATTACAAAGGATTATATGATTTGATTCTGAGAGAGCATATGCTCAGTATTTGTTTTACAGAGTTGCACAAGCACTTAGTAGACAGTAAGCTGACTGATCCCAGGAAGCTTGCTGAGGAGGCGGACCTCTGCGTTAGCACCAGAGTGTACAAAAAGGTATCTGGGGGGGACATCCACAAAGGTGGTCAGGGTTCCCAACAGAAGAAAGAGGGGGGAGAAAAACTTAAAGATAAGGAACTCTCAAAAGGCCCCCAAAACAATTCCCAAAGGGGGGTGGTAACCATTCCTCATCTACATTTGGGAAGTAGCCTGGGTACTTTGACAAGAAGCTAGGGAAGTTAATCTCCAAATGCTTAGAGTGCTAGCAGCATGGACACTCTAAGGGCGACTCCCAGTATTCCAAGAGAGCACAGCCCACCACTGGAGGGCAGACACCTGGGTTGGCTAGTGTAGCGCTAGGGGGGAGACAGTCCAAGTTAGGTTTGGCGAGCAGATAGAAGAGTCCCTAGTATCCTTGGGAGATAAGGAGATGGTGCCAAAAGCCTGCATGCCTGCCAATACATCCAAGTATAGGCAGTGGGTCACCATTGATGGGCAAAAGGTGGAGGCTCTGCGTGACACAGGAGCCAGTATGACTACTGTCAAGAATCAGCTGGTGTCAGCAGAGCAGATAGTCCCTAATACATTCCACCAAGTCATAGTCGCTGACAATCGCAAGAGTCACCTACCGGTGGCTCTGGTTCCTTTGAATGCGGGGGAGGGTCTCTGGTACTTTAAAGGTAGCTGTGAGTCCTGCCATGCCTGTAGATTGCCTGTTAGGCAATGATCTTGAGCATACTACCTGGAAAGAGGTAGAGCTCAGATCCCACCTGGAGATGTTAGGTTTGCCTAAGTGGATCTGCAGGACCACAAGGTCCATGGCTGCCCGGGAAGGGAGTCAAGGGCGTCCGGAGCCTTGAACAATGGCCCAGACAGCTGCAGAGGAAGGGCAAGAGGCGCAGGAAACCCGCCTCAGATATTCCCATGGTGATGGACGGGGTCCCAGAGGAGGAGGCCCCTGAGCCAACTGGAGAGGATATTGCTGACCGGGGGAACCTTCCTGAACTTGCTGGCTGGCAAGTAGAAGATGGGCCAACCAGGGAAAAATTCTGCAAGGCGCAGAAAGAATGCCCCACCCTTGAGGGTCTGAGGCCACAGCCCAAGCAGCAGGTGAAGCCTCTGGAGATCACCATATCTACTGGGAGAATTATCTTCTTTACAGTGAGCCTAAGGCTCCGGACATTTGGGCAGCATGTCTGCTTGTGGCCCCCAGTGTTATCTGGCCTTCCTACTGGGTCTAGCTCACGACATCCCCCTGGCAGGACATTTGGGCCAAGACAAGACCTTTCCCAGACTTGTCACCCACTACCATTGGCATAGAATGCGGGTAGCCTCAGATAGTTTCTTCAGGGCCTGCCCCACTTGCCAGGCTAGTGGGAAGACAGGGAAAAGGCTTAAGGCCACCCCGATCCGACTCCCCGTCATTGGCACCCCCCTTTGAAAGGGTGGGCATCAATGTCATTGGTCCCTTGGACCCCGAAAACTGCCTTAGGAACAGGTTTATCCTGGTTTTGGTGGACCATGCCACCCGCTACCCAGAGGCAATCCCTCTAAGAACAGTGACTGCACTGGTGGTGACCAGAGCCCTGATGGGAATATTTACCCGTGTGGGGTTCCCAAAGGAGGTTCTGTCTAACAGAGGCACAAACTTCATGTCAGCGTACATGAAGTCCATGTGGGATGAGTGTGGGGTAACCTACCGGTTTGCAATCCCTTACCATCATGAATCCAATGGGCTTGTTGAGAGATTCAAGAAGACCCTAAAAGGCATGATCACTGGCCTACTTGAGGCCATGAGGCGTAAGTGGGACGTCCTCTTACCATGCCTTCTCTTTGCTTATAGGGAGGTGCCGCAGAAAGGGGTTGGGTTCAGCCCCTTTGAGCTTCTCTATGGTCACCCTCTCAGGGGACGACTAAGCATAGTAAAAGAGGGCTGGAAGAAAGATCCCAAAACACCTCCCCAGGATGTGGTCAGTTACATGCTGGCCCTCCGCAACTAAACCCAACGCTTCTAGAAGCAGGCCAAAATTAACCTTGAGGCCAGTCAAGAGGTGATGAAGGAGTGGTATGACCGGAAGGCCACTCTGGTCGAATTCTCACCCGGAGACAAAGTTTGGATAATGGAGCCAGTAGAGCTTAGAGTTCTCCAGGACTGCTTTACTGATCTATTTGAGATCAAGGAGCGCAAAGGGGAGGCCACTTACCTAGTGGACCTCAAGACCCCTAGGCACCCCCTAAGGGTCCTCCATCACAACAGGCTCAAACCTCACTTTGAGAGGTCTGAGATAAGAATGCTCCTGGTCACAGATGAGGGCATGGAAGAGGAGAGTAAGCCCCTCCCGACCTCCTCTCTGCCAAAGAAGGTGATGGGCCAGTGGAGGGTGCCAATCTCTCTGACTCCCTGACTCTAGATCAGAGAGGAGACTGCTACGAGTTGTTGGAGCAGTTCTCTTCCCTGTTTTCCCTTACTCCTGGACTCACCCACTTGTCTGTACACGATATTGACACGAGAGACAGTCCCCCTGTAAAGAACAAAATTTACAGGTTGTCTGAAGGCCAGCATCAAGGAGGAAGCTGCCACGATGCTGGCCCTAGGTATTATTGAGAAGTTCATCAGTTCCTGGGCCAGCCCTGTGGTGCTGGTACCTAAGGCTGCTGCACCCCGGGCCAAGCCAGAACTCCGGTTCTGTGTGGACTACCGGGGTCTCAATTCAGTCACACGGACTGACGCTCACCCCATCCCAGAGCTGAGGAGCTCGTAGACATACTAGGCACTTCCATATTCCTCAGTACTTTTGATCTCACATCAGGGTACTGGCAGATCGACTTGACTGAGGGGGCTAAAGAGAGATCTGCATTTTCCACACCTGAGGGCCATTACCAATTCCGGGTGATGCCCCTTGGGTGGAAAAATGCCCTAGCTACCTTCCACCGTTGGTCAACGGGGTCCTAGCTGGCAAGGATGCTTTCTGCGCAGCCTACCTAGATGACATAGGGGGTCATTCCGACCGCCGACCGCCAAAGTAACCCCGTCGGAAGACCGCTCCGCGGTCAAGAGACCGCGGGGGTCATTCCGACTTTCCCGCTGGGCCGGCGGGCGACCGCCAAAAGGGCGCCCGCCGGCCCAGCGGGAAAGACCCTGCAACAAGGAAGCCGGCTCCGCATGGAGCCGACGGAGTTGCAGGGGTGCGACGGGTGCAGTGGCACCCGTCGCGATTTTCACTGTCTGCAAAGCAGACAGTGAAAATCCTGCTGGGGCCCTGTTAGGGGCCCCCTGCACTGCCCATGCCATTGGCATGGGCAGTGCAGGGGCCCACAGGGGCCCCACGACACCCGTTCCCGCCATCCTGTTTCTGGCGGTGAAAACCACCAGAAACAGGCTGGCGGGAAGGGGGTCGGAATCCCCATGGCGGCGCTGCAAGCAGCGCCGCCATGGAGGATTCCCCCAGCCGGGGGAAATCCGGCAGGAAACCGCCGGACCCGGCTGGGAGACCGCGGCTTTACAGCCACGGTCAGAATGCCATCTGAAGCACCGCCAGCCTGAGTTGGAATGAGGCCCATAGCCATCTATAGTTCCAGCTGAGAGGAACACCTGCTCCACCTCAAGGAGGTACTTCAGGCTCTGCAACAGGCAGGCCTGACCATCAAGGCTATTAAGTGCCAGATTGGGCAGGGTTCTGTGGTTAGTAGGTGGTGGCAAGGTGCAGCCACTCCAGGCCAAGATTGAAACTATCAAGACCTGGCAACCACCTAGAACACAGACAGAGGTGAGAGCTTTCTTAGGCCTCACAGGATACCACCATAGGTTTGTCAGAGGCTATGAATCCATTGTGACACACTTGACAGAACTTACTTCCAAAAAACAACCTAGGTTGGTGAATTGGACAGAGGCCTGTCAGAAAGCCTTTGACTCCCTTAAGGAAGCCATGTGCACGGCCCCCATGCTCAAGGCCCCTGACTACTCCCAGGAATTTATTGTGCAGACAGACGCCTTAGAGCATGGCATAGGTGCTGTTCTAGTACAGCTAAATGAGGAGGGCCTAGACCAACGAGTAGTCTTTATTAGCAGAAGACTATTACCACGGGAACAAAGGTGGAGTGCTATTGAGAGAGAAGCCTTTGCTGTGGTCTGGGAACTGAAGAAGCTGAGTCCATACCTGTTTGGGACTCACTTCCAGGTTCTGACAGACCACAGGCCCTTCAGATGACTCATGCAGATGAACGGCGAGAATCCTAAACTCTTGAGGTGGTCCATTTCCCTAAAGGGGATGGACTTTACGGTGAAGCATCGCCCGGGGATAGACCACACCACTGATGATGGTCTCTCCAGATACTTCCACCTTAGCGATGAGAGCTCCCAGGAGGTTGGGTAACTCTCCCCACTTTCAGCTGGGGGGGCACATGTTAGACCTGACAGCCTTAGGGTGGTCACCCATAACTTTTAGCCTGCCTTCTTCCACTTTTCGGATACTGTTTTTGCTGGTTTTAAGACTCTGCACACTTTACCACTGCTAACCTGAGCTAAAGTGCATATGCTCTCTCCCTTTAAACATGATACCATTGGATCATACCCAATTGGATTATTTAATTTACTTATAAGTCCCTAGTAAAGTGCACTATATGTGCCCAGGGCCTGTAGATTAAATGCTACTAGTGGACCTGCAGCACTGATTGTGCCACCCACTTAATTAGCTCCTTAACCATGTCTCAGGCCTGCCATTGCAAGGCCTGTGGGTGCAGTTTCACTGCCAATTGGACTTGGCATTTAAAAGTACTTGCCAAACCTAAAACTTCCCTTTTTCTACATATTTCACCCATAGGGCAGGGTGCTGTGTAGGCAAAAGCAGGACCTGTACCTGTGTAGTTTACATGTCCTGATAGTGTAAAACTCCTAAATTTGATTTTACACTGCTGTGAGGCCTGTTCCTTTCATAGGCTAACACTGGGGCTACCCTTATATATTGTTTGAGTGAAACTGCTGATCTGAAAGGAGTAGGAAGGTCATATTTAGTATGGCCAGAATGGTAATACAAAATCCTGCTGACTGGTGAAGTTGGATTTAATATTACTATTTTTGAAATGCCACTTTTAGAAAGTGTCTCACTTAAAAATGCTCCTAGAGGAATTATTTAGATATAGTATGCGTACATATTATACAGTTTTCAATTAATGAATAAGACAACTCTGTACTGTTAAAATCCAATATATTACTCAATAGGATTCAGGAAGTTCAAAAACATGTACAACAATTTCAACGAATGTCCATTTCATAAACAACAACACTGTATATATAACCTCTCTAGATCATAAGATTGAATCCCAACTGCAGATCCAGGAAGGGGTTATAACCCTCTTCATGACACAGTTCTGCACAATAATTGGCTGGTTTTCAGTCCCAGTTCAAGCAATATCATGGACTTTCTATTCAGCTTGCCAAATGAGAAGGTACTGTTGACGTTTCGGGCTGTAGTGGCAGTCAGAGGTCCGTCAGACCATCATCAGGACTCAGTGTTGTTAAATAATACAACAGGTTGCAAAAATAGGCTCCGTAGCAACACACCAGGGGACTTAAACCTACAAGCCCAGGTAAACAAATCTTTTAAATTTGGGACCGCTAGCGTCTGTCTCCATCCACATCCGCTCAACACACGCAAGTCAGAATCAAAAAGTGAGCATTTATCTGCACTTAAATCCTTCTGTGCCTTGAAAATCAATGCACAACCTGCGAGAAATGATGCACAGCCTGCATTGCGGTGAAAAATTCACTGCACGCCGAACCGGACTGGCACAGCGTGACTTCGCAGGGAGAAGATCGACGCAGCGCCAGTGTAGCAACCGGAAATTCGACACACGGTCCACTGGATCGACGCACAGTCCAGCCAGAACAACGCATACCGACTTCCAGAGAGGAATCGACACAGCACCTGCCGCGCTGTCGAAATTTCCACACAACACCCACTGAATCAATGCAGCCACTGTGATTTCCTCCTGTCAGCTCTGGATTTCAACGCATTGTCCCCGGGGCATCTGAAAACCCCGCAACCCGAAGAGGATCCACGACCGAGCACCAGAAATCGATGCACAGCCATCCCTGCGAGGAAAATAAATGACACATTGATGTGTGCGGCCCGAGAAATTGACGCACACCTCCCTGTTTTCCACGCATCTCCTCCTCTGCGGTTCTTTGCGGAGATTTTGAACGCAAACCAGGTACCTTGTGCTTGCAGGAGACATTTATTGCTTTTAAGAGACTAAAGACACTTTCTATCATTTTTGCAGTGCTATTTCAACATATACTTATTGCATTTTAATCGTTTTGACCAGCATCTTGCCAGATAAATATTATATATTTTTTTAAACACTGTGTGGTGTTCTACTGTGTTATTGCATGAGTTATTGCACAAATACTTTACACATTGCCATCTAAGTTAAGCCTGACTGCTCAGTGCCAAGCTACCAGAGGGTGTGCACAGGATAATTTGGATTATTTGTGACTTACCCTGATTAGACTGAGTGTCCTTGCTTGGACAAGGGGTAATCTGACTGCCAATCAAAGACCGCATTTCTAACAAAAGGGAAACGATACTGAATTGCCAAATTGGATGATGCATCACCATTCTCCTTGACATGTCCTTCACGAGGAAAAGGCCTGTGTATTGACTGTGTAGTGCAGTAGCTGTAATATAGAGCAAAGGAAAAGGACAAAAGAAAGTGAGGGAAGCTTCATGATGAGTCAGGAAGACTCAGGAGTATACCATGAAGATTCAGAGGCAGAGCGAGAATATAAGAAGAGTTTCACATTTGAGCTAGCAATGCAGCAATCACAAACTCGGCAGCCTTTCTAAATCAACACACTTCTCTCCAGTTCACAGAACTGAGTAGTACTTGGCCTCAGAGTCTTCGCATCATCATCATTTTTCTCTTTGAAGTAAAAAATGTTCTCCTTTCTAGCTGTTGATGTAGTCCCACCCTGAGTCCTTCCATCTTCCTTTTCTAGATTCAGAGTTACTCTGTCCCAGTCCCAAACCGAGCAAGGTAGACTTGTGAAGCGCTCTACTGTTGAAGAACAAATAGAGAAACAGAGCTGGAGTATTTTTTGTGTAGATTTGTGTTTTGTAACTAAAGTGGCTATTTTGTTACGAGGAACCAGAAAAAATTAGTAGACCCTGCAAGTAAATAATATTACTTTTGAAATGCTAGTCACTTTCAGGAAGCAATGATCACCCAAACAGCCCCTAAACATTGCAAATCATCATAAACATGTTTACAGTTTTGTTGAACTCGTTCCCTCACTGTCAGCCACCACATACATCAGTTATTACTCACAAATTACAAACACAATCAGTCAACTTATCACCATTCATTGGTGCTATATTTACTTAGTTACTTCTTCCAAACCAAGCACGGTGGTTGAACAAAATACCTCCTCTTTGATGGTATCCACACATCAGAGTTAGACATTGGGATTGGCACTTGCAGTCTTTTAACCAATGATCTTCTAGGGCATCCCTGCTGAGTGATGTATTGGATAGGCAGAGAGGCAGTCAGCGTCTCCAATGTCCTGAAGGGTATGTGGGGACTTCTTCACTGCACATGGGTCCAGCTCCAATCCTGGCTTCAATGTGACTGTAAAATCAGTGGTGGGGCAGCATAAATCTGACACAAACATAATGTTGCACCAGCATTTCTTTTTAAAACAAAGAAAGAGAAAAAGAAGCCAAATGAGAAATAATGAAAAGGTTCTGTGGTGGCACTGGCATACTCAATCTGGGATATAGAGTTCATCCTCAAACTCTGGTGGTTCACCCAGAAGTTGGTCAGCTAACACGCTTGATTCAGACCTATCATCCTCTTCATCCTCCTGTGGTGTTTCAGGAATGGTGTAAGAAATGCTGGTTCATTTTGCTCATGGTCAGTCTCTCCACATTTTGAGGAGAGAGACTGGTCCTTCTTACAGTAATAAATGCACCAGCTGCACTGAACACACGTTCAGCAGACACACTGGCTACAGGACAAGCCAGAAACTTCATTGTCAGCCTGCTGAGCTCTGGCCATGGGCACATCTTCCCATACCAATACTCCAATGGGTTTTGATCCACATATGCCTCTTTCCAGATACTCCTGGAACATCCTCTGAATGGTTGCTGCCACCTCCTCAAATGCTTTTTCCTTCACCTCTACACTGGACTTAAGACCTGCCACTTGAAACCAAGCCAATGCAGAAGTTGGGTCTGATTCTTCTGTTGCTGTTGTCACCAGTTTTCTTGCTGATTAGGTTGGTGGATGTGGCTGCCCTTTCTGGAAGTTGAAGGAGGCACCCCAGAACTGCAGCGTTCGACTCTAAGTTCCAGCAATTTTTCTTCCAGATCTCCTCCTTGCTCAACAATCCATCTCTTGTATTGTGAAACATCCCCTTCAGGAAAAGAAATGATAGTGGGAAGAATTTTTTGTAGCGTGGTTCAAGTATGCTGGCACAGATGTACTCTTTGGGTGAGATGATGTCATTTTGCAGCCTTGCATTACAAGTCAAGTGATAGCTTAGGCTAGTAACCAAGGCATGCACTTCTGGATTTTCGTTCGCACCCCCGAATGCAAACCTTTCAGACACCTTTTTTAGCTTCTCTTGTAGCAGATGCAATAACTGGATAGTTTGGCCCATTGTACTGTCCTCCTTGCTAATGGCCCGCATGAAAACCTCAAAAGAGAACAGCATCTGTGTGAGGCATTAGACTAGGCCTCATTTGTCTGCATCCGTGGTCATAGTTCTCCCAATAGCATCAGCTCCTCTTTCAATGACATAGGCCCTCATTATAACTTTGGCATAATAATAACCGCCTACCGCCGCGGTGACGGCCTTAAACATACCACCGCGGCGGCTACCATCCGTTCGCCAGATTATGAGCACTACCTGACTTCCACCACCATAAGGGCAGAAATCCGACAGTGTTCATACTGGCGGACGGTGGTGACCTGGCGCTGCTAACGCCAGCACCGCCCCACCAGTAGAATGCCGCTAGCCGTATTTTGAGCAGAAATATGGCCTGGCGGTCTTCTGCTGGTGGGGTGCTGCTGGCGGTAGCAGTGGCTCTTCCCGTTCCTTGCCAGATGACCTCCTCGCCGGCCAAGGTAAGTCTGGCGTCCGACAGGGGAGAGGGGTGGGAGGGTTGGGGGTGTTGTTTGTGTGTCTGGGTGTAAGAATGTGTGTGAGTATGTCTGTATGAATGCATATCTGAATGCGTGTATTCCAGTAAATGAGTGAATGTGTGCATGCCAGTGTACATGAATGGGTGTTTGCGTGTATTGAAGGGGGTGGGGGGTGTTTGAATCAGGGTGGGGTGGAGGGTGCTTGGATGGAGTGGGGTGGGGGATGTCAGGTGAGTGTTGTGGGGGTTGGGAGAGCTGCCAACTTGTGACAGGGAAGGAATTCCCTGTCACCGGTAGGGCCTATCGCCATGGTTTTCATGGCATTGCTAACTCTACGGAAACCATGGTGGTAGGCCAGCTCATAATGCCGTCAGCACTCTATGGGCCCCTGGGTCAGAGATTGACATCTCTGGTCGGCGGCTCAAACCGCCATGGTGGTATGAGTACAGAAGTGGCAAGTTGGCTGCAGCCAACCTGCCACACTCATTATGTAGCGGTATATACCGCCAGCCTTTTGGTGGTAATACTGCCACATTAACCCTAGTGGCAGAAGACCGCCAGGGTTATTATGAGGGCCATAGTCATTGATCTGTTAGTACTGCTCAAACAGACTTTGAAACATATAATAGGTTATGTTCCAATGTGTTGGCACCCCCTGTATCAGGGCTTTAACTGGTACTCTGTCATGATGCTGAATAATCCACAACTGTTTCCTAGCTTTAAAAGAATTGCTGAAATGAGTGCAGATGTATCTGCAGGTGGTCAATATGTTGCTGACTATGTCTTCTTTTTTAAGAAAGTCTTGCACAACCAGGTTGATGCAGTGTGCTGAACACAGGACCCTGAAATAGCCACTGTCTGCCATTGCAATGACTATGTTACTGCCATTGTCTGCTGCATCAAATCCAACTTGAAGACCTCTGGGTCACAGCCATTCAGACACCTTGCTATTAATTTCCCCCAAGATGTTTGAAGCTGTGTGTGACGTCTCCATGATGAACATGGCTACTGTTGCATGTCGTCAAACGCTCTTAGAAATATTTTCAGGGCAAAGACCTGTAAATAGCTTTTGCTTTACCCCCTCAGAAAAAAGATCCAGTTTGCCTGATAACTGGTCCTCATGTATGTCATCAGGGGGATAGTGTGGACAAACATTGCTGTAAAATTTGTCCAACCAATTGCAGTGCTGGAACAGCAACTCTGGCAAAATAGGTCCGACTTGGAACCTTCCATTTCGGGCAGAGGATTGCCACAAACTCTAGGAATTCCACTCATTTCACAAAAGAAAAGGGGAGGAGGTCTAGTACTAACATTTTTACAAGCTTGCAATTGTACAAATGTGCTGTTGGATGGTTGCAGTCATATAGCCCCGTCTGCCTAAACATGCCCGTAGATGCAGCCTGGATGTTCTACTTTTGTAGTGCACTGATACAGGCAACTTTTCAGATGTAGGTGGTGGTAGACTCAATGTGTCTCGTGGTGCTGCAGTCACTGCATGCTGTGGTGTCTCCATCTGACTCTGAGTCTTACTGTGCCATTGTGAGGTCGCTGAGATGGGTGATTCTGGTGCACTGCTTTGGGTGAAAATAAAGTCACTTCTTCCTCACCTTCCAGTGTGATTTGACTAGGTGTAGCTGATGCTTCATGGATCTCCTCACATTCATCACCACAACCACATTGAGATGTTTGTTTAAGGTGCTGCTCCCACCCAATTGCATGATTTCTTTTTTTTATATGGGTTGTCTGGCCTCTAGTACCATAATGTGAACCAGGCTTACCTCAACGAACACTCGCGCAAATGGAGCATATGGCAATGTTCTCTACCTGTTTGCTAATCGTAAAAAGTCCCGAACTGAGGAGGGGTACTTTCTGATTGGGCCACTGCCAAGGCCTGAAGAAGTACTGAATATAGGTGGTTGTGGGTGTGTTGATTGCCTTTCTGCAGTGCATATTTGTAATGAGGTAGGGGTTGGTGCAGGTCTCTGCTGGGACCTTACAAATATGGGAGCTGGTGGTGCTGTCTGTGCAGATCAGGTTGGATAGTAATGTCAGACTCATCTATGCCAGCTTCTACAATGACTCTCTCATTGTCATCATCCTCATCATCATCCCCTTCTATGATTCTGAAGCTATATGGAACTTTTATTTTCCCTTGCCTCCCCTGGCATCTCCTGGACATTTTTCCTTGTCAAACAACAACAATGAGCAAGGAAGCATGGCAAACAAAGAACTAATGCAAGCCTATGGCAAAAGACATTGGCTAAATGGACAACATGGCTGCCAGCCAGCCACATGGTTAAACAACAAGGAGCAAGGAGGAAGCATGCAGAACAAAGAACACATGCAAGCCTAAGGCAAAGGGACACTGTCTGCATACACAAAATAGCTGCCAGACACATTTTCAAACAACCACAACAAGGAGCAAGGAGGCATGGAAAAAACACATGCACGTCTATGGCAAAGTACACTGGCTGGATGGACAAACTGGCTGCCAGCCAGCCACATGGTCAAACAACAACAAAGAGGAAGCATGAAGAACAAAGAACACATGCAAGCCTATGGCAAGGGACACTGGTTGTATGGACAAAATGGCTGCCAGCTAGTCACATGGTCAAACAACAAGGAGCAAGGAGGCATGGCAAGCAAAAAACACATGCAAGCCTATCGCAAGGAGACACTGGCTGCATGCACAAAATGGATGCCAGCCAGCCACATGGTCAAACAACAACAAGGAGCAAGGAGGCATAGTAAACAAAGAACACATGCAAGCCTATGGCAAAGGAAACTGGCTACATGAACAAAATGACTGCCCCCCCAGCCACATCGTCAATCAACAACAACAAGGAACAAGGAGGCATGGCAAACAAAGAACACATGCAAGCCTATGGCAAAGGGACACTGACTGCATGCATAAAATGGCTGCCAGCCACAGGGTCAAACAACAACAACAAAGAGCAGCCACATGGTCAAACAACAACAACAAAGAGCAAGGAGGCATGACACACAAAGAACACATGCAAGCCTTTGGCAAAGAGACACTGACTACATGGACGAAATGTATACCAGCCAGCCACATGGTCAAACAACAATAACAGCAAGGAGGCATAGTAAACAAATAACACATGCACACCTATGGCAAAGAGACACTGGTTGTATGCACAAAATGGCTGCTAGCCATATGGTGAAGCAACAACAACAAGGAGCAAGGAGGAAGCTTGGAGAACAAAGAACACATGCAAGCCTGTGGCAAAGGGACAATGACTGCACACACACAATGGCTGCCAGACACATGGTCAAACAACAAGGAGCAAGGAGGCATGGCAAACAAAGAACACATGCAAGCCTATTGCAAAGGACACTGACTGGACAAAATAGCTGCCAGCCAGCCACATGGTCTAACAACAACAAGGAGCAAATAGGAAGCATGGAGAACAAAGAACACATGCAAGCCTATGGCAAAAAGACACTAGCTGCATGCACAAAATGACTGCCAAACACATGGTCAAACAACAACAACAACGAGCAAGGAGGCATGGCAAACAAAGAACACATGCAAACCTAAGGCAAAGAGACACAGGCTGCATGCACAAAATGGCTGCCAGCTAGCCACATGGCTAAACAACAACAACAAGGAGCAAGGCGGAAGTGTGGAGAACAAAGAGCACATGCAAGCCTATGGCAAGGGACACTGGCTGCATGAACAAAATGTCTGTCAGCCAGACACATGGTCAAACAACAACAACCAGGAGCAAGAAGGTATGGCAAAAAAGAACCAATGGAAGCCCATGGCAAAGGTACACTGGCTGCATGCACAAAATGACTGCCAGCCACATGGTCAAACAACAACAAGGAGCAAGGAGATATTGCAAACAAAAAAACACATACAAGCTTATGGCAAAGAGACACTGGCTGCATGACAAAATGGCTGCCAGCCACATGGTCAAACATCAACAACAAAGAGCAAGGAGGCATGGCACACAAAGAACACATGGAACCCTGTGGCAAAGGGGCACTGGTTGTATACCCAAAATGGCTGTAGACATATTGGGGGTCATTCTGACCTCGGCGGTAAAAGGCCCTTACCGCCGGCCAGAAGTCCGCCATTCTACCGCCGCGGCCGCGGTAATCCGCCACGGTCATTCTGACCACCAACTGTGCAACCGCCAAAAACCCGACATCCACGGAAGTCCGCCTCATCAGCGGGCAGCGATAAACTGGAGATGACCAAACCTCCACCGCCACGCCAACACAATCACGCCCATGCCATTCTGACCCACGAATCCACGCGGCGGTCTTTCAACCGCAGTATTCCATTGGCGGTACACACCGCCGCGCTCAAAATACACACACAGCTCCAAAACACAGCCACATTGGACAATTCGAAATACACATACCTGATACACATACACACACCACTCCCACACACCCAATTAACTATAAAACACACACCCACTTCACCCACAAACCCCTACAACCACAAATATCTGAGAGAAGGCGCAATACACTGAGCGAGAGCACAGGGAATGCAAAGCACAACACACACAGGAACACAACATCCTCACACACACCACATCTACGCACACATCACCACACATCACCACGCACATCACCACAAACACCACCCCACACCTCATCCACACCACCCCATGGCACCCCAAAGACACCCCAGGTTCTCGGACCAAGAACTCAGGGTCATGGTGGAGGAAATTATAAGGGTAGAGCCCCAGCTCTTCGGCACACAGGTGCAGCACACCACTATAGCAAGGAAGGCTGAGCTATGGCAAAGGATCGTAGACAGGGTCAACGCTGTGGGACAGCATCCCAGAAATCGGGAAGATATCCAAAAGCGATGGAACGACCTATGGGGGAAGGTGCGCTCGATGGTGTCGCGACACAACATCGCTGTGCAGAAGACTGGCGGCGGACCCCCACCCACACCACCCCAATTCACAGCATGGGAGCAAGAGGTAGTAAACATCCTGCATCCTGATGGCCTCGCTGGAGTACACAGAGGAATGGACTCTGGTAAGTCGAATCTCAACTACTTCACCCCCCCCCAACCACCAGCATGCCAACCCCCACCCTCACCCCCAATCTCAACCCCCCAGCACACATCCTCCCTGCCAATGTCTCACCAGCACAACCTACCCTAAACAACACCAACCCCTGAATGCCAACACAACCCATAGACAGCCATCACCAAAGCATGACCATTGCACATACCCATACACCCCTCCACCCTCACAACACCTCCCACAAGGGAATGCCAGCACTGGGGGACAAGGGCACTCAAAATGCACGCCATGGCACACACAAAAACAATAACCATACTCTTTCACCCCTGCAGGGCCCGAACGCCAACACACCGCCACGGAGGGTCCAGATATGTCCATCCCACCCCCAGAACAGGCCCCCAGTGAGGACAGCAGCTCTGTCGACCTAGAACCTGATGACCAGCCCGGACCATCGGGGACCTCTGGACAGTCGGTTCCCCACACACAGACACAGGCCACAGCAGACCCAACCCCCTCTGGGAACACCAGCACAGCTCCCACCCAGCGGGCCCATGCCTCTGTCTCCAGGACGCGTCAATCAGCGGTGTCTCCGCCACTACAGGGCACCCAGGCTGACCCAACACCCCAACAACAACAGGGACCTGGGGGCAGTGGTAGTGGGCACACCGTCCAGGGGACAGAGGCCCGGGGAAACAGGGCAACTGGGAGGGCTGCTGTGCGACGGGGGGGGAGGACAGGCCCAGGGAACCGACTCTCCAAGAGGCCCTCACCACCATCATGGGAGCATACCATCACTCCCAGGAGACGATGACGACGGTACTGGCCAGGTTCAACGAGATCCAGGCACAGCAGGAGGAACGGTACATGGGGTTCAGCAATGAACTCAGGAACATCGGTACCGCTATGGGGACCATAGTCCAGGCCCTCAACCGTATAGAAACCACATTGCGGGACCATGTGGCACCACAAAGGGCCCCTGTCACTAGCCAGGACCAGGAACAGCCTACCACCTCCGCCGGCGCTAGTGGACAGGAGGCCCCACCACAACGACAGGCCACCAGAACCCCACCTCCTGCTGAAGAACAACCACCCCGCAAGAGGAGCCTGAGATCCCAAAGGAAGACAGAGTAGGATGCCAAGACCGCCGCCAGCATAAGATACCCCCTGATGTCATCCCACTGTCCCACATTGTCACCCTGTCCAACCTTGAACTGCCCCTGCTCCATCCTTCCACAGGCATATGGACAATGCACCTGTGCGACTGAGAACTGGACTCTGCCATGGACATAACTCCACCCTCACCCATCACCATTTTAATATCATGTACCAATATCTAGCACTAAAATAAATCACTCATTGCACTGAAATCATTCAGGAGTCAGCCTGTATTATTTACAAATGTATAACACATTATTGATCAATAATGTTCAGGTAATTTTGTGGTGACAACATACCGATGTCAATAAGCATTAGTCCATGGGCTAACCAAGCTGAAGTCACGCAGTGGGTCATACAGCACTGAAAAGGGAAGGGAAAATCAAACATCATTTTAAAAGAACTGGGGGGAAATACACAAAGTAAAGATGCAGGAGGCTTTCAGCAAATGTTAAATGGCGTGGTTGATTCTTACCTGTGTGCTACTGAAAATACTGTTGGATAACTGTGTCCCTGTTGTCTGTGTCGTCCCCGTCGTCTTCCTCCTCTTCACTCTCCACAGGCTCCACAGCGGCCACAACACCACCATCTGGACCATCCTCCTGCAGGAAAGGCACCTGGCGTCGCAAAGCCAGGTTGTGAAGCATGCAGCAGGCCACGATGATCTGGCACACCTTCTTTGGTGAGTACATCAGGGATCCACCTGTCATATGCAGGCACCTAAACCTGGCCTTCAGGAGGCCAAAGGTTCTTTCTATGATCCTCCTAGTTCGCTCATGGGCCTCATTGTACCGTTCCTCTGCCCTGGTCCGGGGATTCCTCACTGGGGTCAATAGCCAAGGCAGGTTGGGGTTACCAGAGTCACCTATTAGCCACACACGTTGTCTCTGTAGCTGTTCCATCACATAAGGGATGCTGCTATTACGCATAACATGCGCGTCATGCACTGACCCAGGGAACTTGGCATTTACATGGGAGATGTACTGGTCAGCCAAACAGACCACCTGGATATTCATGGAATGATAACTTTTCCTGTTTCTGTACACCTGCTCATCGTCTTTTGGGGGTACTAAAGCCACATGGGTCCCATCAATGGTATCAATGATGTTGGGGATATGTCCAAGGGCATAGAAATCACCCTTCACAGTGGCCAAATCAACCTCCTCAGGGAAAACAATGTAGCTCCGCATGTGTTTCATCAGGGCAGACAACACTCTGGACAAAACCTTAGAAAACATAGGCTGAGACATTCCAGATGACATGGCCACTGTTATCTGGAATGAGCCACTTGCCAAAAAATGGAGGACTGACAGAACCTGCACAAGAGGGGGAATTCCTGTGGGTTGGCGGATGGGGGACATCAGGGCTGGCTCCAGCTGGGCACACAGTTCATGTATAGTGGCTCGGTCAAGTCGGTATCGTAGTATGATATGGCGTTCTTCCATTGTCGACAGGTCCACCAGCGGTCGGTACACGCGAGGATTCATCCTTCTCCTCGCAAGTCCCAGCGGACGGTGCCTAGGAAGGACAACATGGAGCACAGAGTCAAGCAAATCACAGGTACGTTCACCACAGCTTGCATAGCACACGATTATCTATGTTTTGAAAGGCGTGTATGTGTGTCAATGCAAGGCCTAGGCCTGTGTGACGCAGTACAGATTAGGCCATGTGGGCCCTTGAAATGGCGGCTGCCTGATCTGTGAAGTGGGACAATGGGATGTGAGGTCAATGCGCTGGCGTGGCACACCGTGGCGGTAGGCGGTCGAAGACGCTATACGAAGCCGCATTGGTTAACATTGAAGCCTATGGGTTTCAGGAGCCAATGACGAGGTGCGCCGGCAGTCGCGGTACGCACCGCTGCGGTACGCCCCGCCGCGGGCGTGACCGCCATTTTCTATCTGCTTAATCACTCGAGACCTGATCATCCACAGGAGAGGACCTATACTGCAAGTGCTGCTGTGACCTCGGTCTGGAAGAGACAATGGCTGCTGCGACTGGGGAAAGGGCCCCTGCCTTCACGTCTGAAGAGTTGGAGAAACTTGTGGATGGGGTCCTCCCCCAGTATGCGTTACTCTACGGTCCTCCAGACCAACAGGTAAGTACACTGAGTGCACATTGATTGGGCTATGCCTGTGTTGAGTGGGGTGGATGTAAGATGGTGGGGAGGGGAGCGAATGAGGAGTGCAACGCACGACAGATGAGAGCATGTGCCACATGGCAAAGTTGGGGAAGGGGGGCAATAGCATCTAACATGCAGATAAATGATGAAATTTCCTTTCCCACCCTGTACATGTAAAATAGGTCAGCGCCCATCAGAAAGTCGACATTTGGCATTTGGGGGTCCACATCAGACGGGGCACCCACTGCCGCAAGAGGTGGGAGGACATCCGCCGCGGGACCAGGAAGACCGCTGAGTCACTGCTGGGGATGGCCTCCCAACCTAGGAGGGGTGCCAGTCGTACCCTGACCCCCCTGATGTCCCGGATCCTGGCGGTGGCCTACCCTGATTTGGATGGGCGCTTGAGGACATCACAGCAGACACAAGGGGGTGAGTATCAGCACATTCTGCTATCTTTATGCACAGTGGAGGCGTCTGGGTGGGGGAGGAGGGTTGTGGGTGACATTAGGCCAGGGCGTTTCCTGTAGTGTAGTCCTCTCCTTTAGGCATGGCCCTGTGCCCCCGCCCCCCACCTCTGTAGGGTGCCAAGTACAGCTATCCGTGGTCCTGCATCATCCAGGTGTGTATTTGTTGTGCATAGACCTGTAGACCTGGTCACAAGTACTGAGTAGTATACCCCGATTGCGCAGCGTAGTGCATGAGGCTCCTGTGTCTGTCCTCTCCGCCAACGGTGTTGACATTGCATGCACTCAACCTGTTTTATTATTTCTCCCCCCCCCTTTTTCTTAATCTGCTTGTGCATGTGTGCATTAGCATCATCAGGCGGAGGAGATTTGGCATCGGAGCACGAGGGAGCAGCAAGTCACAAGGCCCCGGTGGGCCGTGGTACAGACACCGAGGGCACCAGTGATACGGAGGGCGAGGGGAGCACCACAACGGGGACCAGTGGTGACACCAGCGACACCGACACGTCCTCGGATGGGAGCTCCCTAGCGGTGGCGGCAACATCCGGGCCCCCCGCCTCTACAGGTACAGCCACCACCCAGCGCACCAGCCCCGCCCTCCCAGCAGCCCCTCAGCCTACGCTCCGTGCCCGCTCGCCCAAGAAGGCGGGCATCTCCTTCGCCCCAGGCACCTCTGCCCCTGCCCCTGTCACCCCTGCTGCCCTCAGTGAGGAGGTCATTGACCTCCTTCAGACCATCATTGTTGGGCAGACTACCCTTTTGAATGCCATCCAGGGGGTAGAAAGGGAGGTGCATCGGAGCAATGCCTACCTGGAGGGCATTCATTCGGGTCAGGCTGCCCATCAACGATCGTTCAACGCTCTGGCCTCAGCACTGACGGCAGCCATTGTCCCTGTTTCCAGCCTCCCTCTTCTAACTGCCTCCACCCTGTCTCTGTCTCCTGTTCCTCTGCCTATCCCATCCACACCATCAGACCAGCCTGCACACACCTCAACACCCAAGGGCAGCTCATCCAGACACAAGCACCACAGATCCCACAAACACTCACCCAAGCAACACCCAGATGAAGACATGCCAACAGTCACTACCACCTCTGTGTCCCCCTCCTCCTCGTCTCCCTCCTCCCTCCCTGTGACCTCTACACTCACACCTGCATGCACACCACCATCAGCCAGTGCTTCCATCACCAGCACACCCTCCAGTCCAGTACGCACACGTGCAGTCACCACCCCCACTGCCATTTACACGTCCCCTGTGTCCTCTCCCACTGTGTCTGTCACCCCCTCTTCCAAGACACACAAACGCAGGCAGCCACCCACCCAACAGCCATCCACCTCACGACAGCCTACGTCACAATCACCTGCACCCTAAGACAGCACACCTGACTCTCCTACAACCACATCCTCTTCCTCCACTCCCATCACCACTACTCCCACCCTTTACCTTGGTCCTAAAAAGTTTTACCTCTCAAATCTTGACCTCTTACCCTCCCCTGACCCACCCCCTCCATCTGCTAAGAGTCCCAAGAGCACCTCAGCCACCACCAGCCCAGCTTTGAGTGTCACTGTGGTGCATGGGTTCTGGAGCCCACCCTTTGGCAGCAGTGACACTTCCATCAGCAGCAAGGGGACAGCCAGCCCCCCCCAGGCAAGAGGACCCGGAAACTCAAGGGCTGCTGTGAGAGGAGTGCCACGGCTGCCCCCAAGGACCAAAGTTCGGCCACTTCACCTGCCACAACATCCAGGGGAGGCAAGGGCCAGAGAGCCTCTTCTAAAGAGCGAAAGGGCAGCAGGGCGGAGAAGTCAGCCAGCAGGAGCGCGGAGCAGGAGGGACCCACCAGCCCCATCCCGGCTGTAAGGGAGGACACCAAAGGGCCCAGGATTCAGTCACCGAAGGGTCCAGCAACTGCACGGTCGGAGGGCGACTGAGCAGGGAGTCCAGGCCAGGTCTGGCTCCCGTGAATTACTGGACAAGCACCGCTGAACAGGGCCCCGCCGTGCAGAAGAGCACCGCTGAACAGGGCCCTGCCGTGCAGAAGAGCACCGCTGAACAGGGCCCTGCCGTCTCAAGCACCGCTCCGCTGGGCCCCGCCGTCTCAAGCACCGCTCCGCTGGGCCCTTCCTGTCAAGCACCGCTCCGCTGGGCCCTTCCTGTCAAGCACCGCTCCGCTGGGCCCCGCCGTCTCAAGCACCGCTCCGCTGGGCCCTTCCTGTCAAGCACCGCTCCGCTGGGCCCTTCCTGTCAAGCACCGCTCCGCTGGGCCCCGCCGTCTCAAGCACCACTCCGCTGGGCCCCGCCGTCTCAAGCACCGCTCCGCTGGGCCCTTCCTGTCAAGCACCGCTCCGCTGGGCCCCGCCGTCTCAAGCACCACTGGCACAATGACAGTGCCGGATCTGTGTCGAGCTACTGTTCACGGTTCACTGTGCCCACCATGCCTCCTCCTTGACCAGTTGTGACTGTTATCCACCTGATGGACTGTGGCTTTGCACTCCCCAGGATGGCACAGTGGGCAACCCACCCACTGTAGAGACTTGAGAGACTGTGGCTTTGCACTCCCCAGGATGGCACAGTGGGCATGGTGGCCCCTTCGTGGATCTGGCGTCGTGGACTCATGTGGCTGTGGTGCCCCCCCCCCCCTTCCCTTCCCCCTGAGGTGCCTGTAGTTTTGTCTTCAGATGCCCCTGCAGTGTTCTCTCCAAAGACTCAGGTCTCCTGTGTGGGCTTTGCCCTTGTGTTGATACACTTTGGCCCACGGACACTTGGAATTTCGTTAAATGTGCAGGACTAATTGCCTTGGTTTATCGATTGCACTAAATATTGAATTGAATTATTTAAATTTTTATTGCTATTTGACCATGACTTATCAGACTCTATTTTTACATAAATTTTGATTCACAATTTAATTATGTCTTTGCATTTTTCAGCGGGGGTTTGGGTGGTGTTGTAGTGTGGTTAGTTTTATTATTCATTGCGCTTTAGCTTCAGGCTTTAGGCCTTTGTGCATTTTGCCCTGAATATATTTTATTCATTTGCTAATAGCTTAGAGCCTTTGTGCACTTTTCTCTACATGTTTTTTATTAGGCTTCGTACTGTTATTTTTCAAATAGCCAGTTCTACGGTGTTGTTTTTTATTCATATCACACTGTTTTGCCTACTTCAGCACTGGAGTTCTCCATAACATGTTTACTCTGTGCTTCAGTCAAGGATACACTCTGGTACATTGCTGATAGACGTGGTCATTCAGACCGGTTTTGGATTGTGTGCAACCCGTGTTTCGGTGCCTTTGGTGCTCGTTTGAACATGCACTGGCTCTCTGTCTCTCATTGCAGCGCCCTCCGGTGGTCGATGCTGATCTGTTGATGTTCCCGATGAGGGCTCATTCCCAGACTTGTGCACTACGGATGCGCTTGCTTCGTGAGGCAGTTTATGAGATTCCCTTCCTGGAGGAAGATGGTAGTGTCTCTTTCATAGGCCCTGCATGGGGTGCCGCCCTGAATGGTTTTGGGGCTTTGGATCACACCTGCTCCATGGTACTTTGAGGCGTGGATCTTCCGATATTGACATATATCGAAGTGGAGGAACTCCTACGTTCTATTGCTTCTGTCTGATGATTGGATTTTACAAAATTGACACTATATTAGATTTGGTTATGCTCACATGTTACCTAAATTTATGACTTTGTTGTCTTCTCACCTTGTCGAAATACTTGTTTTAGATATTGTTTATATTTAGGGCATCCTTTTATGTTATTGGAACCACTTGCTACCGACAAGGGGAGGGTGTAGTGTGGTTAGTTTTATTATTCATTGCGCTTTAGCTTCAGGCTTTAGGCCTTTGTGCATTTTGCCCTGAATATATTTTATTCATTTGCTAATAGCTTAGAGCCTTTGTGCACTTTGCTCTACATGTTTTTTATTAGGCTTCGTACTGTTATTTTTCAAATAGCCAGTTCTACGGTGTTGTTTTTTATTCATATCACACTGTTTTGCCTACTTCAGCACTGGAGTTCTCCATAACATGTTTACTCTGTGCTTCAGTCAAGGATACAGTCTGGTACATTGCCGATAGACGTGGTAAGAGTTTAGACTGGGCATTCCTGCGTAGGGACATTTTGTGATCACGCTGACATATTAGTTATAAAATTACTTCCTTGTCCCAGTACACGCAAGAGGGAGATTCCGACCAGGGAACCACAACTTGACGCTGACTGCCTCGTTGCAGATGCTGAACCAAGATCACAGGTCTTTGCTCAGGTATGAGGGCTGATATCCCCACAGTGATTCTAATAGGCAAGCTGAAAGCTTAACATGCTGTGCTCTAAATAGAACAAGCAGAGGGAGAGTAGAAATGGTTAGGAATTATGATAGCTTTATTTCTATGTTTTACTCTCCTGGTTACTATATCCATTCTATTATTTTGTATTGTTCTGGTTATTGCGGCTCACGCCTTAATATCTAAAATACAGTCGTTTTATTAAAACATTATATAAAACTTATACTGTCTTTGTCATTTGTATATGAGACCATATTGTGAATGAGAGAGTTGGTTTGGATCTGAGTAACCACGACTTCCCTGAGAAGTTCCAAAGATGTCATGCGCTCGGCTGCCCAATCATTTCTTCCCCGCGGGAGAAATGAGGCACTGCTAGTTAGCCGGAGCAACAACCGGATTCAGGGTGACAGCGTTCCTTACACGTGGGTCAGACTCAGTCCCCCACACCGTTATCGATCCTGCTGCCTAGAAATCCAGTAGTCTCATTTAGAATAATGAGAGCCCACGCAACATGGCGCCGCCAACGTTTGGTCTGGCTCTAATGTTTGGGTCCGACTGACTCTCTCGGTCTCGTATATATTTTGACTCCTCGGTTCCGTATGCGGAGACGTCCGTGGGGCTGAGGGTTTCCGCCGCCACGGCATAGGTGCTTCCTATTGCTTAGTGGTTGGTTGTTCAAGCTTGAACTTTGAAAGGAAAAAACCCCGATATTGGTGTGCCTTCTCTGACCTGCAGCCGTTTTTTATAAAATGGCGAATCCTAATGTAGTGAACATCGCAATTAATATGCGACATCCGCTCACGGGACATCTCTTAGCACATGGACTAACAGTCCAGGGGGGTCCAGTCACTTTTGTGGTGAACGCCCATGCGGCCTTTAGAATGGAACTTTTTTATTCTTGGGTCACTTTTCCAGCAGTGGATGGGGGAACAAATACTTTTCACGAATACACGATTGCGAATGCCCCTGGACAATACAGGGCTTACGCTTATTTAGAAATACCTATATCTTATCAAGAACACCATAATTGGCTTGATGGCGCCCTCCCACACACAATAACACAAGTACGGTTAGGTCCACTGAGTAATGATGGTCCTACCTGGCCTTTATTGGCCACATATACACCACATCCTGCGGTTGCTCAATTGGCAGTGGTTGAAGTTCGTCGTTTATATACAGAATTAATGGATACATATAGACGATTAGTTCAGTTTGTGATGCAGACATTAAATACGAATGCAGCGCGTGCTGCTCCAGCACACCCACAGGCGGTGGTTCCGGGTCTTAATCCGGCCACTGTACACTCAGTTATGGGTAAGGCACCGGCTAAACGAGAGGAGACTCCGTTTTGGCTGGCGCAAAAAATTAATACGCTGGAGGCAGTATTTCCCCATACGGGACCTCAGGATAAACATAGAATTTTGACGATGTGTTTGCCGTACGGGATGGTTCCTCCGGTGGACCTTTGTAATACCTGGGGCACGGTGTTTGCTGCGCTCTACACTACGGCACACGGTACACCGACATTAGCTAATTTACCGGAAGTACTTAAGCAGATACAGGAAGAATATGGGGCTGCCCCTGCCTTGGATTTGGGCATGCAGCTGCTGGGTAATTTTGCCACAGTTTCTTCTATTATTTTGAGTAATCTCAAAGGAGAGACAGTAGCACTAGCTGTGCGTATGCGTCTTCGGGATGTTCCGCTGCTTTAACAGGAGCAGGAGCTTCCGAGAATAATAGCGGAAACATATTCTAGTATTGGTCGTGATAGCCTAGGGGCTAGACCACAAAAACCCCAGTTACAGGGAAAAAATAATAAAGATAATGCTAAACAGCAACAACCTGAGGGTTCGAAAAAGCGCTGGGAAAAGAAACAGCAAACGCCTAAGAAGGATGATGGGCAGTCTCCGCAACCGGAGACCCCACAGAATAAGTATAATCTCAGGAATAGGGATACTTTGAAGACACCTGATAGATATCAATATACTGATACACGCCAATCTCGTTCCTTTCAGGACTCCTCGGAAAAGAGAAGTGAGAGAGGTGGGCGGTCAGAGCGGAGGACGGAGTACGTGAAACCGAGACAGGATTCACAACGCTCAGCGGAGGTTTCTATTAAACAAGAAGAGAAACCGCTGCAACAGAAACAGCAATTCAAAAAGAAGAAAGTGGCAGCTGTCTCAGTTAGACATGCCCCTCAAGAAGAGAGTTCTCTTGACGAACAAGACATGGGCGTTAGCACTGTTAGACAGCGCGGCAGAGGTCACAATAGTTCGCCGGAGTCTTCTAGAGCATCTGGAGGTGAAAGCAACTGATGACTTCATACAAGTCGAGATGGCGGATATGCGAGTCTCTGATCCTGATAGAGTATATGAAGTAACTATGCGATTGGAAGGGGACATTGACCGTGTTATAAACGCCATTTTTTGGGACCATGTAGTAAAATCATATGATGTTCTGTTGGCCGAACAAAATTGGCCACCTGACTTTGTTCGCGACTGTCCAGTTGGGGAGGAGGTTATTGCACCTTCCTTCTCACCACTTGTTCCGAGAGAACTCGCGGAGTCCTATAGTACATCATGGGCTCTGGCACAGGCTCCCGCCTTGTATAGAAATAATGTGGGGTGGGACAGACAATCACCTTATCATGTAATACCAATAAAGGACGAACCTCAGCCACAACCGCAATATCCTATCAAATTTGCAGCTAGGGCATCTGTTAGGAAAATTCTTTCTGAATTGGAGTATCAGGGTGTTATTGAGCCCTGTGTCTCGCCGATGAATAATCCCTTGTTTCCGGTTGCTAAACCGTACCATTCCTATAGGATAGTGGTGGATTACCGGCATTTGAATAGTCATACACGCACATATGCAATACAGAATTCACATAGCGCAGCGCTTATGAATAATATAGTGCGTAAAAAATACAAAACAACATTGGATATCTCGAATGGATTTTTCTGCCAGAATATAGCGCCCGAGAGTCGGGACTATACCTGTTTCAGTGTCGTTTGCCTCAGGGGTATAAGAATAGCCCAGGACTGTTTTCGGCTCGTGTAACTGAAATGCTGCATGAGTTCGACCCTGAAGCATTATCATATGTTGATGACATATATCTGACAGATGATGACATTCTGCAACATCTAAGGCGTGTATCGCGCATTGTTGTGGGATTTGCTGATATTGGCTATAAGTTCAATTTTAAGAAATCAAAGATTGCTTTCCTCAGCGTAATTTTCCTGGGATATGAGTTGTCGAGTGAGGGCAAGAGCTTAGCGCCACATTTTTTGGAGAAATGTGCTTTATTGCAGCCTCCTAATACGGTTCGGAAGCTCCAGTCATTGTTGGGGTTTCTGAATTTTGGCAGAACTTACATTCCTGACTATGCAACGCGTATAAAACCATTATACGAGTTGATTCGCCCTAATTTTTCCAGTAAACTTTGGACGATTGACCATACACACATACTGCGAGAATTACAGAGTGATCTTTTAGCAGTTAGACACTTACACACTCGGGACAATAAGACACATTTAGTGATCAGGGTAATACCTGGGGCTGTTGGGTTTACTTATGTCACCTTTAATGAAGGGGAGACCGTCCCGATTGCATACAAATCTCACTTGTATTCTGCTGCAGAGCAACGTTTTGCACAAACTGAGAAAATTCTCACTGCAGTACAGATGGCTGTTATTAAAGAAAGACCGCTGGCCCAGGGTCAACGCATAGTTGTCGTTTCCACGGTTCCGGCCTTAGAGGCTGTTACTAAAGCGAGTGTTCCTAATTCGAAGGCTCTACACCCGCAATGGATACAATGGGCTACGTCTTTGACAGCCACTGATGTAGATTATGTATTTGACCCTAAACTGCAGACTCAAGAATTTCTTCAATACGAAATAGAATACCCTGTTCCTGCTGGTACATTGCCTATTGACCAATATGAAGTGGTCATGTATACTGATGGCTTTGCGCAACCGGCGGTTGGGACTAAACAACAATATTCTGCTGCATGTGCGGTGGTGAGCGGCACTATGGAGGGGGAAGTGTTCTGCCCCCGACATACTTATACTAAATCCTTGGGAGATTGCACGGCACAGCTGGCTGAGCTCAAAGCTCTATTGTTAGCGTTGGAGCACGCGGATCCGGCACTTTTAACCTTGCTGGTCTGTGACTCCTACTACTGTGTGCAGTCTTTCAACGAATATTTACACTATTGGAAGATGAATGGGTTCAGGGATTCTAAAGGCAACACCATTAAGCATAAAATGTTGTGCGGTAAGGTTGCGGATCTAAAGGAAATGCTTCCTAAAGTCCATGTTGTGCATACACTTGGACACCAGCGCGTTGGAATACACGTTGCTGGGAATACTTTGGCTGATGAAGCCGCGAAGTCGGCAGTGGCTGTCGCCACTGTGGCCGCAGTGACTCGTTCGAGTTCAAAACCAGACACAGAAATTTCGGCTGCCATACAAGCTACTGCTGATGGCACGCCCTTTCCTAAAGGATTTCCTTCAAAATATAGTTACTGCTTGAATGGTGCGCTAAATGCTACTGTTACAATTCCAGGCATTGGTGTACGTGAAATTCCCAATAAAATTGAGAGACCTCGATTAATTTCTGCAGCACATGAGGGGGTGGCTTCTGCACATGCTGGCGTGGCTGCCACAATTTCGCTTTTACAGGCTCGTTACTGGTGGCCTGGTCTCTATAAGGAGACGAAACAGTATGTCCTTTGTTGTGACATTTGTCAACAAATTAAGACATCTTCGGCTAGACGCCCGCAGCAGACGCCCCTTCTGATTTCGAACAAACCATTACAGTGTGTGTACTTGGATCATTGTGGTCCGCTGACACCAGATAGTGCATACAAATATATATTGGTTGCTGTTGATTCGTGCTCCAGATTTGTATGGGTATGGCCACAACGCTCGGCTGACTTATTAAAGATTTGCGCATCTTTGTCGATATATTTGCAGTTGCGGCTTTTCATTCGGACCAGGGCCCTGCCTTTGCCTATAAGGCATTCAGGGACACCATGGCTTCGTTGGGGGTCCAACTCCAATTCTCGTCTCTATTTCATCCCGAGGGAAATTCTGTCGTGGAGCATTTAAATCGTGATTTAAAGCAGTCCTTAACGGCCAGAGTTATAGGTACGGGTCGTGGTTGGCTAGCCCACCTATATGGAGTACAGAGAGCACTTAATAACTTGCCTAGAAGGTCACTGGGGGGTCGTACTTCATATGAGTGCCTGTTCGGAACACGAATGTATGTTCCTGATCTAGATGGTCCTGGTGTGGAGGCGGCAGATACGCCCTTTGACATAAATGATCGTGTCACTGTTTTGCAGGATTTACAACAATTCCGTGAAGATAACTCTTCTGCCAATGCTGCCTCCTCAGGAATTAAGGATGAGCCAGTAACACCTACTGGTTGGATACCCAAGATTGGGGATCTGGTGCGTGAAAAGGTCGCAGTTAAAAAAGAATTTGGTCCTTCTTATCGAGACCCTGTCCCTGTGTTAGGGGTAAGCGGCACGAGAACTGTGATTTTACCGCCGCTGCGAGGGGCCAAAGGAAATCGCTTTGTTTCCATTGATAATGTCAAGTTACAACATGTGGCCGATTCTGCACAGCAGACCAAGAGGGACACCCAGTAGTTCCGGAATCCCTCTCACTACTGGGGATGAGGTCCCGCTGCAGGTGATTTTCACCGACACTGTTTCCTCTCCGAGCTTGGGGAGGGTGGATGATGATCTTGCGATCGTTCCACCGACGGCGATTAATATGGAATCTAGTGATCAAATTGCTGTACGTTCTACTGATGTTTCTGAACATGTGGTTTATAGCGTGCCACGGCGGGAGCCTCCGTCTGCTTCTTCGTTCAGAGTTGCACCTTTTGCTAGAACTGCTTCTGGCTGCTTCAACGACGCTGATAATGATGGGTCCGGCTCCTCGTCTTCGATGTCTTCTGTCCACGGTCCACGACGGCTGCTGGGATGGCTTAAACAAACATATTTTGTTTTTCCTTGGAACTATTTTTGGCTATTTTTGGCCGTGATGACTATATTATTATGGTTGGGATTTGTGGTTACTTTTTTTCTGATAATACATGGTCATTTTCTTCCTGATCGATCTGACATTGAGCACGTGGAAGCTGTGTTGAAGCCACATTCATCGTCTCATATGGTTCGAAGAGACTTGTCCACAGTGAACATTTCTGCTATACCAGTTCCGGATGGGATTGTGTGGAATAAAGTAATGTTTGATATATATGGTCCCACTGAATTGATTCAAATACCGTATGTCCTCAAATTATCAATGAATGATATTGTTATACCTGGCATTGTTTCTGATGATTGGGATGTGAAGACAGTAGATTCTATGCTTACGGATTTGCAATATTATACTGTCTATGACGATGAAGATGCTTACCAGTTTAGAGATAATCATGGTGACATGTTTTGTTACAACTATTATGGACACCACTTTATTCATAAAGCTAGTAGCCCTAAGTCCATATTTAATTATGTGCAATGGGAACATTGCTCGACTCCTCCACAAGGGAGTTCAAAAACATATTATGACAAATTTGCCTATTTTTCTGGACATGATCCGCGTAATGCTAGGTCCTACTATTTTAAAGTTACACCGTATTCTAATAAGCAAATGTTATTGACCGATACTAAATTATTGTATTCTAATTTGTTTGTATCTAAACTGTCGGTTGAAGGATATGAATACTGGTTAAAAACTGTTGACTTGAAAAGTGTTTGGGGTACGAAAAATTGGCAAATGCGAGGCAGGGACACGTTATTTAGAGCATGTATTATCCCTGTGCAGATGATTTTCCTCAATGACACAGTACAACAGACTAGCTGTTTGGGCTTAGCGACAATTAAGGAGTTAACTTTGCCTAGTATACCTGTCCCTTCTAAATTCAAAATTGGCAGCACTATATGAATGCTACTTTTAGTGACTTTACACATTGGGTCCAGAATGGTACTCTTAACACTTCATCGTTACATCCAGGCGGGTGGTTATTATGGCCTGTAGACACTAATATGTGTCATCATCGTTTTGTCACCTCTTCAGGGGGGTTCAGGACTAGTAGGGCAGACCCTCGTTACGTTTCACCAGAACATGCTGATATAATAACTACGTACAGTGTGGGGAAGCTTTGTCAGCAATGGTTGAAGTCCTCCACGCTGGATGCAGTTAAGTCTCATCTCATGTTACTGTCTAATAATACTGACTTACAAGATTTTTTGTCAGGTCCCAGAATACCACGGAAGAAAAGGTTCTTATACGAGGTTTATAATGAGATTTGGAAGCTTTCACAACAAGAGGCTGCAGCCCGGTTGAGGCAGATAGATCAAGCAAATCTGATGCAGACTTTGTCTGTTGTTGATAATGGCATGCATATTAATTTGCCTATCTCTACTTTGCAATTTACTTCGTGTTTGAAGCACATTCCGGTGGGTAGATATGAACTATTGGGAGACAGTTACATACACGAGGTGTGGGACCTTCCCTTTCAGTACAGATGTGTTAATGGTTTGAAGGAGGTTTTTCTTAGCGGTAGCGAATGCGAAGCTTCTGTCAGCCATTCAATGGTTTGTAAACAGCTGTCCTTGCACGGAGCTTGTAATGCTTCGATTGCTAACTTAGCTTGTTATCTGAAGGGAGTTCCAGTCCAGGTTATTAAAAACACTTTCCAGGTGCTTTCTAACGGCAGTTACATTGTTCTTAACAGCGAACGCTGCTGTGGCATGCGTGCTGGAATAGTTTACATCGTCGTTGTCAACAAGGCCGTTACGTGCTGCGGGAATGTGTTGTTTCCCCCCACTCAAATTAGGGAGGTAGCGGACATCTGGCCTCATATTGCTACTTCCAAGGTTGATTTCGACAAGTTGAGTCGGCTAAAAGCTTTATTGTTTCAAAAGCATGTGGCCCTTACATCTGCTAGCGAGACCTACGCACTTCAGGTGGCAAGGTCATCGGCGGAGATACAGTCCCTTTTGAATACTAACTTTCCGACTCACTTCGGTGAACTTGTGGGACGTATATTTAATGCATCCAGCACTGCTGGTATTGCACATTTTTTCAAAGTCGTTGGTGTTGGTTTTGCTAATACCTTCTCTTCCATATTCGGTTTGATACCTTCGGCTATACATTCTATTTTCGGAAGCATTTTTGGGGGTTTCCCGATTACTTTGGCTTTATTAGCTGGAGTTTTGCTGTTGTTGCTATTTTTTCGCAATGGCTGTCCCGTCACGACGAGATCCTGTACTGCTGCTCCCATCAGCGCAGCTGTGTCGTGAACGCATGATGCAGCATTTTGGAGCATCACTCCTGGGACAATTGGAGTGCGACTGGTCTCTGTCATTCAGACCGGTTTTGGATTGTGTGCAACCCGTGTTTCGGTGCCTTTGGTGCTCGTTTGAACATGCACTGGCTCTCTGTCTCTCATTGCAGCGCCCTCCGGTGGTCGATGCTGATCTGTTGATGTTCCCGATGAGGGCTCATTCCCAGACTTGTGCACTACGGATGCGCTTGCTTCGTGAGGCAGTTTATGAGATTCCCTTCCTGGAGGAAGATGGTAGTGTCTCTTTCATAGGCCCTGCATGGGGTGCCGCCCTGAATGGTTTTGGGGCTTTGGATCACACCTGCTCCATGGTACTTTGAGGCGTGGATCTTCCGATATTGACATATATCGAAGTGGAGGAACTCCTACGTTCTATTGCTTCTGTCTGATGATTGGATTTTACAAAATTGACACTATATTAGATTTGGTTATGCTCACATGTTACCTAAATTTATGACTTTGTTGTCTTCTCACCTTGTCGAAATACTTGTTTTAGATATTGTTTATATTTAGGGCATCCTTTTATGTTATTGGAACCACTTGCTACCGACAAGGGGAGGGTGTAGTGTGGTTAGTTTTATTATTCATTGCGCTTTAGCTTCAGGCTTTAGGCCTTTGTGCATTTTGCCCTGAATATATTTTATTCATTTGCTAATAGCTTAGAGCCTTTGTGCACTTTGCTCTACATGTTTTTTATTAGGCTTCGTACTGTTATTTTTCAAATAGCCAGTTCTACGGTGTTGTTTTTTATTCATATCACACTGTTTTGCCTACTTCAGCACTGGAGTTCTCCATAACATGTTTACTCTGTGCTTCAGTCAAGGATACAGTCTGGTACATTGCCGATAGACGTGGTAAGAGTTTAGACTGGGCATTCCTGCGTAGGGACATTTTGTGATCACGCTGACATATTAGTTATAAAATTACTTCCTTGTCCCAGTACACGCAAGAGGGAGATTCCGACCAGGGAACCACAACTTGACGCTGACTGCCTCGTTGCAGATGCTGAACCAAGATCACAGGTCTTTGCTCAGGTATGAGGGCTGATATCCCCACAGTGATTCTAATAGGCAAGCTGAAAGCTTAACATGCTGTGCTCTAAATAGAACAAGCAGAGGGAGAGTAGAAATGGTTAGGAATTATGATAGCTTTATTTCTATGTTTTACTCTCCTGGTTACTATATCCATTCTACTATTTTGTATTGTTCTGGTTATTGCGGCTCACGCCTTAATATCTAAAATACAGTCGTTTTATTAAAACATTATATAAAACTTATACTGTCTTTGTCATTTGTATATGAGACCATATTGTGAATGAGAGAGTTGGTTTGGATCTGAGTAACCACGACTTCCCTGAGAAGTTCCAAAGATGTCATGCGCTCGGCTGCCCAATCATTTCTTCCCCGCGGGAGAAATAAGGCACTGCTAGTTAGCCGGAGCAACAACCGGATTCAGGGTGACAGCGTTCCTTACACGTGGGTCAGACTCAGTCCCCCACACCGTTATCGATCCTGCTGCCTAGAAATCCAGTAGTCTCATTTAGAATAATGAGTGCCCACGCGACAGTGTCACTGTGACTTGTTGCTCTGCATTGGTGTGTACATAGTTTGGGGGGGTGGGGGTCGCATATGTGTGTGCCGTAACCTTTCCTCCTCCCCCCTCCCCTGTGTCGTAGGTGCGGTACTCACCGTTGTCGTCTGCGCCGCCGTTCGTACTCGTGGTAGATGAGCAGGTAGACAAGAGCAGGTAGTATGTTTAATTCAGGTTCCATGCTGTCCTCCTTCCTCGTGGAGTGCGTACAGGTGAGCGTTTTCCCGTTCGTAGTCTGTTTCCGCCGTGTTTTTATCGGCGGTGATCCCGCCCCGGAAAAGGTGGCGGATTGGTGAGATGTGATGGTGTGGGCGGTACATTGTGTTCCGCCTGTCTGTTGGCGGTGACCGCCGCGCTGTTTGTTTGTACCGCCGTGGCGGTCGGAGTGTTAAAGTGGCGGGCTGTGTTGGCGGTTCCCGCCAGGGTCAGAATTCCATTTTTTGGACCGCCGGCCTGTTGGCGGGATGGTCGCCGCTTTATCACCGACCGCCAGGGTTAGTGTGGTTCTAAAAAGTCTGGACCCATGTAATTTACTTTTCCACAGCAGTACGATTTTAGTATCAAAAGACCGATAATGACTAGTACACTAAGCATGAGCATTTTCGCTCAATTCCAGCAGCGTTTTCACCTCGAAATCGCCATTTTCGTCCTGCACTTGTGGCTCCCATTTTATACACGGCAGCCATTTTAAAAGTTGCCCTCACATAGGCTGATAATACAGTCAGATTTGATTCCAAGGACACGTACACCTTGATTGACTTTTCTCTGACCTGGGCAAGCTGGAACCATTGCCTCAGGCCAACCCTGTTTGGTCAGTCCCTCTCCCAGTGGCCGAATCAGATAGCATCAAGGCACACCATGCCATAAAACCCTTATTATCGCTCACACACCCTGCCTAATCTTGCTCACACCTGCACCTGCTCTTTTCTTCTTCTTACTTTACGAGGGGACCCCCGTTTTTATTGGGGGTCCACACTTATCTGATGTGAAATTCTAGGCCTTGCCGGGTAATTTATTATGGGTTGGATGACATGAAATATGAGGTTTCATCATGACACTGTTTTTTCCTTTGTAGTGAAAACATGTGAATGACCAACCAAAATGTCAAGAATGTTTGCCTGAAGCTTAAAAAACTGTATATAAGGAAACCTGATTTTGCATTGACAGACAGTCTCCTGAGAACATACAAACCGTGCTGTTGTACTTCTAGGACGCTTGTTACTTCGCTGCAGCCAATAAATTCGATCTTTGACTTCACCTAGAAGACTCTGAGTTTCTGTGGTCTGAATCAGGAAAGTACCCGAGGTCTTTGGGTGTACTCTGGCACCTCTGGGTTACCGGATCAGTACCGGTTCTGAAAAACCCAGTACCTCAGTTGGCGCCCAACGTGGGGCGATACCAGCGGTACCGGTCCAAGCCTGAGGTCCGTGAGGAGCTTCGTGTGAAAATTCTTGAGGAAGGCCGCCACTTCATCGACCCCTGCATGTCGACGTGGTCCGAAAGTCTTTGCTGCGAGGTTCCCCGCTTCCCGACGGCTACGAAGGACTGCTGCCCTGGCTATCGCCCTGATTTGGACCCTTGATGTTTGGTAGAGCGAAACGATAAGACGAGTCTTCTGGTGACGTCATCGATATTTTCAGTTAAGTATAAGTGGAGCGTCTCCCAGTCCTTAGTTGGACACTTGGTTTGGTCCTTAGTTGGACATTTGGTTTGGTATCCCTTCGGGATCACTTTGATTTGGAACTTGCAAGTACCAAAGCCGAAGGACTCGTGTATTCACGAGACTATCGTAAACCATAATCCTTT
This sequence comes from Pleurodeles waltl, assembly GCF_031143425.1. Classification (NCBI taxonomy): domain Eukaryota; kingdom Metazoa; phylum Chordata; class Amphibia; order Caudata; family Salamandridae; genus Pleurodeles; species Pleurodeles waltl. The sequence continues at coordinate 204,929,590 of NC_090442.1, read as the reverse complement.
GAAGTTTGAAGCTAGACTAGTGAGCGAAGATGCCTGGTCTTAGCAGACTTGGAAATTTGTTTTGTCTTTGTTGTAAAAGGGACTCCCGGTTGGAGGACTCATGTCCGGTTCCTCCGATTGGAACTCCAACCTATGAACTATATGTGAAGCACGGAGTAGGCCCCATCACATATAATGAAGTATGGATCCGTTACACCAGAAAAGATGGTGTTTTAAAATGGCCCCAAAATGGTAGCTTTGACACAGAAATCTTAGATAACCTCGAAGTTAGACTTTTTAAGAAGAAAGCCCGGCCGGCAATGTTTGATTCTTTCCGCTTATGGCGTAAGGAAGCCAAGCAAAAGGAAATTAAATTAGCTAAGAAAAATAAGAGAGAAAAAGGTATTTCGATTATGCAAGCTGCTATACAGTTTAAAGATAACGAGGTAGAACAGTTGAATGAGCAGTTGCATAGGCGACATAAAATGACAATAGATAAATGCTATCCAGTTTTGCCGCCTCTTCAGCAAGATGCAGCAAAAGACTCTGAAAAAGATCCCCTAATGTCGCATTTGCTAAGTTCGCCACCACCCTATGCGCAGAATGCCACGGCACCTCCGCAACCTCTAGTTGCACAACCAGTGGTTGCATTGCCTCCTGCTCCTCCCCAGCACCCACCAGCTATTCTTCAGTTGTTTCCTATTCCTCCGGTGCAGCCTCCTCAAGGGCCACCGGCTTTGACATCTGCTCTGCCTTTACTTCCTACCACTTTGACTACTATAGCGACTACCACTCCTGGTATTGTTTCTGACACTGCTTCTGTCTCTGCCTTGTCTCATTCTGTTTTTCCTCCTGTTCATTTGTCAACCTCTCCCTCTATCCGTCAGAGAATGACAAACACTGTGACTAGTCTTTTATCCCCTCTCTTTGGGTCATTAGCTACGACCCCAGTTTCAGAGCGTAAACAATTGCGTAGCCAATTGCCTGATGGTATGGAGAAAGAGACACTGAATTATTTGGCGCATAAATGGGTTACTGAACCAGCGAGATATGAACTAGAGTCTGTTATGGATGTCTTCCATCAGTGGGAAGACCCGAAACAGAGATACGTTTTTGAAAAAATTTGTACTTTTCTTTCTGAGGATTTAGAGGAAAATGGTTTGGAGCCCAATCCGCCTAAGTTGTGTCGTGTACGGTTCGATTTTTCGACAGGTTTGATTGTGGGTTCAGATGTCGAGAAAGCAGTTACGATGTTATTGTCGTTAAGGACTGAAGGTGTTTCCAGGTTATTGTTTAAATATGATTCTTCTGCTAAAAAGAAAGGGAAACAGTACCCCATGAGGGAAGTTCCCCCACAGTGGAGGGAAGGGGACCCAAATGCTAATCCACCTGTCCTGCCTCATTTCCAGCGTGTATGGGTTCACGTTCCATGGAAGCGAGCTGAAGTTTTAGCCCTTAAGCAGACATTGCCTGATCCCGTAAGAATCCTACAGGGTATTACAAGGAATAGTCACAGACTGCGGGGTCTTGCATTATGAATTTAGCTGACATAGACATGTTGTTTGGGAATGTTGTTCCACAGCCTTTATGGGGAAAGATTCGCCATACAGACCATGCTAAAGAGTTAGGTGACGCATGGGCTAATATTGCTGCTGCAGATGCCCGACAAATTGGTGGTGCTAAACCTGAGCCTTTAGTGACAGAGCTTCCTGGTAGGATTATTGATTACATGAAAACTATAATGCCTGCGATGCGTGTAAACTGGGATAAATTGTCTGCATGTAAGCAAAAGAAAGAAGAAACGGTATCAGATTTCTTCACCAGGTTTGAAGAAACGTTTGTGGACCACAGTGGTCAAGATATGAGCACGGAAGGTGGTCAACGTTTGTTCGTCGATAAATTTGTGCATAATCTGCTTCCTGAGTTGTGTAAAAAGTTAAAAGACTCAGAAAGTTATTGGGCAGTTTCCTCTTCAGCACAGATATTGGCTACTGCACAGTACTACGAAAATAGAGATAAAGATGAGAGAGATAGAGTAGAGAAGAAAACAAAAGAATTGAAAACGAAGGTTCTGTTACAACAAGCGTACCCGCCACGTGGTGGTCAGAATAGTGGTGCACAGAACAACTATCAGAATAACTGTCAGCCCCAACCGTTTCAGAGAAACTCGCAAAGAACCGAGTATGCTCAACCACGTATCCCAGTAGGTCCCAATCAGTGTTCATATTGCAAGGAAGAGGGTCATTTCAAGTATAGTTGCCCTGCTTTGCTACAGCGCGCAAATGGTACTTCTGGTTTAAGAGGTCGAGGTGTTCCACAAGCACCTAGAGGAAGAGGACGTGGATATGTTCCCCAGAGCGCGCGCCCATTCCTCCCTCAAAACTCAATGAACAGATTTGATCAACAGGTTAATGCATCTGGTAGACGGCTCAGTACTATACTGATGATTACTATACAGAGGATGAGCATTTGGACAGTAATGATTGCTAGGACAGCCATAGACAAAGAGAGGGAGTTGTTTCAGTTCCAGTAGATCAGAGTGGGCCTTATGTTAAGGTGATTGCATCAGGTGTGTCAGAACCTTTTCTGTTGGATACTGGTGCTACCAAGAGTTCTATTATGCACTCAAAACTCCCTGGCGCACCTTTGTCTGGCGAAACAAATGTATCAGTAGGGTTTTCCGGCGCCCCAGTTAGAAATCCAATTTCTAATCCTATATCTCTTTCTGTTGGACCTTGTAAATTTGAAACACCCCTTATTTTGACGACAGGTTGTGGCGAGAACTTGTTAGGATTAGATCTGTTAAAGAGATTGTATGCGACATTGTATTGCTCTCCTTCTGGAGTGCAACTCACATTGGGTAAGAAAGTGGTTTCACCAATGTATTTGTCAAAGGACAGATTTCCACCAGAATTTTCGTCTCTTCCTAATACTCTTTGGGCTACTGGACCTAATGATGTAGGTCTTTTGGAAATTCAGCCATATGTGATAACATGAAAAGCCAATGTTAAAATGCCACGTATTCCCCAATACAAGATCTCTAGTGAAGGGGAAAAAGCGTTGTTGGCAATTATTCGTGATCTGATTGAGAAGGATGTAATTGAGGAGACAAGAGGCAACGTTTGCAATAGTCCTGTTTTGCCTGTCTTGAAGCATACTGACCCTACTCAGCCACCTGTTTATAGGTTTGTAATTGATCTTAGAGAGGTGAACAAAATAGTTGTGCCACAGTTTCCAGTCGTCCCCGATATCACTGCATTGTTGACAATGATTCCAGCTTCAGCCACTTGGTTTTCAGTAATAGACCTGAAAAATGCTTTCTTCAGCATCCCTATTGCAGAAGAGAGCAGGGACATTTTTGGCTTCAATTTGGGAGGACGAAGCTTCAGATTTAAGAGAGCTCCTCAAGGCTATTGTGAAAGTCCATCTATCTATAGTCAGGCTTTGAAAGCACAACTTGACACTCTTATGTTACCTGATGGCGCCACTCTCATTCAATATGTAGATGATTTGCTAGTTGCCGCAGAAACTAAGGAGATCTGCAAAGAAGCAACATTGTCATTATTGCGTCATTTGTCTGATTTACACCACAAAGTGTCCCTTTCAAAGTTACAGTATTGTAAAAAAGAAGTGACCTATTTAGGTCATCTCTTTTCGAAGGAGGGAAGGCAACTGACCCCAGAGAGAATCAGGGCTGTTGCAGCAATGAGTGTGCCAAGAACACAAAGAGAAGTGCGTGCTTTCTTGGGTATTACATCATATTGCAGACAATGGATACCTAATTTTTCGTTAATAGCCAAATCCTTGGTGGCATTAACTTGTAAAGATATACCAAATCCCGTCCCATGGTCTGAAGATTGTCAGAAAAGTTTTGTCGAATTACGTGATGCATTATGTTCAGCTCCTGTGTTGGGTACCCCCAACTACAGCAAGCCTTTTACATTGTATGTCCATGAGAAAGAAGGTTGTGCGTTAGCAGTTTTGACACAACAGTTTGGAGACAGGGAGCGTCCATGCGCCTATTTCTCTTCAACCTTAGACCCAGTAGCTAAGGCACTACCGAGCTGCTTAAGAGCGGCAGCGGCAGCGGCAGCTGCTGTTTCTATCCGACAGTCTGCTGGTTTAGTGATGAATAACACATTAATCGTAATGGTTCCACATGCAGTGGACACGTTGTTAAACAGAACCAAGACACAGCATTTAACTAGTGCTCGATTGTCAGATTACGAGTTGACATTGTTAGCAAGCCATGTACATATAAAAAGATGCACTACACTTAACCCAGCTACGTTATTGCCAATTGTGACGGAGTTAGATACTTCTGAACAACATGATTGTCTCCATAGAACAGAAGAAGAAACGAAAGGGAGAATAGACCTTCTGGACACTCCCATTGCAAAGAGTGATGGTACTTTGTGGGTGGATGGTTCATGCTTTAAGCTCCCGAATGGTGACACGACCTCGGCGTATGCTGTGACAACTTTGGGTACGATTGTTGAAGCTGCACGTATCCCACATAATTCAGCCCAAGCAGCTGAGTTAATAGCCCTAACAAGAGCATGTACAGTATCAAAAGGAATGAAAGTGACTATCTATACCGATAGCCAATATGCGTTTGGTGTGGCCCATAGTTTTGGGCGTTTGTGGAAGGAACGTGGGTTCCTGACCTCGCATGGAACTAAAATACAGCATGGTCAGTTGGTAAATGAGCTCCTTGATTCACTTACTTTACCGTTGCAAGTTGCGATTGTGAAGTGTAGCGCACATAAAAAGGTGACTGATGATGTTGGTCGTGGGAATGCATTTGCTGACGAGGTCGCAAAAGAAACGGCAAGGAATGTGATGAGCCGAATGTATGTCGCGGGCCCTGCAAGATGGATTGGTGATGTTGGAATGTGTGAAGACACGATAGAAAGCGTGAAATCGATTCAAGCTGAAGCCACAGAGAGAGAATTGAGTGTGTGGAGAGAAAGTACGGGTAAATTGGATGCGAATGGTTGTTGGGTCGAGTTGTCAGAACATCAAAGATGGTTGCTACCCGATGCGTATGTGCTTGCAGTAGTTACAATGGCTCATGGAATGGCTCACATCAGTGTGAAAGGGATTTGTAAGTTGTTGGCCCCAGTATGGCAAAATGCAGGAATTCCCAAGTGCGCAGAAAATGTGGTTAAAAATTGCATGGTATGCCTGAAACACAACCCTGGTAGAGGAACCCCAACTCCAGCTGGTCATTTTGCACCTCCTACGTATCCGTTTGAGGTTTTGCAGCTAGATTTCATCCACATGGAGAGGTGCAACAACTTAAAATACGTACTCGTTGTTGTTTGTGCCTTTTCAAGATGGATGGAAGCCTATCCCCTAAAAGACAATACTGCGCTATCCACAGCCAAAGCCCTTGTGAAAGAGTTCTTCCCTAGATTCGGAATGCCGAGAATGATCTGGAGTGACAATGGAAGTGAATTTGTGGGTCAAGTTATGAAGAAAGTATGCGAAGGGCTAGGCATAAACCAAAAGTTTCACGCTGCAAATCACCCCCAATCAGCTGGATTAGTGGAGTGCTATAATGGCACTCTAAAGCAAAAATTGGCCAAGATACAAGCGAGCTCTGGTCTCAAATGGCCTGACGCTCTACCCTTAGCACTCCTATCAACCAGAATGACTGTGCATTCACGAGTGAAACTTAGTCCTTATGAAATAGTCTTCGGCCGCCCGGCCAATATATGGGGAGTGCCTAGGCCCAAGAAGTTCAGCGAGATAGAGCATCCTGTTTTGCTTGACTATCTGTATGAATTGACGGCTAAATTGCGTGTCTTACATCAACAGGTCCACGACACCCTGCCTCCGGTCTCTGAATCTCCAGGTCATCCCATTGAGCCTGGATCCTGGGTTTTAATAAAGAACTTTCAGCGAACCAAAAACGAGCAGCCCAGGTGGACCGGACCGCACCTCGTTCTTCTCTCCACAAGGTCAGCTGTTCGAGCAGAAGGGAAGAAACACTGGATCCATGGGACCCATTGCAAAAGGGTACCCCTACCTCTGCCATATGACCGGTGGGTCCAGGAAGGTGTCGCCGACTCAGAGACTGAAACCGTGCCACGTTTTCTGCCTTTCAGCGATGCACGAATAAAAGGAACACTCACTGAGAAAGAAAGTGATGACATTTTACAATCAGCAGTATCACCGTCAGTTCGATTGGACACTACAGAACCTGAACTCCTTTTTCAGGACCACACGATACCTGGGACTAACCGTTATAATCTACGACCAAGAATAAAGGACAAATAAAACAGTTTACTTTTCTTCCCTTTAGCAAAGTTCTCCAATATGGAAAATTATTTTTGAATGACTTTTTGCTTTTTTATGTGTTTTTTTTTAACCTCCATCCGGGTTCAGCTGTAGGATCGTGGCTGAAAAGACTTAGGCCCTCATTCTGACCTTGGCGGGCGGCGGAGGCCGCCCGCCAAAGTCCCGCCGTCAGGTTACCGTTCCGCGGTCGAAAGACCGCGGCGGTAATTCTGACTTTCCCGCTGGGCTGGCGGGCGGTCGCCTTCAGACCGCCAGCCAGCCCAGCGGGAAAGAGGCTTCCACGATGAAGCCGGCTCGGAATCGAGCCGGCGGAGTGGAAGCTGTGCGACGGGTGCAGTTGCACCCGTCGCGTATTTCACTGTCTGCGCAGCAGACAGTGAAATACATGTAGGGGCCCTCTTACGGGGGCCCCTGCAATGCCCATGCCAGTGGCATGGGCACTGCAGGGGCCCCCAGGGGCCCCGCGACCCCCCCTACCGCCATCCGGATCTCGGCGGTCCGACCGCCGGGATCTGGATGGCGGTAGGGGGGGTCGGAATCCCCGCGGCGGTGCAGCAAGCTGCGCCGCCGCGGAGGATTCAATGGGGCCGCGGTACACTGGCGGGACCCCGCCAGTGGTGCCGGTCCGACCGCGGCTTTACCGCCGCGGTCGGAATCCCCATTGGAGCACCGCCGGCCTGTCGGCGGTGCTCCCGCGGTCCTCCGCCCTGGCGGTCAAAGACCACCAGGGTCAGAATGACCACCTTAGGGGGGTAGCCTGTGGACACAAGGTCTACAGGTCTGGTTTGTTCTAGGGCGGCCTGGAACATTCAGAACACTCCTAAGTGAAGTAAACCAACCGCCACGAACGGCAACGGTTAGAGGATGGAATCTTTCCAAAATGGAGAACATGTTGAAAGACTGAGTTTCAAGAAGAGAATATGTGAAACGATAACCAGGAAACGGTTTTTGCTGCTGTGCATTTTTATATTATTTAGTATACTTATGTTTTTTATAGGATATATTTTATTCTGTTTTAACGTGATATTGGCACCCACTACCTCGTCTACACCTCCTCCTTCCACTGTTTCCCCACATTCTTTTCAATTCCTCTCTAAACATGAATCTGCTAGGAGACTAGAGTTCATTAATAACTCCTTCATCCAGCTTTTGCACCAACACCAACTAGTGATAAATACAACTAACTGTTGGGTGTGTGGCCTTATGCCTCACACAGCAGATAAAGGTATCCCTTACCTGATCCTGCCTTTCAGCCACAATGGTTCCGTGTGGGCATTCAGAACGATATTCATCTATGCACACTACCCCCTACGTTTTGCGGAAGACAACCCTAAGAAAAATGCTTTAGTTAAAGGTATCATAGACATGATGAAGGACAATATCTTCTACGAGACTCTCCCCAGAGATGAGACAATGGCATATATAGGATGGAACATGACCGGATATGAAGCCACAATGAGTGAGAAACAGCAAGCTAAGATATCTTCCCTGATTTGGGTTGTACCCCATCAGGGTCACCTGTGTCTGCAAGGTACTGGCAAGAATCCCAGAGCTCAGCTAGGGGAAAGCGTCTGCACTGAGACATATGTCTTCGCATCTCAGACCTCCCCTCCGCTCTTGGCAGCTAAGGGTACCTATTTCATCTGCCATGATAGAGCCTTTACATGGTTGCCCCCTGACTTTTCGGGCACATGCTTCGTTTCGTTCCTGTTGCCCCCTACCTACACAGCAGCGGCAGATTACCACAAGACAAGGATAGTTAGAGGCGTCTTCAGTGAAGAAGACACTGCAGGACAAGAATTTGGGGACTTCGTAAAGGGTTTTCTGCCGTTCTGGGGACAAATAAGTAACAGCAGGAGCATAAGGCAATTGATAAGAGTGGTTGAATCCACCGTGGCTGAAACCGCTTGTGCCCTTGGTAACTTGACTGCTGAGCTCCAGTCGGATCATCTTATGACCCTTCAGAACAGGGTCGCATTAGATGTCATACTTGCAGACCGGGGTGGAGTATGTACATTGATCCAATCGAGTTGCTGTGTTTTTGTCCCAGATAACGCTCCAACAGTATACCAGGCCATCTCCAAACTGCATAGAATTTCTGAATCTATTCATTTAGATAAAGGAGATTGGTCATTAATGGGATGGCTCTGGGAACTGATATCAGCATGGGGATGGAAGATTCTGATGGTCATTGGGATGATCTTGGCCATTCTTTTCCTGTTCTGTCTATGCGTGCAGTGTGCTCCTGCGATATGTGGCCTCTGTGTTACATCATGCATAAGGAAACCTGCACCAAGAGACGAGCTAAATACTAGGATGATGTTACAGCAACATCTCAACGACTTTAGAAACATAGATCTGGACTCAGATTAGCATGAGAATAGGTTTATTGCCTATGTAAGGGCAAAAGGAGGGTTTGTGGTTCTAAAAATTCTGGACCCATGTAATTTACTTTGCCACAGCAGTACGATTTTAGTATCAAAAGACCGATAATGACTAGTACACTAAGCATGAACATTTTCGCTCAATTCCAGCAGCGTTTTCACCTCGAAATCGCCATTTTCGTCCTGCACTCGTGGCTCCCATTTTATACACGGCAGCCATTTTAAAAGTTGCCCTCACATAGGCTTATAATACAGTCAGATTTGATTCCAAGGACACGTACACCTTGATTGACTTTTCTCTGACCTGGGCAAGCTGGAACCATTGCCTCAGGCCAACCCTGTTTGGTCAGTCCCTCTCCCAGTGGCCGAATCAGATAGCATCAAGGCACACCATGCCATAAAACCCTTATTATCGCTCACACACCCTGCCTAATCTTGCTCACACCTGCACCTGCTCTTTTCTTCTTCTTACTTTACGAGGGGGAGGTGCCCGTTTTTATTGGGGGTCCACACTTATCTGATGTGAAATTTTAGGCCTTGCCGGGTAATTTATTATGGGTTGGATGACATGAAATATGAGGTTTCATCATGACACTGTTTTTTCCTTTGTAGTGAAAACATGTGAATGACCAACCAAAATGTCAAGAATGTTTGCCTGAAGCTTAAAAAACTGTATATAAGGAAACCTGATTTTGCATTGACAGACAGTCTCCTGAGAACATACAAACCGTGCTGTTGTACTTCTAGGACGCTTGTTACTTGGCTGCAGCCAATAAATTAGATCTTTGACTTCACCTAGAAGACTCTGAGTTTCTGTGGTCTGAATCAGGAAAGTACCCGAGGTCTTTGGGTGTACCCTGGCACCGCTGGGTTACCGGATCAGTACCGGTTCTGAAAAACCCAGTACCTCATTAGAATCACCCCCATTATGTGTCTGGCAGCCATTTTGTGCATAGAAATATTTATTTCATGCACTGATTGCTACTGGTACTGGCCTGGAACGAATGGCTTCATGGCCCTTTGGAAATCTAGGACATATGCTAAAACAATATTGCAAATGGAAACAGGTAGAAAAGGTACTGAGCTGTGCAACAAGTTTCCATTACAAAAGGTGAAATTTCAATCAAATGCAAAATTAATAATAACTAGGCCCATACTTAAACTCCAGGCCACCCACCACCACTATACATTTGTAAAATCAAATAACACCCATATTTAATATAGTTTTTGAACTTATTTGTGTGATGATTTAAAAAAAAACAAGTCCTTAAATCCAAAAGTGTATCCAGGAGTCAAAAAGACTGATCCTTCTACATCAAAATCCAAGTGAAAAGTGACCAGGGGATGGACAAAGCACTGGAACGAGCCTGCTGAACAGGAATTTGGAGTATCTGACCCACTTCCACTCTGTTTGAAAAAACGGCTTCTCAATCTGAAAAACAAATTGCAGGGTCCATTAGGGAAGAAAATCTCATATCTTGTTACTTTTATCAGGTATAAGACTGCAGCATTGCTAAACCTTCAACATTTTGCAGATTCCACCTTTGTTGCTAGTGAAATATCTACAGCAAGTCGGTTCTGTAGAACCATAGATACCTTGCAGCTCAGTATCAATGGCTAACAAAGATCCAGTGGTACTAGCGGCAAGCTTATCTACCACCATTGAAAGCTTTCTAATTTTCAAATCATTTGTGACAGTCATAGCACCAAAATTGTCTCTCACTTTTTGAGAAGCACTAATACTAAGCTTGGTTGTACCAGGGGGAACTACTGAATGATTCTAGAATAATGATCTACATGATAAATCTTGGATAACACTGCAGCTTAATAACATGTACCAGCCCAATCGGAAGGTAACTCTTGGTGTCTATACACAACATAAACTATAGTAATTATGGAGTCATTTTATATTACCTAGAGCCTTAAACCTATGGGCACACTGGCTCCCTCCCACAAACTGATTTCTGATCGCATCCCATATTCTGTGTATGCACAATTTCCGTCAATGTTGGATAGATTCAATTTAGGATAAACTCCCATCTCCTTGTACTTTTTCTCCTCCTTCTTCCACACATTCTTCATCATATTCATCCCTCTCTTGGTTCTATGATGCCTTACAGCACTTCTATCTTCTAAATCATGTATGGATTTCTTCTCAATGGGACTCATGAAACATGTTAGGTTATATATGTGAGCTCGGGAAGTTTCAAGTTTAGGAGGGGACATAAAGAAATGCTAAATTGTCTCCATCTTTATCCCATTGGCATGTACATGCTTGTACATGGAACATATAAGAAACTAAATCATAATTTGAGAAATAATATTCAAAATTACCATGACAATATAAAAGGCTAAGCAAAATACTACAGGTGATGCCATAGGTAAGGGGAGTATGATGGCAAGTGATACCTTTTGAGGCAGGCATATGGACACAGATATAACAGCCTTTAGCGTCCATCTCATTTATATGCTTATATAACAGCTTAAAGACAGCATTACATAACAATTCTCCCTCCATAGTATCCTCATGTGGAATTCCAAGGTCACAACTATGTCTATATTTTTGTAAAGAGGAATGTATAGTGGTCTGGAAGTAGAACTAATGGCATTAGTGTCAACAGAGGATCTTAGCCCCATCAGAAACGTGGCCAGAAATATGATGGCAATAATCTAAATTACAGCCAGTACTACTCTAAATTGGTTCTTAGTAAGGGTATCCATGCTTTCTCTACAGCCAGACCTTAAAGAAGAATAGCAGCAAGCAAGCATGTTTCTTTTAGTTAATGGCTTCTATTTGTGCAAACTGGCAAAACTGTTCTTGCTGTCACAAGTTGAGTTTATATGCAACTGCCTTCATGAGTCATCCCTAGCCCTACTTCATTTTCTTCTAAAATGACAGCTCTACTCTTCTATTGGGGTGAGTGGAATTTGTAACTCTGTCGGCATAATTGGAGGAATTTAGTAATTATGCATTACTCTTGTAACGTGGAATTACTAATTAAGTTAGCTACTCCACTGACTGAATTAATCAGCACTGTTAATCAACATGGGGAAACACCCTTACAAATGAGAAGGATGAGGGTACCAAGGCAACTTTCTGTGAAAGCTACCCCCTGCCAGCTGTAGACAGCACAGTGGGATGAGCCTGTGTGAGCAATGAGCATTCTATTGGATAGGCAGGAGGAGTGTGCGCACAGGGTGAGCTATGACAGCTCCTATTTCACACATGTGCATGTACAACTTGCAGAAACAGATCCCTCTCTTGTGGTCCCATTTGGATGTAGGATCAGCTAAACCATAGTCTATGTCTCTGCTGTGGGGAAGGCATATCAAGAACGATGATCCACATTTTGTCATAGCATCAGATGTTTGTGAAACCCTTTGATTGCCTTGTTCTCCAGAACTAGCAAGAAATTGGCAGTACTTCACTTTGTATATTGGCGCAGTGATGTTGCTTATTGGGGATGACATACTCCCCTGGAGGGTGAGCACACCCCTGTAAGGAGAGAAAGCATGCAGGATGAGTGATCCGGATCACTTTCAATATCAATGATAGGAACTCTGAGGTTACATCTGTTCACTCTGTCTGAAAACTGTGGTTGCTTGGGGTACCACAATATCTGGAATCAATTATTTTGTACTGATTACCCTGTCATTCCCAGTTGCTTTGAAAAAATATGTTCTCCAATTTGGCGTGGCTAAGTGAGGCAGACGGTGACTGGCAAGACTGGAAATCTTCAGATGAGCCTACCCAGACCCTGGCGGAGAGGGCATTGGCCCGCTGGTGCGCTTCATCAGGCTATGTGAGAGGCCGCATCTTGGGCCATCAGGTGAGGGTTGGCATTGATGAGACTTTACCTTGGGTCAGAAGAGAAGGAGTGGTGAGTTACAGTCAAGCAGTTGGGGTTGACAGGTGACTAGAATCAGCCTGAGAGGTGGATGCTCTACACGTGTACACATACATGAGAAGCTTCAGGATGCTGTGCTTGGAGTCCAACAGCAATTGGGTGGGGTCGGACAACTTATAGTTGTGAGAAATGTCCACACTGGTGTCAAGTGTTTTTTCCTTTAATTGGGTTGGAGTCGGGTGAAGGAGGATCATAGGTGCTGCAAGAGATGGTAAGGTGTGCCCATGCAGAACATAGCCGATGAAGCAGAAGGGATGAAGGAAAGTATGTGCCTATTGATGAGTCCATACCTGTGGCTCTCATGTGTTGGTGAGGCAGCGTCTCACAGGAAAATGTCAGATCACAGGGAAGATGTGATGGCAGTAGGGATGGGCATAGCTCTGTGGAACCTTGAGGAGTTGTTATGTAACTCCACTGAATTCTGCAGAGAAAAAGTCTGCAAGTTCTGCCTAGCCTTACTCTTCCACAGGAACGTTAGCCCTAGGGAATATTCAGAATTCAACAAAACAAAGTACAATAAAGTTCAGTTCATAGAAACAGTTCAATAAAGACATTAGTGCTCAAATTCAGGAATCAAGACTTTCACTGTTGTAGCCTTATTCACAGGGGATCCTTAGAAACTGTTCTCTGTTCATGCAGATGAAGGAAGATCGGATTAAGTTCACTGTCTGCATAGTATGTTCACTGTGGGGCTGAGTACCTCCAACTAGGAACCCTCATTTTCTTTGATCTGAGTGCAGGCTGTTCATCCTAAATGCCACCCAATCCACTTAACTCAGTCTCCTCTGCAACAGTTTGCAGGATGCTTTATGCAGATAAGCTCAGTCTCTTGCCACTTCCTGGTCAGCCTTCTGTTTTTCAGTACCTCCTAGTCACGGTATTTCATCCTTCATCAGGATTATAGTCATTGTTTATTTGTGCACTAGGCTGGTTCACTTTGTCATTCCTTGGCTCGTGTACCACATGCTCAGAATGTGCCTTAGCTCTATAATCTGTCACTTTCAGAATCGGTATTACTGGTGGTTTCTCAGATGTCTAGGTATTCTCCACCCCTATGCTCCTTCATGGCAATGAAGAGTTTGATTTACCAAATCAGTAGCTGTTGTTACCACTCTATTATCGGGACATCTCACTTGCTGTGTGTAGGAGGCATGTACCCATTTAGGCAGTCTACCACATTTGACAGCAGTGTTAGTGTGCAGGATCACCTGACATGAGACCTGCTAATGTGGTTTCATCAAAACTTTCTTATGTTCTTCTTCACCAAACCCCAGGTACCAGGTTGAATTCATGGCACTGCTTTTGATGTGGAAGGGCAGCTATAGCTTCAAGCCGGAGTGAGGCAAAACCCACCACTTCAGCCAGTACTTTTCAGTAGTTGAGAATCATGGCATCTGAAATATTCACAAGCACATTATCAGGCCCAGAAAGTAACCTTATGGTCCTACCCACGACGATCTTGTGGAGTGGTGATCTGATTCCCCAATCAGGGGTACTTTGGAGACTCATCAACACCAAAAGCAAGGCATTTAGCCCCTTCAGAGAGGTAGACACATACACCTTTAGAGTCCCGCTCACCTGCTTGACGATTCCCGACGATGCTTCAGGACTGTAACTACAGTGTAGTCACTATTCAACACACAGCCTTCTTACGCCCTTGCTATTGAAATGAGTCCCACAGTCTGACTCCAGAGAAACTGGGAACTCAAACTAGGGTATCAACTCATGCAGTATTAACTTAGCTACTGTGAGCCTGTCATTCCTTCTAGTTGATTATGCTTCCAGTTAATTGGAGAAAATACACACCAAAACCATCACATAGCACAGCCCATTTCACACAGATATTTAAAAAAAAGTCCAGTTGCATTCTGTTAAAGGGACCTCCTGGTCTTCCTATGTGACTCATGGTTACTGGGATCCTTCTTCCAACATTCATTTGCTGGCAAAAAACGTAATAATGACAAAAGATCTTGGCAATCACTCTGAAATTGGGGTTAAACCAATTCTGCCTCAACAGTCACAACATAAGAGCTGTGAGATCTTCAGCCTTTCCAAGTACATCTCAAGCAGCCAGGAGCCTGTGCATTTAGTGCATGTCTAGCTCCTGGCTGCTTGACCTGAAAATAAAGAGTGTCTGTCAGGCTGTCCTTTGCTCATCGTAACAAACACTCTTCTTTTTGGGCAGAAGGTGAGGGGGATGGACCCTTTGCTCATTAGGACAAGCCATGGCTGTCACTTTCACTGCAAAATACTGCAAACTCTGTCCTGTAGTCTGATATTACCAGAGCTGGTGCATGGTAGAGACTTTCTCTCAACAATAGGAAGGTATTCACGATTTTGTTGTCCCTTGATATAGGTCAGACATATCCTTGTGTGTCAACATCTGTAGAGGCTTTGCCACTAGGGAAAAGTAGGTATCCACTGACAATAGTAGTCCACTAACCCCAGAAACATCCTGACCTCTCTCTGCATAGTGGGAGGGCTTATTTTCAAAGTGGCAGAGATTCTTTCTTAGAACGCTTTCCTTGCTCCTTTCTCAATGTGATGTCCAAGATACAAGACTTCTCTCTGACAGTACTGAAATGTAGCCAGGGATGATTTGACAGACAAAAGTATCTTGCTTGCATGCCTATTTTAACATTAACACAACCATTGGTCACAATGTATTGGGCAAGAACTGAGTTGCACAGTAACTTCAGAGTTTCTAGATTCTTTTTCAGGATCCGGTTGAAAACCAAGGGGCTATACCCTTAAGGAGCTCAGCACCATTCCTAAATTCTGTTTTGGAATAGAGGTGTGAAAAGAAAATTACTCTTTTTCTGCAATAGGTTGGAAAAACATTTGGCACAAAGTAATAACTGTGAATCACCTTGTTTCACAGAGAATGTGAAACAATATCACAGCAGGATTTGGGACAACAATGTTATTTATCTTAATACGTGCTGTTGGCTCCTGCAAGCCCATTACAAGGGAAATTATATAGGATCCCCAAAATATTTTTCAAGATCCCTTACTGTATCATGAACACAATTGCAGGGGCAATTTCAGCCACTGTCTATGGCCAGAGATTATATTATGATATTCAGGGATATTCTGCATTTGGTTCAAACAGTCATCCTAATAGGTTCTACTCCTTTTAGGAGTCCAGTCTCTTTGCCTGAGAATTCCCAGATTTTGGATTTTACTGTGTCTTTCAGATCAAAGGATACATTTTCTACAGTAATTAGATAAAAAAAAAAGCCTAATGGCCCCTCCTTGCTTGCCTATTTTGAAATCTATATTCTCAATCGTGAGTCTGGAACTCCATACCATCTGGTGAATAGTAACATTAGCAATTCAATTTACACAACAGGTTACAATCTAACAGGTTGACCGAGCTAAAATCACACCCCACAATCTTCAAAGGGACCTATCTTAACGGGGACCTTTTCTTTCAGGGGTTTACAATCTGTTTGTTTGCATACAACTTAGATCTGTTTTTCTGAGGGCCGTAGGTTTGGACTTCACCCATTCTAACAGTGGAACGGGTAGCACCAGTGTCAATCAAAAAGGACACTTTGTCGCTATTCAACTCACCTTCTACAAATGGACCACTTTTGTCTACCTCCACAACTGAGCCAAGTACACAATCTTCCTCTCCCCCTCAAACACAGTCATTGTGATTGATTAAAACCATAGTCTCCAGAAGTATTGAAGACCCAGAATTGGTGAAAACTAGCTTGATTCTCAAAGTTGTTTGAAATAGCTCTCTGAACCTGGTTCACATTGAGCCTTGGGTTAACCATGGTCTGCACTGCCATCAGGGCTTGAGGAACTTGCATTACTGGGGCTTGTGACATGTTAGGATTTTTGATGTTTCTACATCTGTACATTTCACATTTGTGTTGGATTTGCATGTTGCATTTGACCATCACCAGACATACAGTTTGGATTTACCCTACATTCTATCTTGCAATCATCCAATTTATTGCAATAATGACAGATATTGGACTGCTTTAATGTTACCACATATATTCCAGTGTTATAGTTTATTGGAATACTGCGATCTCTAGCTTGTTAAACACCATTTACACCCTGCATCATCTGTTCTATGACTTGATATCCAACTGCCTGCATTCCACCACCAACACCATTTCCATCATAATGGCCACTCTGTGTCTGTATAAGTGTCTCCTTATATCTTTTCTCTTTCATCTCTTGCTCATCAGTGCAATACACAGCATAATGAAGTATCTCATCCAAAGGCTTACTTTGGCAACAAATCATACTCTGCTGGGTGTGCAAGCTCATCTCCATACATAACTGATAAACGAACTGCAGCACAAAGTTGTTCATATCACCCCTTTCAGTGTTTTCAACACCACTATGATGCCTGACCAAATCGAGCAACCGCTCATAGTAAGCATGCACTGACTCCTTATCTTCTTGAGTAGTAGAATTCATCTTCAACCAAAATATCTCCTTCTCTGGGACATTTCCCTTCAAGAAAGTATTAACGTTATTGTACATCTGCATCACCATAGGCAATGCTGAGTTCGTATGAGGTATACTCTGGGGCTCAGCACCGGGCCACAGTACTGACACTTTACATTCAGCATAAAAATTCATTAGAAGCCACAATGTTAAAAACGGTTTTCAAATATTCCAGCAAAACCTTCTAGATCTTCACAAATAGATCCGCCTGAGTGTACAATAAATCAGGGTTTTCTCTCAAATTGGGGAATTGAGTCGTAAATGTGGCAAGATCGAGGGTACATGTAGATATACTCCTTTGTGTACCTCCCTTGAGAAGAGCTTGCCCTTAGTAAATTTACCATGTTTATGAAGTTCTCATTGATGCAATGGCTCCATCATCTAAGGAGGAAATCCTCTGCTCAGCTTCATTCAAACTAGTCAACTGTCTACCTTGCCTTTTTCACCTGATCTAGGCACTTGAAGTGGACAGCTATGTAGCATGTAAGATGCCTGTTATCTTCATTAGAAGAGCTTTGACATCGTCTCCAGATGCAAATAATGTTTTGTTGGGTGCAAATGTCAGGCAATGTCTCTTTTCTACCACTTTGGATCTTTTTCTGCTGTTAAAGGATATCTTACTTTGTGTTTGATCATTTTCCCATGGCTTCTATGAGCGTTGTTTAAATATGTTTGTTATATTTGATAGTTATGTGAGTAATTAAGTCAAACTTACTCCCTCAAACTGCTTTTCACAGGCTGAAATTGCGTTTTAGGATGAGTTTTAGTGAATTCAAATATCTTATTTAGGCTTTTACAGTCTTAATAAAAAACATTTCCCACAGTACAAATATATTTCTCTTAAAACAGTTAATTTGGCAGCCTCAGAGTTGCATCAATCTGTCTTAGTGAGTTGCTGTTGAGAGCTATGAGCATCTCAGTTCGAATATTAGCAATGCATGACCAATACAGGGCTCTGCATTATATGTGGTTTATTATTTTATCTGGGGGCACACCACACTCAAACATACTGTGCTTATGCATCCCCTTTGGCTTTGAAGGCATCTTCATTCTAGACTTTAAGCACTAAGAGCTGCGTCTGCTCTTTCTCTGGTTACATTACATTCACAGCAGAGCCCTTGACTTCCCACTTCAGTGCTCATGCGGCATAACCAGTGGCTCAGCCGGCATAACCAGTGGCTCAGCCAAGATGATGGTCATTGTTGTGCCCTTCTGCCTCCTGCAAATGTACTTGCTCAGGTATACTGACAGTATCATGTCTTCCCCTCTTCCCCAGTGACCCACCATGTTCAATTTTTGGCCACCACTCTGGGTCTCCTTTTGCACTAGCGCCCAATCCAGGTGAGGCGTTCATGTTCACACACATTCTCTCAGGGCCCCTCTCAGGAGGTCTGCTCTCAAGCAAATGGCTGCATTCTGCTGGCTAGAACATCTCCTCCATTCTGAACGTGTCTCAAGAACACAACCTTGTAGGTGTATAGCTCTGATGGTACCTCCACAGACAGCATTTGAATGGATTTCATAGTGTGTGATCGTAGTTGTTAATCTAAGCAACTATCATAGTTGGCATTCAGACATGTCATTCGTCCCTTTGCCTTTTAACATGAACATCAGACCACTGCTCTAATTTATACACAGAAAGAGTGTAAAACCTTGTTCAAATGACGAGGCCACTGAGATCTACATCTGGATTACTGGAAAATTGAACATGCTTGAGGTGGTTAAAGCAGGTTTCTGTAAAATTGCCAGCAGGCTAAGTCAGAATCATTTAAAAGTTAATGAATCCAGATAAAAGCCATACTGCTAGAGCCAAAACTTTTTTGTGCCTCACTGATACAGCCCCCTCACTGTTTGCTTGATGCCATTAAAAAATATGCAATGGTAGTGGAACACCTTGGATTTATGTGGGATTCTTAATGAAAAAAATTGTAAAATTAATCAAGGATGAGGGTTTTAAACTTTGACAGATGTGCCAGATTCTCCGTTTTCTCCCTCTGAAGTCTGCCAAACTAATTATGGCAGATTTTATCAATATCAAGTTACACTTTCACACTACCTTGTATGGTACACTTTCAGACTTCGAGATGGCATGACTGCAGCAATTAAAAAATGCTGCTCAGCCAGGAGCTAGCGCTCATTTGCATACTCTCAAGCTCTAGTATTCACAATATTTCTTGAAGATACATGTCCTATAAGTTGAGAGCTAAAATTAAGCTTTGAAGAAGCAGATGATCTGCAAAACATGTGTTGGATGGTTCTGATACCATTGAGATAAAATGGCCTACCAATTAACAGAATGACTGATTGTTGGACCTGGCCCTCTCTTCAGGGTCACCCCTAAATGTTTTGTATTTTTCCTTTATTTTTGTTAGTTGAATTTGTTTTTGTTGGCCATAGGACTTGTGTAATTTACTGCTGCTCACCAGTGCTAATGTGCTTGTGCTCTCTCCTTTAAACATGCTAAAATTGCTTTACACCTGATTGGCATATTTATTTTACTTGTAGGCCTCTTGTAGAGTGGCATACCATATACCCACAGCCTGTAAATTAAATACTACTCGCAGGCCTGCAGCACTTATTGAGCCACCCACTTAAGTAGCCACTGAAATCATATCCCTGATCTATCATCACAGCGTGAATGCAGTTTTAAACTCCCAATTTGACTTGGCAGTATAACGCCCCTGTCAAGCCTCACATTTTATTGCATATAAATCACTTCAAAGGTAGGACCCAGGTAATCTACAGGGGAGGGTGCATTGTAATTAAAAGGTTGGGCATGTACTTTCAAATTGTATATGTCCTGGTACTGCAAAACTCCTAAATTAGTTTTTTTTACTACTGCGAGGTGTACTTATCCCATAGGATAACACTGGGATATCTTATTATATTTAATAAGTACTAACTTTTGATTGGGGACAGATAAGCATTTCGTGTTTGGTATCTATGAAATTCTTGTTAAAATTCCTCTTTACTGGTAAAGTCAGATTTTAAATTAAAATTTTGAAAATGACACTTTTGGGAAGTTACCATTTTCCTGCCCTTAGCCTTTTGGTGCTTGCAGTGTTTCCTGGGTCACATTACTGGGTACAACTGACAGTTAAACTTTGTGAATTCCTTCCAGACAGTCACACATTAGAAGGATCAGGAGTGCCTGAGCGGGCCATCTGCTTGCAGGATGGAGGGGTGGAGCTAGGCACAGCCCCACTTGCAATTGAGTAGGCTCTGTTCTGCCTTCATATAACTTGGAGCCAGGACAGGGGAGTCAGGAAATTCCAAGCACTTCAAAGAGAAAACACCTGAAACTTCTCCCAACCTCAAAGAAGACACTCGGTATAAAAATAGGGCCCTCAGAACCACTCTTCAGTTCACTTTCTAGATCTGCAGAAGGACTCTCAGAGGACTGCCTGGTGCTGTGCACTTCTCTGTACTCCACAAGACTGCTTTGATGCACCTGGAAGGACTACCTTGCTGCCTTGCACCTGAAAGAGCTACCTTTCTGCCTGGAGCCTGCTTTGAATCCTCAGAGGCCAGCCCTTCTATTTGAGTCCTGTGTCTTCACCTAAACCCAGAACCATCATAGTGACTCAAAGGGCTAATTTCTTGCCATCCTGTTGAAAGCCACAGGGACATAAAAGGCACACAACATCTTGAACCTGCATTTCGACCCAGCTTGAGTGAGTCCTGATCCCACAAGCTGTATCCATATAGCCAAAATACAAAACTTGAGACAGAGAAAATATTTGGCTAAAAACTGCTCTGTGGACCAAGGGAAGACCGGGACCAACCTGGTTGGTGATTCACTCAAGGTGCATTACCTGCTGCCTGACTACATGGCTGGTTACGCACAGTTTAATTTAGGGTCCTTTTGTGGTTCACCATTAAAGGGAATATGACTACTCACACCCCAGTCAAACAACAACCTAATTTCTCACACTGATTACCTGCAACAATAGCTGAGATCCAATGGCCTATATTTGAATGCAAAGATTGGAAAAATTGTATTAAATGTTGTGATATGTGAAGAAAATAGAAGTTATGCAATTTTGGAACCAATTTATTGTAAAGTAGAACTATGTGAAGTTATTTGAAACTAACTAAAACAATTAATATAAAATGGGATTTTTAATAATTTTTGTATTTTAAAAATGTTTTTTTTTTAATATGAGAGTAAAATACACACATCTTTCACAAATAATGTGTAAAATAATAATTTTGCTCCCCAAACTCAATCCCTTTTCTTTTTTGATGCTTATACCAATTGGACTTCTGGTATTCATCGGTTGGAGATCCGCAGAGCCATAAACGGCTAAATAAAGCCAATGATTGTGATGTTTTCTATGGCTTTCCTGTGAAATTCAGAGAATATCAGTGTTTGATACTAATTAGTAAAATGCACTCCCAAATCTCATTTAAAAGGAACACTGTTTGCTCTCAGTAGTTTCCTAGTGGACACGTCACAGGTCATCCCGTCCCTGAGAACTACCCACACACTCCCCTCACACTTACTCACTATAGATGTTACCAGTCAGGCGACCCTATCAATAAAATAATCAATAAAAAGAAATGACACACAAGCCCACGACCATTTACACACTTGTACCATCTGTGTACGTATACTTATTTCTTTAGCATGGAAAAAGGGAGACCCGGGAGGCAACCTATCAGGACAAGGGAGAAGCCTTGTACTTCAGTGCAGCCAGAGTGCCACCAGAGAGTGCACAGGCACTGTATGGCTGCACGGACTGGAAGTCAAGCCGTAGAGGCACCCAGCACGGGACAGGCACTACCGGCTCCTGTCTTGAAGCTGCCCGAAATTAATTGTTCCTCATAAGGTTAGGAGATTGTTGGGGGCGCCTATATGCGCAACCGAGAAGAGCGCTCTGACTCTGCTTTTGCCCAGTGAAAGAGGGGAAACCTCACTGAGAACAAACAGATTACAAGATGCAACTCACATTTTTCCACCGAACACAGAGAATGAACCAAAAATTGACACATTGATTGCCCAAGCCTGCCATGTGGACATGACCTCAAGGAGAATGAGGCCCAGAGAAATCACGTCCGGACTGAAAGGAGAATGGGAGCACACTGCTCCAGGGCACTGTTGTTAAACAAGCTCAAGGCAAACAGTGCCACACCCACTAATTGCATCCGATGACTGCACCCCTGAGGCGCAAGCATTGCTCCATCAAGAGAAGATGAGTGAAAACTCACGGCTCCCCACTACTGAATCTTTACGTCTACATTGCATCCATGCCAAGAGATACCACTGCTTTGCACAAGTAGAAGACATAGAGCATGAGCAACTCAAGGACTAACTACACTTCTAAAGTTAATCTGGCCAGCTTCAATCCAACCATCAACAAACCAATAAAGAATCCATCCTGCATGAAGGCAAGTCGTCGACACCTGTTGTAAAAGTTTGCCCTATTGGGAACACCATCCTAACAGTCCCTGAAACATTCATCAATGCTACTACTTGTGGAGCAATCTACAATCACAGTGGAGACCAACACTGTAGATACACTAAAACCCAAGAAGCGCCCATGATTCTCTGAAGTACCAGTCAACCCGCAAGTATCTGCTTACCCCAACTGCATCCTGATCCTGTTGTCTCCAGCACACCAGGACCATGACCCATCTACCCCTCAAGTTGTACAAGTGATTGGATAGTAGCTCCTTGGTTGGTATTCTACTGCAGCCCACATGTGGCACTCACACAGACCCAGTGCAGACCACTGGTGACATGTCTATGGGCCATCACCAAGAGAGAAATGGACTTGGAACTGCTTCACTGACAGATACCAGGAGGCAGAGGGACCTCAAATGAAGCCCTCAGAAAATTCTTGACAAATTTCCAAGTTCCCAGAAGACTGTCTTCAGAGGGTCAAGCAAAACCACAAAATCAAGCTTTACAAAACACTATAGCAATGCTCCTGATGCACTTTTTTCAATTGTTTACACAAACCACAAACTATCCTGAACATCAGCAGAGCGGTACAACTCTAAACTCTGTGGTCTTCATACCAGCAGGTGTGCAGAAGATCTCTGCCTTCATTACACCAGTATTCATGCTGTGACACCAGATTAAATTATGAATGCAAGCAACAATGTTATGTGGAAATCAGCTGTCTTTAGTCCAAATCTCCACTAACCTGCTGTTTGACTTCTGAGAAGACTCAGTGGTGTCCAATTTGTTTGGTTTTGTTTTCAATGTTCGGACTTCTTATCCTTTCTTATTTTTTTGGAGCATTGTAGTGTCCTAATTGACACACAGCAGGTCAACCCCATCCTGAGGGCTGTGCCCACACTCACCCCACACACATCTACCACAAGCATCCCTATTGAGGTGACACGGTGAATAAAATGCACTGAACAAACAAACATATTACTCAATATCATTATTTATTTAGCATGTGGACTTAGGGCCCATATTAAAACTTTCCTTTAGAAACACTCTAAAAGCCCAGCTATTTTGTCAACCCTTCCACTTGTGTTGCTTGCTCAGAGCTTTGGTACAATTTGATTTTGTGCAATTAATAAAATCAATAGTTTTAACATCATCATGTCTGAGAGAACATGTGCAGTGCTTGTAGACAGGTTTTTTGGTTCTATGGATGACCATAATTTCGGGTTGTAGTGTTTTTTAATGATTTACATCATACCCAGTGCTTTAATAATCTGGTACTTATAGCACCCACACTTTCTGTTTTGCCTGTTCTCAACATAGTGAACGGTTCTTGCCAATACAAATTACTGAAAGCCATTGCATAGAAGAAAATTCAAAGTGGAGGCCTGCAGCTAGTTGCTGAGATGTACCCTGATTCCAATCCTGCCTCACCCGGCCCTCAGATTTTGGCCCAAATTTGTTGGGAAATGCCTGAGCGCTACGCTCTGCCAAAATTGGCAGGGCCACACTCTGTCATTTTCAGAATGCAGGGAAGCACCGTATTTAAGTGAATACGGCACACCCTTGTGTTGTCCCCTGCGCTGGCACTAAATTTAGCTGCCAGCGACAACGCAGGCATCCTTGCACCATCTGTCTGCATTGAGGGGTGTGATTGTTTATGTGCGGGAAGGTGTCCCTTCTCGCACATAAAAAATCACTGATGGCGCTTTGGCACTTCTGCTACAGCACACATAGAAGTGCCAAAGCATCACTTTCAAATGATTGTTTATGTGCAGGAAGGGACACCTTCCCGCACATAAACAATAATTTCTGGCATTTTCTTCTTGCAGAGTGCAGCACGCATATAAAAAGCAAAAAACGAGGAGGAATAAAAGTATTCCGGAGGAATAAAAGTATTCCTCCTCGTTGTGCCTTGCTAATGCCACCCCTGTGGGTGGCGTTAAATTTTGCTGCTGCCTCAAGTTTATGAAATATTGTAAATCTGGGGCAGCGTCAAAATCCAATGGGTGTCGCTGTGCATGCCCACAGCAACACCAATTGCACGCCCTTCCAACGCAGATAACTGCGTGGAAGGGGCCCATATTTACAAGGAGGTGTAACGCCACCAAAAGTGGAGTTACACCTCCTTGTAAATATGGAGCAGAGGTTAACATTACTGGAGAATCACATAAAGTGATGCTCCAGTGGCGCTAGGGGCTCATAAATATGCCCCTTTGTGTTCAACCCAGTGGAGTAGCTATATCGCAATTGGCTCTAATCCAAACATAAAAACTAGCTCCCCTCTCTTGTGTGACACTCCAAGGGGGGAAGCCCCCAAGGAATCGCAGCAACCCCTGCACCTTCTCAAATTCAAATGTCTTTGCACTACCCACATCAAAACGTCCCCCATCAACACGTGTGTGTTTGTGCATATGTATATATATTTTTATTTGTACACAAACACACATGTGTATGTGTGTGTATACATATATATACACACACACATATATATATATATATATATATATATATATATATATATATATATATATATATATATATATATATATATATATCAAAAACGAAGTTGTCCTCATGTGAAAGCGTACTCCCAACAGGTTATATAAACGGGAAGAAAAAGCAAAGCCAGCAACTCACAGTGAATTCTTTAAGCAGTTTCATTATTCCAGGCCTTAGGTTATAAAATCATCTCTGGACACGTGTTTCTAGGTCAATCCTTTCTTCAGCAGAGAAAAATATAAAAGTGTTTCACCCTCATAGGTGCAGCCAGTGCTGGAAGTGTTCCAGGCATTTCTTTCTTACTGAAAAGACCGGCATGGCTTCAGCTTGTCTAATAATAGGCACCTGATTAGTCACTTTAAATACCAGTCCGCCCCAGTGTATATATATACACACAAACACACACACACACACACAGAAACACGTCTTTCAAAGAAAGCTCGGCACTCCAGGGGAAGTCTGAAATGTATTACGTTAGCAAGCGTAGGGCTTGTCCACGCGTTTCGATGTTTCCCACGCCTTTGTCATGACCAAACAGGCATTCTATCCCAAAGGCATGCCCTATTTAATTAAGGGTATGGGCTAGAACACGTGAACTAAAATTGTGTACTTCTTCATTCAGTACGTGGGAGCCTCTCTATGAGTTACCTGTTATTGCATCAATGTTTATTTGTCAGCAATCCATAGAGAGATAAACGAGCCTGCCTTACTACCTTTGTCTATGCTTGATTTCTCATTATTCACAACAAAATCATTGCTACTACTTTATCAAAGTTCAATGATTTTGTTGTCAATAATTAGAATTGAAAATATTTCAATTATGAAAGTAAGAGACTGTGAATGAAACATGAATACGATTCATGGAAATGTTAGATGTCTTTGGGCCAGCTCAGTCGCTCCTGTTTTCTTTTTCACACAACCTTCTTGTGCACTTCATCACTCTGTTAGACACTTGTGCCTTTTCTCTCCACAGGTTTCTGAAATCCTCCATCTACGTTCCTCTTGTCACCTTCTTCCACCCAATCCAACCCGTCTTTTTACTCTGTCCTCCTACATATACTTCACTGCATCCCTCCCTTCATCATGCCTCTCTCTGTTGCTCTCTCACACACACTCACCACTTCTCTCTTTCTCTAAAAACTTGTGAAAAATAGCTGCAGAAACTTTACATCTGCAAACAGCAAAGAGTTAATAGAATCAAGGTGTGTGAAATGAAAACCGAGACTGCATCGGAAAGGATTAGATGGCGGCTGTTTGCTGTCATTGTTTGAAATTAATCCGTGTTTAGTGTTGACTCTGTTACTCAGCAGGATCTGCCCCAAACAGAGTCGAACTTGGACAGAAAATATGTCGAGAAACTGAACATGAAAGTGGCCTCCGTTAGTAAATTATAAAGCTAAAAAAGCGAACTGAAACAATTCGAACGTGAAGAGACGCTGTAAGTGTGATGGCGCGTCAGAACCTTAATAAGTATACTTACTAGGAGACGCGAACAGGTAAATGAACCTTTGGACAGCGTTGGAGGCTTTCCAGTACGAAATGCCCTCGTTTCACCATCAACCAGTATATCAAAGAACATTTAACAATAAAACTGATCAATAAACACTAATCAATGCACAATCAATAAGACCTTTCAGCCATGAATAACCACACCAGTTTAATTTGAGTTAGAACATTTATTTCCCTTTTGTTAACAGACTAATATCAGGTACCTTGATCTCATTAGCAATAAACACATCAAAACCAAAGCACGGATTATATAAATCCAGATTATAATGCGCAACAATAACATGAATCAATTTAGCAGAGCATCATTAGTACATTAATCAACAAAGCAAGAACTCAGTTATTTGTCTATTTGCATAGGATATCAGTGAACACCTTAACAAACCTTGAATTAGCATTAGCATGTTGGGCTTCATGCAAAACAATTTAGCAACATAAATTTAGAAAACATCTAGACTAAGGTCTCTGTCAAAATAGCAGTTGGTACCTAGAAAGAAAAGGCAAACAGACAATTACAATTTGCATCGGATAGTTACCCATCCAACAAATCAGCAATCAGTGTCAGTCTTCGTTCTTAGGACATCAGTCGATTCACCATCAGCAGAGTTCGGGCAGGGCAAAGTCTTTAGCATTAGGATAAGCAAGAGTCTCTTCGAGACCCATTAGATAACACAGCTAAGGAAAATCACTTCCCTCAGAGCAGAAGAAGTTAGCATCAGGCAAGGATAGGTAGAGGATGGTTTCTAAAGGAACTCTGAACACCACCAAAGTGTCCAAAGAGATAGCTCGGGCAAAAGATTGAGTGCACAATGGCAGAAAAAGAATACTGGAAACCTAATGGCAAGTGCCTCGGCAGGAAAGCTCAAATGACTGCGCTGAATTCTCCTTGTGTATGTCCATTAAGTCAAAACTGTACCTCTATCCCCTAATTCCCTATTGGACAACATTTGGTGCAACCTTATCTTTACCCAATTATCTTGCATAGCATTTACTAGAGCTTTCAGCAGTTCACAGCTCCCATGTCTTGGATTGGTCCGGTTTATTGACGCTTTTGAAGGTTGGAATGTCAGGTGTCGAACGTTGCAACTTACACTCCAGTCAGTGTCTTCATTGTCTTCTCTCAACGTAGTTATCCATGTGCTTGTTACCAATTACACTGTTTCATTTAGCAAGAACATCGACTTCTAGCAAAACCGATTCTCATGAGAAAGAATTTCTACTACGGTTACACACACGTAACTTCTGGAAAAGTATAGCTTTGCGTCCTTTGGGAAAAGCACACCATTAAACCAGTTAGAAAGGCATTTCAAAATGAGGCCAGGCAGCTAGGCCATAGCATGCTAACTTAAGCCTATATTAATATAAAGCAAACCCTTAATCTATAACCCTAATTATGACATATTACTACAAATCAAACCATATTGCATAACATTTCAACATTAATAAGCATTTTCATTACTTTTCGTATACAGTGGTGACCACTCCTCATTGGCACATTTCAGATGCGTGCATTATCTCATTCGGGTTAAACACTTTTTCTAAGCAGTTTACATGATATGTAAAAGCCTTTGCATTAATAATTCTTGTTAAAACATATGCGTCAACAATCCCTCCTCTGAAGACTCTTGTCATCACACAAAATCTTCCCCCACAAAATTTTACATTATTTCGAATTTTGTAACTCAATTTCTTCACATGTCTTTTTCATCTTCGAATTATCCCTAAACAATTTTTCCCTTTCCTTTTCGTCCCTCCTCAGGTCATTCTTCGCTCTTCTCAATTTTATTCTTGTGCAAATTTTACATGTCACCCAAATTCCAAATAAACATGCCAGGACAATCAATATTCCCTGTATTATTTTTGCTAGTATCCCATGCCAAATACTCCCAAGCCAATTTCCCACTGAAGCAAAACCCTTTCCAACCTTTTCCCAAACACCAGGTTCTTTCAATTCCTTCAAGTCTGTACTTGCATTAGTTAAGTTAGTAAGCATACTTCTAATCTCATTACTATTATCCGGAATAAAGGCACAACAATGACGCTCATTAAGCATTTTAAAAACTCCGCCATTTTTCGCTAAAAGAATGTCTAAAGCAAGCCTGTTTTGAAGAGTCATAGCCCTCTCCGCAGCAAGTTCAGTATCCATCAGGAGAATAGCTCCTGAAAGGTTTGTCAGCATGTTGTCCACAATAGTAGACAACTTTCGAATCTTTATCGAATTAAAAAAAAAAACACTGAGGGAATTATTGCCCCAAATATGTCTCCCACTTCACCAGCAGCAGTCTTTCTTTTCTGTCTAGTACGATGTAAATCAGACAATTTCGGAAACCTTTTCAAATCACCAAGTTCGTAAATCTTTGGGAAAACTATCCCCAAATAACATGTCCCATACCATCCCTTAGGGAGACGGTAATAAGCATTAAGACCACATATAAAATAGATCCCTGGAATAGCTTGATCCGGTCCACCAACATGAATTTCCATTTACTCTGAAACAAGAACACATGCTTACATTCACTCATTCCCACAAACACATTGTCATAATATGATTTCGGTCTAGATATGCAAAGCTTCCCTATATGTAATGCATCTAAAGCTAATTTTCCTTGCGCTCTTATTGCACTATAAGCCTCTTTATTCATAAAAGCACGCTGCTGTAAGCCGTTCTCTAATCTGCCCTTTAAAGCTCTCCTTCTATCTTCGGTATGATCTAAAAAGCTCTTCTCTACTGGTGTAAGCAAGCATGTCGGGTTATTTTGGTGAGCATAAGATGTACTAATCTCTACCATCAGCACAAAGAATCCTTTAACTAACTTTATACTATAGTATCTAGCCACAGCACTCAAATCCTCTATTATAGGCACATATGAAAACACCAAATCTAAATTTGAGTAGAAGTACTGAATCTCTTCCTGATTATAAAACTTTGTTAGTAACAGACTATAACTTATCCCATATGTCAAAGGCAAACTATGATAGGTGACTCCTTCCTGTACAGAAGTAGGAATTTGTGTACACACATAACAATTCTTTGCATCCATTGTCTCAACATACTCACTCAATAAGTGATAGAAAACATTTGAGGAAAGCTCCCCTTCTGCATTAGTACCCTCATGTAAGTATCTCTCATCCAACTCAAACCTCTCCCAAGCTGTTAGTGCAGTGGTAGTTTCAGGAACTGAAGCATTGTTAGTCTCATTCTTATCCGGCAGTGTCACACCCACAATCACAACCACAATCAATATTACACACGCAATAGCTAAGCCAATACCCAAACATTTACAACGCCTATTCCCTCTATTCTCCTGCCTAGCATTAGTCATGATCTGTAAAGAATCAGAAAGCGGAGGATGGTTATTAAAACAACCACAAAAGATGGTCCTGAAAGCAGACCACTAAAAGTGCAGCAAAACAAAACAAGCAATTCTACTTTGCAGCAGTTATTTACAGCTTGCAATTTCTCTTCCAGGATCTCTTTTGTCAAATTCGGTTAGCAGCCTGTCAAATCAGGTTTTCAAAAGTCAAATTCAGGTTATCAATGTCACATCCGGTAAGAATTTCTCAGTCTCTTTTCTCAATTTCAATTTTTTTTTTTTGCTCAGTTTATCTCAACAGCTCAGTTTCTTTCAGCCAAATTTAGGTACCAAAGTATTGTCCTGGAACTTCTCGATCAAATCAGGACAAAAACTCCTGCTGTCATTCAGCTGTAGTTGCATCGCCCATTCAGGACCTGCGTACCTTCTATTTGCTACTCTCTTCCTCTTCAACTTTCTATCACCTTGTAACTCTCCTTCACTCAAATGTTCTCACCTTGTGGTGTCTACTTCTTCTTCAATGGTGCTCTCGACAACCACTTCTCTTTTCTTAGCTTGCAACTCTGGCCACTTGTCACCTTTCAGTGTCTCTTTGGTCTTTGATTTCTCCGGTTGCAGTCCTGCACCTTCCCCTTGCTCTATGGTGTTTTCTCGTGATGGACCTGCAATCTGATCAGGAGGAGTCAGGACCCCTTGACTCTCCTCCGGCTCAACTTCTCAGTTTTCTGGGTCTGTCACGCCCTCTATGTTATTCTCAAAATCGTCTGCTTCTGGAAGAGTCTCCGTCTGACTAGACGCCCCTGTTGCTTCAATTGAGATAGGCTCACCATCAGCTCCCTGACCCCCTTCTCCTTCACTCCTGGCAGGGGTGACTAAGCCGTCCTCAATGAGCTCTCCTTCAGTCTCAGTTCCCCTTCGATCTCTCTAGCCCTGAGACTTCCTTGTCAGTTGTCGGTACTTTCAACAACTCAGCTTCCTCATCAGTAGGACATGTCACCTTTTTGTGTGACTGGCATGAATCCAATTTGGAAATCCTGCACACTTCACTGCTGTAGTAGTCGTTAGTATCACTTGGTATGGTCCTCTGGAACGAGGGTCCAAACACGTTTTCCTTACGTGTTTCTTGATGACAACCCAATCACCAGCTTTCAGGCTGTGTCCTGGATCATGAATCGGTGGCAGGGTGGTAGCTTCCACCTGGTGAGAAAAAGAGCGGACCACATCAGCCAGACCCTTGCAGTAGTCCAACACCATATCATCTGAGATATTAACAAGAGCATTTGCAGGCACTGTGGGCAGTCTCATAGCTCGGCCCATGAGTATTTCATGTGGCGACAGTCCTGTTTTCTTGTTGGGTGTGTTTCTCATGGACATTAACATTAAAGGTAATGCATCAGGCCATTTCAGATTTGTAGATGCACACATTTTTGCAACTCTCGACTTCAGGGTGCCATTCATTTGTTCCACTAGTCTTGATGCTTCAGGGCGGTAGCTACAATGCAACTTCTGCTCAATGTTCAGTGCTGCACACAGCAACTTAACCACCTCGTTGTTGAAGTGACTTCCCCTATCTGATTCTAAAGAGACCGGAAAACCAAAACGTGGTATCAGTTCCCTAAGCAATAGTTTTGCTACTGTGAGGCTGTCATTTCTACGTGTAGGGTAAGCTTCAATCCAGTGACTAAACACACAGACAACCACCAACACATACCTCAGACCTCCATACACAGGCATCTCAATGAAATCCAATTGCATTCTGCTGAAAGGACCTCCAGCTCTTCCAATGTGGCTCAAATTTACCACAGTCCCTTTCCCTGCGTTCATCTGTTGACAGATGACGCAACGGTGACAAATTATCTCTGCAGCTTGCCTAAACTTCGGATTGAACCAGTCGATCTTGAACAACCTGGTCATGGCATCCCTCCCAATGTGTGCCTGACCATGATAAAACCTTGCAAATTGTGACAAAAGACTGTGTGGCAGAGCCATTTTCCCTTCTTCTGAAACCCACAAATCATCTGGTCTTTGTATGCATTGCATCCTAACCCAAGAACGCTTCTCATCTCTGCTGATACGATCCTGCAACAATTTTAATTCTTCCAGCGTGTCAATCACCCTCAACTCGTAACCTGTACATGTCTCATTTTCTGTTTCAGGTAACAGTTCCCATTGATCCTTGAACGATATACAGTTCAATGCGCAAAACCTTGCAACTTGATCCGCATATCCATTTCCCATGGAAACAAAATGTGCACTGCATTTCACCACGACAATTTCATGAGGCAACTGAATCGCATGTAACAATTCTTTAATTATTTCACAATTTTTCACTGGCGAGCCAGAAGAGGTCAGGAAACCTCTCTGTGACCATAGTTGTCCAAAATCATGAACAATTCCAAATCCGTATTGACTATCAGTATAGATGGTAACTTTCATCTGAGCAGAGACATGGCAAGCCCTAGAAAGAGCTACCAGTTCAGCTACTTGAGCGGAATACACTCCTTGAAGCCAGGACGCTTCCAGGATACCAGAAATTGTGCATACCGCGTATCCGGCTCTCAGCACTCCTACTGAGTCTCTTAAACATGACCCATCAACAAAGACAATGTGGTCATTTTCTTCCAATTGGGTATCTCTAATATCAGGTCTCAGTTTGGTACACAATTCTGTCACCTCAAGACAATCATGTTCAACATCTTCCAAATTTTCAATGTCTGTATTTTCATTGGGAAGCAAAGTTGCAGGGTTCAACACTGTGCATCTTTTCAACGTTACATTTGGTGACCCCAATATAATTGTCTCATTCTTTGTCAACCTTGCATTGGTCATATGCTGTGTCTTCGTTCGAGTCAAAAGGATCTCGACTGAATGAGGGACCATGACTATTATAGGATGTACCATCACTATGCCTTCACACTGAGTAAGGCTTTGACCAACTGCTGCTACTGTGCGCAGACAACCCGGTAAGGCCGCTGCAACTGGGTCCAAAGTAGCTGAAAAATATGCTACTGGTCGGTTTACACCTCCATGGACCTGTGTCAAGACAGACAAAGAACATGCATCACGTTCATGACAAAACAGAATGAAACTCTTTGTGTAATCAGGCATACCTAAAGCTGGAGCCCTACACATGCTCTCTCTCAGCTCAGTAAAGGCTTTCATCTCCTTTTCTCCCAACCCTATAGTGCCCTGGTCCTCTTTGCACATCAACCTCAGCAATGGCTTGGAGATGACAGAAAAATTCAGGATCCATTGGCAACAGTACCCCACCATCCTTAGGAACATTCTGACATCTCTCCTTGTTGTCGGGGGATTCATCTGTAACACTGCTGTTACTCTTTCTCTGGATATTTTCCTCGACCCTTTCTCAATTATATTACCCAAATACTTCACCTCTGTCTGACAGTATTGCAACTTTGTTGGGGACACCTTGTGCCTGTTCTTTCCCAAATAATTCAGTAGGGCAATCGAGTCATACTTACACTCGTCCCTCATTTTGGATGCAATCAGCAAATCATCAATGTACTGCACCAGAGTCGATTGGAAAGGCAATTCCAACGGCTCCAAGTTCTTCTTCAGTATCTTATTGAAAATGGAAAGCGATTCCGAAAACCCTTGTGGAATTCGACACCAACTGCAGACCCTGTCCAAAAATTTAAAACTGAAAAGAAATTGGCCGTCCTCATGAAGAGGCACAGAAAAGAATGCCTGCGACAGATCAACCACTGTGAACCATTCTGCGTCACATGGTATCTGAAACATAATCACAGCTGCATTTGGTACCACTGGGCAACATTTTACCACTATGTCATTGATATTTCTCAAATCCAGAACAATCCGAACCTTTCCACAGGGCTTTCTCAGTCCCATTATTGGTGAATTACATGGCTGCTCAACACCTCTTTCAAGACTCCCTGTTTCACGAATTCTGCGCAACCTTCATAAGGACATCTTGCGCCATATGGACTGCGGCACCTGGGGGAATATCGCATTTGGCTTCACACTGACTTTAACTGGCTCAACTCCTTTGATCAGTCCTACTTCTTTCCCAGTCAAATCCCACACCTTTTCCTTAACTGTTCCCTGTGAGTCTGAAGGTAGTTCAGCTATTGTGAACATCGGAAAGAAATTAATCAGAGGATATTCCTCGTCTGTTGTCTCAACTTCAGGTTCTGAGACCTGCTCCTCCCCTTCATTATCACTGTTTGTCTGAACCTCAATCCCATCATTAGAACAGGTGATTGAACACCGCGTTTTGCACAATAAGTCTCTTCCCAGTAGGGATACGGGACTTGAATCACAAACCACAAATCTGTGCAGTCCCTGGAAAGTGCCAAGTTCAACTTGAACTGGGTCTGTGATCGGATTAGTCAGGAGTTGATTTGCTACTCCTACTAGCTCAACTGTCTGCCCCGAAAGGGGCAATTTTGGAACTTCTGCACTTCTGACTGTGGGGCGAGTAGCTCCTGTGTCAACCAAAAATGAACCTTTGTGACCCATAACCTTTCCCTGTACATAGGGTCCTCTCTGATCTACCTCTAAGGATGCTGCAAGCCTGCACTCCTCGCCATCTGAACTTTCATCCGACCATTCATCGTTTATTCCACTCTCACCACGCAATGGGAATTGCGGCAATGTGTTATTTTGGTTCACTCTTTGACCTGTGACCTGTTGAGGAAGAATCACCTGCTGCTGTTCCATTGGAGCTAACAGTAACTGCATTTGCTGTCTAGGTACCATGGGGACCTGCTGTTGCATTTGTCGTAACTGCATTGGTTGTACACCTTGCATTTGCACCTGCTGCATGGGTTGAAAACCTTGCATCTGGCTCACATTGTTCTGAAAATTTGGATTAGGACCTCTCAATCTTGGTCCTTTCACATTTTGAAATGAACTGACATCATTGCTTTGTTGAATAACACCTTCCTGCACCATCATTGGGCACTCCCGCTTCCAGTGTCCAACGACCCCGCAAGCATGACAAGGTAACACATTCCTTGTACATCATTTTGAACTACTACAGTATTCAAATCCGGACCATGGTTCACCATGCCTCCTCGTCCTCTGCCTCTCATCTGTGGCTGAAGCATCCCATTTCCCTGCGGCTGCTGTACCATCTGCTGTAGCACATTTCCCTGCATTCCTGTCTGTGCTGCCTTTATTTGCATCACCTTCGCTTT
Source organism: Pleurodeles waltl (assembly GCF_031143425.1). Lineage (NCBI taxonomy): Eukaryota > Metazoa > Chordata > Amphibia > Caudata > Salamandridae > Pleurodeles > Pleurodeles waltl. The sequence goes on along the minus strand of NC_090442.1, from coordinate 204,894,634 downwards.
CTCCTTCAATTTCTTCTGCTTCAGTTCAATTTCGCCACTACAGTACTTTGCATACTGCAACACCTCATCAATTGGCTTGGCTTGCCAGCAAATCAAATGACTCTTAATCATCTGGCTAATTTCAGGTCTCAATCCTTCCACAATTCTGAACACAAAATGATTCATGTCCTTCGACCTCAATGGTCTCTGTGCCACTGTGATGCTTGAACGCCTTCAACAACCTCTCATAATATGCATGTATCGACTCTTTGGTTTCTTGAGCAGTTCTATCAATTCTCTGCCAATCAATGCTCTTAGGCAAGACTCTCGTTTTCAGAAGCTCAATCACCTTGTAATAATATTTCATCACCTCAGGAGATGGCGCACCTGTCTGTCTGTCCCTTGCTGGTTCATCAGTTGGCCAATCTACACTCCTCTTGCACTCAATCCACAAATCAGCTGGAACTATTATCTCGAAAAGAGTGTTCATGTCTTCCCAGAGACACTTCGCGAGCTTCACGAACCTGTCTGTCTGCTGATACCATTCTATTGGCTTCTCTCTCAGTCTAGGAAAATCATTTGTAAACGACAATATGTCACCTCCGGTCCATGGTACATGGACAAGCATCCCTCCCGCTGTTTCTCTCATGGGTAACATCTTTATAGTGTTTGAGTCCTGTTGCATTCGAGCAGGCTGCTCTATGCAATCAATTTTCCTCTTGTCTCCAAGGCTCCCCAAACTTGGGCACTTTGCAATATCTCCTTGAGGTGCGCTTTCATTACAGCAGACATCATGTGCTCAAAATCCTTAGGCTCAAAGTCTAACCTGTAACTTCTCTTCAAATGTTTGGTATTCTCTAGGTCTATGCCATGCTTATCAGCCAGGTTTGCTAACCTCTGATGCACCTTGCACACATCTTTAGTTATCTTAGGGCATAAGTACCTCAGTTCTGCTTCTGTGAAGGACTCTAACCTGTGCACCCCCATGTTCCCTTCAACGAGTTCACCTGCTTCCATGCCCAATCTCACAGAGTTCAGTTATTCTTCTCGTTCCGCCCTCCCTTCTACTACAGGAGTAGTCTGTGGAGTATTGAGTTTGTCTAACCAATCAGTCAGCTGTTGTGCAGTTAAACCTTGCAGTGAAATATTTCCAGCCTGTACTAAAGGTGTCTATGGAACATTTGCATTCGAGTTCTGCGGTGTCAGCAGTCTCAAAACTGATTGTCTCATAACATCCGGAGGAACCCCAATCGGACTAAAATCCAATAAGGACCTTGATCCCTCAAATGTCAGAGCTGTAGGAGTCATCCCTTGTGCGTTTTCTGCAAACCCTCTTCTTATCGTATTTTGTGTCATTACCCCTTGATCGCATACACTAGGATTCACCTGCACATACAAGGGTACAGGTGGACCAACCGTAATAGACAAAGATATGGCATCTGGTGCTTGTCAGTTTCCCAAATTCTGTGGAAGAGTAACTCCCATATTCTGATTCATCACTGGCATCATGCCTGACTGTGCTCCTGTGACTGAAGTGAATCTCGGTATCCTTTGCGGCTGCCCCTGAGGCAGTAAAGGTGGAGTTGGTTCTGTCTGAACCAAATGTGGTCTCTGACATCTCTGCTCTGTCGGCACCATCAAACTGGTGACAGTCTCTAGAATGGGTACGTCAGGGTATATTCTCTGAATCTGTGGTGGTTGCATCTGAGATTGTACCATCAACGTGGTAGGCACACCAAAACTACCCTGCATCGGAACTTGTGTCGGAACCGGACTGACCTGTGTCTGGCTCACTGTCACTTTGTCTTGTGTCAAACCCATAGGACCTGCACTGGTACTTGAAACACTTCCATCCGCCACTAATGGCGGTGGGCGATCATTCAGCAATTGTGTGAGAAACTCATCATCGTCTGAGTCATCTCCCTCTGTCAAGGGCTTTCTAGCTTCTTTATCTTTAGGAGGACTCTGTTTTGTTTTATGCGTGGCTTTCTTCCCCTTATCTTCAACCTCTGGAGTTATCACTGGAAACAGCCTAACTCCATCTATTGTCTCTCTCCTCCAAACTCTTTGTGCACTATCCCATCTAGCCTCCGCTAGTGTCTTTTCTGCTCTCCTCATTCTCCTCTCAAATTTCTGTTGCTTTATTGCCATTAATTCCCAAATTGCTAACGTCTCAAACTGTGCTGGTCTCGGAGGTGGGTTCTGCTCACTTAGCGCCATCCGCAAATTCTCTAACATTCTCAAATTAAACATCCCAATATCAGGAAACGCTAAACACCCATCTTTCTTTGTCCCTTTGCACCCTTGCTTTAGCCAAAGACATGGCGCGACACCCTTCTCCTCCATTACCAGGTAAGCCGGTGTACCCTCCTGTGGTGTAACTTCTCCTACACTTGCGGTAATATATGTATCTCCCCTCAAGGCACTCTTAAACGCCTTGAAAAATGTAATCTTTTCGTCTTTTATTTTTGTTCTCAATCAAACCAGGAAGTGACTTTTATTCCCAGAATTCTCTTCGCCTACCTTCTCGACCAATTGCTTCTCGCAGACGGCTGCCAATCCGTGCGTGACCCTTCTCACTAACCGACCTATCCCAGCGCGGCTCCAATGACGTCACACTCACACGTTCTGCGGCTGACAAAGTCTTGCGGCTTGTCCTCCACTTCTCGACTCATACAAACTAATGCAATATATATATTGTGAGCACCAACCAATATCAAAACTCAAATTTACCGGTTTACTACAGGAAAGGTAACACAATCGCTTCAGAACTTTACAGAGATTTTGCTTATCCTCGGCCGCTACTCTCTACTCCTCAGATCCCACACTCGCAAGCAAAATTTGACCCGCAAATTCTACTCTCGACTTGTCAATGGTTTATTCTAGTGCACTTTAGAACTCACCAAATCTCCATCGATGTTTTCATTCACTCACTTTTGACTCAAACTCGACTCGTCAACCACGCCCGATTGACCTACTAAACCGCACAAATTACAACATAAACCAAGTGTCTCATACACTTATCAATATACTCCGGAGTCTTAGACCATGCAGGGTCCGTACATCATCAACAACCACGTGGACAATTTTTTTAGCACAAAGCGGCACACTCACATGAAGTTCACCGACTTCCCTACTCTCATACTGTGGAGGAATCACTCAACTCCTACTAAAACATCATCATCTGGCCAAAATTCTCACAAACCTCACAATTCACCTGAGATTTACATAAGCTGTACAAGCGCAAAAACAACTTCATTCACACTATCACTAGAACGCTGAAAACATACTCAAAATCCCTTCAGCAAGCTCCGAGATTCCGGGAAAGTCATTTGGGACTTAGGGAGACATCCTCTCTCCAATTTGCATCATTTAAAAATTATAAAACCCAATTTCAGTACACCTTGCCTACTGCCAAACCATTCCAAGGGCCAAACTCGTCCACATCAAACTACTGACTTTCACACCGGGTTTCAAAGGCTAAACATCAATTCTACCAAGACGTGATTTTTGTACTGTGGCCCCCAAGGGCCAAACCATCCACACTGCTACCAAAACTGATGGCGCATCAGAACCTTAATAAGTATACTTACCAGGAGACGCGAACAGGTCAATGAACCTTTGGACCGTGTTGGAGACTTCCCAGTACGAAATGCCCTCGTTTCACCATCAAGCAGTATATCAAAGAACATTTAACAATAAAACTAATCAATAAACACTAATCAATACACAATCAATAAGAATCAATAATTGAGCACACCATGACCTTTCAGCCATGAATAACCACACCAGTTTAATTTGAGTTAGAAAATGTATTTCCCTTTTGTTAACAGACTAATATCAGGTACGTTGATCTCATTAGCAATAAACACATCAAAACCAAAGCAAGGATTATATAAATCCAGATTATAATGCACAACAATAACATGAATCAAGTTAGCAGAGCATCATTAGTACATTAATCAACAAAGCAATAACTCAGTTATTTGTCTATTTGCATAGGATATCAGTGAACACCTTAACTAACCTCAAATTAGCATTAGCATGTTGGGCTTCATGCAAAATAATTTAGCAACATAAATTTAGAAAACATCTAGACTAAGGTCTCTGTCAAAATAGCAGTTGGTACCTAGAAAGAAAAGGCAAACAGACAATTACAATTTGCATCGGATAGTTATACATCCAACGAATCAGCAATCAGTGTCAGTCTTCGTCTTCAGGGAATCAGTTGATTCACCATCAACAGAGTTCGGGCAGGGCAAAGTCTTTAGCATTAGGATAAGCAAGAGTCTCTTCGAGACGCATTAGATAGCACAGCTAAGGAAAATCACTTCCCTCAGTAGAGAAGAAGTTGGCATCAGCCAAGGATAGGTAGAGGATGGTTTCTAAAGGAACTCTGAACACCACCAAAGTGTCCAAAGAGATAGCTCAGGCAAAAGATTAAGTGCACAATGGCAGAAAAGGAATACTGGAAACCTAACGGCAAGTGCCAGGGCAGAAAAGCTCAAATGACTGGTCTGAATTCTCCTTGTGTATGTCCATTAAGTCAAAACTGTACCTCTATCCCCTAATTCCCTATTGAACAACATTTGGTGCAACCTTATCTTTTCCCAATTATCTTGCGTAGAATTTACTAGAGCTTTCAGCAGTTCACAGTTCCCATGTCTTGGATTGGTCCGGTTTATTGGCGCTTTTGAAGGTTGGAATGTCAGGTGTCGAACGTTGCAACTTACACTCCAGTCAGTGTCTTCAGTGTCTTCTCTCAACGTAGTTAACCTTGTGCTTGTTACCAATTACACTGTTGCAGTTAGCAAGAGCATCGACTTCTAGCAAACCGATTCTCATGAGAAAGAATTTCTACTACGGTTACACACACATAACTTCTGGAAAAGTACAGCTTTGCGTCCTTCAGGAAAAGCACAACATTAAACCACTTAGAAAGGCATTTCAAAATGAGGCCAGGCAGCTAGGACATAGCATGCTAACTTAAGCCTATATTAATATAAAGCAAACCCCTAATCTATAACCCTAATTATTATGAAATATTACTACAAATCAAACCATATTGCATAACATTTCAACATTAATAAGCATTTTTATTAGCTTTCGTATACAGTGGTGACCACTCCTCGTGGGCACATTTCAGATGTGTGCATTATTTCATTCGGGTTAAACACTTTTTCTAAGCAGTTTCAATACATGATATATAAAAGCCTTTCCATTAATAATTCTTGTTAAAACATACGAGTCAACAAGTGTTTTGCAAGGTATGGGAGACTGCTTAGATCTGAACTTGTTGCAGGAAATGCATATTTTATTATCAGCGAAATGAAGTGTAACAACCGGCCCATCAAACAATAAAACAAATATAAAAATTACCAAGTAGCATTCCAAAGCCCATCGTGCGCTGCCCGATTTCCCTATAGGCCAGTCTGACCCTGGCCCCACCCAAAGAACTCTCTCAAATAATTTGTTTTGTTCATTTGAACACTCTCTGAAAGTACCTTCACATAATTTTGCTTTTACTAGCCAGTACATACAACGTGTGGCAATCTTACTCCCTTATCAGCAGTGGCAGGCCAGAAACCAAAATCAACCCCGGCATGTTCAAACTAGCCCCGCCCTCTTGGAGGCTGAGATTAGAAAGAAGCCACCATGGCGTGGTTGGAATAATATGGCAGCCTGTCCTACACTGAAAGCAGCCCCTCAGCCTGCAGCCCATGGCAGTGGCGTAGCGTGGGGGGTGCAGGGGGGCCGGCCGCACCGGGCGCAACATCTTGGAAGAGACTTAATCCACGGGTTAGGGGGCGCAAATTACTTGACTTGCCCCGGGTTAGGGGGCGCAAATTACTTGCCTTGCCCCGGGTGCTGACAACCCACGCTACGCCACTGGCCCATGGGAGAAACTAGAGTCCTACAATACTGCTACGTGTTATACAAAGACTCTAAACCTATTTTGAATTGTGCTTGTGTTGACTATTTACATAACTTTATATTATTGTCTGACTTTCTCAGATGTGTCTGTAAAATTGTCATTTTTCTAGACTTTTTGCCTTGAATATTTGCCCGTTATCCTGAATTGTTACAGTGGCAGTCCAGAATTTACCTCCATGATATGTGGTCACACTAGAAGCCACACACCACTGATGGCTTTTATATAATTACTGGTGGCAAGCATCCTGGGCACATTGGGATGCTCTTCACTTACGAACATGGGAATGTGCATTGCTGCAGAATGGCGTCCCTCGGCTTTCAGCACATGTGCAAATGTATATTTGTAAACGACCTTGGTCCATGCCCGTGGCAGTGACTGACTCCTACAGTAGGAGCTAACATCACACTTCCAGTGCTTCAGTCCAGCACTGGAGTACGAGGCACTTCTGTTGACCCAATAGCTGCACCTGGGAGCTCAAGCAGCTGGTTCAGTGAGGCAGCTTTCCACCTCTGGGCCCGGGTGCAGTGCACTGGCTGCACCACTGATGCCTATGCCCCTGATTACAGCAGGGACTCAGAATCACCTTCCCTCCAGAGAGTAAGGTAACTGGTCAACCTTTGAAGTCAGTGTGTCTGAAAGCATCCCCACACACGCCCACATATACACATATGTCTGATATGTTGAAAGCACCCCCACATAAACCTTCCACATGCACACATACGTTTGGCAAGTGACCAGTCAATTCATACGCAGGAGCCAAATTCGCTGACGACTAGGAGAGCCTCTATTGTTATAAGGAGGGAGAGCAGGGTATAAAGTCCCACCAAATGAATATGTAAGTACTTTTCTAAGTAAAGCAAGCTTCAGTGAGTTCCTGTAAGTTTATTCCTGGTAGATTGGACGCAAAGTAAGAAGATTTTCTCAGAGATGAAGTGTGCATTGCGTACTTACAGCAACAGCAAACAACAATACATTTAAGATATAACACATTTAAAGTCCTAAACAGGTAATAAGGAGAACAAATACTACAGGAAACCACATCTAAATGCTACAAATAGGATTAGGGAAAAAGGAATTATGGGGGTTATTATAACTTTGGAGGAGGTGTTAATCCGTCCCAAAAGTGACGGTAAAGTGACGGATATACCACCAGCCGTATTACGAGTCCATTATATCCTATGGAACTCGTAATACGGCTGGTGGTATATCCGTCACATTTGGGACGGATTAACACCTCCTCCAAAGTTGCAATAACCCCCCATGTGTTTTGGAATTTTAAAGTCAAATGGAGCCCAAGAACAAAAAAGCATCAGTATTAAACTATGTCCAAAGGTGTCCCTGGACACCTAGTCAGGGCAGCTGCAATGGAGTGAAAGCCAGGTAAGCTTAGCAGATTCTCCTAGTAAAGAGTGAAATGTAACTTCTCACTTGATCTAAAACTGGAAGTCAAGATTTGTTTTGTTTTATTTTATTTATTGATTGTATTTTTAAAATGTGCAATTCCTGCTGCACTGGACTAATAGTAGATTGGGAGGCCCATCGTATCAGTCCATCAACCTGAGGGCCAAATAGAAGGAGGACCATATGACAGCATGACACCTGATTTGCCTGAGTTGAGTTTAAGATCAGCCTCTAGACCACCAGCCTGCAACACTGCTTAAGCCCCACTGGAAATTATTATAGGCCTCATTGTAATCCAATGAAGTCTGAAAATCATCTGAGTGTCATCGGCACTCCACATCCATTATAGATGGACTGACCTACGGAGATTAAGAAAAGGAGCCACATACACATTGACTAGAGTCAGAACCCCTAGTAAGGAGCCCTGCCTAGCAAAATACTTGGATAGCTAAAGAACTGAATGGTGGCCTGAAGATGTCCTGGTGTGGCTAGTTAAAGAAAAGTGGATCCAACTCAGGGTCTTCCCTCTCACTGCTAGCCCTTTAAATCTGTTCATTAGAAAAAAGGTAGGGGAGAGATATAGGTGAATCAGTGTGGCCCCGATCAAGGATCATGTGAAGCTCATTGTTAAGTACAGTTATGGGGACTGCTTCTGTGCTGAGCCTTAAAACTAACTGGCAAAGAATTGTTCCCAATAAATATAGCTTAGTAATAATTGACTTCTTTTTCAGCCAATCTAACAAAAGGGCAGCAGCTAATAGGTGGGAAATTAACTAATGAACAGGCAAGAAGAGAGGCTATTCTTTTTAGATGAGGGAGAGATCGGGGGAAATGAAGCCTGTGGCAAAGGACAGGTTCACCAAATTATATAGGCTGAGAGCCGTCAAAGTGGACGCCATCCATGCAGGGCGTGGATTATCAAAAGAACTAGACTATATGGATTTCATGATCCTCAAAGTGCAACATAACATGAAGATAAAGACTAGCCAGTATCAGATGTTGATGCAGTAGGCCAAAAAACACTGCTGGCTCACAAGTAACAGTCTTGATGTGAGAGCAATTCTGGGGAATAGAACCACTAAAGAATACAGAAAGAGACAAACAAATTGAAAGATTAGGGGTAGATAAGTGTTGAATACAAGTAGGATTACAAAATTCCTTCACCAGTTTAAACATTTCACATTATTACTGGCAACTATCAGGTTGGTATATTTATGGGACCACTTGACTTCTTTCACATCAGGACTTTGTTTTAATTCTAGAGCTCAAAATCTCTGAGTGGGAGAAGGCAGGATGTAGAAGATGGTCAGCACTGTTTTTTCTCCTTCTCACAAAAGCATTGGATATTCATAACAACAATTCAGAGTGGAGTATTCTTGGAGACCCTAGCTGCTCTAGTGCCAGGTAACTTGCCTCCTTTGCTCTTTGTTTAGGCTTTGTCATTTTTGCAGAGCTCAAAATCCGTATCTGAGACAAGGATGGAAGCCATAGCTGGACAGTCTCAGTGGGGTCAGATATCTGAATTTCAAAGTCTGCTGAGCTTCCAATTTCAGTGAAAGAAGCTCAAAGAAGGACAAACAAGGAAATCTTGCACTCTGAAGTTGTGTCTTGGTCTGGAGGATACAGCACCTCATCTCAGTCCTCAAAACATTGAACATTTTTGAAGTCCAAACGTCTTTCATTTGTCGAGTTCTTTCTCTTGGTCCCCTCTAAGATACCCAACTCTAACAATGTCTTTTTTACTACAAAGACTGAGACAGCAGTGTGAAGAAACCTCACCTACTATCTTCAGCTAGATCCTAGTCAAAACATTAGCTCACTGGTGTGTTGGTTCCTCTGAAAATATCCTCTACTTGTCCTCTATATATCCGGGAGTAGATGTAGGTGATTTTTTTTTTCTTTGAGTCTGAAGTCATGTAAAACCTTAGGCAATTCTGTCAATTTTTCCTGTTTTCGTAGTCAACTGCACCAGAGTTAAAATAAATGACAGATGAAGGTGGAGTGCTCTGAGACACAAGCATTCCTCATTCTTCACAGTCAGGCAGGAAGGAGTGGGAGCCTAGCTGACTCAGTTTGGAGCACAGCAGGCTTCAAACAGAGATGAACAACTTTTATCTAAATTATCTTCTGGAAATATGTACCAAAAGTCACCAACGAAATACGTTTTGATAACTATGACAATACGGGGAAAAAAACGTGTCTAGCCCTTTTCTGAGTCCACTCAGGAAAGTATAGTTTTAAATATACAGCAGCCCTTTACCAGAAGAAAAGACTGTTGCTGTCAATGCATTTAAACCTGCTATAAAAGAGACATGCTAACTGTGTTGTAATTACTTGACCTATGGGTCGAACCATTGTGTATATTATCTTACTACTCTCCCTCATCTAGTTTCCTTTCCCCCTCCCATTCACATTCTAATGGAATGTTCCTGTCAGTTGAACACTCATAGCGATTCTGTTTAGATTTGGATGTGAGAGATTTTCTTTGACTGAAAAGCTGATGGTGTATTATTAAACATTACTAAACATTATAGAAGATCTACTTGGTGCTTTGGATTTATTATAACACTGGTGACGAGGATGGCAGTGTTATAAGGGTCTAGCAACCCTCACTTTCACACATCATGCACGGATACCTTGTGGGCTGCAAAACACTACTTATAAAGACTACCAGTTTATAGTGTTTACTTATTTTTAGAAATAAATGTAGACAGAAAAACATATTTTTCATTGCCTGCATTTTGTTTTAATGCAGAAAAATAAAAACTAGGAATTCTTTTAGATGACTATCAGTGCTATCACTCATAGCTGTTAGGTCAGTAGCTGTGCAGACTGGCGAGTCAATGACAGAGGAACTGTTTCCTAATGAAGTTAAAATATCTGCAAGTATGCCACAATGTAAGCTAATTCATCCAGCTGACTGTAGGGTGTTGTAAAGGAAACTTGTTGGGTTAAAGCCTTTTAAGAATGCAAGTGTGAAACTTCTTTCATCAGTTACATAAATGTGAAAATATACTTGTTACAAAGTAATTATTACACTAAAGACAAAATAAATACAAATCTATACAACTAGGAACTATACTTGTAGGAGCCTTAGCTAATATCAAAATTAGGCTTCTCAGCATGCCAAAAGGATTTTACTTTGACATGCCCTGGCTGCAGCTTTTGGCAACAATAGTTCAGGGTTGCATGCTTCCAAAGCCACTAGTAGGTAGTGCAAAAGTACTCTACATCCACCATGTGACATGACTTTTTACCTCTAGTGCAATATCTGTGCCACTGTCCTTTGGCCTTTCCTAGAAACGAAATATGCAAATTGGGATTAACCTACTATTTTAGGCATTAAGAGCATATACAGGTGTGTGTTTAGCAGCCTCCTGGAGCCGGAGCCAAAAATACCCGTAAGTTCAGTCAAAAACGAGGGAACCCTGCAAGAAAATGTACCGTTTGCATTGGCAATGAAAGGTGCAGGGTCTGCTTGTTTTATAGTAGCCTGAAAATACAGGCATTGTTCTGTTCCAGCTTACAGTGTGCCTCATGAATCCTTCATCTTGCACCATGCAGGAGAAAATGTGTCACTTGTGATCCCGTGAGAGATGTTGCGAGGGAGTTCACACCACAAGCAGGAGCACAGGACCACTGGACTAACTGGTGTACTCCTAAGACTGGAAATGAAGCTCCAGTAAACATGATCAGTGAATACATGTCACCCGACCTGATTCATGTGGGAGACAACCGATTTTAAAGCTAACCTCCCGCCATTCGATTCCTGCATGCAGAATGGAGGGGCCCGCGGAGAGTAATAGCACCGCTCTAGTCTCCCCGCGGGCTCTTTCGGGAAGGGGAAGTGACGGCGCCCGGACAGGATTGGTCCCCAGGTAAGTGAGGGTGGGCATAGAGGGTGGGGATAAAAGGGGTGTGGGGGGAGGGACCGGCCTCTTTCCGCACAGCCTATCGCGCGGTTAGTTTGGCCTCCCATCCACCCGGCAAAAGAAGAGAGATGGGAGAGGAATGAAGTTAGAGTTAAGTGTAAGAGGGGGGAGGGGGGATCGTCAGTTAGGGCAGGTTGCAGGAATGAGAAGCCAGTAGATGGGGGAGGGTGCTGAGTCAGATGCAGGCTTGGCCACCCTTCCAGGGAATAAACAAGCAGGTGAAGGCTGTGAGTGGGGGTACACACGAACCAAATGGGGCATGAAAGGAAAAGGGGAGTGTGTAGGGGAATGGAAACAAAATAAGGGTTTGGAGGGGTAGGATGAGCGAGGAGATGTTAAAGGGAGGGCATTATTAAAGTTGCGGTTTTTGGAGTAAAAGTTAAGGTTATGTTGCTTACTGCAATCCTGTCCTAATAAATGACCTTTTACAGTAAGCGGCTGTCACTGAATTATTTCCCGAACCCAATTAAGGAATGATGATCTTTTGGTGACAAGCTAGCAGGAGCTCCATTTGCTGGCATCTGACTCGGAGCATGCACTGCCAGTGACCTGCTGCTGCAGCTCAGTGCATAATCATTTTGTCACCCTCTCTACCTGCCTAAGCACTGACTCCAGGCTCCTGACAGGTAAGGGAAGCAAGAACAAAGTATATTTTGTCATTCTGATATCCGATCCCGCAGCAGCACACTTGCAAGTCCAATCACTTTGCTGTGGCAGTGGGGCAGGTTCCATACATGCCAACAGACCCGGTTCAGAAGGGAGACTCGATTTTCAAAGCCACAAACATCTTTATTTTAGCTGTCTCTTGCCTAAAATTGCCTCTGCTACCATGCACGTCAATGACAAAATAAGTCCCCTCTATTTATTTTCTGAATCCCCTCACTGCAGCTTCAAAATATTGCCATGTATGATTATATGAGTAGGAGAGACCATGAAGAGCCGCACTTTGCAAGTCTTCAGAGCTCTGCCGTATTGGCCAGCTCGGGCGGCTCATGTATAGCTGCACCTCACTCAAGAAGAGGGGCACCAAAGCTCTGCCTATGCATTGGCAGACAGAAACAGCGGCAGTCAAAAATAAAAATACACCTGTCAAACGAATATAGCACCTATCAGTTGAAAGTGCTGAACTGGCCTGGTTTGTTTACCTTGCCATCCTCATCATTTTCAGGCAATGACAGTCTCATTACTTTCCCCCATACTTTGAAGTATGTAGTTTGTTTGTCCGCCAAGGAGCCACCACTGAGCTGCCTCTCCCAGTAGGCAGTAGGCGTACCTGTATGAGGGGAGACCATGTTGGGCTGTGTAACGGAACTGCACATGTCAGAATGGCCAGTATTTTGCTTGCAGCAGCTCAACATGCGCAGTTCAGGCGTCCTAGTGATTGCTGTCAGAGAGCTGGGGAAGCACAGACTCAGCCCCATCAGTCTTAGACGGAGCATTGTGTTCGCCTGTCCCAGCCAATCCTTGCTCTGCTCTCATGCTGTTTACAGCATGAGAGCAGTGCTTGCAGTGGTTGGAATGTGTGACCCTTTAGTTTTCACAAGCTTTCACATCATTACAGCCAAGCTGGGGATTTTAAAGCTTCAGACCTCAGTTATGTAACAAAGATCATCAAAGTAAGTGGATTAATTTCATAATATGAAGCAAACAATGTAGCAGTATGTATTGTATTGTATTGTAATAGTATTTATATAGCGCTTACTACTCCTGACGAGGCATCGAAGCGCTTTTCGGCAAGTAGCACGCTACTCTGGAACCCAACAAGAATTAGTGATGGATTAGTATCAGGAAATATGTGTACAGTTTTAGTATTATTATGAGTTAATTTGAGCCACGGATATGAGAGTTTGTTAGTTAGATTGACTGGAGTAATGGAGGGGTGGAGGAGGAAAGAAATCCAGAAGTGTTAATTGGGAGTATATCCCTCATTTACTCAACCCAAAGGCTTGGGATGAGTAAAGGGGGATGGAGGAGGGAAGAGTCTGTGGAAGGGTTAGGGAGATCATAGTAGCAGGGTGAGATAAATGAGGGAGAATTTAGTAGGGTTGTTTGGGAGGTCATGGTAGTAGGGTGAGGTTTGGTGAGTTAGATGTGGAAGCGGAGGGAAGAGCTTAGGCAGAGTTATTTAGGAGATGAAAGTAGTAGAAAGGATTTGGGATGAGTCAGAGTGGGAGTGGAGGATAGTTTGATAGAGACATGACATATGATGATGGGTAGATAAGTGTGATAAGATGAGAGCAGGGATTCATAGATATCTAGTACAACAACCCACCCAGGAGCCATGCAAGGACCCATGAACATGCCAAGCACAGAAACAACATATACATATATATATATATATATATATATACACACATACACACACACATACAAACACACATGAATACACACACATATGCACACATATATGTACATACAATACATAATTAGAACCATGGGTAAATATACTTAGTCAAACAGGTTTAAAGAGTGTGTGTGTGTATGTTATTGTTCTGACATAGTAGCGATACATATTTTCTAAAGAACTATACATAACTAGAAATAGACACATAATCAGAAAAAATATTTATCAACATAGGCAGTCCATAGTTGTTTGAATATGGTGGTTATGAAGGAAAGAGCCAACTCTTGAGTAGTTTTCTGAAGACAAGAAAGTTATCTGTGACTCTTATAGTTGGGGGTAATGAATTCCATAGTTTGGCTGCTTGAACAAAGAAGGATGTACCACCAGTCTTTTTCTTGTATGGTGGTCTTCTAAGGCGGGGTGCCAATCTTGAGCGGAGGTTTCTTTGTTGGAAGTATTTGGTTATTTTGTTTCTGATAAAAAGCGGTCCTGTTCCATGTATAGCTTTGTGGGTGATACAAAGCAGCTTGAAAGTGCATCTTCTGGCAACGGGTAACCAGTATAGTGCTCTCAAAGCAGGGGAGATGTGGGCGTGCCGTTTTACATGTAATAGTAGCCTGGCTGCGGGGTTCTGAATATGTTGTAGTTTTTTCATAATAGATAGAGATGATCCATGGTAGAGGCCATTGGCATAATCCAGTTTGGATAGTACAAGCAAGATAGTAGCTTGCACCTTGTGTGGAAATCCGAGGTGGGGGAAGATGCGTAGTAAAGTCTTCAAGGTGATGAAGCTTGTTCGTGCTAATTTGTCCACTTGGGCATTCATAGTTAACTTGGAATCCATGGTGATTCCAAGGTTTTTAACTTCCTTGGATAATTGAGGAGGTGGTCCGAGATCATCAGGCCAGACGCACAGAGGGTCATAACTTTTCCAGTCACCACATATGAGTATTTCTGTTTTGGAGGTATTTAGTTTGAGATGGCTCCAGGTCATCCACTGATCAACGGCTCTGAGGCAACTGAAGATTTGTGAGTTTTCAATGTTTTTGGGGCATTCTAATTTAAGTAGTATTTGTGTGTCATCTGCATAGTTGTAGCATGAGAGATGGAAATCATTGATCAGTTCTGGTAATGATATCATGTAGATGTTGAAAAGCAAAGGTGAGATGATTGATCCTTGGGGGACCCCTGCTTTTGTGAGGTAGGGTTTGTACGAGAACGGGGACGAGTGGATGATATTAGATCTTTTTTGAAGATAGGAAGTAATCCAGTCGAGAGCAATCCCTTGTATGCCGGCTTTGTGGAGTCTTTGAATTAGGGTGTCATGTTCAACCGTATCAAAGGCAGCCGAGAGGTCCAAGAGAATAGTGCAGCAACTCCATTGCGGTCGACTGTGTTTTTAAGATCATCCCAGATTGCTATGTGTGCTGATTCAGTGCTTCTTCCTGGGCGGAATCCAGTTTGGAAGTCTGAAAGTATAGAATTGTCTTCAATGAATTGTGACATCTGGGCGAATGCTGCTCTTTCTATCAATTTGTTCAGGAAAGGTCCATTTGTGATTGGTCTGTGCCTTTTTCAGGTCTACAGGAAACTTTCCTGTAGTTAAAGAGTTGTTGATGATTCTTCTTACAGGTGTGGCAGGCAGAAGTAGATAGAAGAATGTTCTTGAAGATTTGTGGTGGGCAAGGGTCAGAAGGGCAACCGGAAGGTCTGCTTGCTTTGACCAAATCCAAAAATTCACCTTGGGATATTTGTTGGAAGGACTGTAGAGGTTGGGTTGGTTTATTCTTAGAGGGTATTTTAGGAAAGGGGTTGGGGCTGATGGTTTTCTTCTGTTTTAAATAGGAGTCCAATGTGTCTGCCTTGGTTGTGTAGTGAGTTGACAATTTGTTTGTGAAAACTTGAGTAATAGGATCACTTCCTTCCATGCATGTAGGTTTTCGAAATTCATTGAGAATTTTATAAAATTCCTTGGTTGTAGATTGAGCATTTTGAATTCTGTCTGAGTAGTACCTTTTTTTTAGCTTTTTTGATTGATGATTTGTATATTCTGTTAAGTTAGTGTAGCTGCAGTTTGTCTTGACTACTGTTTGTTTTGAGCCAGGTCCGCTGCAACTTTCTGATTTGTTGCTTTATCTTTTTAAGTTCTGTGTTTCTCCAAGGTGTTGGTTTTCTTTTTTCGTGTTTAGTTTTTCTGAGTGATATTAGGATATCAAAAGCTTCCTGTGGCCACTCATAAAGTTTTGGCACATAATTAATTGTATCTAGATCTGTGTTGGCTGTTAGTTGTGTTTATAAATCATCCAAATAGAGTTTGTTCCATGGTCGATAGGTGCATGTATGTAAGTAGTTGTGGGGTGTATTGATTTGTGGAGTTGTATGTCAGAAATGTATCAAATGGTGGTCTGACCAAGTGATTGGCGTGATGCTATGAACGGTAACTAGTTCAGGCTTAGCAAAAATGGCATCTAGGATGTGTCCAGCGATGTGTGTGGGATTGTGTACAATCTGATGTAGGTTCAATGTGACTAGGCCAGTGGTGATAGCTTTTGGATGGGGCATATTGGGTTTGTCAAACCAAATGTTTAGATCCCCAAGAATGCATAGGTTGGAGAATAGTGTAATAAGGTTTGAGACTGTATCTAGAAAAGCATCTGGGAATGTGGAGTTGTTAGGTGGAGGTCTGTAAAGGAGGAGAAAGTGACAGGAGGAAGTTGGAGTAGGGTGGCATCTGGTAAAGAGAGCTTCACAACCTTGTATGGAGATGTTGTCTGTTTTACTGAGGTTCATTGCCTGTTTGAACATAATAGCTAGTCGACCTCCTCCCTAGCCTATACAGTTTTGTGTGATGGTTTGATAGCCTGGAGGAACGGCTTCGTGCAACACTGGGGCCATGTCATCTCCCAACCAGGATTCCGTTATGAATAGTAAGTCAGGTTGATTGTCTGTGAGCAGGTTGTAGATGTGGTGCTTGTTTTTTTAGAGTGATCGAGCATTAATGAGCTGGCAGTTTAGAAAAGGTGTGTTAGTGGTAGTGTTATTTTGTTTAGGAGAAGGGTAAGTAGTATAATATGAGCTTGAAGCAGGAGTGTTGCTAGTTGTGATAACTGTTTGAGGCTCGCAATAGTCTTGCTTTTCAATATAGTGTTCCTCTTTCAGCAGGTTAGGGAGGCATTTTGTTGGGTCTGTGTGTGTGGGTGGTGGACTTGGTGGCTGAGAGAGCCATGAAGAGTGTACTGTTTTTTGTACGGTAGTCTTATTATGTTATAGACAAGGGGATGTGAGGTTGCAAAGAGTGGCATGTTTATTATTTTGTTTGCGTTTGTTTAGTGTGGATGGATTATGGGTTAGGGGTGTTGGAGGAGCTTGTGGATCATGATGTAAGGCTCTAAATTGTGCAATGGAGGAGAGGCGAGTGAATGAAAATTGCTGGGTTGGGGTGCTTGTGGTAGGTGTTTGTGAAGAGTGAGAAAGTAGGGGTGAAGATAAGATGGGATTTGTATTCTTTGTGTAGTCCTGAGGGTGGGAGTGGGTATGACGATAAGTGTAATGAAAGTTTGTGTTGATTTGATGTGCTGATTTGTGTGTTCTGTATTGTTTTTGTGGAATAGTGAGAGGGGATATTGGTGTAGTTGTTTTTGGTGAGGGATTTGTATATGAGTTAGTGCTGCTGGTGAGTGGAATTTGAGTGTTAGATGGGGTGTTGATGTGTTTTGGAGATGAATGTACGAGGTGTGTAAGAGGTGATGGATGTGTGTCAGGGGAGTTAGTGTTAGTTGTAATGACTGGAAGAGGTAATATGTGTGGTGGAGTTAAATGTGGGGATTGTATGGTTGTGTGTAATTGGTGAAGAGAAGGGAAGAGTGTTTGTAGATGGTGTGTTGGAAGGCTGGGTTTGGGCATTGTTATGATGAAAGGTGGTCTGTGTGGAACAAACAGCAGATAGTGTTGTTGGTTAGTATGAGCAGAGAGTGTGTATCTGGAAGGCTGAGACTGAGAGAAATGTATACTGTAGTTTTGTGTTGTGTGGGTGATGGCAGGTTGTGTTAGTGGGAGTGGACAGAGTAGTATCTGCTGTGAGAATGAAGGTGTTTGACTGTTGTAGTTGTGGAGGATATGTGTATATGTGTTGTATAATGGGTATAGTGTTGGGTGATGGGACATTGCAATCTGTCTGCGGTCAGTTTGTGTTGTATGAGTTGGATGTCTTTGCAGAATATGTGTTTGCATGTTGACGGATATGTAGGGACTGTAATCATTCCTGGTCTTTTGAGAATTGAGCAGCATTTCTGGCCCTAGTCCCTACCTGTCCCGAACAGGCCCAAACAGGCAACTGCCCTTGTCCTCTCCGCCCTTTGCCTCGATTCCCGGGCTGAGAGGCCTTGAGTCCCAGGCTTAAAAAGCCCTACTGGCCCTTAAGAACCTGGTCCTAACCCTAGCCAATCCAATTTCTAGCCCTGATTCAAACAACTAATGGGAGACCCAGCCCTAATCACCAATCATAGCCCTATTCCTGACCACCAATCACAGCCCCAGCCCTAGAACCAGCAACCAATCAGAATCCCAGCCCTATCCACCAATCACAGCCCTACAACCAACAGCCAATCAGAATCTGAGCCCTATCCACCAATCACAGCCCTAGAACCAACAGCCAATCAGAATATGAGCCCTATCCACCAATCACAGCCCTAGAACCAACAGCCAATCAGAACCCCAGCCCTATCCACCAATCACAGCCCTAGAACAACAGTCAATCAGATTCTCAGCCCTATCCACCAATCATAACCCCAGCCCTGGAGCCAGCAACCAATGGAAAGACCATCTCCCAACAACCGATCACAACAACAAATGCAACAACCAATAGGAACTTATATAAGGAGCAAGTTAACTGAAGTCCAGTCCCTGTGGGCAGGGAGGAGGCAGCTGCTGCTCTATTCAGAATCTCATTGGATACAGACAGGCTGAATCCACACTTCCAAGCTAGCAGAGTCTACTTTCCAGGTATGGGAGAGATTGTTTAAAAACAAACACTGGAATACTGCTGGACGCGCACTCTGAAATCTGGCTTTTTTAAAGGCCAAAATAACACGGGGCAGACAGTTTCTAAACACAATTTAAATCACAGAAACAGATTAAAACAGTCTCCTTAAAATACACACTGCAAGATGTATGTAGCCTTTTACTAAGAAAAAAAGGTGGGGGGGATTTATGTGCCACAAACTAGCAAGGTAATTCACACAGTCACAGCAAAAACAAATTAAAAAAAAACACCACTTTAAAAGAGGCCAGGCTGCCTGAAACACAGAGAGTCCACAGTAAAACAGACACAGGTAGCTGAAATAAACACTTTTGAACAAATAATACTATTTACCCAGAAAATTCTGGGGGCTCTTTACCTAGGTCTTTTTGCAATCCTTGAACACTGGGTTGTATTAGGACACAGGGAAAGATGCTGAGGCTCACAAAATGGAGGTGGCTGTCTTGGGCTTCCCTCCACAAACTTAAGGGGCCAGAGCAGGTGTGGGGGGGAGGGCTCAGGTTCAACAGGGACTCAGAGAGCCAATCAGCTAAGTCCAGTCCCTGTGGGCAGGGAGGAGGCAGCTGCTGCTCTATTCAGAATCTCCTTGGATATAGACAGGCTAAATCCACACTTCCAAGCTAGCAGAGTCTACTTTAACTCATCAGCCCCCACTGCAACACGGGAAGGAAAGAGTGGCAGTGACTGGAAGAAGATATGCAAAACAAAGGAAAGACTGTGGGAGTTGTTTCTTTCCATATTTAATGCATTATAAATCGAGCTTATGATAACCTGAACTGTGTTTACATTGTCTTCTATCTTGCACCAACGTCACAATATATCATGTGATGACTACTACTATTGTTTTTTGTTCTAATTAAAGAATTGCAAGACTCACACTAGTACACAGAGCGTTCCTAAAGATTTTCTTTCACTGAACCGAACCAAGGACATTACAATTGTCCCAGGCTATTGTTGTTCAATGCATCAACTAGTATGTTTGAATAAACTGTGAGAAGGGCTGAAATCTAAGGACGGATTTTGAGCACAACTTTTATGTGATTTTGATTGTTGGATTTGCAGAAGAAAACATTATTGTATTCTTTACGATATTTTTGGACTTTTTAAAGGGATGAATGTCTGGGTTGTTACATTTATGGCTTGGAGCTAAAGAGAGGAACCTCAACTTAGAGTTGAGGTGTACTGTGAGGCGCTATCAATTACACCATGAGAGAGATGTAATTGTTTTTGTACAATTGAACAAATTGGATTCTGTGATGGTTCATTCCTTAGCACACAGGAGTGGATGCACTGAGTTTAGTGACTTCCGCAGGCAGTGGGCTAACTGTTGGGTGGAAGTAGGTACTACTCTTGCTGTAGAAATGTTCTGTTTAGTGGAAGCAGGCAAATGATGAAAAGTTATTAATGTGGTTCAGAAGTGGTCTGGTCATATGGGAGAGTTGCATCATCAAGGTGCGGTGCAGGGATTGGCCAGCAGATGTCGTAGCCATGCTGTAATAGGATGACCTTTGACAGACACGCCCTGGTGTTGGCAGACATATCGTGAACCTGTAGGCATGAAGTAAGCAATACTGTACATTGAAACAGAGAGTAACTGAGAGCTTGCTAAAATGGGGATCCCTTGGCAAAGAAAAAGAAAGACTTAAATAAGGAGGAAAAGTTCCTGCCTCAAGGCACCCTAGCTAGGGAGATGGCAGCAAAGAAAGAGTTACACACATGCATGTGTCTTAGCCAATGGCATGAATACACATCCAAAGATGGGGAACTTCGATGCCCATTGAGCATGACTTTCCATATCCCTCAAATAGAGACCCTGAGGAGGAGAATGTATGACTCAAACCACAGTATAAGCCCACCAAAATGAAAGCCTTAATTGTTTGGAGCAAATGGCAAGTGATAAGTAAGAAAGAAACTTGAATTAAAAATCCACAGTAAGGCTCATGCATAGAGAAGCATGCAGGATGAAGAAAGGCAAACAAAGTGGAGGGAGGAAGTCATGGAGACTGTTGGGGCCTATCCTCTGATAGAAAGTTATGAAAAGAAAAAGGAGAAAACAGAAAGGGAGTCAGACTTGGAGAGTGAGGAGGAAAATACCTTTATTGACAAGCTCCTCACCATAAGACCACCCTCATATAATGGGACAGCTGCTGTACCAAGTGCTATTGCCCCAGTAGCGGTTGCAGAATCCTCTACAGAAGTCTGTGCACCACTAAGTTAAACAGAACATTTTATCCCATCTCTTGCTCAGACCCCCATGCCTGTAGTAGTAGGCACCCTGTCTTCGTTGAGCACTGCAACTGTTTCCCTGGCTGAGGCACTCGTTTGTACTCTCCCAAGTCAACTTACCCCAAGTAGAAACTAGGACTCAGCACAAAGGTCCAGAAAAATGACATTAGTGTCCCTACATAGAGCGAGCTCAATTAGCAGCTGAATAGGAAGTCAGACAACTAGTACAGACTTGTCGTTTATGTCACCAAGTGCACGGCCAACCCCACAACAAATTAACATTGCCCAGCTGAGACAGAATTCAAGGAACTGTGGAATGGATTACCTAGGACATTATGGTGAGAATGAATAGTCCTACATGATCAAGAAGCAGTGAAAGTGAAAAGAGAGAGGCAAATGATGGAAAAGGTGGCAGACAATGTGGAATTCATATAATCCAGTGAAAGAATTCATTAAATTATGCTGGGATGGCAACGAGTGAGAAGGAGCTAAAACGGTTGAAATTGAGAGGATTGAGGGACATTCTTAAGGGAACAGATTGCAAACATTAGAGAATGGAGAAAGACAGAAAGGTTTAGGGAATTGTGGTCCAGGAAAGAGAAGGTCAAGGTAAAATGAGGAAGGAGCTGTGGGAGTTGCAGTAAAATATCCTTTCAGGAAATGCAGGGAAGAAGCATATGTACATGCCCTATTGTCGCGGTCACACCTTTTCCATTTTACAAATGTAATTTCTAAGCTCAGAGAGAATCCCTACAAGTGGTACAAACAGATGGAACAGGTTGTGAACATCTTTAAGGTTCTATGTGAAGATTCAGATGTTCTGTTTGATGTGGCAGTCCCAAAGGACCTGTGGGAAGAGTGTGAAAGGGTAGTTGATTGGCCAACACAAAAACTGTCTTGGGTGGTAGGGACAAATGCCCCTTTGCCCATAGTCAAAACTAGATGTGACGAAGTCATAAAGCATCTTAAGACAAAGGTTCCTTAAATGAAGAATAATTGGTCCGAGAGTTTCTGAACATCTCAAGAGCATAGCGGGATGAACGACCTGCTGGGAGACATTATGGGAGGTTTTTTGCATCCTGTGTGTAGGTATTGGGGCCAAAGATTAGCAATCAAATCATCCAAGGTGTCCTTTGCTGGAAGAGCAAACCTGTTTGTGAGATTTTACATTATGTAAACTAAACTGCGTGCTTGTCGCAGTCCTAGAAGATGGACTAAATTAGACCATATGTACACAGAGAGGTTAACAAGCATCCTTTATCTTTTCTAATAGACACAGGAGCTACTCCTTCAACGGTTAGACCAGTTGAGGTGCCTAACCTCCCCCTCTTGGGAAAAGAAGTTCAAGTTGTAGGCATTTCAAACCAACGATGTACTAACCAAATTACTGCCCCTGTTCCAGTAAAAATAGGAGATGTTAGAGAATAGCAGTCTGTGATTTGTGATTCTAGGCTGGTAAATTTGTTATGACAAGACCTTTTCTGCAAACTAAACTCCGTGATCTATTGCTCGCAGGATGGGATTGGAAATGAAACTTAGGCAGCTGATGCCGAATTCAAGTTGCAGTCACCGAAACTTGTTGTCAGGTTGTACCCGGTTATCATAAAAGAGGACATACCAGTTGATTTGAGAGAGGCCAATAGGGAGGATGTTTGGGATTTCACAGGGAGAGAAATCAGATTGATTAAAGGTGCCAAACCCTTAACGTTCACCCTCCAACCAAATGCTGCTTTTCCACAGACCGCCTTTATAAAATGACTTCAGAAGTCATTGGAGGGATCACTTTGGTAACGAAGAGTATGATAGAGTATGGCATTTTGAAGGAAGATTTCAGAAGTCCATGTAACTCACTGATTAGGACTTTACAGAAAGCAAACAAAAAGTGAAGGATTGTTCAAGACCTTCGAATGACTAACTAAATTGTCATTCGTTGCTGTCCAGTGGTACCGAACCCTATTGTAATCCTGTTTCAATTTCCCCCAAAGTCTGAGCGGTTTGCAGTCATTGACGTCTGCCAGACCTTCTTACCTTTTCCGAAACTCTAAAAGTGACAGTTTCTCTTTGCATTCTAGTTCCAAGAAACAAACTGTGTGTGGTGTCATGCTCCACAACGGTATACTGAAAATCCTTCCTATTTCAATACTTAAAAAGAATCTAAAGTCTCTGCAGCTACCATGTAGCTCAACCCTAATATAGTACATAGATTATCTTTTGATTACATTGGCGACCAAGGAAACTTGCAAACAAGACACATTTGCTCAGCTCACCCATTTAGCTGAGAATGAGAATAAGGTCTTGTAACTGGGAGTGATATATCCAACATGTTGGCTAAAGAAAGAAAAGAGAAATGACAAGTTAATATTCTAGACACAGCTCTCCGGGAACAATTGGATGCAGCCATCTCCAACAGGATTTGAAAGGGGATAAATGGAGGTGAGATGAGGCATGGAGCAGATACCGGAGACAGATCGAAGGGAGGACAGCATTCTGAGGTAACTAGAAAGAAGGGAGCAGAGCATCACTTGAAGGAGTACAGCGGAGGCGTCCGGGATGAGAGAAGGAACACAACGCAGGAAAAAGTGGAACAGAGATGTCTAGAATGAGAGAAGGAGCGTGATGTGGAAAGAAGTGCAGTTGAGGTATCAGGAATGAGAGAAAGAGCCAGCAAAATCCACCGGACCCTGAGGGAGAAAGACATTGCAGCCTTCCATGCCATGGCCCCGGGACAGGGTTGTGACCTTGGGCAAGTGAGGGCGTGCTATTACTCTCTGTGGGGGGAGGTAGAGAGCGATATGGTGAAAAGCTCGTTGGGAACCACACAAACCTTGCATGCACCGGTGAAGGGGACAGTGGGGAGACTGGTTTCCAGGACTATGTTTTCCCCACAAACCTCAGGTGTACAAGTCTGCTATCGAACATGGTGAAGGTGATGGGAGAATTTTCTTTTCCTTTTTATTTAAAAAACTCAGCATATTTTGATGTCTGTTATTCTCCTGAGGAGCTCCTCAGAAGCCAGTGATGACACCCAGGGCAAGCTCAATCGTGAAGAAGTGTACAAAAGGGGTGATCTGCACGGCACATTACTACCTAGTTGTGGCTGTATCAACTGAATATTGATCAAATAAAGACTTATCAACTAAATATTGGATGAGTCATGTCTAAACCCTACAGGTCTCTCATGAAAAGTTACATACTATCAGAAGATCGTCATTTACATGGGACATCAGATAGAAAAGGGAGTGTCTCATGAACGCATGGTGGCAGTTCTTAAGATGAGGTTCCCAACCACACAGAGAGAAGTACCTTGTTTTCAGGCATGGTTGGCTACTGCCGACAATGAATCTTAAACGTTTCCGCTGTGATGATGCCTTTACTGAGGCTGACACACACTGATGTCAATGACCCGGTAACAAAGGATGACAAATGCATGGAAACCTTCTAGGCCTACGGGCAACCTACGCAGTAGTAATCATTGCGTATATGAAAAAAACGGTTTCTGTGGTATATGTTGCTTTAAAACATCCATGATTTAGGCCATTAGGATGGATTAAATGAAAAAAAAGTTGTTTTCGTATTTCATTTTGTTTTTCAGCAAAAAGTTTATTTTTGGTGTGGTAATATCATGCCTTCGGAGGCTGTGTGTCGTGAAAATGTTCAGAGCTGACTTAGGTGGGCATTTTGACATTGGCCGTAAAAACTGCCTACCGCCGCGGTGACAGCTGCTAAAATACCGTCACCGAGGCTACCATCCGTCCGCCATATTATGTTCACTCCCGGACTTCCGCCACAAGAAGGGCAGAAATCTGGCAGTGATCATGCTGGAGGATGGTGGTAAGCTGGCGCTGCTACCTCCAGCACCACCACGACAGTAGAATGCTGCCAGCCGTATTATGACAATTCACACAGCCTGGCGGTGTTCTGCTGGCGGGGTGCAGCTGGTGGTAGCAGTGCCCCTTCCCGTTCCCTGCCAGATGACCTCCTAGCCGGACAAGGTAAGTCGGGCATCCGACAGGGGATGGGGTGGGAGGGTGGAGGTGTTGTGTGTGTGTCTGAGTGTGTGAGTGCATGTGTGAATGCGTCTGTGTGTATTGTGTAGTTTGCATGTTTGTATGCGTGTCAGTGAATGCGTGTAAGAATGGTGAAGTGAGAGCGTGTCTGCATGTTAGTGTGATTGTGTAAGAAAGTGTGTCAGTATGTCTGTAAATATGCGTGTATGCTGTGTGGGTATGAATGCGTGTATGGCAGTGATAGTGAGTGGTGTATGCATTGTGCATGTGAGTGTCTGTGTGCGTGTATGTGGGGAGGTGGGTGTGGGGTGAGGGGTGCTGTGACTGGTGGGGGTGGTGGGTGATGTGTGCGTGTTTGGCTGTGGGGTCAGTTGTGCGGTATGAGCATGTCTGCGGATGTGTGCGTGTATGGGGGTTGGGGTGTTTGTGGATTGGAGGGGGTGTGGAGGTGTGTGTGTTGATTGGAGGGGTTGAGAGGTGTTTGTGGCTCGGAGTGGGTGGGGGATGTGTGTGTTGATTGGAGGGGGTGGGGGGTGTTTGTGGATCGGAGTGGTTGGGGATGTGTGTGTGTTGGTCAGAGGGGGTGGGTGTGTGTGTGTTGATCGGAGGGTGTGTGTGTGTGTGTGTGTTGATCAGAGGGAAGTTTGGATGGAGGAGGTGGGGGGTGTTGTGCGAGTGTTGGGGGGGTAGGGGAGCCACCTATCGGTGACAGGGCGCATGGAATACCATGGTGGTAGGCAGGCTCATAATGCTGCCGGCGCTACTGTTCCAGTCAGCGGGCTGGAGATTGACGTCTCCGGCCCGGCGGCTAATACCACAATGGCGGTATGAGTGGAGAAGTGGAGGGTTGGCAGGGGGCAATTTTCAGACAGTCACCTAGTGTAATAATCCTTTTTTTCTAGTTTTCAAAGCCATTTTCTGAGGACATTGATACTAAAAGTATGTGACATTTTTTTGTAATATTTTTCTTTTTCCCTGATATCAGTTTGATATTCATTTTTCCCTGCAGTTCCTTGCCTCCCAATGGACTCCTGATAGTCTCTAGTGACACAACAACAATTTTTTTTTACATTTTCCCTCCATCCCTGCCTGCCATAGTTCGTCTTCTCTTAGACATAGACTTACAGCATTCATTTTGTCAGGATAATGTAATTTTCCACTGCACCGCCTGCACGGCATAGGAGCACACCAGCATTAATTTTTTAAGAATTATGGTGGTCATTACAACCCTGGCGGACGGTGTTAAAGCGGCAGTAAGACCGCAAACAGGCTGCGGTAAAAAAATTGGAATTATGACCGTGGCTGAAACCGCCAACAAAGACAGCCAGTTTAACACTCCGACCGCCACGGCGGTACTGACAAACAGCGCGGCGGTCACCGCCAACAGACAGGCGGAAGCCAAAGTACCGCCCACAGTATCACAACCTACCAATCCGCCACCTTTTACGGGGCGGATTCACCGTGGATAAAAACACGGCGGAAACAGCCATTTCAAAGGGAAAACGCTCACCTCTACACACTCCATGAGGAAGGAGGACACCATGGAACCGGAACTCCAAATACTCCCTGCGATAGTCTTCCTGCTCCTGTACGATCATCATCAACGCCGAGCTGAAGACAACTGTGAGTACTGCACCTACGACATAGGGGAGGGGGAGGCAAAAGTCAGGGACACACACACGCAACACCCCCACCCCCACCCCCACCCCCACCCCCACCCTCACCCACTACAACAAACACACCAATGCTTATCCAAACATTACAGTAACAACTCCCAAACCCCCAGGAAGAATGCAAAGACAAAAGGAAATGAGTGCAACCATTGTAATATACCAAAATACAGTAACCAAATATATACAGATAAATATACACATTCAACAAAATATACATCATGATTAGTAGTGCAGGTAATGCACCATTCAATGTCCGTGGACCACTGGGCCCAAAAAGCACGGGCGAGGCCCACATCAGATACCTGATCAAAACGGAGAGAACACTGCCGGGGCATCAGATAGAAATACAACAGGCACCTCAGGGGGAAGGGAAGGGGGGGCACCTCAGCTGGATGAGTGCACCACGTCAGATCCACGAGGGGGCTCCATGCCCATTGATGTATCCTGGGTAGTGCAAAGCCACAGTCTCTCAAGTTTCTACAGTGGGTGGTTTGCCCACTGTACCATCCTGGGGAGTGCAAAGCCACAGTCTCTCAAGTCTCTACAGTGGGTGGTTTGCCCACTGTACCATCCTGGGGAGTGCAAAGCCGCAATCTCTCAAGTCTCTACAGTGGGTGGTTTGCCCACTGTCCCATCCTGGGGAGTGCAAAGCCACAGTCTCTCAAGTCGATAATAGTCTCCACTGGTTCTGGAGGGGGACTGGTGCCCAGAGTGCTTCATCCTGTGAAGGACAGAGGTAGTGGATGCCTTTCTCCACTGGTTCTGGAGGGGGACTGGTGCTCAGAGTGCTTCATCCTGTGAAGGACAGAGGTAGTGGATGCATGTCTCCACTGGTTCTGGAGGGGGACTGGTGCCCAGAGTGCATCACTCTCCCCGTGACGGTCCCAGTTCCGTCACTGCCCCTGCCGCACATGGGCTAGCGGTGCTTGAGTTGGCGGTCTTTGCCCTGTTCAGCGGTCTTTGCCCTGTTCAGCGGTGCCTGCCCTGTTCAGCGGTGCTTGCCATGGCGGTCTTTGCCCTGTTCAGCGGTGCTTGGCCTGTTCAGCGGTGCTTGACTTTGCAGTTTCTGACCTGTTCAGCGGTGCTTGCCATTGCGGTCTTTGCCCTGTTCAGCGGTGCTTGGCCTGTTCAGCGGTGCTTGACTTTGCAGTTTCTGACCTGTTCAGCGGTGCTTGCCATGGCGGTCTTTGCTCTGTTCAGCGGTGCCTGCCCTGTTCAGCGGTGCTTGCCATGGCGGTATTTGCCCTGTTCAGCGGTGCTTGGCCTGTTCAGCGGTGCTTGACTTTGCAGTTTCTGACCTGTTCAGCGGTGCTTGCCATGGCGGTCTTTGCCCTGTGTAGTGGTGCTTGGCCTGTTCAGCGGTGCTTGACTTTGCAGTTGCTGACCTGTTCAGCGGTGCTTGCCATGGCGGTCTTTGCCCTGTTCAGCGGTCTTTGCCCTGTTCAGCGGTGCCTGCCATGTTCAGCGGTGCTTGCAATGGTGGTATTTGCCCTGTTCAGCGGTGCTTGGCCCGTTCAGCGGTGCTTGACTTTGCAGTTTCTGACCTGTTCAGTGGTGCTTGCCATGGCGGTCTTTGCCCTGTTCAGCGGTGCTTGGCCTGTTCAGCGGTTCTTGACTTTGCAGTTGCTGACCTGTTCAGCGGTGCTTGGCATGTTCAGCGGTGCTTGCCATGGCGGTCCTTCATTGCCCAGCTGGGCTGGCGGTCCTTCATTGCCCAGCGGGGCTGGCGGTCCTTCATTGCCCAGCGGGGCTGTGTCTGCCGGGGCCCTCCTGGGCACTGACTCTGGCAGTGGCCTCACGGCCAGTGACGATGGTGCTGCCCTCCTGGGTACTGACTCTGGCGGTGGCCTCCTGGCCAGTGACGATGGGGCTGGCGGTGGCCTCCTGGGCAGCGGTGATGATTGCGGTCTTCTCCGCCGTGCTGCTCTTCCCAGACTTTGGCGATTTCTTCTGCCCCTTCCCCACCTTGGGAGGAGTCACAGCTGAGTGGACACTCCCCCCGGGACCCTTGTGAGCGGCTTTGCCGGCTGGAGCCTTCCCCCACTCCTGCCGGACACTGTCCAACTTCTGGTGCTTCACAGGGGGAGGACTGGCTGTGCTGTGGCTCCGTGTCACACTGGCTGCCCTGGTGCCTGGTGCACTCCACATACCTCTAACAGGCACCACTGGTACCGGTGATTTTTTGGCTGAGGTGCTAGTACGGGACCTATGAATTGGAGGGGGGGGTGGTGGGAAAGAGGTCAAGCTTGCTCAGGAAAGTTTCTTAGGAACACTGGGATGGGTAGCTGGAGGGGGTCTGGGAGTGGAGGAAGAGGAGGTGGTTGTAGGAGGTGGCTTTTGGTGCAAGTGCATGCGCTGGAGGCTGTCGTGAGGTGGATGGCTGTTGGGTGGGTGTGTGCCTGCGTTTGTGTACTTTGGGAGGGGGCGTCACAGACACACTGGGAGAGGACACAGGGGACGTGTAAATGGTAGTGGGGGTGGTGAGTGCAGGTGAGCGGGGTGTGGTGGTGGGTGTGCTGGTGCGGGACCTAGTGGCTGTAGTGGTAGTACATGCAGGTGAGAGTGTAGACGAGACTGGGAGGGAGGAGGGAGACCACGAGGAGGGGGACACAGTGGAGGCAGTGGATGTTGGTGTGTCTGTATGTGTGTGATGCTTGCGTGAGTGCCTGTGGGATGTGTGGTGCTTATGTTTGCCTGAGCTTCCCTTGTGTGTTGACGTGTGTGCAGGCTGGTCTGATGGTGTGCTTGGGATAGGCAGAGGTACAGGGGATTGGGTCTGGGTGGAGGAAGTTGGAGGGGGGAGGCTAGAGACGGGGACAATGGCTGCCATCAGTGCTGAGGCCAGAGATTGCAGGGTTTGATGAAGGGCAGCCTGACCAGAATGAATGCCCTCCAGGAATGCATTTGTGTGTTGCAATTCCCTTTCTAC
Organism: Pleurodeles waltl; assembly: GCF_031143425.1. Taxonomy (NCBI): domain Eukaryota; kingdom Metazoa; phylum Chordata; class Amphibia; order Caudata; family Salamandridae; genus Pleurodeles; species Pleurodeles waltl. The sequence continues at coordinate 204,865,170 of NC_090442.1, read as the reverse complement.
ACCCTGGATGGCATTCAAAATGGTAGACTGCCCAACAGTGAGTGACCTGAGGAGGTCAATGGCCTCCTCACTGAGGGCAGCAGAGGTGACAGGGGCAGGGGCTGAGGTGCCTGGGGCGAAGGTGATGCCCACCCTCCTGGGTGAGCGGGCACGGGGCGATGGCTGAGGGGCTGCTGGGAGGGCAGTGCTGGTAGGGGGTGGCGACTGTACCTGTAGAAGTGGGGGGCACAGATTTTGCCGCCACCACAAGGGAGCTCCCATCGGAGGATGAGTCCGTGATGCTGGTTGCTGATCCTGTTACCGCCGTGGAGCTCCCCTCGCCCTCCGTCCCACTGGTGTATTCAGAGTCCGTGGTGTGGCCCTCCATGGCCATGTGGGATGCGGCTCCTTCGTGCTCCAGTGCCACTGTACCTCCGCCTGATGATGCTGATGCACACAAGAACAGGGAGAGCACAAAAAGGGGGGGGGGCGACAGAAGAAAGACAGGTTGAGTGCATGGCTTACCGCTACCGTTGGCGGACAATACAGACACAGCAGCCCCCTGCACTACGCCGCACTGTTGGCCTCTACAGATGCAGTTCCTGGGATATGGCCTACATGGCTATGGTGGACATCAGCACACATAGATGACACAGGGGCATGTATAGCTGTACTTGCCACTCTACAGAGGTGGGGTGGAGTGCCACATGGCCTGGATTACGGAGGGGCCTAGCCTACGGAACTCGCCCTGGCCTAGGGAAACCCACAGCCCTCCTCCCCCACCCAGACACTTTCACTGCACGCAAAGTCCACTGAATGATGTTGTACTCACCCCCTTGTGTCTGCTGTGATGCCCTCAAGCGCCCATCCAACTCAGGGTAGGCCACCGCCAGGACCCGGAACATCAGGGGGGTCATGGTGCGACGGGCACCCCTCCCACATTGGGAGGCCATCCCCAGCTGAGCCTCCGCCGTCTTCTTGCTCCAGCGGTGAATGTCCTCCCATCTTTTCCGGCAGTGGGTGCTCCGTCTGTGGTGGACCCCCAGGGTCCGGACGTCCTTGGCAATGGCACGCCAAATATCCTTCTTCTGGTGGGCGCTGACCTACATGACATGTTCAGGGGAAGAAGAGAAGTCATTACCAACTGTACCGTCAAAGTGAGTGGCCCACATCCCTACCCTTGCCATGTGGCACATGCATTCACAGTCCTTCATGCACGCAGAACTGTGCCCCCTTCCTTCTTACAACCAGCCCTCTCCACACAGGCCTAGCCCACACAACTTGCTCCCTGTGTACTCACCTGTTGGTCTGGAGGACCGTAGAGTAGCGTGTACTGGGGAGGACCCCGTCCACGAGCTTCTCCAACTCCTGTGCAGTGAAGGCAGGGGCCCTTTCGCCAGACGCACGAGCCATTGTCTCTTCCAGACCGAGGTCACAGCAGCACTTGCAGTGTAGGTCCTCTCCTGTCGAAGATCAGGTATCGAGTGATTGAACAGATAGAAAATGGCGGTCACGTCCGCGGAGGTGACGTCCGCGGCAGTGCGTATCATCACCGCCGGCGCACTTCGTAATTGGCTACTGGGACCCATAGGGTCCAATGTTAACCAATGCAGCATTGCGCCGCGGTCTTCGGCCGCCTACCGCGACGGTGTACAACACCAGCGTAGTTACCTCACATCCCATTGTCCCAGTTTAGAGGTCAGGCAGCCGCCATTTCAGGGGCCCACATGGCTTCATTTTCAACTGCGTCACACATACCTAGGCCTGGACTCAACACACATACAGACAACTTTTTGGATTAATTTTCGTGTTCTGTGTAGACTGTGGGTACATACCCTCTGAGTTGTTTGACTCTGTGGTCACTGTTGTCCTTCCTAGGCGCCGTCATCTGGGACATGTGAGAAGATGGCGGAATCCTCCGGTGTACCAACCGCTGGTGGACCTGTTGACTATGGAGGAGCGACATTTAATCATCACCTACAGGTGTGACCGTGCCACAATCCAGGAACTGTGTACCCAGTTGGAGCCTGACCTGATGTCAGATATCCGCCATCCCACAGGGATCCCCCCTCAAGTGCAGGTGCTATCAGTGCTCCATTTCCTTGCAAGTGGGTCTTTTCAAACAACAGTGGCCATGACATCAGGGATGTCCCAACCTATGTTTTCCAACGTGTTGTCCAGAGAGTTGTCTGCCCTGCTGAAACACATGCGGAGCTACATCGTTTTCCCTCAGGTGGAGGATTTGGCTACAGTGAAAGGTGACTTCTATGCCCTTGGACATATACCTAACATCATAGGTGCCATTGATGGGACCCATGTAGCTCTGGTCCCCCCCCACAGGAGTGAACAGGTGTACAGGAACCGGAAGAGTTATCATTCGATGAATGTACAGATGGTATGTTTGGCAGACCAGTACATCTCCCAGGTAAATGCTATGTTCCATGGCTCAGTGCATGCTGCCTAAATCCTGCGGAATAGCAGCATCCCTTATGTGATGGGTCAACTCCAGAGGCACCGTGTGTGGCTATTAGGGGACTCTGGTTACCCCAACCTGTCATGGCTACTGACCCCAGTGAGGAATCCCAGGACCAGGGCAGAGGAACGCTACAATGAGGCCCATGGGTGGACTAGGAGGGTGATCGAATGCACCTTTGGCCTCCTGAAGGCCAGGTTCAGGTGCCTCCATATGACAGGTGATTCCCTATTCTACTCACCAAGGAAGGTGTGCCAGATCATCATCGTCTGCTGTATGCTTCACAATCTGGCTTTGCGACGCCAGGTGCCTTTTCTGCAGGAGGATGGTCCAGATGACGGTGTTGTGGCAGATGTGGAGCCAGTGGACAGTGATGAGGAGGAAGCAGAGGAAGAAGACATTGTCAACAGGGACTCAGTTATCCAGCAATATTTCCAGTGACACACAGGTGAGAACACCTTCCTGCCTACTATAAGTACTTTCCCACTTCTACCTCTATCCTGTCTGTCAATTTCAACCTGTATATGGTAACTGAGTTGTACATTTCCATTACGGTTTCACAGGTGTGGTTACCAACGTGTGTTATCTGCTTAGATTCCTCATGGACTTGAGATTTGTGACATAGGTATGTTGACATTACATTTGAGAACGGATTTTGTCACTTTCATTGCTAATACACATTTTCAAAATCACAGACTTGACTCCAGATTGTTTTGTGCTTCAAGGGTGTTTATTGCAGTGCTAAATATTGGAGGGGGGTGGTAAAATGGTGAGGGGTGATGGCGGAGAAATGTCCATGGCAGAGTCCAGTCTATTAGTCTCACAGGTGCACTGCCCATACGGGCATAGGAGGTGGAGCTGTGGCAGTTCCAATATGGACAGGGTTACAAAGTGGGACAGTGGGATGACAATCAGGGTGGTCTCATTTCTTGGCGGGGGTCTTGCCATCGTGCTCTGTCCTGTTCCTGGATCTCAGGGACTGCTTGCGGGGTGGTTCTCCGTCTGCAGGGGTTGGGGTGCTGGTGTGGTGGTCCTGTGGCGGTGCCTCCTGTCCACTAGCACGGGCGGAGGTGGTGGGCATTTCATCATCCATGCTAGTGTCAGGGGCCCCTTGGAGTGCCACGGTGTCCCTCCTGGTGTTCAGTATCTCCTTCAGCACCCCTACGATGGTGCCCAGGGCGGAGCTGATGGTTCTGAGTTCCTTCCTGAAGCCCAAATACTGTTCCTCCTGCAGGAGCTGGGTCTCCTGAAACATGGCCAGGACCGTAGCCATTGTCTCCTGGGAGTGGTGGTAGGCTCCCATGATGGAGGAGAGGGCCTCGTGGAGAGTGGGTTCCCTTGGCCTGTCCACCCCCTGTCGCACAGCAGCCCTCCCAGTTCCCCTGTGTTCCTGGGCCTTCGTCCCCTGGACCGTGTGCCCACTGCCCCCAGGTCCCTGTTGTTGTTGGGGTGGTGGGTTATCCTGGGTTCCCTGTAGTGGTGGACACACAGCTGATTGACGTGTCCTGGGTACGGAGGTATGGGCCCGCTGGGTGGGGGCTGTGCTGGTGTTACCAGAGGGTGGAAGGTCTGAGATGGCCTGTGACTGGGTGTGGGGAACCGACTGTCCCGAGGCCCACGATGGTCCAGGCTGGTCATCTAGATCCAGTTGGCCAGAGCTGCTGTCATCACTGTGGGCCTCTTCTGTTGGTGGGGTGGAGATGTCTGGACCCTCCTGTCTGGTGACGTTGGGTAGTGGTCCTGCAGGGGTGTAAAAGCATGATTATTGCATCTGTGTGTGTCATGGTCTGCAATGGGTGGGTGACCGTGTACCCCAGTGGTAGCATTCCTGTGTGGGGGCTTGTGTGATGATGGTTGGGGGGGTGTTATGGGTATGTGCAGTGGGCATGCTTTGGTGAGTAGTGTCCATGCTTTGTTGTGTCATGCAGGGCTTGGGGTTGGGATGGGTGGTTTGTGTTAGTAGTACATATGTGAGGAGTTGGAGTGATAGGGGAGGGGGTGAGGGTGGGGGTCTGTGATAGCATGCAGGTAGGTTGGGGGATATGATAGTTAAGATTTGACTTACCAGAGTCCATTCCTCCACCAATTCCTCCGAAGTCCTCAGGATGCATAATGGTCAAGACCTGCTCCTCTCATGTTGTTAGTTGTGGGGGAGGAGGTGGGGGTCCGCCGCCAGTCTGCTGTGAGATATTGTGGCTGGAGACCACGGAACGCACCTTCCCCCATCGGTCGTTCCACCTCTTCCTGATGTCGTCCCTATTTCTTGGGTGCTGTCCCACTGCGTTGACCCTGTCGACTATTCTTTGCCCTAGCTCCATCTTCTTAGCTATGGAGGTGTGCTGCACCTGTGATCCAAATAGCTGTGGCTCTACCCGTACGATTTCCTCCACCATGACCCTGAGCTCCTCCTCCGAGAACCTGGGGTGTCTTTGCCGTGCCATGGGGTGGTGTAGGTGATGAGTGGGGTGATGTGTAGTGGTGTGTGTTTTTTTGTGCGTGGATGTTGTGTGGGTGATGGTGTTGTGTGCCTCTGTGTGGTGGGGTTGTCTATGCTGTGCTGTCTCTCTAGCCTTCGTCAACATTTTTGGTCGTAGGGGTTTGTGGGTGTGTGTTTTATATTGTATTGATTGTGTGGGAGTGGTGTTTGTATGTGTATCAGGTGTGTGTATTTCAAATTGTCCAATGTGGCGGTGTTTAGGAGATGTGTGTGTATTTTGAGCGCGGCGGTGTGTACCGCCAATGGAATACCGTGGTTGAAAGACCGCCGCGTGGATTTGTGGGTCATGCTAGCATTGGCGTGTTTCTGTTGGCGTGTTGGTGGAGGTTTTGTTTTCGCCAGTTAATCACTGACCTTTGGTGTGGTGGACTTGTGTGGGTGTCTGAATTTCGGCGGATTCAGAGATGTGGGTCATATTAGCTGTGGTGGATTTCCGCGGCGGTGTATTGGCAGTCTTCTGCGCGGCGGTAAGCAGCTTTTACCGCCAATGTTGTAATGACCCCCTATGTCATGTTCTCCTGCCTGCCATAGGCACACACCATCATTAATTTTTTAAGAATTTTACCAGTTTCCCCTGCATCCACCGCCTGCCACATGCATACATCAGCATTCTTTTAGTAAGGATTATGGGCCTGATTTAGAGTTTGGCAGACAGGTTACTCCATTACAAATGTGAAGGATATCTGGTCTGCCGTATTATGATTCCCATAGGATATACAAGGATCGTAATACAGCGGATGAGATATCCATCATGTTTGTGACGGAGTAACCCCATCTGATAAACTCTAAATCAGACCGTTAGTCATTTTCCACTTCACCCTCTGCCTACCATAGACGCACACCAGCATTAATTTTTTTAAGGATCATGTAATTTCCCCCAGCACCCTCGACCTGCCATAGGTGCACACCAAATTTCATCTTTTAAGGACTATGTAATTTTCTTCTGCAGCCCTGCCTGCCATAGAGGAACAGACACATTCATGTTTTAAGGATTATTCCATTTCCCCTGCACCCACTGCCTGGCATAGGCACAAAACAGCATTCACTTTTAAGGATTATTCAATTTTGTCCGTACCCCACTGCCTGCCATTGGTGTCTCCCTTTAGAAAGAAAACAGTTACATCTACATGTTGTTATCCTGACTGAAATATCATAAAATGGTGTGGACTGGAATCAATACACTATTGTTATTTTTTTACATAACTTCGCTAAATTATACTGACTGTACTAGGAATAATTCAAACTTCAAAAATGCCTCATTTAACTAAATGTTTTTCTTGTTTCTTTGCTTTTAGGTGCACAAGAGACATCATCCACAATCCTGCCAGACAGAAGGCCGGCACAAAGTGGGAGCTCACCACACCACTTCAGTCTTTCTCTGCCTGCTACCTCTTGTGCAGCTACATGCCAACTGACAGATTTTAAAGATGGCCCTAAAGCAAGGTGTTCCTGCCAAGAAAGTGGCCAGTGAGAAGGCGAAGAAGAAGCAGATTATCACCACTGGTGTGCCACCCTTTACCTTTCTCAGGAAATGTGGAGAGCCTGCTGCACCATCCTCCGGGCAGAAAGCTGGGAGCAGTATTTTAGCATTAACGAAGGCACCACTGCAGTGTGGCAGCCACTGCAATCATGGCATCGAGCAGTGAGTCTGAATTTGATTTGTCTCAGTCACAAACTAGTACCGAATCATTGGAAGAAACTGAGCAAGGTGGACAACAGAGGCCGCAGCCGGCAATAGTTCTTCTGAAGTAGGAGCAGAACAGGAGGTTGAGCTTCCTGCTGAGCAAGATGTACATCTTCTTGAACCGTTTGCTTCCTGATCTCCAGCAAGAATTGAAAGAGTACTCCACCATCTTCCCCAAGCCCCCTTCTGATGATCTTAACATGGTTTGGACACCGGCTGATTCTGAGACCTGCCACTAGAGGCAAGCAAGAAGGACAGTTCCTGAAAACCTCTAGAATTATGGAAACGGAGGAGGACAACAAGCCAGTCATTATCATGGAAGCTGGCTCAGAGGACACTGACCCTAGCCCTCCTATTTAACCTGCTAAAAGGGATGTGGCACTGGTTCCACCACCATCACCACTACCTCCGGCTTCCATATTTGTAATACCCCTTTCTGAGACATGCATCCACCACTACCCCAGTCGAAGCATGCACTGCAAAGAGGCAATCATCAAGACATCTACCTACCTCCAATTCTACGGGCAGTAACAGTGGCACCAGTAGCACAGTAAAAAAGTTCTCTTCCCCAGTTTTAGACTTCTTTATGATTAGCAAACAGGAAGATGAGATTTGCCACACAAGTGTGCGTCAAGGTAATCCTGCTTCACACTATGGTACTGGAGGGCAAATGACCCATATAACAAACAAAATCATGCAGTCCAGTGAGAGGAGCAACTTAAAAAATTGCTGCAAATGGTGGCAGTGATGAGAGAGGGGAATCAACTCCAATCACATTGGGAGATGATGAGGAAGAGGAGTGTGACAGCTTTATACAAAGCAGCCCTGTCCCCATCAGTGCACCAACATCAGCTGCACCAGCAACCGGAAATGGCACAAGACTCAGATTGAGACACTGCAGCATACAGTGACTACCCCAAGAAGTACATTGAGTCTACCACCTCGTGGTTCTCTCTGAAAGTCGCCTGCATCAGTGGCACCACAAAAGAAAAAAATGAAACCTACTTTTATGGGCATGTTTAGGCAGGAGGGGTCCTACAGGCACAACTACCCAAAGGCACATTTGTACAATGGGAAGCTGGCTAAAATGTTAGCACTAGACCTCAGCCCTTTTCCTTTCATGGAAGGAGTGGGAGTTTTTAGAATTTGTGGTGGCGATCTGCCTGAAATGAAAGGTTCCCAGCCAGATGTATTTTGCTAGAGTTGCTGTTCCAGTGCTGCATCACAATGTGCTGCAATTTGGTTGGACAAGCTTTGCAGCAGAGTGCTGTTCACACTATCCACCGGACGACAGGCATGTGGATCAGTTGTCAAGGAACTCATTACATGTGTATCACTGTACACTGGATTCTCTTTTGCAGAGGTTAGGCAACAGCTATCTGCAGGTCTCAGTGCTGAAGAAACCTTTAGGGGAGTTTGGCGATATGTAGCAGTAGCAATGCTCGCCATGGAGAAATCACATACAGCTGCAAATATCTCAGAAGACTTTAACAGCAAAGTGTTTGAATTTCTGCAACCCAGAGGTCTAAGAATTGTATTTGCGGTCACATACAATGGCAGCAATATAGTCAAGACCATGGCAGATGGTGGATATTTCAGGGTCCTGTGTTTTGCACATTGCATCAATTTGATTGTCAGGACTTTCTCAAAAGAGAAGACAAAGAGCCTGATTTAGAGTTTGGCGGATGGGGTTACTCCACCACAAACATGACAGATATCCTGTTCGCCGTATTGCAATCCCATTATTTCCTATGGGAATCATAATACAGTGGATGGTATATCAGTCCCGTTTGTGACTGAGCAAACCCATCCTTCAAACTTTAAATCAAACCCATAATCAGCAACATATTGGCCACCTACAGAAGATTCTTCACTCATTCCAACCATTCTTTTGAAGCCCGGAAGCAGATGAGGATCATGCAGTGTGCTAATAGAGTAGCAGTTAAAAGCCTCATATGGGAGGCAGCAACATGTTGGAGCTCTTCCTATTACATATTGCAAGATCTGTTTGAGCAGTACAGATTGATCTCCGACTATGTCCTTCAAAGAGGAGGGGATTCAACTGGAAAAAACATGACCATGGAGATGGTCAAATGGAAGCTAGTCAAATGCTTCTTCATTTTGAGGTTTTCACACAGGACATTTGCAAGGAGGACAGTACTATGAGCCAAGTCGTCCTGTTGCATCTGCTATAGGAGCAAGTAAGAAAGGTGTTGGAAAGGTTCACAATGTGAACAGTGAAGAGCATGAGTTGGCTGAGAGCTTAATCCTTCACTTGGCTGTTAATCCAAGTCTACAAACAGAGATTGTATCCTGCAAAGAGTACAAATGTGCCACAATACTTGATCCATGATATAAAAAATTCTCAACACTTTCATTCCTTTTTCAGAAGGGGATGTTTCACTATATAAGACTTGGATTGTTGAGAAAGAGAGGGAGTTGGAGCCTTCAACCTCCAGAGAGGGCAGTGCTGTTGTCTCACAACAGCAAACACCAGCTACAGCACCACCTGCAACAGAAGAATTGGACCCAACCTCTGCGAAGGCTTGATTTCAAGTGGCAGGGCTTGAGTTGTGTGCAGAGGCGAAAGCAACAGAGGTCAAGCCAGTGGAAGCACCAATGACCATTCAGAGGATGTTCCAAAACCATCTAGATGACCCAAAATGATGTCTGTGTTGACCAAAACCCATTGATATGGTAAGATGTGCAAAGACCAGAGCTTAGCAGACTGGCAATAAAGTAGCTGGCTTATCTGGTAGCCAATGTTTCTGCTGAGCATGTTCAATAGAGCTGGAGCAGTTTCACAGTCAGAAGAACCAGTCTCTCTCTCATCTCTCATCATGTGAAGAGAATGACCATGAATAAAATGAACCAACATTCCATACCACATTATTACACTGTTCCTGAAACACCACTGGAGGAGGATGAGGGCAATTGATCAGACTCAAGTGTGTAACATCTGAGTAAACCCCCTGAGTTTGGTTGATGATAATTCATGTGGTGGCAGACAGTGAAAGTGGTCAACTAATTTGCAACCTGATTTCAATGTTTTGCAATGTTTAGTGGCCAATGAGTGATTTTGTCTGAAGGTGATTATCCATCTCACAGTTAGCTAGATTTACTTGCATGGTCCAGTGTCTCTCCATAGGCCTGCATATGTTCTTGTTGTCCATGCCTCCTTGTTTGTTGCTGTTAGACCATGTGGCCGGTGGCTATTTTGTGCAGCCAGTCAGTGTGCTTTGGCCATAGGCCTGCAAGTAATCTTTGTTAACCATTGCTCCTTGCTTGCTCTTGTTATTTGACCATGTGGCCAGCAGACATTTTGTGTAGGCAGTCAGTCAATCAATCAATCAAAGGCATTTGTATAGCGCACTGCTCACCCGGAGGGTCTCAAGGCACTGGGGGGGGGGGGGAAACGCTACTGCTCGAACAGCCAGGTCTTGAGTTGCTTCCTGAAGGCGAGATGGTCTTGCGTTGTCCGGAGGTGGATGGGGAGGGAGTTCCATGTCTTGGCTGCCAGGTAGGAGAAGGATCTTCCTCCGGCGGTGGCTCTGCGGATGCGGGGGACGGTGGCGAGAGCGAGGCTGGCGGAGCGGAGCTGGCGGGTGGGCTTGTGGAAGGTCAGGCGGCTGTTGAGGAACTTGGGGCCCAGGTCGTGGAGGGCCTTGTGTGCGTGGGTGAGGAGTCGGAACGTGATTCTTTTGTTGACGGGGAGCCAGTGCAGGTCTCTCAGGTGTTCGGAGATGTGGCTGTGTCGGGGGATGTCCAGGATGAGTCGTGCTGAGGCGTTCTGGATCCGTTGGAGTTTCTTCTGGAGTTTGGCGGCGGTGCCGGCGTAGAGGGCGTTCCCGTAGTCCAGCCGACTGGTGACGAGGGCCTGGGTGACCGTCTTCCTGGTCTCGGTGGGGATCCACCGGAAGATCTTTCGAAGCATGCGCAGGGTGTTGAAGCATGAAGATGAGACGGCGTTGACTTGTCTGGTCATCGAGAGGGAGGAGTCCAGGATGAAGCCTAGGTTGCGAGCGTGGTCCGTTGGCTTGGGGGTGGCTCCCAGGGCGGGGGGCCACCAGGAGTCGTCCCAGGCGGATGGTGATGATCCCAGGATGAGGACCTCCGTCTTGTCTGAGTTCAGTTTCAGGCGGCTGTTCTTCATCCATTCGGCGACGTCTTTCATCCCTTCGTGTAGGCTGGCTCTGGCGGCGTCCGGGTCGCTGGTGAGGGAGAGGATCAGCTGGGTGTCGTCGGCGTAGGTGATGATCTTGAGGTTGTGTTGACGTGCGATGGTTGCGAGGGGGCTCATATAGACGTTGAAGAGGGTGGGGCTGAGCGATGACCCTTGTGGAACTCCGCAGATGACTTCGGTGGCCGCTGACCGGAACGGGGGGAGGCGGAATCTCTGGGTTCTTCCGGCGAGGAATGAGGCGATCCACTCCAGGGCCTTCCCCTGGATGCCGGTGTTGTTCAGGCGCTGTACCAGGGTGCGGTGGCAGACAGTGTCGAACGCTGCGGAGAGGTCCAGGAGGATGAGGGCCGCAGTTTCCCCATTGTCCATTAGGGATCTGATGTCGTCTGTGGCTGCGATGAGGGCGGTCTCCGTGCTGTGGTTGGCTCGGAAGCCGGATTGCGAGTGGTCGAGGGATCCGTTGGTCTCGAGGAAGGCAGCTAGCTGTCTGTTGACGGTCTTCTCGATGACTTTGGCAGGAAATGGGAGGAGCGAGATGGGGCGGTAGTTCTTGAGGTCGGAGGGGTCTGCAGTTGGTTTCTTCAGCAGGGCACTGATCTCGGCGTGTTTCCAGCACTCCGGGAAGGTGGCGGTGTTGAAGGAGGCGTTGACGATGTCACGGAGGTGGGGTGCGATGATGTGGTCAGCCGTGTTGAAGATGTGGTGTGGGCAGGGGTGCGTAGGGGATCCGGAGTGGATGGTGTTCATTGTGCGTTTTGTGTCTTCGGTGCTGACTGGGGTCCAGGTGCGGAGGGTGGCGGTGGGGGGCATCGGTTCGGTGGTGGGGTTTGTGGTTGGTGGGCCGAAGCTGTTGTGAATGTTGGCGATCTTGTCGTGGAAGAAGGCTGCGAGGGAGTCGCAGAGGTCTTGCGAGGGAGTGATGTCATTGTTTCCGGCGTCGGGGTTGGAGAGCTCTTTGACGATGCTGAAGAGTTCCTTGCTGTTGTGGGTGTTGTTGTCCAGTCGTTCCTTGAAGGCTGTCTTCTTTGTGGCGCGGATCAGTTGGTGGTGTTTGCGGGTGGCGTGTTTGAGGGCCGTCATGTTGTCTGTGGTCTGGTTGGTGCGCCAGGTGTTCTCCAGGGAGCGGCAGTTCTTCTTGGAGGTGATGAGCTCGTCGGTGAACCAGGAGGCTTTCTTGCTGCTCCGTCTGCTGGGGGGGTTCTTCTTCAGTGGTGCGAGGGCGTCTGCGCAGTTGGCGATCCACTGTGTGAGGTTGTTGGCGGCTTCGTTGGGGTCCGTTGAGCTGGTGGGGGGGTTCTGGCTGAGGAAGGTGGTGAGCTGGTCGCCAGTGATCTTGTTCCAGCTCCTGCGGGGGGTTTGTTGAGGGTGGTGGTGGGTCGTCGTTTTACTGAAGCTGAAGTGGACGCAGCTGTGGTCAGTCCACTGGAGATTGGTGGAGTGGCTGAAGGTGACATATTTGCTGGATGAGAAGACTGGGTCAAGCGTGTGGCCGGCGTGGTGTGTAGGGGTGGTTACCAGTTGCTTGAGTCCGAGGTTGGCCAGGTTGTCCAGTAGAGCAGTGGTGTTGCGGTCCTTGTCGTCCTCCAGGTGGAAGTTGAGGTCCCCCAGGAGGATGTAGTCGGTGGAATTGATGGCGTGGGGGCTGACGAAGTCTGTGATGTCTTCGCTGAACTGTGTGCGTGGTCCCGGTGGTCTGTAGATGAGGGTGCCTCTGAGCGTGGTCTTGGGGTTGGTGTGTATCTGGAAGTGGAGGTGTTCGGCGGAGGTGAAGGTGTCATCAGAGTTGGTCGTGATGCGGATGGTGTTCTTGTGGATGATGGCGATGCCTCCTCCTGTCTGGTTGACGCGGTCCCTCCTGGTGATTTTGTAGCCTTCTGGGACGGCGATGGCGACGTCGGGTGCTGAGGAGGCGTTCATCCAGGTTTCTGTCAGGAAGGCGATGTCTGGTGCTGTCGAGTCGAGGAGGTTCCAGAGTTCGACGGCATGCCTGTGAACGGAGCGGGTGTTGAGCAGGATGCACATCAGGTGTTTGTTGCTGGGGCTCGGTTTAGTAGGTGCAGTGTTGGGTCGTAGGCTGGTGAAGCGGCAGGTCAGGCAGGTGAAGGGTCCGTGGGTGCGTCTCGGGGTGGCTCGGTAGCAGGCGGTGTTTCGGCCGGCGTTGAGTGCGTGGAGGGTTCTGGCATCGTAGCTGTGCAGGGTGTGCTGGCGAGGGCGAGGACCAGGGGGTCTGGCGCTGGGCGCGGTCCAGGCGCGGACGGGCGCAGACGGGCTTACCTTTGGCGCACCTTCGGCGCTCAGTCGGAGCTCCCGCTGCGCGCGTCCGCTGCGCGGTCGCTCTGGGGGCGTCATAAGTAAGGAGCCAGGAGGGAGGAGCAGCTGGGTGGCGGGAGCGGTCCGGCGAATGGAATCACAGGGGGGCGGGGCCGCAGGGAGGCAGCGGCGGGAAATCCCAGGAGCAGCGAGCGAGCGAAGGAATCTGCAGGCAGGAGGCGGCAAAGGCAGGCAGGAGCGGCAGCAGTGAGTGGGGCGACCAAGCCCTGTGGAGGGCTGAGCGGTCACACTCTGTGGTCCCCTACGGTCCCCTTAAGTAAGGAGCCGGGAGGGAGGAGCAGCTGGGTGGCGGGAGCGGTCCGGCGAATGGAATCACAGGGGGGCGGGGCCGCAGGGAGGCAGCGGCGGGAAATCCCAGGAGCAGCGAGCGAGCGAAGGAATCTGCAGGCAGGAGGCGGCAAAGGCAGGCAGGAGCGGCAGCAGTGAGTGGGGCGACCAAGCCCTGTGGAGGGCTGAGCGGTCAGTGTGTTTTACCATAGGCCTGCATGTGTTCTTTTTTTTCCATATCTCCTTGCTTGCTGTTGTTGTTTGAACATGTGGCTGGCAGTAATTTGCAGATAGTCAGGCCCTCATTACAACTTTGGCGGTCTTTTGGAAAGACAGCTGTTGTCGAGGGCACCCAAAGAACGTGTTGGCGGTCCGAAGACCGCCGTATTAGGACTCACCCACGGATTTCCACCAATTTAAGGGTGGAAATCTGACTACATCTGAGGCGGTGAGATGTGGTTCCATCAACAGCACCCCCACGCCAAAACGACTCCGCCCACCATATTATGAGATGTAATACGGCATGGCGGGGTGGTGCTGGTGGTAGAAACGCCAAATGCAAAAACAATGGGTGGTGGAAACGGCAACACCCATCTCCTCCTGGACGACCACCTCGCCCAGACAGGTAGGTGGGCTGTCCGAAAGGGAGGGTGTTCTGTGCATGTGTGTGGTGTGTGTGTATGTGAATGTGTAGGCGTAAGGGTGTGCATAAGTGCATGTGTGTTTGTATGTGTGCGTGCGTGGAGGGTGTGTGTGTCTGAATGGAAGAATGGGGGTGTCGGGTGCGAGTGAGTAGGTGTGTATATGGGTGCATGCGAGCGAGTGGGGATGTATGTCAGGGAGTGTGTTGATGAGTGGGGGTGCCCCCACTCTCTCCACCTACAACATGCTCTGCCACCAAAACAAAAAAAGAAATGAAAAAGGGCTTTGAACTTGAGGGCATCAAGATGACGGGTCAAGTCCTGCTGTCCTTGCCGGAACAGTGCCCTCTTGTCTTTTGCTGCTTCTGGGCGCCTATTTCCAGCCATGTTGGTAAATAGGCCAGTACTGGTGGTTGCTGTCTGTTGCTATTGGCAGGAGTAGCTGTTTCAAGAAAGTAAGAAAAGAACAAAAATACAAATTGTGATGCTCACTTTACACACTTGTTTATACTGTCAGTAGTGGCACAGTACAGTGGCAGAGTAGTAATAGTGTTACTAGTTACTAGTCAGTCACACATAACCTGAGCCAAGTTTTTCCCACCCATGCATCACATCATTGCTAGTTAATCAATCATAGCACTGACTGCAAGGAATACGTTTAAACCTGAACACCGACATGTAATCAAAAGAAAGAAAAGAAAATGTGACTTTTTTGAAAGGATTTAATTTCACAGGGGGACAGAGCACACACGCACACACTTAGTACCTGATTTAGGAACTGATGGATGGGTTACTCAAACCCAACATGATGGATATCCTGTCTGCCGAAATCTAAATCCCATAGAGATATCCGTCACCGTTGTGATGAGTAACCCATCCACTGAGGCCCTTTGTGTGTTAAAACATTTGGATCACTTTACCTGCATTAATGAGCATGGAATATGATTATGCATGCTGTATGCTGCACAATTAATACTTGACTATGTAACATAAGGGAATCATGCTAGTGGGTCTCATTACTCTCTAGCATCTTTTTGTAGCATGTAATATGAATTTATAATTCCAATGACCCTTCTCTTTTTCAACTCCCTCCACCATTCTACTGCCCTTAGTTCCGCCAAAATCTAAATTAGGCCCTTAGTCCCACATTTTACCCTGGCCTCCAACACAGGTTATTATCAAGAAATTCCTTCACTTGGCAGTTGGGAAATTTATGAGTCCACATTGGGCTAGAGCTAGGTAGAGGTTAAGCTATGGAATGGTTAGCTGGGTGTCAATGTGGTTGTGTACTACAGATTGACAGTTCAAATAGTTTTCCTCCCATCAATCAATGTGACTAAGAAGAACTTCAAAGTCACATTGATTAATGGGGGGAAAAATATTGGAACTGTCAATCCGTAAAGGAAGATAACTTCACTTGGGCAAAGAAATGTGGCACAGGCATCACATGTTGAGATACAATTTATTTTTTTAGGTAGGCTGAGGCAGAAAGAAAGAATGATGTAGTGAAGCATTAGTAGGCACTGGAAAACATACCTTGTCTTCGGTTTGTGGTTTTTGCATTGCATACTTAGTTGTGTCATGCTGCTGTTCCGCAGTAGACACACATGAATTCAGTCACTGCCGGCACTCACTGCTGCAGCAGCACCATAGATAACATCACACTGCAGTTTTCAGTGGCGAGATGCCAAGAGCAGGGACTGGACTTTGGTGCCTCGCCTAATCAGTACATCACCAATAAGCAAGCAAGGTGACTTACCACTTGTCCCTAATGCCGCTGAGACATTTCCCTCTCCCTTGGTTGCCTGCATCTCCACCGACATCGGTCTCTGCACCTGGTGAAAAACATAATGCACCCATTTTTTATTTATAGCAACTAGCCAACCGAGGGCCTCACTTAGATATTGGTGGATGGGTTACTCTGTCACAATGGTGACAGATAATCCACCTACCGAAATTTAAATCCCTTAGGAAATAATGGGATTTAGATTTCGGCGGACTGGATATACATCTCAGTTATAACAGATTAACTCATCCACCAATATCTAAATCAGGCCCTAGGTATTTATTTTGCACAAGATACAACAGCACTGCCTCACTATTGTTAGGTTAGCTATCTATCAGTATATTTTTCTATTGAAAGTAATCATGTTGCAAGGGCTGTGTTATGTATTGCTTGACAACATTTTTAAAACCAGGTAGCCATTGCATCAACTATAAAAAACCTTTTCTTTTCTCCTAATGGAGATATAGAGATCAGGATTAGGAGGATTCAGGAATAGGTGAAGGACACAAGGTAAGGCTAGGCTACAGTTCTCTGAACGGATAAAGGTTACAAGTGAATTCAAAAGACAATTGGCATTAGTTGTGGACATGGTATCTTGTTCCTGCAATGCTGAAATGTCATGGAAACTGCTAGCATAAGATGACTTTGGGGGTCCATGACCATGATGACCACTCTGTCTCTGCCCCTGTACTTTTCAAGTGTTTGTTTGATCACGAAGACACCCAACATGTTTGGCGATTACTACTTGGGCCTGGCTGTTCAATCCTCTTTATATTACCAAAAACCTATTACCCCCCTGGTACTGCACAATAACACCAAGGCACGTTATTGTAAAAGTGGGGGAAGAAGAACAAAAAGAGCAGAACAAAAGTACATGCATGAGGTAGTCATCTGTTGAAACAGGAAATATATAAAACATAGGGAAATGCAGGGATAACAAACATCCAACATGGAAAAAAGTTACTGACAGTAAGGCATAATTTTAGAACTGTCGGATAAAATTATTTACATGGAGCATCAGAACAATTGGCCATGGCTGTGGCGCTTCTGGGGGGTAGTGGTGGTAGTCACACTTGCTGCAGCACTAATGGTACATGGAAAATAAGTTGTCCTCTTGTCCTTGGGTGCTAAGAAAGAAGATAAAATGCAATGATTAGTGGTACTCTGGACAAACACATTTATTGACAGGCACAGCACTGTACCTTTTAATCCGATAGCCTATCCACTGCTTTGTAATCCTTAACCTTAAATCATTACATTTTGAAATATTCATTCATCCCAAAGAAGGATCTTTGCTTCTGTGCCCCCTTTTGATGAGACAAATTGGTTCCTATTTTTGTACTGCACATCTGGGTGATTGGGACTATGAGTTACATAAAGAGATAAAGCAACAAAGAAGAACACAAGTTAGTTACGTAACAGTCCTGATATACTTTACTAACAATGTAAGAGTGAGTGACTTGATGATGAGTTGACAATAATACCTTAAATTAGCGCTAGCGAGCACCTGCCTAGCTCACACTGAAACAGAATCCTGGCAGTAGATACTTAAACTTCCACTACCCTTCAATGTTCCCAACTGTTTACATCCTGCCTGTCAGGCTGGCACCAGCCACCACTACTGTACTTTATCAAGGGTTTGTGTTGCCCTTGCCTCTAAAGATTGTTTTTGTGCAGGGAGGTGCCATCCACTACAAAAAACAATCAAGGCTGCTGTGCCATGTATTTGTGTGTATATAGGTATACAGTATTTAATAAAAATCCAAGGTTACAGGGATGTTATAGTTAGGTTCAAATTTTACACACATAAAACCATAGAAATTCAGCAGGTATAATTAGAGTGTTCTCAAGAACCTATAACTCATGCTCTAAGGTAACTAAAACGTGTACCCTCGCCATGCACAGTTTTCTCATCAATAATATTTATTTCAAATGTTGCAGTGATATTGTGAATGATGTCATAGAAGATGTCATGACTGATGTAATATGTGGCGCCCCTCACCATGCACTGCTAATTAGTTACCTTAGGGCATGAGTTATAGTTTCATGAAATAACTATAACTGCTTAATTGCTATGGTTTTAAGTGTGCAAAGTATATACCTAATCATAAAGTGCCTACAACCTTTGTTTTTTTGGGTGAATTTGTAAGTTTTTTTAATTCAATTTCTTAACTATAACATCCTTGTAACCTTTGTTTTTTAATGAATTTCTACATTTATTTTACTGTTATTTCCTAACTGTAACATCCCAGTAACCTTTGTGTTTTTCAGTAAAATTCAAGTTTTTTTAAAAATGTTAAGTAATATGTAATTTCCATACATTAATGCAACCACCACCGCAGATGGTCAAAGGTCATGAAGGGGGGGGGGTTTGCGGATCGCTCCTCATGCAGCCAACCCCACCCTGTACATGACCTTTGCCAATGAACAGTGAGGGGTTGGCCACAAAGCCTGGCCTGTGGCTAACTCCCAAAAGGCAGGCATTTTGCGGGCCTCCTCCCCAGTCCTCTTTTGTCCCCTGGAACCACATCCCCCATAGCCTGGTGCTTTTGTTAGGGGTAGTGGGCATGCAACCTCCCTCGCCGGATCAACTTTGACCCTCGGGAGCCCATCCCCTGGGGCCACGTACATATTTAATCACAAGGGGGTACGCACCCCCCTCCCTGGGGGGATTTGGACCCCTGGGACCCCACATGTAAGGGTCTGACATATTTTGCGGGGTAGTAGGGTTTGTGTTCCCCACCTTGGGCCGATTTTGGGCCCAGGGAACCAATCTCCCAGGTCCTGGCAATTTGTTTTAAGGAAGAGGTATGTAGCCCCGCTCCCCAGGCTGTTTTGGTCCCTAGCACCACCATCCCCTGAGACCCACCACTATACTTACAAGGGGAGGGGGGACACAACTTCCTTGCCAGGCCAATTTCAGCCCTGGGTACTGCATCTCCCAGGGCCTAGACATTTCCAAAGGTGGGTAGAGGCATGTAACCTTGATCACCGAGCTGATTTTGGCCACGGGTACTATATCCCCCGGAATCCGACCAATGTTCAAAAGGGATGGGGTCACACGGCCCCCCTCTCAGGGCAGATTTCGGCTCCACGATCCCATGCGGGCATGGCCAACGAAGGATGGTTGCCCTTGTGCTCTCCCAGGACACCCACTACACTATGGGCCTTATTACGACTTCGGCAGACGGAAAAGGTCATCCGACGAAGTCCCGCGGTCAGGCTGCCGCCAGTGCGGCCACCTTCACGCAGGCCCTGCACCCTGTCTCTGCCAGCCTTTACAGAATCTTCAGATGGATCACAGTTAACGTAGAGAGCGTTGCCGTAGTCGAGGTGGCTAGTGACAAGGGCCTGAGTGATGGTCTCTCTGGAGTTAACTGTGATCCATCTGAAGATTCTGTGGAACATGCAAAGGGTGTGGAAGCAGGAGGAGGCATCTGCGTTGATTTTTCATTTCATGATTGGTTCACTGTTGAGGATGATGCCTAGATTGCTTGCATGGTCTGTGGGTGTGGGTGTTTGTCCGAGTTCTGCAGCCACCAGCTGTGGTCCCATTTGGAGGTGTTCTTCCCGAAGATCAGAATGTCTTTCTTGTTGGAGTTGAGTTTAAGGCAGTTGTCTCTCATTCAGTTTGCTGCATTGGTCATAGCACTGCATAAGTTGATTCTGGTGGTCGAGGGGTCTTTGGTGAGCGAGAGTATAGGTTGAGTGTCATCTGCATAAGAAATTATGTTGAGGTAGTGGGATCTAATGATGTCTGTGAGAGGGGTCATGTAGGTGTTAAACAAGGTGGGGCTGAGGGATGATACCTGGGGTACACTGCATAAGATGTCTTTGCGTTTGGAGGTGAAGGGAGGCAGCCAGATGCTCTGTGTGCATCCTGTGAGGAAGGAGGCAATCCATCTGAGGGCATTTTGCAGAATGCCGATGTACAGTCTGCTGATGATGGTGTGGTGGGAAATGATGTCAAAAGCAGCAAAGAGGTCGAGGAGAATCAGGGCCACCATCTCCCCACAGTCGAGGAGGGTTCTGATGTCATTTGCAGGACTGATCAAGGCAGTCTCAGTGCTGTGTTTGGCAATCCTGATTGAGAGGCGTCAAATAGGTGATTTTGTTCCAAGCTGTGGTAAGCTGTTTGTTGATGCCTTCTCAAGTACTTTGGCCGGGTAGGGGGGCAGTGAGATAGAGTGATCATTTTTAAGTTCTCTGGGGTCGGTGGAGGGTTTCTTTAGAAGGGGTCTGACCTATGCATATTTCCAGTTGTCTTGGAATTCTGCTTTGGTGATGGAGGTTTTGATGATTCTGTTGAGTTCCTTGCTGATGGGGTTGGTTCTGAGGTTTAAAAGGCGGTGGTTGCAGGGATCGGTGGGTGCCCAGGAGTTAATGGCTGATATGATGACAGTGGTGTTCTGAAAGGTGACCGAGTACCAAGTGATGATCATTCTGCTGGTGTGTACTGATTGGTCAAGGTTTCTCAGGTTGAGAGTCATGGGTTGGGGGTCGAAGTTGTTGTAGAGGGTAGCAATCTTGTTGTGGAAGTAGTCTGAGAGTGTGTCACAGAGGTTTTGAGAGGGTTGGATGGTGTTTTCCGTGGCTGCTTGACTGGAGAATTCACTGACTATTTTGAATAGCTCTTTCGTGTGGTTGGCTGTTGTGTCGATACAGGTTGTGATAGATGTTCTCTAGGCTTCCTTGATGCGCCAGTAATAGCTGCTGAGGGCGCTTTGTAAGCAGTTTTGATGGAGGGTTTCTTGTGTTGCGCCATATTTTGTCTAGTCTGTAGCAGTTGTGTTTTGTGATTCTGAGCTCTGGGATGTACTAGCTGGCTTGTTTAGAGGTTGTTGTCTTTTGCTACTTTCATCAAGGCAACTCTATCAGCGCATTTAGTGATCCACGCGGGCAAGTTCTGGATGGCCTGGTTGAGGTCTGACAAAGCTACGGGTTAGGGGGGCTGAGGGCCTGAGTCCACTGTGTCTCAATTACCTTGCTGCAGCTGCTGTGGGGGAGCTGTGATGCTTGAGGGTAGTGTGCTGAGCTCAGAGATGGTGAAGTAAACAATGGTGTGGTCGGTGCAGGTGAGTTCTGTGATGTGGCTGAATTTGATTCTTTTGCTGGAGGTGAAAATGGAGTCGAGTGTGTGTCTGGCCTGGTGCATCTGTTCAGTGATCCGGTGGGTGAGACCGAAGCTGTTCAGGTTTTCCAGGAGGGAGATGGAGTTGGCATCGTTGGGGCCACTGGCGTGAAAATGAGGTTGCCGAGTAGGACGTAGTGGTGGGAGTCAATGGCAAGGGGAGCGATGAGGTTGGAGATTGCATCGCAGAAAGCCAGTTGGTGTCCCAAGGGTCTGTTATGAGGGTGTCTCTTATCGTGGTCTTGGCATCTGTCTGTAGCTGGAAGTTGAGTTGTTCCATGAGTGGTGTTGGGTCATCGTTGGTGGTGATGCATTGGATGGTTTCCTTAAAGACAATGGCAATGCCACCACCGTGTTTGTTGCTGCAGTTGTGCTGTATCATCGTGTAGCCATCGGATGGCAATCTTATGGTTTGAAGTGGGGTGGAGCCATGTTTCTGTGACAAAGGCAATGTCAGGGGAGAGGGTGGTGTCCCAGATTTACGTGGCATGCTGGCAGAGGGTTCTGGCATTGAGCAGGTTGCTTTTGAGCAATTCCAGGTGTAGGAAAGTACCATCTTGCCTGGCATGTTACCCCCATATTTCACTGTATATATGTTGTTTTATTGTATGTGTCACTGGGACCCTGCCAGCCATTTACCACTGCACTTAAGTAACTTATAAGTCACCTATATGTCTAACCTTCACCTGGTGAAGGTTGGGTGCAAAGTTACTTAGTGTGTGGGCACCCTGGCACTAGCCAAGGTGCCCCCACATCGTTCAGGGCAAATTCCCCGGACTTTGTGAGTGCGGGGACACCATTTCACGCGTGCACTATACATAGGTCACTACCTATGTATATCAACACAATGATAACTCCGAACATGGCCATGTAACATGTCTAAGATCATGGAATTGTCACCCCAATGCCATTCTGGCATTGGGGAGACAATTCCATGATCCCCCGAGTCTCTAGCACAGACCCGGGTACTGCCAAACTGCCTTTCCCGGGGTTTCACTGCAGCTGCTGCTGCCAACCCCTCAGACAGGTTTCTGCCCTCTGGGGTCCAGCCAGGCCTGGCCCAGGAAGGCAGAACAAAGGACTTCCTCAGAGAGAGGGTGTTACACCCTCTCCCTTTGGAAAAAGTTGTCAGGGCTGGGGAGGAGTAGCCTCCCCCAGCCTCTGGAAATGCTTTGATGGGCACAGATGGTGCCCCTCTCTGCATAAGCCAGTCTACACCGGTTCAGGGGTCCCCCAGCCCTGCTCTGGCACGAAACTGGACAAGGGAAAGGGGAGTGACCACTCCCCTGACCTGCACCTCCCAGGGGAGGTGCCCAGAGCTCCTCCAGCGTGCCCCAGACCTCTGCCATCTTGGATTCAGAGGTGTGCTGGCACACTGGACTGCTCTGAGTGGCCAGGGCCAGCAGGTGACATCAGAGACTCCTTCTGATAGGCTCTTACCTGTGTTACTAGCCTATCCTCCTTCCTAGGTAGCCAAACCTCCTTTTCTGGCTATTTAGGGTCTCTGCTTTGGGGAATTCTTCAGATACCGAATGCAAGAGCTCATCAGAGTTCCTCTGCATCTCCCTCTTCACCTTCTGCCAAAGGATCGACCGCTGACTGCTCCGGACGCCTGCAAAACCGCAACAAAGTAGCAAAGACGACTACTGCAACCTTGTATCGCTTCATCCTGCCGGCTTTCTCGCCTGTTTCCTGGTGGTTCATGCTCTGGGGGTAGCCTGCCTCATTCTTGCACCAGGAGCTCTGAAGAAATCTCCTGTGGGTCAACGGAATCTTCCCCCTGCAACCGCAGTCAACAAAAGACGGCATCACCAGTACACTGGGTCCACCTATCAGCACAACGAGCGTGGTCCCTGGAACTCAGCAACTCTGTCCAAGTGACTCCCACAGTCCAGTGACTCTTCAGTCCAAGTTTGGTGGAGGTAAGTCCTTGCCTCCCCACACTAGACTGCATTGCTGGGTACCGCATGATTTGCAGCTGCTCTGGATCCTGTGCACTCTTACAGGATTTTCTTCGTGCACTGCCAAGCCTGGGTCCCCGACACTCTAACCTGCAGTGCACAACCTTCTGAGTTGTCCTCCGGCGTAGTGGGACTCCCTTTTGTGACTTCAGGTGGACTCCGGTTCACTCCTCTTCTAAGTGCCTGTTCTGGTACTTCTGCGGGTGCTGCCTGCTTCTGTGAGGGTTCCCTGACTTGCTGGGCGCCCCCTCTGTCCCCTCATCCTAGTGGCGACATCCTGGTCCCTCCTGGGCCACAGTAGCATCCAAAAACCCTAACCGCGACCCTTGCAGCTAGCAAGGCTTGTTTGCGGTCTTTCTGCGTGAGAACACCTCTGTAAGCTTCTTCACAATGTGGGACATCCATCCTCCAAAGGGGAAGTTCCTAGTCCTCTTTGTTCTTGCAAAACACCAAGCTTTTTCCATCCGGTAGCAGCTCCTTTGCACCCTCAGCTGGCATTTCCTGGGCATCTGCCCACTCTCGACACTGTCGCGACTCTTGGACTTGGTCCCCTTGTTCCACAGGTACTCAGGTCCGGACATCCACTGTTGTTGCTTTGCTGGTGTTGGTTTTCCTTGCAGAATCCCCCTATCACGACTTCTGTGCTCTCTGGGGGTTGTAGGTGCACTTTACACCTACCTTACAGGGTCTTGGGGTGGGCTATTTTTCTAACCCTCACCGTTTTCTTACAGCCCCAGCGACCCTCTATAAGCTCACATAGGTTTGGGGTCCATTCGTGGTTCGCATTCCACTTTTGGAGTATATGGTTTGTGTTGCCCCTATACCTATGTGCTCCTATTGCAATCTACTGTAACTTTACATTGCTTGCATTACTTCCTTTTGCTATTACTGCATATTTTTGGTATTGTGTACATATATCTTGTGTATATTTGGCATCCTCATACTGAGGGTACTCACTGAGATACTTTTGGCATATTGTCATAAAAATTAAGTACCTTTATTTTTAGTATATCTGTGTATTGTGTTTTCTTATGATATTGTGCATATGACACCAGTGGTATAGTAGGAGCTTTGCATGTCTCCTAGTTCAGCCTAAGCTGCTCTGCTATAGCTACCTTCTATCAGCCTAAGCTGCTAGAAACACCTCTTCTGCACTAATAAGGGATAACTGGACCTGGTACAGAGTGTAAGTACCCCTTGGTACCACTACAAGTCAGGCCAGCCTCCTACATTGGTTGTGCAGCGGTGGGATAAGTACTTGTAACTACTTACCACTTTGTCATTTTGTACTTTTCATAAGAGAATAATATACAAAACAAGTTCAGTGTATGTACACATAACTAAAAAGTTTTGCTTTTCTTCTCTTACACTATCTGCTAAGTGCTGAAAAGCACTCCTAAACTTTCAAAAAGTTTGAAAAAGTTTTTTTTTCTGTTCTTTAAAAAGTCCTCAAACTTTTTCTCTCTTCTCACTGTCCCTAAACCTTCTTCTATCATGTCTGATGTAGGAACTTCTCTTAAAATGGTCAATACAAAATATGACAATCTTAACTTTAAGAGCCTAAGGAGTCTCTGCATTGATAGAGGTTTAGTGGTAGGAAAGAATCCCTCTAGAGAATTTCTGTCTAATATGCTTATTGAGAATGATAAGGCCCAGGGTGGCACCTCATCTGAAAAGTTGATAGATAGCTCACACTCTGACTCAAGGGAGCCCCTTGAGGGGGTGGTACAGGGTTCTCTTCCTATTCTGCCCCTTAGCAGACCACCTAGCAATGCTGGTAGTAATAGAAGCTCCCATCATAGTAGGGATGTTTTTGTTCCTGAAGGCCAGGTTGTTAGAGTG